>NC_091509.1:12129898-12729898 GCF_947461875.1 Haliaeetus albicilla | reverse complement strand
ATCCTTGGTCCTCAGGATGGCAACACTTCTCCCAGTGAAGAGTACTTTCTCAGCGACCAGGGCGGTTAGCACATGCCGGACGATCTCCCCCAGGTACAGGCTGCCCACCAGCTTCTCAAACCTGCATGAAACCCGAGCTGGAGTCAGTTGTCCCTCCCTGGTACCCCTTGGCCCTTTGAGAGCACCCAGGAGCATCACAGGGGGCCATGTGCTCCTGATGGTGGAGCCTAACATGCTCAGGGATGGATGGGGAGTCCCAGGGACCCTGCCCTCTCTGGGGGGTGGGTGCACCTCTTCTCCCCGGGGTTGGAGGATTCCTGGTCCACATGCTGGTCGTAGGGAGTCAGGATGTCGCTCAGGGTGCCATCATCCCCAAAGCAGCCCCACTCGGTGTTGACACACATCTGCCCACTGATCTCCTCCGCCATCTCCACCAGCTGTGCCTCGGCCATGAAGCAGCTGTTGGTGCCCGTGCCTGCACAGAGTGATGGGGGTGAGCCCTGGCACAGCCCCCCCCACCCCAGCACCCTCCTCAGGCACACAGGGTGCCCACTGCTCACCCACGATCAAGGCGACCTCACAGGGTTCCCCCCTCATGCTGCAGGTCATCATGGTGCCCACAGTGTCGTTCATCAGGGCAACGACATCCACGTGGTGGAGCTGGCCAGGGGCAAAGCGTGAGCATCATCAGCTGCTCCACAGGGCAGCCCCCAGCCAGACACCCCCACCTCACAGCCCCCCACCTCCTGCTTCTTGATGGCCGACTGCAGCAACTGCACAACATCCTTCCCCTCCACGTCACTGCAGCTGAAGCCCTTGGACCAGGAGATGAGTTCGGCCTGTGGAGAGCACGTGGCCAAGCCATTGGCCTCAGGCACCGGGCTGGCTCCACTCCCCACCACTGATGTGCAGGGGAGGAGGCGGCTGCAGCCCTGGGTCGGGGCTGTCCCATTCACCTTGTCCAGCTGCGTCTGTCTGCAGCTGAAGGGGAAGACGAAGCCCAAGGGGAGGCGATGCTGGGGGCTGCTGATGCCAGCCAGGAATTGCCGCACGCATTGCGCAATGAAGTCAAAGAGCTGCAAAAGCATGGTCGGGGGTGACCAGCTGCTCCCCGTTATCCAGCACCCAGGCTGCAGGAGGCAGCCCAGAGCCCCTGCACTGGCCCGGAGCCCTGCTGAGCCTCCGTGGTGCTGGGCAGCCCAGCACCAGCCACCCTCTGCCACTGGCCTCCTCATACCGCTTCCCCCTTGCCCTGTATAATGTCTCCTGGCATGTCGAAGATCTTGTATGTCACTTGTGGGCTCTGGTTCCCGTCGCCCAGGAGGGTCACCCGCAGGGTCCGGACGTGGCTCTGGCACAGCTCTACCACCAGTATGTCGCCCTTCTCTACAGGGGAGCAGAGGCAGTGTCAGGCAGAGACCTGCCCTGTGGCAGATCCCCCAAAATCTGCTCCTTACCCTGTCCCAGGGACAGTCACTCACCCACTGGGGAGACTCCTGAGAGCCTGAGACCACTGCAGAGGCCAAGGGAATCAGCTCCTGGCCTCTGTCCCTGCACTGAGGACTGGCAGAGGCAGCACAAGGGCAGCTTATGGACTCAATAACTGACTGGAGACCAGTGCACCCTTCCCCAGCACCCCCAGGGCCACATCCAGCAAGGCAGGCGGGGCTGCAGGTAGCAGAGCAGCACGTCCCCAGGCTGGGCTGCCTTACCAGTGCCATCAGGCGTGGAGCAGATGTAGGTGGGCAGCATCCGCACGTTGGCCTGTGCGTGCGTCTGGCGGCTCAGCCCCTTGCGCATGGCCTGGAGCATGCGGCCCTTCACTGCCTGCAGTGTCTCCAGTGGGATGGTGAGCGCCAGCAGGGCTCGTTGTACCTGGGGACGGCTCGTTAGGGCAGGTCTGAAGGGCAGGGAATGCCTCTCACTGGGCACGGGGCAGGGATGGCCTTACCGGTGCACAGGCAGGACCATTGTTCTGGTGACGGCTCACTGGGGACCTGCATGGAGGGAGGCGGCGTGTCACCCTCTGAGCCCCGGCCCGCAGGAGGACAGGACATGCGCCTGCCCACGCCCAAGCACACGAGTGGGGCTGGGGGGGTCCGTCCCAGGCTCTGCCTCCCACCTCCCCTCTGCATCCCTGCTCCACGGGGCCACGGTGTCAACAACATCGGCGCTTTGCAGTGTCCTTCCACTGCAATCGCGACCCAGCAGCCGGGGGTAGAGGGGGCAGCTGTGCCCCACGATGGCGATGGTGCCGGGGCTGTCCTCGGGGGCCGGGGGAGAAGGGGGCTGCCCCTGCCTCGCCCTGCCCGTGTCTCCCCTCCACCTGCAAGAGGCCGGAGGCTGGTCTCTCCCCTGCCCGGGGAGGTACAACACCCGGGGCAGGGGGGACAGGGGGAGCCTGCTCAGCCCCATCCCCGGCCCCGACCGTGGCCTCCCCGCGCCTTGACTTTCGCTCGGCCGCCGCCGGGCCGGAGCCCCTCACCGGTTCAGGGCCGGGCGGCCCCGCTCCTCCGGGGCCAGACCCCGTCGGGGGAGGCTGTCCGAGCCGGGGGCGGCGGGGCTCTGTTCCCGGGAGGCCCTCGCCGCCCTGCCGTACCGGCCGGACTGGGGCTGGGAGCCTCGGCGCTCGGGGCTGGCCATGGCTGCGGGGCCGGTGGCGCAGGGGGCGTCCGGTGGAGGCGCGGGGCTACCGTTGCCAACGCCGCCGCCGTTGCCCTAGCAACAGAAGCAGCGCCCGCGGGCGCCCCGCCACGCCATTGGCCGGCCCGTCGCGCCGCTGGCCCAGCCGTGGCCAATGGGCGGCCCCGCGCGCACCGCCTCGGGGCACCGCCCGCGGGAGGGGCCGCTCCCCCGCGATCCCCGAGCCGGCGCGGGCACCACCGCCCTCGCTCCCTATTGGCGCTTTTAAATTTGAGGCCGCATTTTAATTAGCGCCGTGTCAGCTCGTCCCATTAGTTAAGCAGCACAGCGATGATCTCCCCTCCACACCCCCATGAGGGGCTCCGCGGCAGGGCGAGGATGCTCCCGGGGAGCGGGGGAGCCCCCACGGCCCAGCCCGGGGCGGGGGGGGGGGGGGCAGGCAGGGACCTCCCTGCTACAGGGACCCGGCCCACGGCAGCACAGCCGGCGGGCAGGGACGACACCAAGGACACGGGGACACCGCGGTCGTGGCTCCACTGGTCTCTGCATCCGCTGGCCGCTGGCATCAAGGCGCCTGCCGCAGCTCCCAGCTGGGAGTCATTTCCACAGAGCACTGCAGCCCCCTGCCCAGGGGGTCCTCCAGCTCATACTCCCCCCCAGAGCCCAAGGACAGGCCTTGGGCAGTGTGATTTTGGACCTCCTCTCCTCCCGCTGGTGCCTCCCTTTCCCCAGAGAAAGACAGCACAGCTCCTCCGTATTGCTGCAGTTTCATAAAAACATACATAAATATATTTCCATTTCTTTAACAGAGAGCAAAGCTGCACAGGCACCTATAAAACACACAGTCACTTCTCCACCCGGCGCTCCCTGCACAGGTCGTAGAAAACATATAAAAGGGGGGTGGGTGGGAGAAAGAACAAGGCTGCAGGTGAAGCAGGGGTAACTGCCGTGCAGACCCTCGCCAGAGCGCAGGGAGCTGCTGGGGGGACCTGCTGGACCCCTGGCCTCAGAACTTGCGCCTTCTCCGGTGGCAGCCTTTGGTCGACTGCTGGCTGCCCAAGTGAAGAGCCACATGCGGCTCGGAGTCCACCATGCAGTCCGTGGCTTCTGAGGAGATGCTGGGTTTTGCAGGGGAGACGTCGAAAGGAAGGCGCCGAAGGGAGCTGTAGCTGTCTGCCACCGGCTCCCCGTCTCTGGCTGAGAGTGTGGGAGGGGACTGCTGGTCTCCTACTCCAGTGAGGGGGGTCCCCGCATCAGCACCTGCAACAAGAGCACACGTCAGCCCTGCCTGGCCACCCTCCGGCGTGAGCCATGGGCAAGGGAAGGAGGGTGCTGCTGAGAGCATTTCTCCCCATCTCCTCCTGTCCTTGGGTCCACAAAGGGAAGCACCGGTGTGCAGGCAGGGACAGCAGCATGCTGCCACCCCCCCAGAAAGCTGGGCAACTCTTGGTGCAATGGTCCAAAGCACACCCCTACCCCTGCAAGGGCTCTGGGCACTGGCACAGGTCCATTGAGCACAGGCAGGGATGGGTGCAGCCAGCTGGGGCATGTCAACAGCCAGCTAAGCCCACAGCCTCCTGCTCTGCTCAAGAACAGACCCCTTCTTCAGGGGGAATTGGCCGGCCCAGCACAGCCTAGGCCGAGCCAGGACTGGAAGGGGAAAGCTGGGAAAGGGCAGCCCTGACCCAGCCAGGCAAGCACAGAAAGCAGCTTCCCACCTGCAGACTTGCTCTCCGAGAGCTCCAGCATCCTGAGGAGTCCCCTCTCCTGCCTTCCAACGTCCTGCCAAGGAGAGGAGAACCACCGTCACACTGCCATCAGGAGACCCCATAGCCAGGGTGGCCCTGTGGCCACACGTTCCCTCATCCCACTGGGTCAGGCTGGGCACAAGAGGGAACACTGCATTTCCAAGAGCCTCCAGCTGAGCATGGCCAGCTGCCAAGAGGAAGGGCAATGCCCCCTGCCCAGCCTGACTGGTGCCCAAGCAGAGGCAGCTGAGAGAAGTTAATCAAGCAGATCCCAGTAAGGAGGGAGGCCATGGTGCAGGAAGCCACCCCCAAGGCCAGCCAGCGAGCACAGGGCTGTGACAGAGAAATTACATCCCCCAGCACTGTGCCTCTGAGGGCAGGCTCCGTCCTGCTCTGTCCAAAGGTACAGGGGGCTTGGTGCTGGAGGGAAGGGCCTTCTTCCAGAGCACAGACAGACGAGGAACACACATCTTGTGTCCCCTCTCAGCTCCTGGGAAGATGCAGCCGTGTTGGTCACCCAGGCTAAGGGAAGACCACTTAGCCTGGCTGCTTTGAGCTTTTCTGGCCCAGCAAAGTCCCCTCTCCCGGCTGCTCCCTACCCCCAGAACTGCTCTAGAAGGCACTGGCATCCCAGCTGCAGAGTGGAGCTGCAAAGCACCCCAAAACGGGCCGCGGCAGGAACCCGCAAGCCCAAGAGTGCCACTAGGAAGCTTTCCAACGGGCCAGCCCATGCTCAGGCATGACCTGCTCCCCCGGTGAGCTGCCACCTGAGCTGCCACCTCTGGACAAGGCAGGGCCAGAGGAAACACAAAGCCTTGCTGAGCCATCCCAAAGAGCCACCTGGCGCCAGCACCTTTCCCCCATGCCCTGTGTCTGTGCCTGCGTGCAGGACCCTGCACGCCAGCTGGCTGTGGGGCACAGGGACAGAGTCAAACAGTTCCCACGGAGCCTGTCACATGCAGGAGCAGCCGTGCCCTGCAGTACTCTGAACCACGCAGCACTTGGCTGTATCCCAGCCAAAATCATCAACCAGAAATCTCATCATTTGCATCTGAATCCCCAAGGGCTGAGGCCCGTGATGGATTTAAGGGATTATACGAAAACTAAGACATCATGTTGCATCTTCATGCTGAGAATCACATTTCTGAACGCAGGCAAAGCCGCAGCACTAGGGCTTTGCCTGCAGGAACCAGCGGGAAGGCCTGGGAGGACCCTCTCTGTGCTCCCCCAGGACTGCCACAAGCAGGAAGAAGTATAGTGGGGGCAAACACCTGGCGACTGACTGTGAGCCAGCTGCTACCCACGCTCCTGCCTCCCACCTCCTCTAGCAAGACACATCCCCCACACCCAGCACACCTCCACCACACTCGCTCCCCCACATTTCTCCTGGGATGCTGCGGTTTGCTCCCAGCACTGAGCGGTTCTCCCTGCTCTGGCTCTGAAGCCCTCCCCATGGGAAAGGGCTTGTGGATACAGTCAGATGTGCTTGTCACCCTGATACTATCCCTCCACTCCATCTATATTCAGCCGAGGAAGCCTGCAGGACTGAGGCACGCTGTCTGGCAGCGGGACAGCCCTGGCTGCCTGCCTGCTGGAGAGGTTACTGGCAGCTCTGCTGGATTAGCTCACCTCTGGGACTGGTCCATGCTCTTGCAGAGCGTCGTGGGAAGGAGGGCAACGAGTTCTCTGGCCACGGCGGCCCACAGGGACAGGCAATCCTACACCAGGTCAGCTCATCCCATCAACCAGGGCAACAGCTCCTGCTGCCAACCCAGCCCCAAACCCAGCGCAAAGCAAAGGAGATGGTCTGCAGGGTTGCCCCTCACCTTGGCGCTTCGCAGCCTCCTGGTTCCCTGAGCTTGCCTAGCAGCCTGAAGGCAGCTGTCCACGTGCCTCTGATACTGCAGCAGTGGCACCAGTGACTTACAGAGGTAGCACTTCTCACACCTGCCAGGCAGCAAAGGACAGAGCACTGCATTAGGATTCGCCCTGCACTGGGCTACCAGCCACCAGCAGTGACTTTCCTCCTCCAGGCCACGCCACGGAGAAGACATGTCACCAGATCGGGTCTCGCTCAGTAGGGTCAGGCAGGCACCAATCGCAAAGACTGAGTGATTATCAGTTTTTCCCGCCTGTTCCTCTGTATCCTGCTGCTGCAGCAGCGGGATGGTAATCAAATCTGCTCATCTAACTATCTCAAACACCACTGATTTCTCCCCAGACATAAAGCACCCTGTCAAAATCCACAGAAATGAAGTGCGAGGGCTTTGCAAAGGGGAGCTGAATTCTGCCTGAAAAGCAAACCAAGTGTGTTAAATCAGAGAGACATTTTACCAGGGCTGGATGAACTTGTCTGCCTAGTAAATCAAGTCTTTCTCTGCACTGTCTCTATTTTACATCATGCCACATTGGGAAAGGAATGCAGAGCACGCGCTCCTGCTGGGGGGCTGGCACAGTGTGCTCCTCAAACCCCCTCATTTGTGTAGAAGATGCCCAGGCTCACACAGGACAACCAAGCATGCTTGGAAAGAAAATTATCTTGGGTGAAAGGAGATGAAGGTCAGGCATGGATTTACACAGCTACACTTGCTTCCACACCAGCTCTCGTCAGGGACTGAACCATGCAGAAGAGGGCACCGGTTCTTCAGGAGGGGAGCATCCACCCAGGGAGCTATTCAGGAATGGACCATCTCCAAGAAGAGATGAGCCCCCAGGGACCAGCCCCAGCAGCACTGTGTTCAGTTTGATAAGCAGTACTCGCCTAGTAAAACTCACCCCAGGCTCTAAAATGCTGTATGGAGAGACCCCATCGAGCAAAACTCTGCAGTACTTTTCCCGTATTTTCTTTCCAGTCAGTGCTGATTACCCAGATAATGTGTCTAAACAGAAGCTGTCCTCTCTATAATTAGCCTAATTCCATTAGTGATGTTGCCATCCACTGTTTGTAACAGCAAAATTGCTTCCATAGCAGGGATTTTACTGTCAGATCCTCTCTTATGATGCTTTGTGTGGGTGGCAGGAGGAGGGGCTGCACGGGAAGAGATTAAACAAAGCCACTGCTATTCTGAAAGTCTAATTTAATTAAGAATATCACTACAGGTGCCATGTTGACAGCCTCCCTGTCCTAGCCTCTTCTTTTCCCAGGGTTACCAACCTCATATCTCCCATTAGAAACTGGCTGAGTTAGCACCATTTTAGCTACAGCTCCCCCCACAGCCGCCAGAGACCACACATCCCTGACCCGCCATGGATTGGACTGAAAGGAAATTAGTGCAAAAATGAACAATCTGAGAACAGCAAATTCCTCTTGCTTCAGTTTAAACATAGCCAGCACTGCAACAAGAGGCACTGAGGGAAGGCAATTTCTTAGGGAAACACTGATATAAGGCCAACAGCCAGCATTTATACAGGAATAAAGACATCCACAGGCAAGTTAGAATGGAAGCACAGAAACAATCTTGGAGGAGCAAGCATACCTACTTACTTGTCAATGTCTAAGGATGTTGGGCCGCTTTCACCACTGGCAGCTTTACTTCTTGCCTCTCTCTGACGCCGGGTGAGCACTGGAGAAAAAACAGAAAAGGTTACCTGCCATCCACCCTAAAAGCATCCCTACACCATGTCCAAATGCAACAAATTTCAATTGCTTCCACTCAAGGCTGCAGCAGAAGTGACGGTAGAGGCAAAGAAATACTAGACTGGGATGGGCATGGTCTTCTTTCCTGCAGAAGAGGTAGCTGGCCAATTCTTTCTTCTGGGGTCATACTGAAGAAGTTACCTTCCCTGGACTCAGAGACCAGCTAGTCATTTCACACTGTAACTTGTCTTCTGCCAGAAACAGCTGGATCAACAATACGTAGTTTACAGTGATTTTAAAGCCAACATGCAGCAGCGCAACAGCCTGGGAGAAGAGTTACACAGCTGCTCCAGCAGCACAGCACTACTCCCTGCCAAACTAAGCACCCGTGCCTACTGCAGGGGAGAGAGTGTGGTAACTGTGAGCTCGGGAGGAAGGAGAGCTGAGGCAGGGGCTGTGCAGAGGCACCAGCCCTTCTGCAGATGTGGTAGGAAGGGCAAGCCTTGCTGGCGAGGGATACAGCTCATGCTGGAAAGGGAAGGTTACAACAATTAGCCTACACTCGCTGCTTTTTCCACTGCCCATGTGAATGAGGGGTGATCTGTACTATTGTCCACATACAGCTCTGTGTGGCCTCCGGATGAAGATATCTACCAGGGCTAAGCATCAGTGGTGCTGCTCTCCAGCAGCAGCAGAGAAGGGCCAGCTCTGACACACGTGGGTAGCTAGCGAGATCCCAGCTGACCAGCACACTGATGACGGGTCCAACAATTTCTGTTCCTTCAGCAAGCCCAAGCAGCACTTCCAAACCTGCTCTCCAGGCATCTGCAGGGAGCACATCGGAGCGTTGTCTCTTTCAGTCAAATTCCTCTCAGGGTATTCCTGTTGACATGCCACCAGCAAAGATCCTCAGGGAGCATATCAGATAGCTTAGCTTGCTTCACCAGGGACATTCAAGACTCCAGCTCCAAAACACGTCACAGTAAGCACTCTTGAGCAAGCTGGCTAAAGGGACAATGCAGGGAGCTATTTCACAGCCCGGTAACATTGCCTCCCATACTCTCACTAGAAGAAAGGTCTGAATCCAAAGTATAGGCATGACAAACCTGTTATTGTTGGCACATTATCTGTGATAAAGAAAGGGGGACACAAATTTTGTACAGAACAAAAGGAATCCTTCAGTTTTAGCAAAACCCCATTTCCAGAGTGTTAGGCAACCCCAATATCTATCCATGATGCTGATACAACACAGCCTTTTCCTTAGTAACAATCACTGATCTGCAGCCACGACCAGCAAATGCACTGTGAGATGCTCGAGAGCTGTTGGGGCTGACGGGAGACATCCACACTGAAGAAACAAGCTTGAGCGTTTCCTAGGATGTGGGTATCGTCTTGTAGGCGATGACTGATACCAACGGCTCATTTCTCACAGGCACTGAAGCGGACGTCTCTCTTTAACTTAGCCTGGCCCAGATTCGAAGTGGCAGCCTGACTAGGAGGACTGATAGCCACGGGTGCCCCCCTGGCCATCCAGCCTCCCAACAACCCAACTAACATGTGCGTTTGACAGCATGGTGAAAGCTGCTCTCCAAATCAGTGTGCACTCGTTAATATTCCTTTAACACCATCTCGGAAGCCTCGTGCACCAGCTCAGGTGTTAATCAGTGCGATTTTCTTCCAAAAGCAGTGAACACATCTGGCATAATGGGCCCATTAGAGATGTCTGGGACCAGCTCTGTAGCTGCCCAGGGGAAGACCCCCAGCTGTGCTGCTGGAAGCAGAGGCACAGGAGAGAGAACAGGGCCAGCTGATGAGGCACGACCCCTGCCAAAACACACCAGCCACCCACAGGAAGGGGGTTCAGAATTTGGGAAAACATTTGCCGTAGGGAAAATCCCCACCACAGAGCAGCGCTGACCCACTGTGTGACAGGAGCCTTGTAACTCTCCCAGATGCAATGCTCTTTGCTGGGTCAGACACACTCTGTAGCCCGAGAACAACCATTTCCCTGGCTCGGCATTTCTTCTGGTTGACAAGTCATCCTTGGCCTGCTTGGCTCCAGCTCACACCCTGGGGAAGAAGAGCAAACTCCCCAGCACAGCCCTGCTATCAGCACGTCCACTGCAGACACCTTCTGGAGCTGCCATGTCAGGTCAGCACGTGAAGCTGAGAGGCCATAGTCACCAAGCTCCTCACCTTACTGCACAACCCACCTGCAGTTCGACCCACCAGCTTCCTCCTCATCCTCACTACCAACCGTACCACTTTTTGTGCAGGATCCTGTTAGTGGCAGGCTCGCCAGCATCTTGTCCTTTCTCAGCAGTGATGAAGCTTTCCTCTGCACCCATTCTGTTACTCTTTCTGCTGTATCAGTGCCACTTCTATTGATGTCAGGAGCTTTTTAACAGCACCAGTGCTGCTGCTGAAGACTGACAGCTGCATCAGGTTGCATTTGAGGCTTTGGGAGGAAGGGATATACCAAATCCTCATTTTCCTGGGCTCACTTGGGAATTGAGAGGTTGGGAGCATATAGATGGATGGCAAGAGGAACAGACTGAGACCAGCAGATTCCTGCATTGGCAGCAGCAACAGGCCTTGGATGCGGTGTCTCCAGAAGAGAGTCCCTCTCACACAAGCAAGCCCTTCAGCTGAGTGCATGAAGGAAGAGAGAGCTGGCATAGCACTTCCACAGCTCACTCTTCACTTGGAATTAATACCAGTCACTGAGCTGGAAACCCAGGACCTGAACCTTCCCCAGCCTGGTATAGTAGCTAACACAACAGCAGGCTCTTCTTTTTTTATTTACTCAGACCACAGGAAAATGGAAATTCATGATCAGATTTTCATACTGCCCAGGTATTTGGTGGTCTGGGCATTCAGCCAGGGCAACCATGTACGTACGCAGGGGAAGTAACTCATCTTGCCCAGCTAACTCATTTGAAAACCTGTCCTTAAATATCAGCAAGACTGAGCTGGCCTCCTGATACATAATACTGAAAGACTTTGGTGCATGATTAGAAGAGGGAAGAAGAGAAGTAAAACCAGCAAGAACCCATCCTTTTGTAATTTTAAAATGAAAACCACTGACAGCTATAGTCTGCAGGACTGCATAATCTGCAATTCTAGAGACATCAGGAGTAAATCAAATTAATAAGTCCAAAGACAGACCAGGAACCCCTGACCCAGTGCACCAAAGGAAAACTGAAGCCATCTTTTCTTAACAGATCGGGACATGGATTAGAGGGCAGAACTTTGATTCTTTCTTGCACAAGGCTGTTGCTGTGCTCTCGAGGAAGCCAACAGCCAGCCAAGAGCACACAGCGCTGCAGCAGTAGAGAACAGCTGCTGGACCCACACAGGAGCTGGCATTTGCTTCAGAAGACAATTCTTCCACCTCTTTTTTTCTCCCCATGCATTAGCTTTACCTATGAATTTTGTGCTAGTGATGGATGCCAAGGTAACAGCCCTGGAAACAGAGTCCTTTTGTACCTGCACAGCTGTGCTAGGTTACTGTCTGGCCTCTGCTCAGAGCTAAACATCATCCCTTCCTATTCAACCCAAACCCCACTGACCAGCCCATCAGCTGAGACCTCCCCGGGTGACTGCTGCCTTTGCACAGCCACTGGGAACCATAACGAGGTGCCCTGCAAGCCAGAGCCCCAGCAGCAGGCAGGATTCTGCCCCACGTTACGTGCTGCTCCAAGTCCAGGAAGCCCATAGTCCTGCAAAGAGTCCTGGTGCAAACAACACAGGCATCACAGACTGTTATGGCTAATAAAGCCTGGTCTCTACAGGGAAAATACTAGAATAACTGGCAATATAAAACCCAAATTATTGTGATTTTGTCCCAAAACCATTGCTCTGCTTAGAGCCATTATTGTAGACCAAAATCCCTTTTATTCCAGGCTAGTTTTCTTACAGGGGGATTGTTCTGAACAAGCCAGAACAGCAGAGTAGCAATTCCAAAATAACTACCCTTACAAACATCCCCAATGAGACCAGTCTGGAAGCAGAGTGGAGAGGCCAGCCTTGAACTCCATCCTGCTGAAAGCCAACACCAAAGGAAAGAATAAATTCCCTCACACTGCTGAAGAATTCAAAGCCTTTTCCTGATCACAGTCAGGATTCCCCAGGATCAATGGATATACTCACAGTCCAGCCACACCAGGGACCCAATTACCACAGGGCCAAAGACATTCTTGCTAAAAGGCATAGTAAAAATTCCGCTCCATTTTGTAGCACAGATAAGACCTTTATCAGTGTTGAGGATGGGAGAGGAACTGTGATAATTTGCAATTTGCCTGAGCTGAACGCTTCATATTAGTAGCTCGTTTGTGCCTGTAGAGAGAACTCCCCACCAAAATTAAGCACCAAGCAGTATCAGCTGCTACTCTGGCTCCTATTATCTTGACAGGACCCATGTCATATCCCCAAAGATTTAGTATAACAGGAACCTTGTATTTTAAAACTATATCAACTCTGCATTAAGATTACATGGTGAAACTTCCTCCTGCTAGAGGAATGCAGAAGTTACAGTTCTTGTACTAGCTCTGATTTGCTCAAATTGCTTAAACATCATAGATTTAGGTTGCATTTAATAACCCAGTATGTAACTGAAAATTATATATTCACAACCTGAAAAGTTAATCTTATTACAAGCTACTACTTTGATATTACCTGACATTGTGCTAACACAGACTTTACATTTCAAGCAGCAGCTAAAACATAACTTATTGAATATGTTGATAACCAACCGGTATATTTGTTCACTTAAGCTCCACAAAGGTTGGCTATGGAAAACTGATACGGAGAAGACTGCAAAGAGGATTAATATGGGCATTCTAACTGTGCTTCTATGCCTCACTCTTCACATGAAGGAGAAAAATCCAAACTCCCAGATTGATAGCTATCATTTTGTAATTTTAGAGGAACAAGAGGGAAACTTTTCTGCAATCCCTTGCAGCTGAAGCCATTTTTGCAAATACAAATGTCAGACTCATTGCAGAGTGCAGGCCGTACTTGGAGTGGTACAGAACATTCTCCCTTCTCAAGAGCCCTGAAGGATGCGTGGCTCAGGAGTCTGCCATTTTCTACCACTGGCAGATTCTCTGCAGGTCCTCAACAAAACACACATGTCTTACGAGTACTGCTTGAAACATCCAGAGCTAGATCCTGGGGTAATATTCACACGCTTTCCAAGGGACTAATAATGTGATTAATTACAAAGTCGATCAGAGAGAAGATGTCTCAGTGCTGGAAACACAGGAACCTCCGATAACACTCTCCTGCCCAGCTTGGAGATAGAACAAAGCAGAGCGAACAAACCTTCCTATATGCCACGCCACGCACCAAAATCCCAAGAGGGACAAGACTGCAGCACCTGATCACAAGTAACAGGACAGGGCTATGAGCACAAAGAGCAAACACACAGAAGCAGCACTTGGCAGACCTGGACCGTCCTCCTCTCCCATGATGCCGTTGCAGTACATGGCATGCAGCTCGATCTCCGTAGCTGGAAAGCCTTGATCACACAACGGGCACGACACATGGTCAGCAGCTGTAGGACTGCGCTCAGACACAGTCCTGCCAGCATCTTCATCTCCACCAGCCTAAGGAAGAAGAAGAAAAAATTAGCCAGACAGTTAATTGTGCCATTTCTCTTTTTTTGCTAGGTGCAGAGCTCTGTGCTGTCTGGTAGCTACTCACCCTCCCACAGACTCAGTTTTTCTTGGAAAGTTTTATTCTCCCTTCATCACATACTGGTCAGAAATAACATCACTGGCTGAGTAAACTGTGCAGCACTAATAACTAATTCTTCTTCCAAAGGCAACATGTCCTTCTGAATCATGGTGAAACCTCCCTGCACAGCCATGCACACCATTTGAGGCAAACATCACCTGTACTACAGCGGAAAAATGTCGAAGCTTCCATTAATCAAGAAAGCTCAGAAGCGAAACTGATGGAAAATTAATGGGGCAAAGCAAGAGTTCAACACCTGACTTGTGCTCATCAGTTTCTGGACATGATCCACACTACACAGGCGGCACTGTCTGGGAACACAGCTTCCCCCAGGATGAAAGGAGGCTGCTGTGCTCTTAGGGAGTCTGGAGAGATCACTGGGAAGCTCCTCCTCTCTAGAGGAGGTGGCTGAAGCAGTCATCAGAGGGGACACAGATCAAGGAGAGAGGCAATACCATTAAAAATCCATGTCACACAAAATTACTAGCAGTGGCTTTTCGCCAGGGCAAAATGTCACAGCCCATGTTTGTTCTCCAGATGCCATTAACACTTACTGATACTCTCTTTCTGCATTGGTTACACAGCTGCAAAGGTGCACCGCTACCCACCCGCGGAGATACAGACTGCTCCCTACGCTACTGATGTTCCCAAGACACAGCAGACTGCTGCCATCTCACTCATAACTAGATCTCCGCCTAGTCAGGCTTGCTACAAGATTTCTCCACATTTAAGAAAGAACCTTTCCCTCCCTGCAATGATTAAAAAAAGGTATTTAAATATTAACCATGTAGAAGAAACCTATAGGAAAATAACATAGGAGAGTTTTCTGTTCTTAAGGCTAAGCAGTGACATGTAGACAGTATGCAGCAAAACTGCTGTCTGCTTCCTTCCAATGGTATGATTTCAGAGAAGCAGTAATTGAGGTCAGCCAAGATGCTCAGTGCCACTGGAGTGCTTTGTCGTATTACTCAGTTTATTACTTGCTTTTCCAAATGAGGGTCTGATCCTGATTTTTATGTCCTAAAGGGAAGGAGGGTGCTTCGTTGACTCAGAGGAGCTCTGCAAAAAATTGCAGGACTGGGCCTTAAACTGAGAATCCAACTCACAAAACGCATTTCTCCCAGACACCGGCTGAAAGGCTATGGCACCGATCCCCAGGAATACCTCTCTCATTTCCAGGGAGGCTCTCTGCCCTGGATTTCTGCGGAGGAGTTGCCACAAGAGTTCCTCCAGCCGAACACAGGCTGTTGAAGTACATCACTTACAGCATTAGCACTCATACCCCGCTCTCACATCTCAGTGTCACTACATCTTGTGAAGTCCTCACCGTGGGGCGTCACATAGAGGAGCCGTAAAAAACAAGATGTGTCAAATATGAATGATCAGATCAACCCGCATTATCCTAGTCAGACAACACACATAAAAAATATGATGGGAAAAGCAGCAGGCACTGCTCCTTCTAGCTACCATTTTTAAAGCAATCTTAGATCACCAATTCTGCACACCCTGCCCACCTACATTCAGTGGTAAATTACTAATTTTAAATGGAAATGCAACATTTTGTAACAAAAGACACCACAGTCCCAAAACTGCTTGTACAAAATCTTGCTGTAACAGTCTAGAAAACCTCAGCTGCAGAACCAATCACCCCTGTCAGAGGCAGAGACTGTTGCCTCTCCTCTTTAGCAGAGGAAATTGCCTACAAGACATAGTACTTGCAGCCAACAGCCAGCCAAGAGCAATGCTAGAGGCTGAGCTCAACAACAAGACTCCTGTGTCCTGGCTCAGCATCTGCTAGGAAGAAGTCAGTCCCAGTGGTCTACGCTCACTTCATGCTAACTGCTGATGCACATGGAAGCTGTTTCTGCTGTCTTCCTGGAGGGCTTCAGGCTCTGGACCAGTACCTGCTGCCAACGATAATGTTGTCAAAAAATCCCTAGGAAGCCCCACTGCACCGCTTCCAAACACTGTGCTGATCACCTTGTGCTGATCATCTAGCAAAGGTGTGAGACCCAGGGCACCCTCTGCAAAGCACAAGGGACAAGACAGTGTCCTGCCCACAGCCAAATGGGTCATGAACATGCTTTGGTGGCTGCGGCTACCTGGCTCAGCACAGGACCGCCGCCTCTCCCTGCTACAGTCTCTAATTGTCTAAGCAGTGCTTTGAGATACCTGCAGAATGAAAGGCACACGAGAGCAGAAGCTGGTTTATTAAGAGGCCTGTGACAATGAGACACTGGAGCTGCAGACGCACTGTACAAGCTGCAGACTCCCAGAATGAGCTTTCCACAAATGAATCCTCTTGTCAAGAGCTGTACGATTCTGTATTCATGTACCCTGCCAGAGGAGTACTTGGCAACCCCTTTGATATCACTCTCTAAATTAATAGACAAAGGGAGTTTTATCAGAAGCAGGAACTGAAGTCAGATGTCGGTACAGCGACAGCTGCAAAGCAATTGCTGCACAGGTGTGACAACATGGGGAAAGGAGCCACACAACAGTGCACATCTGCATCAGGAGGTAAGAGGATGGCCCTGCCACTGACTCACTATTGCTATTAACTATTACTGCACAGAAATCAAGATTCCTGGGCTCAGGTCACTCTGTTTGGACTGCAAACCACCACCAGCCCTCAACACTCCAAAGTAATCTTTATCCCAGCCCAGTCTCTGGGAGAACCTCTCCTCTCAGCTTCTTGGAGATTGTCTGTGGAGAACAAACACCAAAGTTCAGAGGACTGTAACAGGGAAAAGCATGTCACAATGCGAGTGACTGAGGTTTACCAGGACTCCCATCACAGCTTCTGGGGTCCCTCTGCATCACTGACCATCACAGCACTAAACCTCTGAGCGTGGGCAAGCAACAGCGCTGCTGTCCACACTGATGGCATCCTCCAGCAGAGCAGTGTGCATGGTAGAAAAGAACAAGCTGGAACTGATAAAAACTCTCCAGCTACAAGACCGAAAGGCTCAAAAGCAGCTGCACGCAGCCCCCAGCCAAAAGGGACTGGAGTTATGACACAGTGAAGAAAAGTGAAGACGGAAGTGTTTGTGAGGATCCCAACAGCAGAAGCCCAAGCTCCCAGCTACCCAAAGGCAAACACTAGCACAGCCCAGCTGAACCAAGGTCTAGACGGCAGGACTGGAAACAGGACCCTTCCCCAACTCCAAGCTCTTTTACCTGCATAGGTGCATCTCTGCTGCCCAAGCACAGCTCTTCTCTCTCCACCTCAATAGTTTCCAGTGGACTCGGCTGGGTCTCTACAGAAAAACACCACCATGTCAGCACAGGTTTGCAGCCCCTAAACTATCTCCTCACTTGATGTAACATGGCCCATTTCTTAACAGTGTTTTCACAGCTTCAAAACATTTTTTAGATTTGCCACAAATGTTATCAGACAACGTGCAACAACACAGCCAGATGAGGGGTTAAAAGTCACAGCACAGTGGTGTGAGGACAAAGCCACCGCAGCTTTGCGGCTTCATGGGGAGTGAGACTAGACACAGGGAAAGCGTGTGGGACACTTGCTGGGATAGAGACTAAGCAAGAATAGAGCTCTCCCTTGCATTGAGACAAACAGAGCTCCTGTTCTGCGGTCTGCCTCGCAGTCGCACCTTCTTCAGACCTCCACGTCTTCCTTAGCAACAAAATATGCCTCCAAGCACCACCATGACCAATCTCTCTCTACAGCTGCTCATGAGCAGGAGTGGTCTCTTCATTAATTTTCTCACTGAAAACTCTGGACTGGAAAATCTCAAACATGGTAGGCGAGACCAAGGAAGAAAACTCAGTTGTCCCAAACATGTTTAATTAATGTAAGACAAAAATTATTTCAGCTCTCATGCTTTACACATATCTCGAAACTGAAAAATCTGAAAACTTCTTGATTGCATTGAAGAGACCACTCCTGACACCTTGTTTTGAGTGATCGCTCCATATTGATGTACATCCTAGTGTCTCTTCAGCAGCAAGTCCCCAGCAATCTCTGGTCACAGAACTGTCTTAGAAGAAATGGGTTCAAAACCAGGCAATCAAACTAAATTACCTGGAAAATTTCAGCCCTGACAAACACAGCTGGGAAAGAAATCTTATTTTGTTCAAATAACTTGAAAATTCTCTTTTTTTCTCTGAAATTTATAAGTGTGCAACTTTCAGTGCAAAATTCAGAATTGTGAATCCTCAAGTGCCTCTTACCTGGGCAAACAGAGATCTCTTCTTCAGCAGAGTTTTCTGTGGCAGTATCTGGGCTCCTTTTACTGCCAAGTGGAGTCAACATGGAGATGCTGTTCAAAATATAAATATAACATAAATATCCAATCCAGTAGGTGACAGCCACACCCACCTGCCTCACACAGTTCAGAACAGCAGACGATGCCATAATTTCCAAGAGGTCAATATCTGATAGCCAGAAATGACCAGGACAACAGTGAAATACGGGTGTAAAATGCTGTCCTAAGCAAAAACCCCAAAGGGAACATTTTTTCTTCTAGAAGGCCTTGACAAAAAGGCACGACAGGTCACTATCTCATGTCAGGGGAGCAAAAATACCTGCTCACAACTGTGGGACTCTCTTGATACTTTCTACTCTTATAAGATTTGGGAGTTGTGCAGGTACCAGCACCATGCTTCCTTCTGTCTGAGGAAGGAAATCCTCAGAAAGGAAAGACACAGACTTGCTTTATCCTGCATTACCCTCTCCCTCCTCACACTGCTAATTTTCTTCCTTATCGCTGTGCACAGCAGCCAGAAGCAGCACGGATGCAACACAAGGCAAGGCTTCCCTGCAGCAAAGTCCTAACAGCATTACCACAGCAGTTCCTCTGAGCAGCACCAGGTACTGCTCCTCTCGTTTTGACCTTCGGATTCCTCCTTTTTTTTTCCTCCCTCACACTGCACAATGTCTTTCCCAAACAGGCAGGCATTGCCGAGTAAGTCTGGCACCCATGCTGACATGCTCCGCGCTTTGCGTGGCTTTCTGATTAGTCTGATCAAGTATGCAAGAACACACTTTAAAAACATGAATCCTCATACTGACAAATAGAAGATTTATTAAGCTCAACCACAGGCCTTAGAGAGGCGAGAACAGCCACTGTTGATTTATGATAAATAACAAAATTCTGATAGGAAATCACAAGTGGCTTTTCTCTCTAAATAAAGCATCTCAAAGCATTTGTTATGAATCCAGGCTGAGCATGTTTTACTCTGTGTCCAACATCAGGGCTCACTTCAAAAAAACTCACACAAAACAACTTGCTATGACATTTATAAAATGGGCTAATCAATTTGAAGTCAAACCACATTTCTTGCTACACCAACTATCTCCCAGTAACAAAGCCTATAATCATTTATTAAAACCCCAATCTAACGTGCTCCGCACAAAGCATAAAGCAATCAGGCAGAGCGGCCCGCAGAAAGCAAAGGAGCCTCTTCTCACTGCTGCCACTTCCTAAACTGCTTCACTACCTCCAGACAGCTCAGAGCTGTGTTTTCCTATTAAGCGCGCTGAGGCCAGCCGGCCAGGGTGCCTGAGCCTTACCCGAGAGAGGACTGCACTTGGCAAACTACCAGGAGCCAGATGGCAACACTTAATGTGCACAAAACTGCGAAGACTGCAGCCATTTCTTGCCTTGCTGCAGATGTGCCAGCTGCTCAAGGAGGTACCGCAGCACCCAGGTGCATCCCGGCCCCTAGGGGGACAGCCAGGAGCTCCTGGGCGGCTTGGGGAATGTCCCAAACTAACCCCATGAGCTACACCAAGCAAGAGAGGTCCCCTTCTTTTCATATTCAGCCCTGGCCTCTTCTGCCTTAAGCAGGCGGGAGGCCAGCTCTGCAGAGTGCACACCTCGTTGCCTTCTATGCAAACACACAAGCTCAGACCTCAGCTGTCACAGACTCATCAGCCTCAGCAGCAACAGCAGCCACAGGTTCCTCCTGCTCCCCAAGGCGAGCTTTAAGCTTGTTAGCAAGGTGCAAGCAAGAGGGATTTTTCATACTCTGCATATTGATATTAACTGCTCAGGCCAAATGCTGTTAGATCAGAAGAAAGTTGGCAGTTTTGTTCCAAAGCAGGTTTAAATTATAAAACCCAGCAAATTAAAAACATGACATTATCTGGCCTCTCTTGTAACTTGCTCCTTGAATCCTCTCCCATTTGCCCTTCTTCTCCCACAGCCTTTGCTGCAGAGTTGCACCCACAGGAAGGAGAAGGAAAAAAAAAAAAAAAAAAAAAGGAAAAGAGGAGTAAGCTTAAATCTGAAGAAAATCATGTTGACTTGTCCCACACCTGTCATCTGCTGAAGTGGCTTTTCTGGAGCACTGCACTCTATCTTTGGCTGATAGGCAGTGCCGTCTGGCTTCCCCCCTCCCTTCTTTCCTCTTCAGCAGTAAGGCAAGAACATAAAAATACACACAGAAATCCAGTAAACCCTCCACCATGCTGCCTATGTGCCTTCCCAGACAGATCATGTGATGGAATCGCTATAACTCACCTTCAGCTCACCTACCCATCTCCACAGCTTTACTGCACCATGTCACATTAGCTTCAGAGGGCAAGGATCAAGTCCTCCTACTTGAACAAGGATGCACCTTGCACGTTTTATAAAGTAACTGAGCTCTTCTCCCCAGTTGTGTCCCACCTCTCTCCCACACTGCTCCAAAGCCATGTATTTCCAGGAATACCTAACAGCAGCAACTGCAGACAGCCTTTCCAGCAAGCCCTGCTGCCAGGCCCTGCAGCGAGTCCTGGTGAGACTGCACCCCAAAATACTCCAGGGAGAGCGGAAGAGCCCACATCACCAGAGTGAGCCCATGAGCCCCACACTCTGAAACCACCCTACTCACCTCTGTGCAACTTGCATGGGTTCCCCATCTTCATGCACATCCTCTGCAGGCAGCACCTGGGAGGCCTGGAAAGGAAAATTCTGGTATTATATAAAACAACGTACACAGCTAACCGGGATCTGCTGGGTCATCAGATTCTGTCCATGACACTGCACCCAGTCTGTTACGTATTTTTTCTTTCCTGAAAATGGCTAAGTATCCATCCTGAACTAGCCAGCTTTTTCCCTCCATCACTCCTTCTGGTAAGGTGTTTCAGCAGCTCCCTGCAATAATGCCTGGCAGCACTTTTTGTTACCTTGCTGACTAGACGTGTTCCTGGACTGTCCATGCCCACTCATTCATGCCAACCTTGTCCACCACCGTCCACAGCCTCTGCCTGTTCCTAGCATCTACCCTGATGTACTTGTAGGCAGCAACCATAGCTCTTCTCCATCTCCATTTGCGCTGAGCTAAACAACCCAAGGATTTTAGTGTCCCCTTGCACTTCCCTCAAGCCCCTCATCAGCCCTCATCTACTCCAGTTTAAAATCTATTTGCCTGAGCCAGGATGACCTGATCAAATGGTACAGCTGATGTTTGACCACGAGCAATACTGTTCTGAAATTCCTTACAGATAAGATGTGTTGCATTTTTCTTGACTGGGAAATCAGCTGTCCTACCAAAGAGAGGGAACAGATTAACCTGCACAATCTACAGCTGGTAAATCTGTGTGCATTTTATCCCATTTTTCATTTAGCTCTACGACTCCACTTATTCTTTCCTTTAAAATTTGTTCAAAAGCCTTATGCACTGCCAAGGTCAGGCTAACATGCCAGTCATTACCCAGATCCCTTTCTTCTTCTTCAGCCTACACGTTACACTTGCCATTCTCTAATCAGGTGGAATTACAATGGTTTATTAACAGTCCTTGCTGTCAGGCCTGCGATTTCTCATGCTAGTTCTCAAAGAAATCCAAGGGGTTTTCCTGCCCCTTCCTCGAGTCTATTAAACTCTCCGAGTTTGATTTCTACCATAGCTTTCAACTTCAGTCAGCTCCACTCCTGGATGGCTGATATACTTCCCCAGCAAGCCCCAAAACAAAGCCTCCAGTCAGATTTCCCTAAAGTGACTCCAACCCCCAAATATTCTGTTTCATCTCTGCTGTTCTTTATTTCTTCACAGACTAACTCACCATTAACATAAAATACCACACCTCCTCCTTTGTTTTTATTTCTCTTTTTCCTGAGCTGTGCATATCTCAGCAATGACTCTGCCCTAGTCATGAATACTGGGCCATGTTTCTGGTTTTCCTAGTACATATGTTTTAAGGTATGGCACTAATTCAGGTCACCAGACTCCAACTCTCCAGAATTGCGTCTTTTCCCTCTGAATCTTTTAAAGACCAAGAGTCACCCAACCTTATTTGAAAGGCTACGAAAGAATTGATTCTATTAGCACTGAAGTGCGTTAGTGCAGGTTCACAGGCTATGAGATCTCCTGACAACCACGATTTGCTCTGTGCAAACATTCCTTGGCTGCGGGTGGCAGTTGCAGCAGTTGGCCACTGCCAGGGTGGAAGGTCTCTGCCCGCTCCGGGTGAGGGTTTCAAACCATGGGTACAAGCAGGCTCCCTCTCAAGCACGTCATTTGCACCTTCATTTCACTGGTACAACACACAGCACAAGGCTTTTTCAAAGACAGGTTTGAGTCCCCATGGATGGTTTCTAGCCTCAGCACAGCCTAAAATCTCCCACCAGCAAAGCAGCCCTGGTGGCACTGGGGGAGGCCCAGGGCAGTACAGGCAGCAGGGGTCTCCAAGCGATGCAGCACACCAGCGACACGACTGCTCCGTGGCCCTCCTTTGTCACTGCCGGTGGAATTGTATTTGATAGACGGGAAAAAATGGAAACAAGGCACAAGCAAACATCAAACATATCGATCTTGCAAGTAAGTCACCTGCACTGGCCTCAGTGTGTGACTGCACAGAGAGGTGAGAAAAGGGAGCAACCTCTCAAGCTGGGTGTGATAAGGCAGATGGAAGGGCATGTAGAAATTATTTTCTCTTAAATAAATAAAAGATTGGCAAATTTTGGGCTAGGGTTGAAATTTTAAAGTCTGCTCCCCCTCTCCCTTCCTTATTTTTTCGCCTTAAAAGTATCAGAAAGACTACATCCACATACATACTATGGCTCTTTGAGAGAGCTGTTGTGGTCAGGGTGAGTACATTACAAGTTCCCACTCAGCACTACTAAAACCTCTTTTCTCCCCAAGACGTAATTAGGTATTAGCATTAAACGGATAATATATAAAAAATACCCCACAATTTTCAGTACTGATTAAAAGTTCACGCCCTTCCCAGCTGCTGTAGCTTTCCAAGGGCTTTAGCGTACACCTCCATAGCCCTGCAGTCACCCCAATCTTCCAGATTAATGACACCTCCATTTCCAAAGGAAAAGGCACAGAAGAAAAAAAGCAGTTTGCTTTAAGAACCTTTCAGGTCTTTTGTATCTATCCTAAAGAAATGAAAAAGGGCGCAAGTCCATTTCTTTCCTCTGCAGGTCACCTCTAAGGCTTGTTTAAATCTGTATCTGCTAAACCCAAGCCAAAGCACTGTCATGAAAAGTCACATTTCAGCACAGGCTGCTCTGCTCTTTTTCTGCAACCAGAAAATGCAGACATGACGTTTTTCGTAAGTGTTCAATATTACAAGACAGAATATAAATATCACAAAACAAGTTAAGTATCTTTCTAACACCAGGGTAAATGATCAAATACACTTGAAAACAGGAACAACAGAGCAGAGGCTTCAGTCATAGAGAAGATAAAGTTATACAATGATCCGGGAGTGAAGTCATTATGAAAAATGAGGGTTGGAAAAGGCTGACACAAACCTAAAATACAGCAGTAATAAATACTTCATCTGACTAGCAATCTGTTTAAACTTAGCAGTGACAGAAAGCTGCCTTCCGCTCCAACAAGAGAGCCCTGATGGAGACAGAGGCTGACACCTAGCGTCTAGCAGACCCAACAAGCAAGCCGGAGAGAAGGTGCCCAACCACCAGAACAAGGACGATGAGCACCGCTGTGATGACAGATCACCCCAGGCAGGCAGAAGACGCCTGCGAGCATGCTGAACCTCTCCTGGCCACAACCGCAGGACCACAAGCACTTGCAAGGGTGAAGCACGTATGGACACAAACAAGCATGTAGGTGCAAAAAGAAAAGGCTGCACTGCAAGGACAAAAGCCACATTTCTGTCTACAAAAGAAAATGCAGAGCTCCACACACAGCCATGGGTTTATAAGCTGGCTTGCCACAGCTGGTGGTGGTCAGCATCATCTCTATGCTCACTACCTTGACACACTGCCAGGCTACACCCTTTTGAGAAGGACAAGTCAGCTGGAAGTCTTTATCTCAGTGGTGCATTAATGGACGACTGCCAGGCTGCATGATGGCCCCTACCATTTGTGAGCTGGGTATCAGCCTGTATGCTTTTCCTGTCCCTTTCACAATAAGCTGTGTGGCTAGGGGAGGAAGTCCCTGAATTTAAGAGGAGCATTAAACAGCAGTGCCTGCTTTGCAGAAGACAAAATGGACAGAAGAGCAGGACTGCTCAACTTCTGCTCAGTGGCAGATCTCTTACCTGGCAGTAGCTGGTGGTCGGTTCATCATCAGAAGTGGAGTTCTTTTCTTCCATGCTGTGCCCTGGACTCTCTGCCTCCCTCCTCTTTGAAGGGAGGAGCCAGGTGATGCTCTCAGACTCCTTCTGCCCATCTGGGTCTCCATCTTCTGTATCATCAGCAACCCCATTCTCCCTGCTTATCTGCTCTCCTTTCCCAAGCTCATTTTGGCTCAAGGAAGAACTGGGCACAACTGGGTTTCCAAACTCCTTCTTATGCAGTAGCTGCCTCTGAGCCTGCTTCAGGCTCTTCTGGTAAACCTCCAGCTGACACAAGATGACTTTGGTGTACTGGTTGGGGTCCACCCCTTTGGGGCAAAAGGGGATGCCCCAGTAATAATGCACTGTGTCTCTCGCCTCCTCCTGCTTGTGCTTCTCCTCCTCTGCATTCAGTATGCAAAGCTCAGGGGTACTGTCAAGCACCTCGTTCTGCTCTGCTTGCCCTGCAGAAACACAGACTTTGGCGGTGTGCCTGGGCTGTGAGGTGTGTTTGGTTCCTGCTCCTCCACCACTCCTCCTGGGGCTGCCACACTGTTCCGCAGTCCAGCTCTTCCAGAGCACGGCTGAGCTCCCAGCACCAGCTTCTCCTGCAGAATGGCCAGTGGAGGGCAGGGACTGCTCTTTTGGTTCGTGGCTTGCTGTTTCTGAAGAGCTGGAGGGGCTTGCGAACAGTCTCCGAGGTGTCAGTCGCCAGGAGTCTGAAGTCACCCTGCCAAAGGTGGGACTCAAAGAGATGAAGTCCTCTCCAAGAGTGCTGGGTAACATGTTACTAGAATCACTTTTTGCTGGTGAGGAAGGCTTTTCACTTGACCTTGTCACAGGCTGGCCCTTCCCCGGAGACACGATTATGCTAGATACTAGTGAGCTTTCAACGATTTCCTGGCTTAACCTCCTCAACACTACCAGGGGGCTCCGGGCGACATCCATCTGTCCATTCCCATCAGCTCTGACGCTCTGTGAGTGGGAGCTGCACTTGGAGCGAGGGGTGTCAGGGCAAAGTGCCAGACCTCTCAGGATCTCAGAGCTTTCTTCCTCGGCAGGCTGGCTTTGGCCTTGCGCACCCAGTACTTCTGCAGACAACTGAGGGTTTACATCAGAGGAGTTTGAGGGCTGACAGCTCTGAAAAACAAAAGGTTGATTCTCCAAGAGGTGTGTTCTCTATCCACTGAGCATACCAAGGGCTCCCCCAGTACGCTGGCAGCTGTCACCTGGACTGCAGGACACCCCCCGCCCTGACCAGAACTGTGTACCCCAACATAGGGGACAGCGGAGGTTAGAATTCATACACCCCTCCCACTAGGAATGGTACAAAACAACTACTCTGCGACTGCTGTAGTTCCAGCTCGTGCTGGAAATAGCTAGGCCCCCAGTAAAACCTTATTTTCTGCAGTATGGCAAAGCAAGGACAGAAAGCAACGTTGCTGAAGAACCCTAGTAAGCCTCTTCACAGAAGCACACTTACATTAAGGCTCTCAGCAATGGCCTTCCTCAAGAGCTCCTCCTCTTCCTCTTCCTGACAGTTCACTTGTCTGGCTTCTTGCTCACTCATTTTCAGGGCCAGTGCAAACTGTTCCTCTTCAGTCATCTCTACAGCAGAAGAAAAAGGATAATGTCAAGTCACAGCTGCAGGTGTATGTGAACACCCAATGTATATCCAACATGTTGGGAGAAATGTCCAAGGGTCCCACCTCCCCAGGAGGAATGCAGAGCAAAACATCTAAACCTCAGCTTCCCTGAAAAGATGTCACCAAAACCAGAGCAGGCAACACTAAATGAAAAAGGTAATCCAAGCCAGGAACTTCAGTTAGGTTTTCTACAGCAATCTAAACTCTGACTCCCCATGTATATTAACTGCAACGGGACATTTTATTTGCCCTCATCAAACACCACACTCTACAGCTGCAGAAAGCACGTTCAAGGAGAGAGGAAAAGGATAGACTTCCACAGCATGCTCATTTTTACATTGGATAGGCTCAGCAGCGAGGCAGAATAAAGAACATGTCTTCTTTAATACACGTTTTTAGTAGGCAAATAGCACATCTCACTGTCTTCTGCCACACAGATACCTGCAATACCACAGGAGACCTACCCGAGAGAAAAAGAGCTACATGTTGTTCACCCGGAGCTGCAGGTGGAAAGCTCTGTGGAGGATAATGTTACTTGCTCGGTAGTATTATGGAGGATCTTTCACATGCATGCATCCCCCTTCTGCTCACATCACCACTCCACTGCATCACTAAGTCAGTCACGCATGGGAAACAGGTTTCCTACAGTTGTAACTGCTACTTCAGCAGAAAATTTCTTCCTGAAATATTCCTCACTCAGAGCAAACCAGAAGCCGAGACTGGCTATTTAGAAGGAAAGCAGTTTGTTACTTTGGAAAACGCTTATTTACTTAGATTCAATCCAACACTTTCACTATGCTTAAAATGTACAATGCCTGCAGAATGGAGTGCAGCTTGGAAAACAACTCAACAGCACTCTCAGGAGCTGAAAAATACATCTTCTCACTCGAAACAAATTGACAGATTTCCTTCAAAACCCGCTCCCTCCTTCAGGCAGAATCCTGTATGCGCCATCTCATGCATGAACCGAAAGGCTTGCTCTCTGATGGGCTAGAAGAGCTTTAAGAGATGCAATTTGAACAGGAAGGCCGCCCAAGCACAAAACATGCCTTCACTGCAGCCAGTTTTGGAGACAGACATTTCCCTGGATAAAGATGCATTCAGAAGCTTCAGGCTCCCATTTTCTAACCCATCCTCTTCCCACCAGCTGCCACCAAAATACAGCAGTGCAGACTCCCTTGAAGCAGCCTGGGATTGCACTGGTCTTAGCACAGCCCGTGCATCACGGCACTACTGCATTGAGGTGCATCCACATAGCAGCAGGCTTTGCTTTGCCCTTCCCCCAGCTCGTTGCTAATGGCAGGCTGGTTCTTCCCCCACCCAAGCAGGATTTGAAGCATTTTTGGACTGTTCCGATTACCAGCCATAGATTCCTTTACGTGTCCTACTAAATCAGCACTTAGCTTTAGGTTGGGGGGTTTTGGGGTTGGTTTTTTTTTTTTTATTTCTTTAAAAATTAAGAAAGAGGTTGAAGTGAATGCAGACTGCAGTGCACTCAGGGCTCGTGGGGATCTTTTGTCCTTGTACAAAGTCACTCTATGATGTTACAGCCAGGAGGGACCAGGAAAAAAATAATGCATCTTTTAATGAAAAGCACACAACAGTCCAGTGTATGAAGAAGGCTCCCGTCCCCAAGAACAGCAATAATACGCAGCATCTCCACAATACAAACACCTCCCAATCATTCAGTAAGTGTGTGCTGATTCGCTTCCCTGCCCAAACCATCACAGCAATCAGGCCAGATCCTGCAAACTCTGACATGTGCAATAACACCGGTGCACGTGATCAATGCCCCACAAGACAAGACTTTCCACGTGCTTAAATTAAAACGGGGGCCTGAGCGTTCACCAGTTCAGGCTATCAACATCCATGAAGCTTAATAAAAAGAAACATTTTTTTGGCGAGTTACTACTGTACATTTTGTTTTCTTCTCCCTCCCTGGCACAGCAATTTCCCCTCTGGGGACAGGGAATGTGCCAGACAAATGCTGCCTCTGGCAAAGAAACCAGCGACAAACAAGATGCACTTAGTGCACGTTCCAGTTGAGTAGGTGCTCTGGAGACAGGGAAATCTCGAGCTTAAATCCACCTGGCATTACAGTGGAGAGAGCAAAGAGCAGCTCTGCTCATGCCTTCCAGGAGACCCAACCTGCTTTAAGCTGAGCGGTCCGGAGCTGACAGTATTTTGTGCTCCACATCCGATCATTTCTCAGCACCGTGCGTTTTATTAAACTTGATGTTGATTGCACCAGTCATAATTTACGATGATTAGAAATCCAGAGTGTTGCGTTAGCCCCCTACTGATGTGTGCAAACAGACCTCTGGAGCACTCCGGGAGCAAACACCGAGCATGCAGCACAGGTGAGCCATGCTCCTAAAACATGCCAGCGGGGCAGGGGCTCCCACAGCCTTTGGGGGGAATGACCCCTCTCTGTCTGGACAGACACGCTCCATCACACTCAGCTCAAACACATCACACACCTCACAGGAGCCCATTCTTGCTGATGGGTGGGGAAGCGCCAGCACCTCCGGCTGGGAATTCTGCATCTCACGCTCTAAAATCCACTTGCCACACGTCCATCCCAAAGCAGCGCGAAATCCCAGTGCCTCTCTGGGGACCAGGGCATCCAAGAAACCCACAGATGGGAAGGAGGGGTCAGGGAGAAACTGTTTTTAAGACATTGCAGCCCTAAACAAATTAAACCATTTCAGAGCCTTTTTAAATGCTAATACGGCAATTTGCCAAGCGATTTATGTTCGGTTTTGACATTTGCAAAGTGAATTAGATGCAAAACCCCACTAGTTGTAGTTCTAACACTTACTAATAAGAGATTTACTCAAAAATAATGGAAATGGGGATCTCAGTATTTTCACATATCCAAAGTGCAATTACAGTAAAAACGTTCAAATACGTGTTAAAGCACTGACTTCCTGCGGAAAAAGAGAGACAGACTTCTTTAGGTTTTGTATTTCCATTTATCCTGTCAGGATGAAACGTCACAGATATATTTTAGTTATGGCTTTAGGTTAAAATGAATAAAACCACAACAAAGCAAAAATGGGAGGATACGCTTTATAACCAGAGCCTGCAAATATCTGAAATTTTCCAGTTTTGAGGAGAAAGAACTTGCTCTACCCAGAAGCACCGAATCTTTACAAAAGACCAATTTGCCTCACAATTCAAAGAATTTATTTAAAGACACTGGGAAAAATAATTACTACTTCAAATCTTAATTTGCCTAAAAGCAAACACCAAAAGTCTAATTATAGCTTCCTATAAATGAGAGAACAGACCCATCACACGTGCTTAAACAAGCGACCGCTCTCCGACCAAGCAGCACGAGGCACCCCCAAACTCCTGCACTTCGAGGAGACAGACATGCACACCAACAAAAAAAGGCAGGTTTTGCCCCAGGAAAATAAAAACTATTATCAAGAATTCAACATCTAGAAATGCAGCAAAACTCTTCCATTATGGCTAGAGAGCCAGCCCTGTCTCCCACAGATTTTCTGGCACACTCCGAAGACCTTTCGCACAGCACCAGCTCCTAAAATCCAGTGCACTCAACGATGCAATGAAGACATCCAACTTCAGCAACTCCCTGTTCTTAGCACCATATGTTTGGTCACATTTGAACTGCATCTCCAAGGGGGGGGGTCAGCTTTTATTTGGTGTTGTTTCTTTTGGGAGAAAAAGAAGAAAAAGAGGATTCTTCCCCCATCTCTGACTTTGCTATCTTACTTGTTTGACACAGGACATGCACAGTGGGTTTCAACTCCCACAAAGAGCCAGGCTGTTTCATGCTATGGCCTTAGGCCTCTATTAAAAACAATTTAATTCACACAAGCCCTTGGAGGACTGACAAAGCCCAACTGCTGCTGCTTGCGGAGCACTGGTGTGCTCCATTTTGTTCAGTGATTGCTTTGGGTTTTGCAGGAGACAACAACTCTCCCATTTTAAAATGTTCTGAATTTAACATGCTAGATGGACTGCTGCCTTGCAGAGCGCAAGAACATGAGCGTGGATCCGCTGGGGCAGAGCAATAGTCCACCTGCCTGGCTGCTGTAACAAGTGGCACTGTACAAGGAGTACAGGCAAGCCTGGCCATGCTCAGTGGTCCCTTCTGCTTGAATATCCCCAGCATCCAGAAATGCTGTTTGCAGAATATGAGTGGGAACATCCCAGTCTGTTCCCTTTAGCACCTGTTTATAGACCTATTGTCCATGAATGCATTTAATCCCTTATTAAAGCTGCTCGTACTGACCCCTCCACAACCTCCAGCGACAAAAACTTCCAGGAGTTCACTACATGCTGTGTGAAGCATTACTTTCCTTCACCCATTTTAAATGTATCCATCTCCTGCTATTTCCACCAACTGCACCCTGGCTGTAGGAGCTGGCAAACAACAGCTCTGTGTTCAGAGCTGCCTTCCTGATAATGAACTTTGGTCCCACCTTCCTCTCCTAACAGAGCAGCCCCAGGCTTTCCAGTCGCTCCTCGTAAGGCAGCTGCTCCCTCCCCTTCATGGCTTGGGTTGCCCTTCTCCAGATGTCCCCTAACTTGACCATGCCCTTGAGATGCAGAGATCAGAACTGCACACAGCGCTGTTGATGCGGGTGCACCAACACTTTATATAACAGCAAAATGACGTAAAAGAAATCTCTTGTTCTTAACACCCTTCCTTATGATACCCAACGATGCTGGCTTCTCCGGCTGCCCCCGTGCTACAAGCCGATGATTTCAGCTGTCAGCTGCAACTCAGATCTTTCTCAAGCTGCAACTGCCAGGTCAGAGCATCATGATGTTTCAGGGAAAGACAGCAGCAGAGAGGCCTGAACGGGAAAGCAGTTTGTGACTGACAGTGCTTTCAGATCAGCTTCAACCAATTTTGAAATGCAGTGAGGTACTGACACCCTCGCACACTTGTTTTGGAAGTGCACCAGTCTGCGCACATGCTGCCTTGGGAGAAAACAAGTGATAGTGTGCCTATTCAGAAAGGCAAATTTTACCCCTGAGAAGGGTCTTCTCCAAGATCTGGGCATCCCCAGCCACATCACAGCCTTTCTGCAAGGGAAATAATATTTAACACAAACAGCAGAAGCTGCTCAGCACCTGTCTCCTTCCCCAGCCCCACACTTGAGACCTACGTGCAATTTTTCTTTTAGCAGCAAACTTCATTCTATCCAGCTGCTGTTTTGTTCTCTTCTTTTGCAATCCACTCTCCTCCTTTGACTCCTGCTGTAATGGAAAAAAATACGGTGAGTACATACAATATTCAAGAAATACTACCAGCCCCCCCCCCCCCACTCAGACACAAACACTGGTTCAAGGACAAGCCTCTATTTGTGTGAAATTTGAATTTCAAACATAATTCAATCACATTCTGTAACTATTAAAAGCTGTGTGATAAGCATAATGAGCAAAAAGAGTTACAGACTGACATAAACAGAGAAGTAGGAGAGACAATAGACTTCATGCCAGTCACCACCATGCACTGCACCTGCTGCCCATGCTTTTAGAGAGAATTTGTTTGGCCTTGCTAAAACATCAGTATTTGTAAGCACTCAAAACAGAAAAACAAAACCTTTTCATAACTGAACATTGCTCACCTGTAAGCCAGGACTGTTTCCTGTCGTGCAGCTTCTAGTACTCTGCCCAGACAATTTCAGGTGACCAAAACTAGAATCCTAGCCATTTTGGGGGACCCATGCAAATGCACCCCAAAGGCAGGAGAGTCAGATGTATTTATTCCTTGTGTATTCTCTCACTGCATTGCCACAAGTGTTTCATTTTTGAAGCTTGAATACTTCAGAAATTTGCTGTCTTGAGGCCTCCCGGAATAACGCCCACAAGAACAACCTAAGTGCATGTTGCTTTAAGCACATGGACTGCAACAAGAATGGTCACAGGCTTAATTGGCACACATTTATGCAAGTTGCTGTCCTAACAGCTTAAGCAAGGGCATACACATTACCGAAGGCTGGCACTGGACCCCTTCCAATTTGTCTCTCTAAATCAGGTAGGATTAGAATCAAACCCAGTGTTTCAGGCAGAGACCCACGCCTGGCCAGGACAGGGCTTCACACAGCTCCGTCTGCAGCTGCAGTTGTTTTTGCTGTCCATGAGACTCATGGCTAACTGGCTACATGCTTGTGCCTCATACCACCTCCTGTGCCAGGAGGGGGGCTTCGAGGTGGGGCATGTGGCTTGGGCTAGTTTAATGCAAATGGATACACAGCTTATTTTCAAGTGTAATCAATTTCTGCTGTCCATTGCCTGTTTCTGAACCTGTGAAGTTCTTTGGACTGCACCTCTATGCCAAGTTTTAAGACATCTCCAGCTTTAGTGTTATCTGCAGATTTTATTAATGTATATACACCACTTGCTCCCTCTTACAGATCATTAATGAGGATGTTAAAACACACACAGACCTCATATTGATCCTCTTGGCCTCAGCTTTACATCTCCCCCAAATGAGCCTCTCTTCTGTTCATCACCAGCTTTTGCTGACAGTCTTTTAGCAGGATTTCAATCCAGGAATGTTACTATCTAGACCAAATTGAATTATTTATCCAACTAAGATTTTGCAAGACATACTATTAAGTGGTTTCCTGAAACCCTAATACATTACAGCTTTTACGTGCCCTAATACCTACACCACTCCTCACTTCCACTGATTTGAGAATCAGCTCACAAGAAGGCAGCAATCATGCTCGGCAAGTCCACACACACACTCATGCTCACACCTAAGTTTTTTTCCTTTGACCCATTCCTTCTCTTCCCTGCCCAGCCTGGTTTTGGTACGCCATTTCTAAGATCTGCTGCTGTGTCTCCAAAAGGCTGCTTCACAGCCAGATTCTCTCCTCTTGCTGGAAGATGGGATGCCTAGCTCATGCTCAGCAGGTGAAACCCTCTTTCTTCCAGGGTCCTGGTACATCACCCTTCTCCACAGTTGTCCATAAACCACTGGTTCTCCTACTATGAATTGCCCTGCCTGGGTCTGCAGTGGCAGCCCCATGCTGACCTTGTGGGCAGCTCACACCTAAGGGAGTAGGGAATGGTCTGTGGGATCGCACCAGGATCACACTAGGATTATATGCTGGAGGAGGTTAAGCACAAGCTCTCCCTCTCTCCCCCAAAGCCCCATCTAATGTTGCTAAACCTACTCCAGCTTAAGACAGGGGCAATTTAATCCTAGCAGGCTCTGTAAATCCCCAGCTCTTCTCTCTAGACATCAATCTTCCCCTCATCACTCTTGCACTTGCCAGAAGGTCAACCCTGACACTCTCATCTGCAGTTCTCTTCCAGGGCATGGATGTGATTTATGAGCACACCAAACTTTCCATGGCTGCCAGTGTCTGCTCTGTGCACAGACACACACGTTTACAACACGCACCACAGGACAAGACGGGGCTCAAACACCTCCAGGGCTTTGGAGGGGAACAGCATGCCTGGTGCTGGGCGGGCTGCCCAGTTTCACCACACAGCCGAGTACGTGCCTTGGTTCCCCGTGCTGGGTCCTGAAGAATCTCGACATTTACAACAGTGGCAGGAGCAAAATTATTGCAGGACACGTGTTGTACGAACCTCATACATTTGAGAAAGATGTTTAAATTGCTTAGCAGCATTCTACCAAACAGCCACAGTACACTGAACCACTGAAGCAAATCCAATTAATCCTGATGGGCCAAAATATACACACACATCTCAATTCCAAGAATTCTTAAATCTTCTTTATTTTTAAACCCAGGAAATAAAACATACCTTTTAATTAGGATTTATGGCTGTTTGTACCTCTGCTGGGAGAAAGCCCCGCAGGCCCCAGAGTGCTTTGCATAAATGCAGGCATGGATGGTAGAAACAGAAGGGGCCAAGAAAATTCAGAGAAGACAACAGGGCTTGCTCTCTCTGACCCAACCTTTTAATGCTCATCTGTCTACAAGGATAATAGGAACTCAGGGGGCCACTCAACCAACTGCCTTTCTAATAAGATCACTAGTCCAAAAATAATCTTAATCAATTAAAATATTCCCAAACTGCAGCCAATACTCTTAGTTACAAGGTCATCTCCAACACACAACTTCCAGAGGAAACTAATTATTATAGCGGAGGCAAGGTGGGAACTGCGCACCTCTGTTCAGTGCCAGCCTGGATAGCGTCTCTCCTCCTTTGCCGTCAATTTAAAGCATAATGGCCAGAAGGAATCCAAATTCTCTTCCTGTGTGTCAGGCTCTGCAGTTTAATTTATGATGCTCTCTTATGAGCAATTTCACTGTCAGCATTGTACACAGATCAAGAAAAAGACAGGTTTCCAAAGTTCCCTACACATTTAGTGGAAGGCAGCCACTATTCTTGTTTTTTTAACCTGCTTGGTTTCACCAGACAGCAGGAAATCAAGTTCCCATTTTAAAAATGCTTTTACACATACTTAAGAGAACCTGACTCTGCCAGCAGAAACAGATACAGCTCTACTCACTTCTAAAAGCCCGTAAATGGAAGCCAGTAGCCAGCCTCCCACATCCTGCTCCCTCGAATCCACATCATAAACCACAGAAATCAGCTTCTACTGACTCAGGGAAGGAAAGGCTACAGAAGAATGTCTCCATAGCTAACAGTGCAGACTGCAAAGTCAAAAGGTCTGGGTAATTTTACTGCTCAACAGCAGTTGGGACAATCTAACAATAGGGCACAGCCAAACACCACACGTCCTGCATGGGAAATACGCAGATGAAAACCAGACTAATTTATTTTTAAAAGCCAATTAGATGTTGGACGTGCCACGTTTGACTCTAGCCAAGGCTGCTGCTGAAATTAGTATCACCCCCTACTTTATTAGTGTCTGACTTCAGTTCAGAATCTGTTTCAGCTCTGCTCTGTCTTTCAGCTCATTAGAACAAACCTGCTGGAAGTGGAGACTTGAACAACGAGACACGATGAGGCTTGTGCCAGACGTGTAGTTCCTGACACACGGGAGGGACGCCTCTGTAGAAAAAAGGGCTTTTACCAGGCTGTAAGGAGCCTGGATTCAGACCAATCTGATTTCTGAGGAGTGAGCGCAGCAGAGCCGTGGAGCCTCCTCAAGAGCACACTCACACTGCATTCGCCTGTGGGAATTGGAGGCACTGGGTCCCTCGGTACCATAGCAGAGCCCGTGGGGACAGCAGGGTGCTGCAGCGATACTCCCGCATGGCTCTGCTTCGCTCAGATGGTCACCGGTGTGAGGTGGGCACTGCCATCCTAGCTGTGACGCTTCCAGCACCATCTTCTCCATAGCAAGACGTCCCTCAGGCCATGCCTGGTCCCAAAACAAAGTGCCCACTGCCACAGTTGATGGAGAACAGGACAGGGTGGTGGCTGGGTATTCCAGCTGATGCCCAAACACACTTCCCTCTTTCTACAAAAGACAACACCTGATCTGGAACATCAATGCATGCTGCTATTTACCCAGACTGCAAGTATCTCCAAACACAGGAATACTCAGGCAAAGGGATGTTCCACGCCAAAGGGAAGACAGGCCGTGGAAGCCACGCAGAAATAGATGGCACCATCACCCTGGAGTCTTGTCATGTTCCCCAAGGGCTGGCAGAGCTAACAAATCTGGCAGAAAGAGCCAATGAGGTTTCATGCAGAGTCTGAGAGTGGAGGCAGGTACTCTCAAAGCTCCCAAAGGATCTACCCAGGAAAAATGGACCCTTCTGAAAGGTCCCACAGCAGATCAGCAGCATTTTGGGATCAACTGCACTGAAGGCTGCAGATCAGTCAAACACGTTAGCCGAGCTGCTGGGCCTCTGGCTATGCTCAATGCTTATGCTTGCCCAGGCCTCCTGCTGGGTGACGATCATCTTCCAGACGTGGCTTCAGAAAATCCTGGGGGTCAAAGAGTCTTTACCAGCCCAACTCAAGCAGGAGGCTCAGGAGACAGACCAGGAATTGCTGTGCTTGGAGAAAGCATTGTTGAGCACTATTTGAAATATTGTGTATTTGTGAATGACCACCCATCTTCTGGCATAGGGAACCAATTCCCCACAGGATTTAAAGAGTCAGGGGAGACAGGAACCACTTTGCTCATTCGTCACGTCTGCATTTTCAGAGACACAGTCTGCACAAAGAAGGTCATCTCCTCTTGTTTCCACAAAGCCAAAGAGACCATTCTTATTTTGTCTGACCCCTCCCAAAAAAAAGAGAAGTGCTCCCCAAATCCAGGATTATATATAGCAGAGATCAGAAAGCCCCATGTCCAGAAAACTTCCTTCTGATGCAGCTCTGCAGATGCCACAGCATAGACATGAGCAAAGAAAGAAAACTTGGCAAAATAACATGGATGAGCTTGATAATCCAGCATGACTGAAAAATTCCTGGGAGAGGCAGTCTGCCAAAGATCATCAAAAGTGAGAAGCTGGAGGCTTTCCAGGTGCAGCTGCTACAAGATCTGCTGGTCTGGAAGCAGAACTAGGGACTTGTTCTATAGATACCTGCCAAGAGACTGCCAAGGAAGAAAGCCATCGAATCAATGATGCCCAAATTGTCCTTGTAGCTTTTGATTCATAAGGAACTATGTCCTAACAGATGCAAGATTAATTGAGAATGTATTGTTCTCTAAAATTGCTATTGATCTGAGCTTCCCACACCTCTTCTTGAACACATAACAAGGTCTTACTAGAGCAAGAACAACAGTTACAAGGTTCGAAATTGAAATTCAACTTGATGTACACTGAAGAGCTGAGACAGTTACAGAAGCCAGACAGTTATTTTTTTGAGATACCAAGTAAATCACATTTTGGGGTTTGATTTTGCAGAAAACAACATGACAAGAGACTGTGGCACTGGATCTGGAAGCTGATGACTCACAGAAAGAAAGAGACTGAACTGAATAAATCCACTCATTCAACTGACTGAACTGTTGTCACTTAAACAGAACCTAATTGGCTCTTTAACGGCCTCTCTGAGCATATCCTTTTCTGTAATATGACCGATTATGCCATCAGAATTTATTGTTTATAGACAAACTTACAGAACAGTCAGGGAGCCTAACCTTTTTATAGATGTGTTTTAAGAGACATTTGTTTCCTCTTTTTCAGATACGTGCACATTGAGATGAATAATTGCAGACAATAACAGGTCCTGATCTTTTATGTACTGCAGCAGCTCTTATAGCTGCTGATTTCTTTTTTCCTTATAGGTTTCACAATAAAGGCCAGTGATGCAGCAGACATCTGAAGTTAACTTAGCATATTGCAGAGCTAAGGGTTTAACCCCACTGAACTATTACTGCCATATGTTCCATTTCTTTCAGGGAATTTCCCAATGGGAAAGAACTCAGACAATGTGAAGAAAAAACATCCAATATCATTTGCCCTACAGCTTTTTACTGTTTATTTCTAGTGCTTTTCCCCTCCTCACATGATAATCGCCTTATTGTAGAAAAGCATGCTGCAGATGTGGAAGCGAAAGGAACTTGATTTAAGATCTACAGCTTGAGAGTGAACTGAAAGGCTTTTGAAAATGGTGGAATTACAAAAAACGGCTTAGGATCCCAAATCACCAGCAAGACAGAGCAAAGCCTGAACAGTCATTCATAACAAATTGATTCTATTAATTCCCTCTTGTGTACCTCACTCAGTTGAGGACAGATTCTCAGGGCTCTGGGTTTCCCCCAGGCGGGAGTTCCTGCACTCATCCCAATGCCAGTATAACAGAGGCAGACATTTTAATCTTTTAGGGTAAGGCTGATGTTTGTAAGACAACACTAGGGATCAGGGATCTGAGCCTTTATGTCTTAGCCAGGCACACCCACACCACAGTTCACCTTTACACCCTATGGAAGTGGGTTAAAAACTCAGGCTTCCGTAATTCAGAATCAGTTTACCAGATACCAGCTGTATCTGAGCTACTCACAAGCCTGTGTTCTGAATCATTTTCTTATCTATTTGCACATAATACAGAATCATGTTTCTATGGTTTAGCTGGAAATCAATCAAATAAAAATTATGAAAAAAAGATTTGTAAAGGGATTGAGGAAAGGTTACTTTTAAATTACGTTTCAAATTCAGTTCTGAGAGGATTTGGTTATCAAATCCCAGACTCATAACTCACCCTCACGAAGCACACCATTCATTTCCTAGTCAAATAGGATTTGATTCATCTCACATGTAAGAAAAGGAACGGCACAATACCCTGTGTGCAAAGCCTGACCCCAGCACACACAGCATGGGATGCTCGGGCACTCTCCTGCAACAGCAGGGCCCAGCACAGTCTCTGGACACCAGAAGCCGATCACTGACCTCTCCATCGCTGTCAGATATAACAATAAACGCATCCACAAAACTGCGCTTCTTCTTGGCAGTGGCTGGGTTCCTCTTCTCTTCCTCCTCTTCCTCCCCATCCTGACCTCGAGAGTCCAGGCCCTCTGTGGGCTTCTTCTTCCTCGGCATCCTTCACTCTGAAACAGAGGGAAAGATTAAAAGCCATTTGTTTCCTTCTGATTTAGATTTCCCCTAACAGCCATCCTTTTTTTGCTATTTTTAGGCAAAATACCCCAGGCATTAGAACCTTATTACAAAGCGTGGTGGATTTAGCATTACTGGGAGCCACACATACTAGTCTCCACTCATCTACTTAAGAACACTTTATTATAGCTGATTGCTAAAAAGGGGTTTCAGGGGAACAGCAACACAGACCAAAGCCACTCTGAATGCCCTTGCTCTAAAGCAATGAGGCTTTCCTCTTAAAGCTCATCAGCAAACTCCTCCAAAGCATCACTTTACACCAGGTCAACCCTCTCGCTCTCCAACACAACCCCGAACTTCCCCTCCTCAGCCCCACACCTTCACCGTCTTGGTGCAGAACAAACCAGACTGTGACAGCAGATCAAGCTGAAACTTGCATGCCAGAACAAGAAGCCACCACAGCACAGCCATTTGTCAGCTTTTATTTTCAACAAAACAAGGGGGAAAAGCATGTTCCTCAAAGGATGCTCTTTTGCTCTCAGCACAGCAGCTCGGTGGAAGGCTGCACCAGCACTACAAAAAGGGAAAACACAGGCAATGGCAGTAGGCAGGTTGGAAACAAGACAACAGGTTTATCTCGCAGCCTGGATTTCTCAATGAGCATCAGCCTCCGGAAGTCCTCTGTGCAGACATGCCTGAACCATTTGTATTAAAGGTGGCACTTGACAAGCTGGGAGGAACCTGCTGAGCGTTATTAGTGCAAACCTGAGTGCTCTATGAACAGCACAATTGAGGGCAGGTGCCCACACAATGCAAGCTAGTACTTCAGCATCTCCTTTCCTTGCCAGCCCATAGACTGTTGGAGAGAGATGCAAAGCAAGCGTTAGCGGCTTTGATCAAAAAGGACTCAGACAAGAGGATCAGGAATGGTGAATGAGAGCAGCGGGACGGCACACAGAGTTAAACCACCCCTTCCTGTCTATGTTTGCTGTTTGGCAAATAACCCAGCAACAACATTCAGCGCTTCCTGAACTGTGATCTAAAAGAGCCTTACAAAGCAGGCTGAGCACGATCAGCTCTGTTTAAGTTAGAATTAAACATGTGCAGAGCGGTTAAACAACAAGCCCCTCGTTACACACCAGAAAACGGCAGAGCTGGAAATGCAAGTCAAGTTGGCCGGTTCCCAGACCAGTGTCCTTCCACAGGATCATTCTGCCTTCCTTCAAGATCACTGAAATAGCTCAAATGTGCTGCTTAGATCTAAAATAAGAGTAAGAGAAGATGCAACAAAGACCCTGCATTACCCAATATAGAGCCAAACCCTTCTCTGTAACACCACAAAACTGCAAACAGCCGCTGTGTGTAGAAATACTAATGAGCAAGAAGTTCAAAATCCCCATCAGGGCTAAGCACAGCAGTGCACTGCTCCATCTACAGTCCAAGGCAGCAAGGTGAGGCTGAGAGGAATACATGCACTCCCTCCCCACTATCTGAAGCCTTCTAAAGCTCCCTTAGCCTCTCTGCCTCCCTTACTCTGCAAATACATGCACACACATGCCTAGAGACAAAAGATGATTACCCTGGTGAGTCATGATTTGCACTGAAGGTTTGCTGAGCCCTCTGAAGACAGCATATTGCACAAATGGCATGCACAGCTCCAGAAGCAACTGCAACGACCACTGCAGTCCACAAATGTTTGTCTGTTTAGGAAGGGGAACTAGAAACAAGCACTGCTTTTGGAAAAGCAGTGGCTCTTGCAAAACAAAGCTGTTCTGCTCCAGCTGAGCTGAACTCAGGTCTTGTTGGAATATCCTCATTATATTTTCTCCATTTTTTATCTTTTGCTCCAAACTGTCTCTTTGCCCTCTGCCCGGAGAGATGAGCCAAGCCTCGCACCCAGCTGCTGAGAACTGCCTCCACAAAGGGCGTCCATCATGGTGGGGAAAACACCCTTATTGGAAGAAAAACACTTACACAGACAGGCGTTCTGGCACGTTGATAGGGAGGAGCACTGGAGAGGCCCATGCCTCCAGTATGACTCCTATGCAGGGTCACTCTGGTTTTGAAGAGACAGCCTGTAAACCTTTTTACCACCGAAACAAAAGCAAACAGCAACAAGCAACTGCCACACTGTCTTTTTTTTTTTCTTTTTTTTTTTTTTTTTTAAATCCACGCTGGTATCACCAGCTCTCCTCTGACTCTGCGATACATCTTCTGCTTGATGCACTGTGCTAAATAAGAGATCACTGAGAAATATCAGCTGGAGTTATGATGAGTCACCTACCTTCAACATTTAAAGGAAAGGAAAAAAAAAAAAAAGAGTAAGAGATGTAACCACACAACTCCCACAACGCTTCTGAAAATGAAGGGACTTGTGGCAAAGAGAGTCTCTGTAAATGTAACTAAGGGAACAAGACAAGTAAGAGATCACTTGTAGCTGTGCTAGTCTGAGGCTATGAGTAGGAGAGCGGTAATAGCTTTTATTAGACAAGCTGGTATAGCTGAGGGAAGAAAACACGCATCAGAGTGCATACGCACACCACCACCACCCCCCCAACCTTCAGGTAGGGAATTTAAGCACAGAAGCTGTATTTTGCTTTTAGCACTCTTGGAAAGGACAGCTGCTAGTACCCGAGGTGATGATACCCGCTTTCAGGCTCAGTGAAAAAGGCTGAAAACTGAATTATCTAAAACTATCCTTGCGGTTTGGCTCACAGACTCATTTTCCAGTTATCCAAGGTTTTTTTCAACTCTGAATTTAAGACAATTTCTTTGTAAATGCTCTGACAGCAAAGGTGACCTCCTGACAAGGGACTCACACATGCCACACTTCTCCAGTCACATTTTTAGGGATATCCTTGAAGATCCCCAACTTGTGATTATTTGTCATTTTCCCTCTCATCTATCATTTTGATGAATCAGAAAGCAATTACCGACAGAATAATTCTAAATCTTGACACTGCAGCTACAGACCTGCCAAGCTGTGACAGCTTGAAAAATGCTTGAAAATGCAGCCAAAAATGAATGACTCTCATCCCCGGATGAGTTTCTGAGCCGTTTGAGACACAGGCTGTCGCTTTGTAAACAACTCCCCCCACCTCAGGAAGAAGAGGCACTACGCTCCCCAGCAGCACCACGAAGCAGCTCGGCGTTCAGGCAGGTCAGCACCACACGCCTCCCTGGAAATATCATCCCTGGACCCTTGGCTCGACCCAGCACGCAGGGCCCAGCTGATGCTCTGCAGCCAGCTGGACATGAGGGCTCACAGCGCCCCGGGGGGAGAGAAATTGTTTACAGGATTTATCCGTTTATAGAGCTGGCTGTTGACGAGAAGGGACAGAGGGACTGCGGAGGCCACGCGTGCCCAAGTGCTGTGCATCTGCAAATGCCACTGAGCTCTACAGGAGATGCTAACTGCTCAGCTTCCCTCTAGCCCAGCCCAAGCAAGTCCAGCATGCAGCACCTCTCCCTCCTCCAAGGGCAGGCCCTGTGTGGGGGGAAAGCACCCCTCTTCCCAGCACCCACTCAAAGTCCTCCCATCCCCTTCCCAACCCGCTGCCTTCGGGCACGGAGGGCTCTGCAGGGAGACTGGGGGTCAGGGCTACTCGACAAGTGTCACTCTGGGGAGAAAACATGGAGGGGGGTCCCAGGCAGGATAGGGGGGTGAGTTCGGGAGGAAGGGGATCAGCCATAGGTGGGGTAAACCAAAAGGAGGGGAGTGTGCTGGGGCTGCCCCAGGTGAAGGGGAGGGAGCCAGACCTGGCAGAGGGAAACAGGAAGGGCAGGAGCTGGCCCCAGGGCCTAGCCTGGGGGGACACCTCTGGGGATGGGGCCCGGGCAGAGCTCTGGGGGAGTCGGTTTTGGGGTGCCCTCCTCAGGGGACAGGCCTGGGAGAAGAGCACCAGGGTGGCCCCAGGGAAGGGGCGCAGTACCAGGGTCCCCTCCAGGGCAAGGGGCTGGGGTACAGGAGCGATACTGAGGTGTCCCCCCGCCGCCGGGGAACCGGTCCCCGGATCACCCGGCGCAGGGGGCGGTGGGCATGCCCGGGGGGGGGGGGGGAGATCAGCCCCGGGGGGAAAGGGGCCGGGGAACGGCCCCGGGCATCAGTCCCGGGATCGCCCCAGGAGAAGAGACAGCCCCGGGCAGGGGGGAATTCGGCGCCCGGCCCCGGGAGCCCCGCGGCGGATGGGCCCCGGGCGAGCCCCGGGGCAGCGGGCCCGGCGCGGAGCGGTGCGGCAGGCCCTCGCGGGGCACAGGTACTCACCGGGCCCGGGCCTCCCGCGGGCCGGCGCCCCGCCCCCGCCAGGCCGCCCCGTTGCGCGGCCACGGGCGGCGGCACCGCTGCCTGCCCCGCCGGGCCGCCCCGCCGCGCCGGCCCCGGTCGGCGGGTCTCTCACCCGCACTCAAGTTGGCGACGGAGGCCTCATTGCCCTCACCCAAGATGGCGGCGGCGGCTTCGGGGCGCGTCACGTGGCCGTCGGGGCGGTGAAGCGGGCGGCGCCATGTCGCGGGCGGGCGGCGGCGGGCCTGGTGCTGAGGGGTCCGTGGGCCCCGACGCCTCGTCCTGAGGCGTGGCGGGAGCTGCCAGCCCTGTGGCCATTTTCTCAGCCCGGTGCCGGGCGCTGCAGGCAGGGCAGTGGGCGCCGGTTCCCCAGGAGACGACGAGCGCGGTAGGGGGCGCGCCTTCACACACCCCCCTCCCTGCGAAGCCTCGGTGCCTCAGAAATTAGTCCTACGCTTAACGCTGTCACCGCAGCAAGCGCTGTGTCGTTTCAATGCCCACAAAGAGCAGGCCCCGCGGGGCTGGCGGAGACGCCGGGGGAACCGCCGGTCCACCGCCCGCCCTGCCCACAACCGACATGGCCGCCGCCGCCTTCCCTTCGCGGACACGTGAGGGCGCGCGGCGCTCTCGCGGGAGGCCGCCCCGCCGTTGCTAGGCGCAGGGGAAGGGGGGGGGGGTGTCGCGCGCGGGCGGCTCTCGCGAGAGCGGTGGGAAGGCGGAGGGAGGGGGGGTGGGCGGGGTCGGCGGCGGCGGCGATGGCGGACGGGGCGGGTAGCAACGGGGACGCCGCGGGGCTGCCGGTGGGCAAGGAGGCAGGTGAGGAGCCGGGGAGGGGGGGCGGCCGGCCGGGCCCCGTGGGGTGCGTCGCCGCCCGGTGGGGCCGCTGACGCGCCGGTTGTGCCCCCCCTCCCCGCAGTGGACCGGCTGATCCGGGAGAACGGGCACATCTTCACCGAGGCCCAGTGCAAGGTGTGCAGCGCCCTGCTCATCTCCGAGTCCCAGAGGCTGGCCCACTACCAGGTAGGGAGCGGGGAGCCGCCGCCGCCCGCCGCCGGGCACCGCGGGGTGCTGAGCAGCCGGGCGGGCGGGTTTCTCTCTGCTTTCTCCAGAGCAAGAAGCACGCTAACAAGGTGAGGCGGTACCTGTCCATCCACGGAGGAGAGGAGCTGGCCCACGGGAAGAAGATGAAGCTGGATGCGAAGGAGGTGAGAGGAGAGCGTAGAGCCCTTCAGGCCTAAATACCGCCCAGCGGGACCTGCTGGGCTAAAGGCTGTTGTACAGCCTGGGCGCCTTTATGAATAAATGAAGAAAATGCTCTCGGAAGGGGCGTTGTGAGAACCAAAGGGCCCGATGGCAGGTGTGTCGCCAGGCTTTGTGTCAGCAAGCACAGTTCCTGCTGCCCTTCCCATTTAAACAGCCTCTGTGAGCATGTCTTCCCCGTTTAAACAAACACATGTTGCCTTTTATTGATAGTCTTGCTCAAAAGAACAGGGAAAAGTGAATAGGAGCGACAACTTGTCGGGAGTATCATTGCGTAACCTTTACTGTCACAGGGAGCACGCTGGGTTGACCATCTACTGGAATTCTCTTTCCAGAGTGATCCTTTTTTCACTTACTTAGGTTTCCTCGGCTGGTAGCTGGAGCCTGTTGGTCAGTAAAGGCACCACGTTCCACTCGGCCATCTGTCTGCCCTGTGACTCATTTGGGAAACAGATTCTACTTCTATGATTGCTTCAGCTTTAATCCCTAACTCTCCAAAATTTGCGGCGGGGGGGTGGGGGATAAAGACAGATGCCTTTGCACATAGTGTTAGGCTTAGAAATGACTGCTGCTGCCTGCTCTGCTGGCATCGTGTTGCAGATGACCCAGCTGATAGCAATGTTTGTGTTGCTCAGTTCACACCTTGCAGAGTGAAAGGGTGCCTGTTGCAATTCTGGCAGCCACACACTTAACCTTGTCCTTTATCCGTACAGGCCAGGGTTGCCCCTCTGCCTGGAGTGGTTCACTAACGGGTTAAAAAAAGTAATCTGGTGCAAGAACACTCTCCAGTGAGGGAGAGGATGATGCTGCATCATGGAAGTCCTACTCAGTCACACTTCTTCAACTTAACACCTGAATGTCTTTGATTACCTTGTTTTCTTAGACCCCCAAACCTTAGTGTTTCTTCTCACAACAAGAAGGTTGGATGAGGTGACCTGCAGAGGTCCCTCCCAACCTCAGCCACTCTGCTATTTTGTATGCACAGGACAGCAAGCAGGAAGGCAGCAATGGGGAAGACAGGAACAAGTGTTGTCCCATCTGCAACATGACTTTTTCCTCTCCGGCTGTGGCAACATCTCACTACTTGGGCAAGACTCATGCCAAGAACATGAAGCAGCAGTCCCCCAAAGTGGAAGGTATGACTGTCTGCAGCGCCTTTGTGTGGTACCAAGGGGCCGTTCAAGCAATAAAAAAGTTGAGAGATTCATTGGGCCCCAAGTGTAACCTTTCATGAGGATGTGCATACTCTTTACTGTGAAACAGTAAGCCAGCAGTGCACCTCCAGAGACATGGTCTCCCTCAGCAGCCTGCTTGGTGGGCTGGCATTGGCAAAAAGTTGTGTGTTTTTTTGTTTTGCTTTGTTTGGGAGAAATGCAGCTCGCAGCAGTGTTGTACCCATCCCTGTGTGCAGGGACCAGGAGAGAGCCGCTCATCAGGGAGCATGATGTTAAGTTGTAGAAATGCCTGTCATAGGATACGATGCTTGTTAAAAGCTTACAGGGACTGAAGTGACTGGTGACTGACATGGCAATTCATCAGGGCTGCTCAACTATAAAGATGTAGCCTCTGAGGTTTAGGGACTTGTGAGCTGCGGCTAGCTGGGGACTGGGAGAGTGTAGCTGGGAAGCATCAGTATGTGTTTGTCCTGACCTTGTGCTTTTCCCACGGCACCTGCCTTTGCCTGCTCTCATGATGGGATGCAGTCCATGCAGACCTCAGGTCTGACCTGCTGCAGCTGCCTGTGTGTCCCATCCCTTTGCTAGCAGTAAGAAAGGCCCAGTGGGTGGAGAGGGAGACCCTCTGTCCAGGGCATGTAGGGACAGCCAAGAGCCTGGAGTGCTGTAGCCAGTCAGGACGGAGGGGAAATGCAGCCTTTGAGTGTATCTGAGGATGGCAGCTTTTTCTAGCTCTGAGCTGGGATCTTCCGGGCAGAAACTGTCTGTCTCAGGCTGTCTTCATGGCTTTGTTAGGTTGTGTGTACACAGCGAAACCACCTCTGTGGTCAGGGTGGCCTGTGAGATGTTTTTATTCTTTGAACCCTTTGCTTTTGGGTACGAGAGGAGCCTTCAGGAAGGGGTGGATGTACGCATGAGCGGTCTGGTGCGTACCTTTGCTTTGGGCATGAGAGGAGCTCTCTAGTACTTAGAAGGTTCCTCGTTCTGGTCTTTGGTACCCCATAATGAGAGGGTGCAGGTTTCTCCCATCAGACGGGAGAGCCGCTTCTCTGGATGGATTCACTGAGTCGGACCTAGTCCCATTCACGCTATTTCTCAGGCAAGACTCCTCATGACTTCCGTTCAGGATCAGGTCCTGCAGCTGCATGGTGTTTCGAGAAACCCACTTGCCTTTGCTGCAGAGGGGCTTGTACCCATGTTCTAGCTGGGTGATGATAATAGTAGGTGGAAGCTCATTCATCTCCAGTGTTTCTTGAATACAACCATGCTTATGTTAAGGACAAATATGCAAATCTGTTGGGTGGGTTTTTTTAACCCTGAAAGTTTTTCTGGCCTACTCTGACTTTTCTTACCACATGCTTTTCAATTCTGCAGTGTTAAGGGAAGAAGTAGGAGCAACGTGCATTTATCTAGATGTCTTACATTCCCTGTCTAGGTTTGGGTTTTAGGTGTACTGGTTTTTTTTTTTTTAACATGGGTTTTGGGGGAATGAAGTGACTTTTTTACCTCTGAGTTCTGTGACTGATCAGGAGTTTGGATTCACCCTACAGAAGCGGTGCCCCCCCAGAAACATCCTGCTGCCCTCCCCACCTCTACCGTGTCTTCTAATGAAGAGAACAAGGACATTACTGACCCAGACAAGTTCTGTAGCCTCTGCCATGCCACTTTCAATAACCCCCTTATGGCAAAACAGCATTATGTAGGCAAGAAGCACAGAAAGCAAGAGACCAAACACAAGCTGATGGCACACTACGGCCGAACCCCCGATGCACCGGCATCGTCCTTCATGGGTGAGTTCTCAGCAGGCAGGCTAATAAATAGCTGAAGAGCAGGGTGGGAGAGCAACAGTATGTCTGACAGGTCTTTGGACAAGAGAGTCTGTGCAGAGGGAGCAGGGGAGAATTGGTCGTGATGAGGATCTTGATTATATGCTGTAAGACTGATTTGTTTGATGTTGTAACCCCCAGCAGCAAAACTTCTAGACTGCAGCTACTCGTGACAAGCTTTGGGTTATGTTTTGCAATGTTGTCTAATCGGGGACGTGTCCTTTTTATTCTCTGTGTGGATAATCCAGAGATTTTGGCCAGTACTGTTCCTAGCTAGGTGATTGCATCCAAAATGGAAAGGTAGAAGTGGCATTTGATGCTTAAAAAACGTCTTTGGAAGGGACTAGCCAAAGGTGGAAGAAATAGGTTTAACTGCACCTGCTGCTTCAAATGACATGAAAGCCAGAGAGATTTCTCCGTGAATGCCTTTCTGCCTCTGTGTGGGCACTTCCATCTGATGAACTAACGCAACTCTCTCTGGAGCAAGCAGGAATGGGCGGGGGGGGGGTGGAAAGAGCTATTAAGGAGGAACTTTAGGCAGACATTTAAAACTCATTTGGTTTATGATGTGCTGCTTATGAGCACTTCTATGTGATGAAAGCCCTTGGAGTCCAGTAAAAGCATTAGTAGCTCACGGTAAACTCCCTTGTTCCTCCCAGCAGCCTTCTGTTGGACCAGGAAGTCTAGTACCTGCTGGATGCTTGAGGTAAATAATAAGCAGACAAATCATCTTAAAATCTTCTTCAAGAGCTTCTTTCTCTGTCATAAAAACCCACACAAGCAAAAGATTAATTATTCCAATTCTTTGCAGGCCACCTTTAGATACCGGTAGCACTTAAGAGAAATGAGGCTCAATTATCCAAGTAATATTCTCTCCCACATTGCGTAGTCGTGTGGGAGATGGAAAAGGTGCTTGGTATCTAGCATTACCCATCTGCTCTTTACCTAATTAGTGGGGCCTGATGAATGGTTTCACTTTAGTGTGACTCAGGCACTGACAGTGGCAGGAGCCCCAGCCCAGGCAGGCTGGGTAGGTGGGCAGTGCCGTTTCCTATGAAGTGCTGGCAGAACCAGAGTACCTATGGACACATCTCCATGGCACTTAAGCTGTTCAGGTGAGGTTTTGGAGTCTGGGCTGTAATCGGGGGCTGCTTGGATGTGATGGGCTGCAGTCAGGGATGTTTTCTCCTGCTCTCTTTGCCTGTCTTTGTGTGCTAACAGCCATGCCTGTCCCTAAAGTTCTCTCTGCTGGGATCTGGCTGGCAGCAGGTAAAGATGTGTTCTTCGCAGTGCAACACCAAGGTGTTTTGTCTGCTTAAAGTTCCTCTGGAAACCACTGGTTTGGGGTGCAGGAGTGCAGTTTAGACAACTTCATGCACACACCAGTTTGCCGGATTTGCAAGAGAGAGATCTTGACCCTCGACCTGAGGGCTGTAACAGCTCCTCTGGCCTTTCCCACCCAGGTCCAGCTCTGTTTTGAGAGTTGAATGTCCCACTAGAGTCTGAAATCTCTCTGAGGTGCAGCAGCCAGGTGGGGAAATGTCTGCTACATCATGCATTGTGCTTCTCACTCAGTGATTATGCTCCTCTGCACCCATGGGGTGAGTCTCCTCTTTCACCTTTAGGAATTGTTTTCTTTGCGAGACTCCCAGGCAGAGCCCTTCTCCAGCGAGCCAAAATTCAGGAGCCCTTAATGTCTTGAGGACAACTGCCAGGATTTTCCCCTGTTAGAGACTCCTGTGCTGAGCTGTGCTGCCATGCTTGCCAGTTTGGTATCTGTGACCTCCCGAACTTTCATCCCAGCTGGAGTTGTCATGTTACACAAAACCATTGATCTGTCTAGTACAACTATTGTTGGAAACTCTTTTTTTTTTTTGGCAGTTAACTGATACACTGACTGTAACCAAACTGCTTGAGGATAGAGCTTAATATTCTCAGTTGGCACCTCAGCAAGGCTTAGCAGAATGCTGCATTGTGGAACTGGACATTGTGTGTAATCTCCTCTGGCTGCTTTTTTTATTTAAATGCTACGAGCTTACAAACTAAGTAACTCTCTCATTTTCTGTTGTGGCATGTACAGATCAGGAGAAGTGGGAATTTTGGAGAGAAATGGAGTTGCAAAAGCAGTATAGCATCAGGTTTGGTGTCCTAATGCTGAGACTTTTACAATGTCTGATTCTGTGAACTGTTCATAGGAAATCTGTCTTTGTTTTTATAGATAAACAAACCCATGTTCTGACCAGGAAAACTTTTCTGGCTTGGCGATTCCCTCGCAGTGACTGGCTGATACGTGGTGGGGTAGTGGGGTTCTGCGACCTCCGTGCCTGGTCAGGCTATTGACTTGCTATTTGTCTTTGTTTAGCGGTTGTTTAACACATCAAGTGATTGATTATCTCACTTGTTTCTACCTCAGGCACCAAGTTGTTGGCTAGCTGTGTGTGCTAACATTGATGTCTGTTTCAGCTGGGAAGGGGTACCCCTGCAGCACATGTAACATAGTACTGAACTCCATAGAGCAGTACCAAGCTCACATCAGTGGCTTCAAACACAAGAATCAGTAAGTAACGCTCTTGTCTAAGTGTGTTTCCAGCCTTGCTGTTCAAATCAATGGCTTAAGTAGAATTTAAAATGCAGTTTTGAATGCGTATTTCCAGCTGACTTGCAAGCAGAACGACAGGGTTTGTGCAAGCTTGCTCTGTTTGTCCTGAAGCCGATTCACTTCAGCAGCTCCCTCTGCAGACAGCTCTGGGATGCTGTTGAAGGAGAAGGGCCCTGCAGTTGCTTTTGGTTCTTGATAGATCAGCTCAGTGGGGACCTCTGCAGTGAGTGCATCCAGCCTGATACCCATTAAACACCGTTTCTCTAACAACTGAGATTTTAATTTAATTAAAGACTGGCCCAGTGGAGATCTGCTTGCCATTCTAAACTCTCTTGGGGTTGCTTGTCTTAAAATTTGGCATGTAGTCAGCACACTCCAGATACCTAGACTATATTCCTGAACTTGCTCTCACAGCTGATGAGTTAAATAATGGCATTCCCTGCATATATTATTAATCCAAAAAAATTAGGCTGCCAGATGATTAATACCAAAAATACTTCTTCTGGACACTGTCAAAGTTCAGATCTCTAATTTCAAAGCCTTTGCTAAAAGAGGCTCATTAACAAGCCTGGGTTGGTTAAAGAGCTTCTTAGAAGAAGAAGGAGGTATTAGGAAACCCTACCTGAAGTGAGGACAGACTCCTAGCCAAATTTCTCAGAGAGGGCAGGAGGAAAACTGGGATCTCTTGTTGCCTCTCTGTGGAATAACAGCCCCATGGTCCCTTGGATCTGGAGTGCTTGATTGGAAGACACATGTTCCATCCATCATCCCAGCAAAGTTTTGACTCTTGAATGGCACAACTGGATCAGCAAATAGCAAGTATCCTGTTCTAGATAGATAACATTGAGGATGTTCCCAACACACACACATAAATGTTCCGTTTAAGGACATGGATGCTTTCTGAGTTTTTGCAGCCACACAATTCCCTTTCAGAAAGCTGCTTCCAGATTCAGCCCTTCAGTCCTGTTCCAGGCCAGCTTCTCCAGTCTGAAGAGAGGCAGGATACTTGCTTTGTAATGGAAGCTCTTTAACAGTCCTTGAGCTGTGCAATAGCTAATTCTGCCATGCTAAAGGTGTCTGTTTACACACAGGCACAGAAGGCAAGGATGCACTTGGAGGCTTTTCTGGCAAGTTGTTGACTTGGCTACAGTAGGCTGTTGCTCCACTGACAGCCATGCCTGCTGAGCAGTGATTGCAGCTGGCAGATTTCAGAGCACTTCTGACATTGTCTCCTTTTTTTCCTTCTCTTCCTCTCGCTCCCTTCAATGTCCAGGATGCCAGGAGCAGTGCCGGTTGTTGGACCGTTCCCGCCACAGCAGTATGTCCGGGAAGAGTCAACTGCCCCAGGAGGCTACAGTTACTTCAGCCAAGACTTCTAGAGCAAGTTGCAGCACTGTTCTTGGAGTTGTTGGTGGCCCAAGAACGCACATCCTTTGCCAGCCCACAATGGTTTCATTATCCCTCTGGATAAGCAAAGCCCTACCCTCCTGTATGCACCCGTTGAGCAGAACGGGGACTGAATCTGTCAGAAGAAGGATCCAGCTGGAAGAGACTTGCTAGACAGCAAATACTTCACTCCCTTAGAGTAGTTTTCATTGTGTAATTGCTTCCTGTGAAGGTGGGTGCGGTGTGAGAGGAAGTGTGTATCTGGTATAAGGAGGGTTTGGCAACAGGCTGGTAGTGGCCACCTCCTCCCTCACCAGAGCAAATAATGGATTCCTCCACCTGGAGGGCCAGCATCCCGTGCTCAGAGGTGGCTTTTGCTGGAGGAGAGCTCCTAGACCATAGCAAGCAGTGCTTCTGCAGCATGGATGGGACACAGTGCAGGTTGCGTGGCTTTGTACAGGCCTAAAATAGGAAATAACCAGCGTGGCATCTCTTTCCATGCCTCCTCTGGTCAGGTTTGTGTGCAGAATTTCATGAGCCATTGATTGCCATCAGAGCCTTTCGCAGTACTGCCGCTGTTAGTTCTGGAGCTGGGTTGTTTGGGTCTGTCTAACAAGTAGTTACAACTTCTGGTGTGCAGACTGCTGCTGGTGGGAGTGGAGGGCTGCGAGAGGGGTTAGAGCTCCTAGCTCTCCTCAGCCCTCTGCTCTGAGGATTTCCATGTGGAAGGAAGTAACTGTTTAGCCTGGTTTCCTATGGAAACAGGTGTACGTGATCATTCACCATGTGTGTCTTTACCCCCTGTGACTTAAACCAATCTCAGCCAAACTTGGCAGCGGTGGAGATCTCCAAGATCCGAACGCAATCAGCAGAGGAAGGTAGAGCAGGGTGAGTTCATCTCCAGTTCTGTCGGGGTCTGCATGGAAGTGCAGCATTTTCCCTACTGCCACCAAAATACTCTGGGGAAGGAGGGTTTTAAGGGAAAAGAGAGGGAATAAATCTAAATGCAGCAGAAAATTGTAGTATAACTTGGTCAAATCATTAGCAGACTAAAAAGCTACAAATCCTTTGGAAACCTGCCTTCCTTAGTCCTTCATTAGACACTACTTGCCCAACCCCGCTCTTCAAAGTTCTTACACATTTGTACCATCCTGGAAAAGGGATGTTCTATATTTCAAACCCAGAAATTAAGACTGATGGTCTCTTCATGGTGCTAATGTACTAGATCTGTTAGAAAAGGCCCCAGAAGGAAGGGCAGGCATCTGAGACGGCTGTGCATTTTGGATGAGTTCTTTAGATGTTTTGCCTTGAGCTAAGGCATTGCCTGTTTTCTGCTAGCCCACTGCAAGAGCCCTGTGTTTTGGGCTGGCCTCATGTTCAGTGCCAGTGCTCTGAGTTGGGCACCCCACAGGCTTTGTCCCAGCATCACTGCCTCCGTGGAACTGAGACTTTGCTAGTCCATGGCAAACATCCTGCTGTTTTTCTTCCATGGGGCAGAAGGACGCAGATGTGGCCCCTCCGAGGACTTCCCTGGCCAGTGGGGCTCCGTGAGGCTGGCAGGAGCATGGGTGACAGCCACAGGCATGCCGCGCTGCCAGGGTGGGCTGAGCCAAGCTGCTGCCTCCTGTTGCATGGCCCCAGCAGCTGCCGGAGGGCGGTCTTGGGCCCTTGACTCCCAGCGTTGTGTGCCAGGGGAGCAGCTGACGCCTTCGTTAGGCTGAGAGCCGGGCTGTAGAGGCACTTCCAAAATCCGGTGTGTGCGCTTGTCAGGTTAAGCAAGGAGAGAGCAAGCTGGTTGCTAATCTCAATGCTTGGAGTGAGTGCCTTTCCTTCCCCACTCCAGGCCATGCATGAGCTTTGCTTTTCTTCACCCTGCACAGAATCTGCCGTATTCCCTTAGGACAGGCTCCTGCTGGTCTGGGTTCGCCTTCCTAATGTTTTCCAGTCTTGCTCCACTGCAGAGGTCTGACCTTAGTGTCCTGCTACTGAGGGAGTCCTCTTAAACCTTGTGAGCTGATCAATGAGCAGAAAATTGGGATGAACTGAAGGAAGCGTTGTGCGCCTGATAGCCCTGGGTGGCCTCCAACTCCGATCTCTGCTGCTTAGCTCTCGTCCCGCTGTACCAGGGCAGGTGCCCGCTAGATGTGCTACGCATCGACACCAAGAGGGATCCATTTCCAGCACTGCCCAGTCTGGTGTGTCACTCCTGTCTGTGTACTGACAGTTTTGCCTTCCCCTGTACACAGTGTTTATGTATCTGCTGTTTCCCTAAGGTGAAGCTCTCCAAATAGAGTGTTTATTACTACTTTTGGGTGCTGTGTCTCTGTTAGAGCTCTTCCTGGGATTTTGCCATACTTCAAAGAACAGGATGCAGACACCTCTGAAATATTTGGGAGGGGTGGGAGGCTCTTGTTCTCATCTGCCCTCCTCGAGGCGCTGCTGTCATCCCGTGGCACTCTGAGGTCCAGACGAAGCCAGTAAGTGCCTTGCTCTGTGCTGCTCTGGCAAGTCAGTGAGGCCTTGGGCACGCCGCAGTCACCAAGGAGAAGACAGGACAATCTGAGCTGGGAGACTGCTGGCACTTCTGCAAGCTGTTGTGCAGCTTGTGCCGAAAACATCCGTGACTGCCGCAGGACACTGGGCTGTTCCCTGGCACTGCTGTGGCGGCACAGGAGTGGCATCATGGCAGGCATGCTCTGCTGCTGTCTGAGGGCGGGTCGCTCGCTAAGGCAGGCTCAGAGCCTGGGACCGGCTGTTCTGCTCCTCTGCGGGCAGGGCTGTGGCAGAGCACAGGGAACCTGCATCCCTGGGAGCAGTGCAGGGCCTTGTGCTGGCACCGAGGGTGGCATTGCCATCGGCTGTGTGGATAGTGGTGAGAGGGACGGGCTGCTTCCATGTCCTGTGGTGCACGGCTGTCCTGGGGCAGTGTTCCTGCCACTGCCAGCCTGTCCCTCGCTGACCCCTTCCCCTCCCTGTGGCAGGGCTGTGGTGTGTCTGGCAGTTCCCAGTCCTTCTGTGGGTGCAGGCACTCTCTGGGGCAGGTGCAGGGAAGGAGGCAGCAGCTGCAGGGCTGCCTGTACCTCTGGCACATCCCCTTCCCCAGCAGCAGGACCACGCAGCAGCCGTGCCAGAGCAGTCGCAACCAGGTGGCCTCACCAGCCGTGCTGGGGCCTGTGGTGCCCATGGCAGGTCCCTACCGGCCCCTTCCCCGTGCTCCAAGCACAGACCATCTGGGTGCCGGAATCACTGGTGTCCCCACTCTGCTGGCTGCCCATCCTGCTGCTGGACTGCTCTCAGGGGCCCCCAGCACCCGTGGGCACCCCCAGCCATGACAGGAGGGGAGCTGGAGCCTGGCTGTGGGGCCAGAGCCACCCAAATGCCAGGGTAGGCTGATGGAGAGTGGCCCTTGTCCCCAGGCTGCACGCCGGTGCTGGTGTGTTGCCAGCCCCATGTCCCTGCCCGGCTGCAGCCGGGGCTGCCCAGTCCTGCTTCTCCCTGCCGGGGCCTCTGCGGGCAGCACCTCGCTGGGCTGGGGCTCTCTGGCTGCCCGCACCGGGCCGAGCCCCAGTGCCTTCCGGGCTGGCAGACGCGGCGCAGGGCATGGAGCCACCCGCCAGCCACGTCCCCCACGGAAGCGCTGCCGTCCCCTGCCTGTGCCGCAGCCAGCTCCGTGGAGCCTGCCCGTCTGACGAGCCGGCTGCTCCTCTGGCAGCGTGTGGGGCTGGGCCCCGGGTCCCCCCCTCAGCTGGGGGGGAGTGCAGCCCCGGCCACAGTCCCAACCGCTGCCATCCCTCATGGCTGCGCTGGCTCCAGCAAGTAAATCGGGTGCAGATGTGGAGGCAGTGCCGGGCGCCTGCTTGCGATTAGGGGCTGGGAGCATTGGGGTGGCCCCGTTCCTGCTTCGCAGCCCCCTGCTGTGGCCACACAGTTCCCAGGAGGAGCCCCTGATGCCCCGTGGGGGACAGGGCTGGTGGGCAAAGCTCCTGCTTGCTCAGCCCCCAGGTGGGTACCATGGTGCCCAGCCCAGCGCATGGTGTGTGTTGTGTCCCCAAGGGGAGCAGTGCCCATCTTGGCCCTGTGCACCCCATTGCCTGTGCCAGCTGGAACCCCAGTGCTAGCCGGCACAGCCGGCATGGGCAGGAGCAGCAGGGCTGCAGCAGGGACAAGGCATGGCGCTGCCTGCTCTGTGCTGCCAGGCCAGCCCCAGCCCCATGTGCTCTCAGCTGGGCCCTCAGTGCCCAAATCCGTGGGTGCTCCTGTGCTGCACTGGGGGCTTGGCCAAAGCCCGAGGCCCGGTGTCCCTGTCTTGCAGCCCCCTGCGCCGGGCCCCATGTTCTCAACTCCCCAGAGGGAGCAGCAGGTTCATGTTTGCCAAGTTCTGCCTGGTTAAACCTTAACCAGGCCAGGTTGCTCCATCGGTCCCTCCCTGCTGGAGATAAGAATGAGCAGGTGAGACCGGGGCCTGGCGGAGAGCGCTGCCCCAAGCCTGGCTACTCGCCTCCAGCGCAGGACCCGGCCCCTGCGGAGCGTCCTGCAGGGCCTGGGGCGGGCTGCTTGCCCCTCCGCCTCGGCCGCTGCCTGCCTCAGCAGGTCCCCACTGACACAAGGGCAGCGGGTTGTGGCGGGGGCTGGAAGCTGCCATGTGTCAAGGCCAGCAGGGCTAGATGGAGCCGGGAGCCCTTGTGCTGGGGCAGCCCAGGACCCCTGTGCTCCAGGGCTGGCCTGCTCCCTCGGTGCTGGGGGGTTCACATCACCCCATCACATGGCGTGAGCTTGCTCAGCCTCAGCCCCCGGGCCCCATGCACATATGGGGTACAGGGAGCCGGGGAACCTGCACCCCAAACAACAGCCGTTCAGGGGAGGCCAAGAGAAACTTCCAGGAGGAAAGAGCCCCCCGGGCTCCGGCCCCCCCAGGAGCCACCGTGCCGCGCGCACTCACGCTGGCCGCAGGTGCCACCGCAGCGGGAGCGGCGGCGAGCACTGGGGCCAGGCACAAGGGGCGGCTGTGTTCCCGCAGCCCCGGCTGCCTTCCAAGAGCAATATTGTTGGCACCAGGCAGGCTCCCTGCGCCGGCAGCGCATACATGGGCCTTTCATGAGGGGAGCGGGGATGATTTACTGCCTGGGGGAAGGGGCAGGGGCAGGAGGATGGAGCCCCAGCGTGCTGGCCCCGGCGCCCAGCGCCTCGTGCGTGCTCGCTGCCGCAGGGCCCTGCACACGTGAGCGAAGCTGTGGGTCTGGCTGGGGGGTCACTTCTCGCTCAGGCATGGGGCAGAGCGGGTCCCCCTGTCCCATCTGCACCATGCCAGCCTCCTCGCTGCCCTGTCAGCGGGGCCCTGAGGACGCGCTCCCTCCCTGGGCACCCCACTGCGACCGAGCTCCCACTCTCTGAGGCTCAGTGGCCAGAGGGGCATGTGCCCCTTGCAGTGCCATGGCTGATGGGAGAGGCTGGGGGTGACAGGGTCAGCAAAGGAGGGTGCTGGGGCAGGGGTGCATCCACAGCGCAGGGCGCCGGCACTGGCACAATCCCCCCTTGTTGAGCTGTTGGCGTGGCAGAGGCTGTGGCAGTGCTGCCGGCAGCGGGCGGCAGGCAGTGGGGCTGTGTTGCCGTGAAGGGCTTTTTGTTTGCCGTTCAGTTGCTGTTATAAATCAAGCCAGGCAGCCCGACGACCCCCAGCCCAGCACTGCCCCACGGCAAGGAGGGGACTAGCTCCCAGCTGCCTGCAGTGCAGCCCTGCTGTGCCCCAACCTGCACCCGGCATTGCCCTGGCCCGGCAGGGATGCTTGGCGAGACGCAGGGCAAGGTGCCAGCACTGGTCCCCTTGCCCTGCTCCCACCCAGCACCATACCCAGCAGTGGGGGGCCTGGCTCGGATATGGGGGGGTCTCTCTGTCCCCATCCCAGGCTGTGGCTCCCACAGGGTCCCCTGAGTCACAGCTCTTTCCCCAGCATTCTCAGCGCTGGGAACAACCCTTTCTCTCTGGTTTTAATTTGGTTTCGGTTCGAATCAAGCTGAACCCAACATTTTTCTGTGCTTCCGGCACGCTGCAAGCTCTGCAGGGGCAGCCGCTGCTCCGTGAAATTGATGTTCTCGGCCGCTTCACGCGCCGGCAGGAATGAACAGCTGCCGGGGGCTGCCGGCCCCAGGGACTGCTCTGTGCACCCCTGCACCCCGGGGGGGGACCAGCACCCCAGGTGGGGAGCAGCATGGGGTGGACGGCGCTGTGGGAGATCATAGCACCAACCAGTCCTTGCAGTGAAACCATGTCGTGCTGGAAGTTGCCGGTTTCATACACCAGAGCAGCATGGAGAAGGCTGTGCCCTGGCCCCGGCAGTGTGGCACTATGGGGTGAGGGGTGACAGTGACAGTCGTAGCTCGCTCACACAACCCCAGGATCCATGCTGAGCATGGGCAAGGCTGCTGGAAAGCAGACAGCGATGCAGCAAGGGAGAGCAGCTCTGGGGCCGGATCCTGACCACGTGCTAGGGGCACCCTCTGTCCCCTTTTACTGGCAGCAGGATGCTCAGGGCAAGGTGTGCCTGGGGACCGTGCCAGCTTGGAGGGTCTGAGGCTGGGCTTCCTCCAGTGCCCAGGGGTCCTGCATGGGCAGCAGGGCCTGGGCACAGTGGGGTCTGCCCTCCCCAGTGCAGGCAGCAGCATGGGGAAAGCGAAGGCGAAGTGTTTATGGGTCGGATTAGGGCCACTCCAACCCTGGCTCGCAGCCTCGCGGTGTTTTACGACGCTCCGTTATGGGCTCCTAATGAGGGTCACAGCCGCTTTATGGCACCGGCAGCGATAACGCTGCAACTAATTGCGGGACAATTAGCGAGCGGGCTGCCGGGCACCCAGCAATGTGCAGCGCCCAGCCCGGGCCGGGGCCGCCCGCCGCGGTGGGTACCGCTGCCGCGGAGCCTTCGGCTTCTCCGGGGCCGGGGTGCTCCCTGCTCCCGGCAGTCGGGGTGCCACGGAGGGGGGGGGGGGGCAGAGGCAGCCTTGCCCCCCCCGCCCGATATGCTGCTCCCGGCGTGGGGTCCCAGCACGTGGGGTCTGCCTGGGGGGCGGTGGAGGAGAGCAGCCCCGGGTGTTTTACAGCCCCACGCGTTCCCCACCCGCGGGGCCGTCCCGGGGGGGGGTGCCAAGGGGCCGCCCCTCGCTGCTGGCGGTGCCGGCCGCTCCCCCCCCTCCCCCCCCCCAGCTCGGCGGCGGGTCGATTTGCAAAGGAGCCGGCAGCCGGCGGAGCGGGGCCGGTTGCAGCAGCCGCGGCTCGGGGCCGGTCCCCCCCCCGCTCCCCGCTCCCCCCCCGCCCCCAGCGCTCCGGGCGGGGCGGGCGGCGCCGCTGTAACCCGAGCGCGCCCCTACAAAGTGCCCGCGCCAGCCGCGGCGGCGGCAGAGCGGGGCCGGAGCGAGCCGGGAACCAGCCCCAGTCCCAGCCCGGAGCCCGGAGTTCAGCCCCAGCCCGGAGCTTTCCCGAGCCCTGCCCGCCATGGGGACGCGGTGCGGGGCGCGGCGGCGCTGAGCCCGCCGGCCCCCCCCCGGACTTTGCCCGGGCCGTCCCCGCGTTGCGCGGGCGGCTCCGCCGAGGGAGCCCGTCACCGCCGGTAACGCTGCCGCCCGCGATCCTCGCCCTCGGGGTATTCCCGCTCCCCCCTCTCCCCCCCCCCCGGGATCCCCCTCACCCCGGGACCCCGCAGCCCCCCCCCCCCCGCCCCGGTGCCCGGTTAGCCGCTCCCAGCGCCCTGGCTAGGCTGCGGCTGGCTGGAGGGATGGGGTCCCTACACCCAACCGGGGTCGTGTCGTGTCCCCCCCCCGAGCCCTCGAGGTTGGGGGGGAGCGGACTGGAAGGGGTCGCACCCTGCCCAGGGCCCCCCCGTGCCTTGCCTCCCCTCCGTGCGCACCCACCCTCGGCGTGCCCTGGGGACCCCGCACCGCTGCCCCACGGTGCCCCAGAGACCAGCCACCCCCTCCCTGCCGGCAGGTCCCTGCCTGGCCAGGGCAGCGCATGGGAAGGAGCTGCCTGTACCCGGGTCCCCTCACCCTGGCCCTGCCTGTCTCGCAGGGTGGGAACCGCCGCGCCGGAGGGGCCTGGAAGATGCGGCCCCTCTTGCAGGTCCTGGTGGGGCTGCTGCTGGTGGTTGCTGCCCAGGGCAGGGCGATGGAGCCAGGTATGGCTGTGGAGGGAATGAAAGGGGGCTTGGGGGCAGTGGGGAGGGGGTCCTGCTTTCTGAACGCTGACCCCCAGCTGGGCAGAGAGCCACTGGGGGTGCCGGGTGCTTGCCCTGGGCACGCAGCCCCACAGCTCTGACTGCTGGGCTGGGCTGGTGGGAGCTGGGGGCACCCATCTGGCTGGGGGGGCCAGCCTCTCCATCACGGGGTGAGGAGATGTGGAGGCTGGAAGGAGCAGGGTGGCTCCAGACAGGGCATCCCTGGGCTACGGGGGCTCAGCTCGATCGGTGGATGCGCCCGGCAGAGCGGGATGGCGTGAATACTGTGGGCTGTGGTACTTGTGTGGCTCAGTGGTGAGCGCAAATGCCTTAGAGGTGTGGGCGGTCCGTGCCTCTCGGTGGTGGGTACAGGAGAAGAACATGTCCCAGGGGACCAGAGGCCCAGCTGCCCCACATGCCGCCTGTGATGGCCAGGCGGAGGGCTGGGGATGCACTCCTGTCCCCCCAGGCTGCTGTATGTGGGCAGTTGGGCTGCCGTGGGTATTGCTATACTGGCGGTTGGGTTGTTTCTGCCCTGCATGTCCATGTGCCTGCTGCTGGCCATCAGTAGGCAGGGCACCGCTGCCCAGCCTGGGCATCACCCGGGCCAGCCAGGCTGTGGGGGTCCCAGCTGTGCTTGGGGCATGCGGAGGTCTGACAGCAGGTGGACTGGAGGGTTCGGTGCCCTCATTTGTTCAGTGCTGCGTTCGGTGAGGCAGGACAGCGTCGGGCACCCTGCACTGCTGGGAGTGGCCCTTGTGGAAGGACGGTGGCATGTGTGGCCTTGGACGGGGACATGCTGCTGGGGAAGCCATGTCCCCGTGCCCCAGGGCAGAGTCCAGCCCTTGCCTGCCTCCAGAGCGGCAGAGCTGGGCACTGGGCTGCGTTGCACTGTGTGCTCTGCACACTGGGGTGGGCGTGTGGTGGGGCCCAGCTGTTGGGGAGGGGTGAGCACCGGGGTGGGCACTCACAGCATCTCTCCAGAGCTATTTGAGAGCCCGTTGCTGGAGTTGGAAGAGGAACATCTCCTGCTGGACCTGGGCAACACGCTGAAGTTGTACTGTGATGGCAACCACAGCGGTGCCAGTGTGGTCTGGTACAAGGAGTCCCATCTGCTTGTCCCGGGGGGTCGCATCCATCTCCGGCAGAGCCTGCTGGAGATCTCTGAGGTTGCCTACGAGGACTCAGGGCTCTACGTGTGCCGGGCGCGGGGGACTGGGGAGATCCTGCGTAACTTCACCATCTCTGTCGTGGGTAGGAGCCCCGGCAGCGCCCAACTCCACCCCAAGGCAGCAAGGCAGCCGCTGCCCACCCAGCCCTGCAGGCAGGGGTGTGCCTCTCAATCCATTTTCCTTTGCAGACACGCTGGCATCGGGTGATGACGATGAAGACAGCGATGGGGATGGTCCCCACGGAGACCGAAATGAGGAGCCTGTCTATGTACGCAGAGGTCAGTGCCACCCTAGGCAGGAGAGGGCAGCTGGGACAGTTCCAGGTGCATGGGGCACTGCTGCCTCCCACTCAGAGCACGAGTGGCTGGAAGCAGCTCCAGCAGCCTCCATGCTGCCCCTTGGCCCCCTCCCACTTGCGTCCCATGACTCCCCAGCTCCTTACTGGACTCACCCTCACCGGATGGACAAGAAACTGTATGCAGTCCCTGCAGGGAACACGGTGAAGTTTCGCTGCCCAGCCTCGGGCAGCCCCAGCCCCAGCATTCGCTGGTTCAAGAATGGGCGTGAATTCCGGGGGGAGCACCGCATCGGGGGCATCCGGGTAAGGGCCAGGTCCCCCCACTGCAGCCTTCCCTCACGGGGTCTGGCCCCCCATCACACCTCGCTGCCTTGCCTCCTCCCTCTGCAGCTCCGGCACCAGCACTGGAGCCTGGTGATGGAGAGCGTGGTGCCCTCCGACCGCGGCAACTACACCTGCCTGGTGGAGAACAGGTTTGGCAGCATCCGCTACAGCTACCTCCTGGACGTGCTGGGTGAGGGCTCCTCAGCGTGGTGCTGGTCCTGGCTCCCCAATCCCCCTGCGCCTAGCGGAGGGGTCAGGGTCACAGGGAAGGGGGTGGAGGACCCTCTGTTCACGTCCTCTCTGCTGGTGCAGCCGTCCTGTCCCTTGCACCCAAGGGACGTGGGGATGGAGACCAGGCTTAGGTTGCCTCAGTCTGCTGTAGGGCTGGGGAAGGGCTCTCTGTGGCTTCATGGTGGGTAGAGAGGGAGGGAGAAAGGAGCCCCTGCTCTGAGCCAGCGTGTCAGTGACACCGCTCCGCTCTCCTCTGCGCAGAGAGGTCCCCACACAGGCCCATCCTGCAGGCTGGGCTGCCCGCCAACACCACAGCCCTGGTGGGCAGCGACGTGGAGTTCTTCTGCAAGGTCTACAGCGATGCCCAGCCCCACATCCAGTGGCTAAAGCACATTGAGGTGAACGGCAGCAGCTACGGTCCTGACGGGGTCCCCTATGTGCAAGTGCTCAAGGTAACAAGGGCTGGAAGCACCCAGGTCCCAGATGCCCACCCTCAGGTGGTGACGGGGGAGTGCACAGAGTGTCCCAAGGAGGAGGGATGTTGACCATCCATCCATCTTCCCGGCAGACTGCAGACATCAATAGCTCCGAGGTGGAGGTGCTTTACCTGCGCAATGTCACTGTGGAGGATGCTGGCGAGTACACCTGCCTGGCAGGGAACTCCATCGGCCTCTCCTACCAGTCTGCCTGGCTCACCGTCCTGCCAGGTAGGGGTGGGGGTCCTGGTGTGGGAGCTGGGACCCCCGGCACGCAGGGACCATGGCTCAGGCCAACTCATTCACTCCCTCCAGAAGAGGAGCTGGTGCGGGAAGCTGAAGCCCCTGAGGCCAAGTACACAGACATCATCATCTACACCTCGGGTTCGCTGGCCGTGGCTATGGCCATCATCATCGTGGTGCTGTGCCGGATGCAGAGTCAGTCGAGCAAGCAGCCCCTGGAGCCCATGGCAGTCCACAAGCTCTCCAAATTCCCGCTTATCCGACAGGTGGGTGCTGAGCTGGAGCCCTGGGGGCACGGGGGGACCTTGGTGACTGACTGGCTCCGCAAGTGCCACTTGCGCCCATCACACCTTACCCTGCTGCCAGCCTTGGGGCTGCTGTCCCCACTGCCTCCTGTGGCTCCCTCACCCCGTTGCTCTGAGTGAGGGTCTCTCTGCAGCACCATTGGGTCTCTGTTTGGCCCTGGAGCACGGGGTGGGATGGCTGAGATGCCTTGGGCTCTCTCTGCAGTTCTCCCTGGACTCCAGCTCCTCTGGGAAGTCCAGCACATCCCTGATGCGCGTCACCCGTCTCTCCTCCAGCTGTGCCCCGATGCTGGCTGGGGTCATGGAGCTGGACCTGCCCCTCGACTCCAAGTGGGAGTTCCCCCGAGACAAGTATGGTGCCATGCGGGGCAGGTCTGGGACTGGGGGCTGTTCTCTCCAGCTGCCCTGGGGATGGCAGCATGTGGGTGCTGTATGGGGAGGTCTTTGGCCATCACCAGACACCTCAGCAGTGCCATATCTTGGGGTGCTGGGACTCGGTTTGGACCGAAGAGGGGCAGCCACACTGCCTCTGCCCCTCGGGGTCCAGCCATGCAGTGGCAGGGAGCGGGGCTGTCCCTGTGGTCCCTAACGGTTCTGCCCATCCCTGCCAGGCTGGTGCTGGGCAAGCCCCTGGGGGAAGGCTGCTTTGGCCAGGTGGTGCGGGCAGAGGCTTATGGCATCGACAGAGACCGGCCAGATAGAGCTGTCACCGTGGCTGTCAAAATGCTGAAAGGTAACAGCTCCCCTGCCAGTGTCCCAGGTGCAGAGGTGGCATCAGTGCCAGGCTGCAGTGCCACCCCAGCTGGCATGGTGACACGGCCCTTCTTCCTCAGACAACGCCACTGACAAGGACCTGGCTGACCTCATATCTGAGATGGAGATGATGAAGCTCATGGACAAGCACAAGAACATCATCAACCTCCTGGGAGTCTGCACACAGGACGGTGAGGGGGCTGTGCAGGCAGGGCTTGGGCAGGGCATGGGCATGGGGCAGAAGCAGAGGATAGGGGCTGTTGGGGACAGTGGCAGGTAGGATGCTGGACTGGGGCAGGGCAGGACAGGGGCTGAGCAGAGTGGACACCCTTCCCAGGGCCGCTGTACGTGATCGTGGAATTTGCCGCAAAGGGCAACCTGCGTGAGTACCTTCGTGCCCGCCGCCCCCCGATACCTGACTACGCTTTTGACATCGCAGCGATGCCTGAGGAGCAGCTTTCTTTCAAGGACCTGGTCTCCTGTGTCTACCAGGTGGCCCGTGGCATGGAGTACCTGGAGTCTAAACGGGTAGGGCTGGCACAGCCTGTGTGGGCTGCCTGTGCTTGGCTCAGCCTGGGTGGGGAGGGGCATGGTGGTGACTCCCTGTGGAAAGAGAGCCCAGCTCCTTCCCCCAGGCTGTCCAGAACCTCCCAGCCACATCCAGCAAAGCTCAGGGCAGTATCTCCCCAAAAATATGGGACTTAAAGCCTGACTCACCTCCTGGGTGTCTGTGTCCCCATAGTGCCTGTCACGGCGGCCAGCCTGGTGCAGGGTTGGCTCCACCACTGCAGAGGTGCTGGAGGGTGCGTGGGAGGGGAGCAGCAACTCTGGGTGTGGGGAGGGGACACGTGGAGCTGGAGCCGCCATCTCACACCCCCTGCGGGTGATGGTCCCCCCGGCAGTGCATCCACCGTGACCTGGCTGCCCGCAACGTGCTGGTCACAGCAGAGAGTGTGATGAAGATTGCTGACTTTGGCTTGGCCAGAGACGTCCATGACATTGACTACTACAAGAAAACCAGCAATGTGAGTGGGGGGGCCTGGGAGAGGGGCAGGAGGGGACAGGGACCCCCAGTTGGGGCTGAGCAGGGCGTTTGCTCCCATAGGGTCGCCTGCCAGTGAAGTGGATGGCACCTGAGGCCCTGTTTGACCGTGTCTACACCCACCAGAGCGATGTGTGAGTCCTGGGGCTGCTGGGGGCTGAGGGTGCTGTCGGTGTGGGATGAGGCAACGCCATGTGGTTATGCACATACTGGAGGGTCCCCGTGAGTAGGATGGGGTACTCCATGGGGACAGCAGCAGCAGGGCACATCTTCTCCAGGGGTGACGCAACCCTCTCCTGTCCCTGCTCCCACGGTGGCACCATAGGGTGGCAGTGGGGTGAACCGAGGCCCCGCCTGCCTGGGGAGGGTCCTAAGATGTGGTTGACCCCCATTTGCCTCGCGTGATCCCAGGTGGTCCTTCGGGATCCTGATGTGGGAGATCTTCACGCTGGGGGGCTCCCCCTACCCTGGCATCCCTGTTGAGGAGCTCTTCAAGCTGCTGAAGGAGGGACACCGCATGGACCGGCCATCCAACTGCACCCACGAGCTGTGAGTACCAGCCAGTCATGAGTACCAGCCAGTCGGGGTGGGCAGAGGCCATGGCTAGACACCGCTAACACCCCCGTGCCCCCCCCCCCCAGGTACATGCTAATGCGGGAGTGCTGGCATGCCGTGCCCTCGCAGCGTCCCACCTTCAAGCAGCTCGTGGAAGGGCTGGACAAGATCCTGGCGGCTGTTTCAGAGGAGGTGAGCGGTGGGGGGTCTGGTGGGTGGTGGGGCAGGCGGCACAGATGCTGATGGCACTGTCTCTCCTTGCAGTACCTGGACCTTTCCATGCCCTTCGAGCAGTACTCACCCTCCTGCGAGGACACCGCCAGCTCCTGCTCCTCTGATGACTCCGTCTTCACCCACGACCCGCTGCCGCTGGCTCCCCGCCTCTTCTCCTACCCCAGCGTGAGGACTTAAGGGCAGGCAGGGAAGGGCGATGCTGAGGCTGCCTCTGCCCTCGTGAGGAGCGGATCCGGGTTCCTGCAGGTTCCCTGCTTTGCCTGGTTTGAGGGGTGGGCTGCGAGTGGCAGTGCCAGGGCAGGGTGTCCATTTCGGGGCAGGGTGGCTCCATTTTGGCACCGAGCCTTCAGTCCTGGCTGAGACCTGCCTGGCATTACGGGGCAGCGGGAGCCAGAGCCTCTCTGGGGCCGGCACGGCCCAGGATGCCCATGGCATTGCCCAGGGAGCTGGGCTTTAGCCAGTGCTTCAGTGAAAGTGTCTCTGGGCAGGAGCCCCGCTGCTTGCTGGGCTTCTGCTGCATCTGTACATAGCCATAGAGATGAATATTTATGTACGTGAAATATCGACCTGATAAATTATTTTTTTGGAATAGACCCTGGTGCAGTTTCTGGGCTGCTCCTGGGGGGTGAAGGGCCCAGCTGAGCTGCACCCGCGCATCGGGGGCTGCCTCCTCACTCACTCCTCGCCCCAGCTGGCACGGGGGCCTGCAAGCGCTCCCGGGGGACACGGAGGCAGTGCCACAGGTGCAGGAAGCGATGTCCCCACTCCCGTGCCTCCAGGCCTGCTCCAGCACAAAGCACCCTTGCATCTGTTCCCCATTAGCCGCTGCCGCGCTAAGCCACCGTGAACTCCGCTACCAGCATCGCCCTGAAACCGATCCCCCAACTGCTCTGGGCTCCCAGGCTGGGAAAGCGCTCTGGGGCCTGGCCCAGCATGCTGGGGACCTCCCACACCCCCCCTGCCTGGGCCAGCCCTGGGACTCCAGATAAAAGTGAGTTATGGGCTCTGTACTGCCTCCCCGGAGCCCCCACATCCCTAGGAGCATAAGTTGGGGGGCTCCAGCCCCAGGCCCTGCTCTCTGGTGCCTGCTTTGCCCCCCCCCCCCCCCCCCTTGCCCCACGATGCCCGGCTCCGCAGAGAGTGTGGGCAGGGAGGGCTGCAGCTGTCTCGCCCCCTCCTGCCAGCCCGCTCCCTGGGTCTAGGGTTTCATCTAGGGCCAGGCTTTGCCGGCCATTAGCCCCAGGATCTTGTTTCCTCCTCCAGCTCCCAGCTGCACTTGCAGCCCCCCAGCCTGGAAGCTGGGTCTCCAGTATGGCCTGCCCCAAACCAGCCTGAGGCGAGGGGGCCTGGCAGGCACTATGAGGCAGGACCTGGGTCTGGGGCAGCTGGAAAGGGGGTCCCTCAATCCTGCCCACTGCTGCGATGGTGCTGGGGTCCAGGCTTTTAAGGGATGCACCTTGTGGCTGCCCTGGTGCAGGGCTTGGCTCAACCATGGGTGCAGTGCCTGCCGTGCATTGCATGTGCTGGGGAGCGTGGTGGCTTGCAGAACCGTGCTGGGGCCCCTCCTCATAACAGCCCCTCTCAGGGCTGCTGTGGGGAGCCCAGCCCTGCCAGCATGCTTGCAGCCTCCAGCCCCAGCCCTGTCTCTCTCTCTGCTGGGACAAAACCCCTGCTCCAGCACGGCGGGTGGAGGCAGACAGCCCACCGGCAGGTGTGAAACCTGCCTGTCCCGGCAGCCTGCCTGCCCGGGAAGGATCCCAGCTGTCTGCTAATGTGCCAGAACCAATGCATTTTGCACAGCCCTGAATGGGGCATTCACGTGCTGGAGGGCAAACTGCCCAAGCTGCCCACAGGGGCTGCCTGGCTCCTGGTCGGGACCAGGGGTGAACACAAACAAGTGCATGGGGAGGCGGTTGAGCCCCTGGGGGCTGTGCCCAGCTTGCCCCCACCTCACTCCAGGCTGGGGTCTCCATGGTGGGGGCAGCATGGGGGGCAGGCAGTGCCCTGTGCCTGCTGTGGTTTGCACGGCTCTTGCTTACTGGGTGCTGCCCTTTCCCTGGAAAATGGGGTCACAGCCACTTTCAGAGGGTGAGTCAGAGGTGGGTTCGTTAATCCTTAATGCCAGGTGGGGGGGGCACAAGAGGACATGGTAAGCAGGGACCTGCCAGCCCCTGCTATGGCCCCGCTTCATCCCCGCTCACTTAGTGAGCGTGCCATGGGTATAGGCAGTGCATGGGTGCAGGCAGCACATGGGTGCAGGCAGTGCTTTGTCCCCACAGCCCAAACCACATCAGCTCAGCCCAGAAATGCTTTCGGGGTCCCGGCGGTGCCCAACACTGTGCCTATCTGCCTGCCCCAGTGCAGGGGGCTGGTCCTCACCCCATCCCCAGGGACCTGTGTATCCCCCAGAGCTGCAGCAGCGGGTGCTGGCGGGCTGTGCCAGAGCCAGCTCTGCCAGGCACAGGGCAGCCGGGGCTGTGGCTAGGCAGGGAGGCAGCCCAGGGCGTCCCGCAGCCCCACGACAACTGGAGGTGGTTTTTATTGTTTAACATTCCTGGTATTTTCTGTCAGGGCTGAACCAATTGTCCTTAATCCGCCAGGCTCTGCTGGCCAAACAAGTGTGGCTGAGCCACTGGCATCCTGTCCCCACGAACAGGCCCCTTTTGTGAGGGGGATTTAGCATGTAGCCCAGTAAATCCCGCTGGTTTCCTGAGGCAGCGTTCCCACACATCACCCCCCCTCTGTTCCCTCCGCGGCCTGCCCCCCGGGCCCTGGCATCGCTCCCCAGCCTGGCCATGCCTGCGGGCACCCTGCCTGCCCCAGCCCTGGGGCCAAGTACCTGCTGCTCGACCCGAACCTGCCCACCCAGGGGCTGCATGTCCCCCTCCAGCCGGGGTTTCCCCTGCATGTTGCTGGGATGTGTCTGTGGATCCCTATGGGATGTGGGATGTCAGTGGGGCTGAGGACCTTCCCAGCCACCCCCCTGCACTGCTGGTCTTGGGTGGGATGCCGTGGTCCCTGGGGGGATGCTGTGGTTCTGGGGGAGATGCTGAGTCCTAGGGGAATGCTGAGCCCTAGGGGAGATGGCTTTGGTCGGGGCGGGGGGGGGGGGGAGGGGGGGGTGGTGGTGAGGGGGATGGTGAGTCCTGATGGATATGGCTGTGGTCCTGGGGGGCATGCTGAGTCCCGGGGGAGGGACAGCACCCCAGGGGCCAGGACACTGGCTGGTTCCTCATTCCAGCTCCGGGATGTGGCTCCCAGCCCCTCACCAGGAGATGCCTTTGCTTAACGACTCTGTTGTGGGACCGGGAGCTGCTGTTGTCTTTTCTCCCCAAAACAAAGGCGACAGGATTTTATCTCCAGGGAGAATCTGGCTTTTGTGAGATGCAGAAAGCCTCTGCCCCCGGGCAAGGAAGGATGAGGCTGGGGAGGCTGAAAGGCACCAAGCTCCTGCCTCCCCCACCTGGCACTGCCCCTTTGCCTGCTCCTGCCTGCCATGCCCCATGTTCTACACGCTGCTTGCAGTGTCCTTGTCCCGTGCCTGTGCTCCATGTGCACCACCGCTGCCCAGGCAGCAAAGGGGAGGGAAGGGCCCCCATGGGCCAGCGGGCAGGGAAAGGGGGTCCCGTGGGCACCCACACGTGGGGCCACCCCATGCTGCTTCCTGGGCACAGGCTGAGGCAAGGGCCTGTCCTCTCCCGTGGAGGGATCTGAACACCGGCAGTTTCTGCATCCCTGGGCACTGCACACATAGATGTATGCACACATATAGATGCAGGCACGCACCCAACACCCCCAGCCCCTCCATGTCTGAACACACCCCCCCATCCATGCACAAGCCCCTACACACACACCCTCGTGTGCACATACACACACGTGCCCATGTATGCACACTTGCAGTATCCTGCACGCACACACACACACACAGAGACACCCCTCCATGCACGCACCCCCACCTCAGGCACACCCCCCCCATGCACAGAAACACACTCCCCCACCCTATGCACGCACCCCCCCAGCCATGCACACACGCTACATCCCGCGCACAACCCCCAGGCACGCACAATACCCCCCCACGCACATCCCTTCCACGCACACACATCCCCATGCACATGTACACCCCGCCCCCTCCATCCCCATTGACACCCCCCCCTCCGTGTACAACCCCCCCCTTCCATGCACACCTCCCTTCATGCACACACGCATGCACACGCACACACACGCACGCCCCGGTTCTCTCCCTGCAACGGGCAGAGCCGAGCCGCCAGCCCCAGAGCTGGCTGTGCTCCAAGCTGGGGGTCCCACCGAGGTGGTGGGGGGGCTCCCCCGCTGCGGCCCCCTCTCCAGCCCGCAGCCCTCTGCGCTCGCTCGCCCGGCCGTGGCCGGCGGCGAGGGAAGCCGGGCTGCGAGCCCCATCTCCTGGCCAGCGGGAGCAGCTCTGCACAGGGCGTGCAGAAATGGGACCGGAGGGGCGCCCCTTCCCCCCCCCCCCGCTGCACACCCACGCCTTTTCGGCTGGTGAGAGTGGCCTTCGCGGCAGGCCAGCCCTGGGACTGTGTTGGAGGGGTGACAAACTCGGCTGGGAAAAATGGTCTGCGGCGTGGGGAGGGATCCTGGTTCTGCTCTCCATCCCATCATCCTCACAGATGGATGGGGCCGGGAGTGGGGCAGGGCAGGAGGGGTCGGGCTGTAGAGCTGCACCGTGTCTCCATGTGGATCCTGCTGGTACCTGCTGAGGGTGACAGGGACCAGTGCGGGACGGGCATACCATGGGCACAGGAGCCTGGTGAACCTGGGTCTACCTTGGAGGGATGGAGCAAAGCCCAGTGAGGGCTCAGCCTCCCTGCCCAGGGCTGGGGCCCTGTACACCCCCTCAGCTGGGGATGGGGGGGGCAGCATGTCTGCCCGAGGGCTGAGGGAGCAGGGAAGTCCCTGAGAGCGGCTGCAGCACCCAGCTGGGCACCCTGGACCCCGGTCCCTCAAGGACTGTCCCCATGCTGCACATGGCTGCTGGGGTGACAGGTCTCCAGTTGGCCCCAGCCAAGTGACAGCTCTTCCATGCAGAGTGCAGGAGCTCAGCAGAGATGGCTCCTGTCCCCAGCAGCTTGTGGCTGGGCTCCTGCCCCCCACCCACTGCCCTTGTGTGTCCCGAGGCTGCTCCTGCCCTGCCTGTCCTTGTGGCTGCCCCCCAAGGTTTCAGGGGGGCCGTGGGAGTGGCAGGGCAGGAGGGCTGCGGGGTGGGGGACCTGGGAGACAGGGGACACCCCAGCACAGAAAGCAGACCCCCACGCCGGGCACACCATCGCAGCGAGGAAAACCCCAGGGCTGCCTCTGCAGGCAAGATGCGGGCAGCCCTGCCTGCCTGCATGCACTGAGCTGCGGGCACGGTGCTGCCGATGCTGCCGACCCAGAGCCGGGCTGAGCCCCGCCGGCTGCCCCGGCTCTCCACCGCTCCATCCCCAGCGGTTTCAAGCCCCGCAAGCCGCTTCCCGGGGGAAAGGGGCCCCCGGCAAACCCTCCGGGCAGGATGCTCTCCTCTCCTCCTCTGCTTCCTTCCTCTCCCCCGGCCGGGCCAGCCCTCCCCCTGCCCGCCGCAGCTCCTTAACCCTTTCGCCCACGCTGCCGGCCATGCGCCAGCCCCACGGCCACGGCTCCCAGCCGCCCACCCCGGCCCTTTGTGCAGAGCCCCGGTGCTGCTCCCCCCGCCCTCCCGCGTCCCCGTCGTGCCTAAGTGCCTGCCGGGGCTTGGACGGCCGCGGCCGGGGGCCACTCGCAGCGAGCCCAGCCTGCCCACAGCTCCCTCCACACCGAGGTCTGGAGCTCCCCGCCGGCCGGCCGTCACCCCCCCCCGCTTCCCCCATCTCCCCCGGGGAGAGCGAGCGGGGGCCCCCGGCGCGGGGCCGCGCTCCCTTCTGTATCGCTGCGGCGGCGGGGAGCGGCCATGGCGGGAGCCGGGGCTGCGCATCGGCGGGGGCCGTGCATCGGGCGACGGGGAGCGGGGGGACGGGGCTGCTCCCATGGCGGGGGGGGGGGGACGACGGGACGTGACCGTGCCGGGCTGTGCGGGAGGGTTGGGGGGAACCGGGGCCTCCCGATGGATCCCGCAGTGCCGTGCGGCTCCGCGCCCACCGGCCTGACCGGCTCCGGAGGCCCCAGCATGCTCTGGGAAGCCAGGCTGGGCCGGGGGGACGAGCCTGGCCACGGGGTAGGGAGGTGGGGGGGTCGCAGGCGAAGCCCGGCAGCGGGTAGGCCTGCCCAGGAGGCTGCCGGCCGGCCGCCCGCCCGCCCGCCGGAGCCCGCAGACAAAGCCCAGCGCGGCGGCGGCAGGGCCGGCCCGTGCTGCCTGCTGCGCCGCGCATCCGGGCGGGAGCGCGGCGGTGGCCCGGGTGCCATTTGCCTGCTCCTACCGCCGGAAGAGAGGGGCCGGGGAAGGGCCCTTCCTGCGGGCGGTGGCTGCGGTGCGGGGAGAGGTGACACAGCAGACGGGGAGTGCATCTGAGGGCATCCTGCCGCCCCGCTCCTCCCCACAGCAGTAACCGCACGGCTGCGGGGAGCGGTGCCGGGATCACCGCGGGGGCCCCAGCGGGACACCCGCTGGCAGGGGATGTGCCCGGGGAGGGGGGGGGGGGGGCGGGCGGTAGTGGGATGCCGACATGCCTGGGGGTGTCCCGAACCACCTGGGCACCACTGCCCAAGTGGTACAAGCCCCTGCCCACCAGTGTCCCGTGGGGCTATGCTGGGCTACGTGCCCACGAGCAGGAGGGCTCAGCCCGCGGCGGGTGGCACCCAGGTGGGACGACAAGGGGCCAGTGCCCAGGCTGGGACTGTCGGCAGCCCTGCCTCTCCCTGCCCAGCCAGCGTAAGGGGGCAAATCCGCAGAATGAGGGCAGCTGGCGACAGTCAGGGGCCAGACTGGGGACAGTTCTAAACCTCCTTCCAGGCCAGCCCTCGCTTGCTGGGTCTTGGGTGCCAGGCCATGGGGAGACACGGGGCCCTCCCGCCTTGTGCAGGGCCCTGCCCATCCCCAGGGGATTATAAATAAACCATTAGCTTTATTTTGGGAACGTGGCGGAAACGTGCGTGACAGGTTGCTCCAAAGAAAAAGGAGGAAAGTTGGCTGCCAGGCCGCCGCCCGGGTGTGCCAGGGTGTGGCTGCTGCAGCTGGAGTCCATCCCGGGGAGATGGGCTGTGCCACAGGTATTTCCCCGTTTGGGGGTAAACAGAGGGACCCCAGCCAGGTGCTGCCCCATCTCTGCGCGGGCAGGGAGGATGGCGTGGACGCTAGGCCTCGGCACCGAGTTTGTGCAGCACCGGGCACAGCACAGTCCCAGCTCTCACGTGTCACCACAGCACGTGGGCACTGGGTGAGATGGCCTGTGGCGATGGGTTGGGTGCTACCGGCCAAGACCCGGGCTGGGACCTCGGAGGTATAACCGTGTCACAAGCAAAACCTCCAACCGTGGCTCTTCCTGCCAAGTCACCCCACCCTCCATGAGTGCGCTGGAGCAGCGCGAGACTGAACGTGGCAGCCTCTCCGTGGTGGCAGCACACCAGTGCGGGGACGACGGGTTGGGGACCTTGGTGTGGCCCCTCTGGGGCAGGTGCTGGGGAGGAACAGTTGCCCCATCACCGGCTGCAGACAGGGCAGGAGGGAGTGCCCGGGCAAGGCCAAAGAGGCAGCGGGGGAAGCCGGGAGCCCTCAGCGGAGCTGCCAAAGCGCACAGGCAGGGAGAAGGCAGGGAGAAGGCAGGGCGCAGGGCTGCCCACAGGTGGGATCCCACCGCCCCACTGAGGCACCAACCCGCAGCCGCTCCAGGATGGTGTTTTCGGTGGGGGAAGGCTGTGCCCCGGTGGGGTGGCAAGGGCCGGGCAGTGGGCGCTGCCTGCCTGAGTGTGCAGAGAGGCTGCTCCGAGGCCCCTGCCCGGCGGGAGGGGAGCACGGCGCCAGCGCGGCCGGGAGGCTCCCGCACTGCCGGGCCGGACCGGGCCGGGCCGGGGGGAAACAAAGGGCAGCGGCGGCGGGTGGGGGGAGCGGGTCCGCCCCGGGCAGCGCCGCGGCCGAGCCCCGCGGCGGCACCCAGCTCCCCGCCCGGCACCCCGGGGGGGCGGCCGGGCCCTGCCCCCCCCGCGCGGCCCGGGCAGCGCCGCCCCGGTGCCACATCCCTGCGCTGCCCCGGCCGCTGCCCCCCGCCCGGCCGCCCCCGCCCCGTGCCTGCCCAGCCGTGCCGGTGCGGCGGCGGCGTGGCGCGGCGCCCGGACCCGCGCGGCTGGCGGCGGAGACCCCGGCCCCCATCTGGAGGTAGCGACGGAGCTGCCGCCCGCCGCGGGGCCGCCGGCCGGCCGAGGGGGGTGTCGGGGGGGTGGCGGGGCGCCGATGGCGGCCCGGCCCGGCGGAGCGGGCGGGCGCGGGGCCGGCTGCGCGCCGCTCGGCGGCGGGAGGGCGGGCGGGAGCGCGGCGCTCGCTGTCCGGGAGCGGCGGAGCCCGGCGAGGACAGCCAGGCCGCGGGCACCCGGGCGCCGCTCCCCGGCGGGCGAGGCTCGGCGAGGCTCGGCACGGCACGGCGGGCCCCGCGGAGGGCGACGGCCCGGCCCGCCGGTGCGCGGGAGGGCGGCGGGGGAGGTGGGGGGGGGAGCGCGGCCGGGGCGCCGGGCCCGGCCCGCGGGGCGCGGCGGACAATGGCAGGGGGTAACCCGAGCCCGGCGGGGGCGGGCGGCGGCCCGCGACCCCCGCCCCGCTGGCTGCCGGCTGGGACCGGGGCCGGGACCGGGGCCGAGGCCTAGGCGGGGCGAGCAGCCCGCGCCGCCGGGCAGGAGCCGCCGCCCGCCGGGTGCCCCGCCGGGGCGCAGGGCCCAACCGACTCCATTTTGTTGGCGCCCGCTCCGCCGCCGCTCGCAGGCCCGCGGCCTGCCCGCCGGCCTCGCGGCCGACGAGGCGGGGGTGGGGTGGGGGGGCGGCGGCGGGCCGGGGCGCCGGGCCCTGCAGGTGAGGCGCGGCCGGGCCGCCCCGTCCCGTCCCGCCCCGTCCCGGCGGGGCCACACGGTGCCCCCCCCCAGGCCCAGCAGCCGCCGCCGCCGCCTAAGATGGAGGTGGGGGCGGCAGGCCTGAGGGCGCGGGGCCGGGCGGGCCGGGCCGCCATGTGCTCGGGGCCGGGCCGGGCCGGGCCGGGCTGGGCCGGTCGGGCCGGGTCGGGCCGCAGGCGGGGAGCGGGGCCGCGGCGGGGCAGGCCGGGCCGCGGGGCGGCGGGGCAAGCCGGGGGGGGGCAGCACTGAGCGCCCCCTCCCCTCCCCCACCGCCCCCCCCTCCGGGCGAGCGGTGCGCGGGGGGGGGGGGGGAGGAGGGGGGCGCCCGCCGAAGGGGGGGGGGAGGGGGGGCCGCGCGGGCGCGCGCTGATTGGCCGCCGCCGAACCCCAAGAGCGGGCGCGGGGGGCGCGCGCGCAGGCGCGGGGCGCGCGCCGGCGGGATGGCGGCGGCGGCGGCGGGCGCGCGCATGCGGGGGAGGGAGGAGGGAGGCGGCGGAGGAGCGCTGGCGGGGCCTGGCCGGGCCGGGTCGGCGCGTCTCCTTCTCGGCCCGCACCGGGGGCAGGCGGCGAGCCGGCCGCGGCGGCCGCAGGTGAGCGGCGCCCCGCGGGGCGGCGGTGGCGGTGGTGCCCGGCGTAGTCGGGCGGCCCGAGGCCGTCCCGGCCGGGCCGCGAACCGGGCCGTGGCCTGGGCCTAGCGCGGCGGCGACGGCGGCGGCGACGGCCCGCGCGGGGCCGGCGGAGCGGGTCCCCGGGCGCGGCTGCCATTTTGCGGCGGCGGCCGGGCTGACCCCATTGTGCTGTGCCCGCAGGTGGATGCCCGCGGCCCGGCATGGAGCAGGCCTGCGAAGTGAGCCGCCGCAGCTGCCTCGTCCCCTTCGGCACGTCGCTGGCGGTCGCCGAGGCCAAGGGCGGCCCCTTCGGCGAGGGCCGCGGCCCCGAGCCGCCCGCCATGCAGCTGGCCGCCGCCAAGCCCGTCTACGGCCAGGACCCCTCGTCCTGCTACATCCCGCTGCGCCGGCTGCAGGACCTGGCCTCCATGATCAACGCCGAGTACCTCGGCGGCGCCGCCGACGGCGCTGAGGCCCTGCCCGACCCCGGCTCGCCGCCCCCCCGCCTCCCCGCGGCGCAGGGCCCGGCGGCCGGCGCCGACGGACCCGGCCCGGCGGCCGACGCGCCCCGCGGGGCCCTGGCCTTCCCCCTGTTCCTGCGGGACGGCGGGGAGGAGGAGGCGGCGGCGGAGGAGGAGGAGGAGGAGGGCGCCGAGACGCCGGAGGAGGAGGAGGAGGACGACGAGGAGGAGGAGGAGGAGGCGGCCGAGCCCGGTTCGCGGAGCCGCGGCCGCCCCGGACCGCAGCAGGGCCCCGCCAGCCCGCCGCCGCCCCGCTTGCAGCCGGCCGAGCCGGTGCCGACGACGGTGCCGGACGGCGGCCCCGGGGAGAAGCCGGAGCCTTCCGCCACCGCCGCGGCGGCGGCCCTGCAGCTCGTAAGCACCGGCGGGGAGGGGAAGGGGGAGGGAGGAAGGGAGGGCGCCGGGCGGCGGTGGAGGGGGGGAGGCCGCTGTCGCTGCCATTTTGCGGCGGAGGCCGGCGAGGCGCGGTGCGGCGGGGCCGGGCCGGGCGCCCTCGCAGCCGGCACCCTCGAGGGCGGGCAGCCATCTTGCCGAGGGGACCCTGCCGAGGCGCGGGGGGAGGCTGCCGGCCTCGGGGATGCGCTGCGGCCGCCCCGGGCCCGCGGTCGGGAGCGGGTCGGGACTGCCGTACCGGGGGTCGCCGGCCAGCGCGGGCTGTCACCGGGCTCTGCCGCGCACCTGTGCCTCGGCGCGGCCAGCCGCGCTCCCCCTGCTCCCTCTTCTCCCTTCAGGAGTGAGAGGCACCAACCCTCTGCCCGAGAACAGCGGGTCGCCGCAAAGTTCAGTGGAGTTTTTTTTCCCTCGCTGCAAGCTTTTTTTTTTATTTTTGGTGGGGGGGTGTGCACTAGAGATAACGAGGGCAGGAGGAGAGCTTTTCCTTCTCCTGCCTGCTCCAGCTTTAGCGCTGTCAGACGGCTCTCTTTGTCTGGCCTGGCTTGAGGTACCCAAGCCGTGAGACTTTGGCGATGGCCGGGGAAGGCCTATGTCATGCCCTGACAGACCTCACAGGCAGCAAACCTTGCCTGTTATTCAGGCTGACTTTTTTTTCGTTGTTGTTTCTGATTTCTCTCTACACTCACAAATTCCTTTAGTTTGTTTTCTGATATGCTTAATAAGAAGCAAAACTGATCGAACTTCTAGAGTTCTGAAAGGAGTTAGGTGCCTTCAAGTTTTTTGTATAATGTGCTTTTGAATGCAAGTATAATTTTTGGATGGTTTTCAGCATAGCTTTTTATTTGCAGATGTGTATGTATATTTCCTGCAGTTCTTCAGTATTTTTTTTTTTATTTCTTAAATCTGTTTTTGCAAACTTAAGGTTCCTTGCCAGAGGATACTCTGGGTTTTAAGTATTACTTGATGCAGGGTGTGAAAATTAACTCGTGACAGCACTGATACTGAAACCATCTTGCTCTCTTTAATTTCAGTAGAGCCACTGATGCTGGACAGATGCTACTGGTGCATGCAGCACTTGGGGAGAAATACTTGCCTTCACCTCTGTCCATTTGGGAACATACAGTGTTGCTGCTGTGTGCTCTGGGAGGTGGGGGAGCACTTCTCACAGAGTGCCCAAGGAAGGGGCAATTTCAAGAAGATGCTGACAGCAGCTTAGTTTGTTTGTGGCGTGGTTAGGCTCAGCTCTGGCTCTGGGTCGTGGATCCTCTTGAGCGTTCCTTGGGAAGAATCTGTCTCCTTGTGGAGACTCAGTCTTTAGTCTTTGGGGGTAAGAGGCTGCTGTCAGTCTGAGGTTTGTGCATATACTTAGCTTTGTTTTGCAGAGCAAAGCAGGGATCTCTGGGCAGACATGTGCTCAGTGATGCGGTTGTGGGAGGGTCTCACTTTGTAAACAGAAGCTAGCAGAGGTACTTTCACAACACTTGCCTCTGCTATCAGTGGCTTTACAGCGTGCTCCACAGAACTGCAGCTTGTACGGTGACAAAACTGTCTTAGTGATTGAGGCTGCTATTTGAATATGCAACAAGGGGTTGACTTTTCAGTAAAACTGCCTTCCTGTTTGCTGTAGTAGAATGTTAGGCTTGCTGAATTGTTCTGGCGACTTAAAAGCATAACTGCGTTCAGAAAAAAAATAATAAAGAAAAGCACTTTTTTTGGCGGCCTGGGATCTTTCTCTCCTTGAGTCTTGCATTCTTCCTTTAGTATGTAAGTGTGAGTTGTCTGAGCGGTCCTTCATTTTAGCCCTGCTACTTGTGGGATGGGAAGAGATAGGGATTTTTCTCTCTTCCAAGTTACTAATGAGACAGTTAAAATCTTTTAATTGTTGGACATGACACAGTAGCTAGAAATAACCAGGCTTGCTCCTCACATCATTTATTAATGTAGGCGTTTAATTCCAGTCTCATTTGTACCTGGGTAACTGGAATAAACTTTTTTTGAGAGCCTGCTAAAACTTAAAACAAAAAACCACACCAAAACAACAACCGTAAACCTCCGGGAGTTCTCCACTGCTATTTTTAGTTAGGGTGGCTTGTCATAGCTGGGCTAGTCTTTCAGATAATCACCTTTACCCAGCCTGATGATGGGGCTCCTCCACCTTACAGTCAGACTTTTTCAGAGCTTTTATTCTTGAAGCTCACAGCTTTGAGTATGCCCACTGCTGCTCAGGCTTCCTGTTTCGCCAAGAGAAAAGCGTGCATGTGTCTTGGACCTCTGTGTCTGCCCCTTGCAAGTTTCGAATTATTCACCAGATAATTGAAAAGGCCGATTTCCAAAATGTCAAGAGTGCTTCCAGCAGAAGGGCCAGCATTTGGTTTAGTCGTTAGTGGGATGCAAAGTACAGCATTTAAGTAATGCCTCTGGGTAGGAGGGGTGGCAGCGGGTATTGTTTTGCATGGGGATTTGTTAATAGCCCTGGCATCCGTTGCACTCGAACATTGCCCCAAACGGGAGAGGTTGCTCAGGTAGCATTCAGTTGTAAAGAGGGATGTGCATATTCTGAAGTGAAGTTATTTTGAGTGTCAGGTTAATCTTAGTTAAGGTTGACTGAAGCTCTCCATGCTCCCAGCAGCTACTGCCAGGTTTTGTGTTGGAAAAGAAAAGAAATTATAGCAGTGGGTCTTGGGTGTTGTTTCTGCTCCAGGAGTGATGATACAGTGGCTGCTGGCAGCTGGTGGCTTACTTCCTTGTGCATATGGCGTTAATGTTGGGTTATTGCCATTTAAATTGAAAGGAATGGTCGTTTTTTAATTTCTCTGTTCTTTACCATCCTGACACGAGCTTGTCTTTAGTGCTTTCCTGGCCTTTGCGAGTTGTAGAGGACAGCATTTTGTGGAGTTGGAGGGAGAACTGGGCCCGGGCTCCCGTGCTGGGGAGGGCACGTGCAGCCATGTGAGGTCTGAGCGCTGTAGGTCTTGCTTGAAGTCGGTTGCTGAGGAATTGGAGCAGGTGGGCTCGTTTCTGACAGAACTCTTGTGCTGAAGCTTTGCTATTTTACATAACTTTAGGTGCTGTATTACTTGGCTTTTACTTTGCCAGTTTGTTGGTTTTTAATTGCTACCCACAAAGTATGTTAGAGTCATTTGGTTTGCAGAGTTGAGCACTTGGAAGCAGGGAGTTCTTGGATTCAAGTACGTCTGTGCCACTCTTGGTGCATGTATGTTGTGCAGCTTGTGGTCCCAGGTTATGCAGTCACAAGCTGTTTTTTCCATGGGACCCTGATGGCTTCAGGCTGCAGGATGTGCAGAGCTCGTGTGAGGCACTTGCTCAGTGTTGCTTTTCATTCTTCTACTATTTCCTTGTTGTCCAGCTCCATGCTATAGGAGTGTGATGTTCGGGTAATGGCATTGAGGAGATGAGGTGTACAGGGAAATCCAGAGCCAGATCTTTCATCGCTAAGGATGGGTGCTTCTGGTGGCTGGATGTAAGGAATGAGTAGAGCATGTGTGTTAGGGCTCCTCGAAGGTTTTTGTTTTACCAGAACCATACTGTATGCAATGTGTTGAAAGGACTGAAGGCCAGCAAAGTCCTCTCTTTAAGCCTAGAATTAATCTGTGATGAACTTCAGAGTTCTGTTGCAACCTGCAGCTGTGAGAGAGTACTCGGTGTTTGTACACATAAAGTGTTTGTTTCCCTATGTGAGAGTTACTCTGGTTCTTCGTTTACTAACTGACATGTCTAGTGCCATTTCTTTCTTTGCTAAAAATAAAAGAGGAACCAATGCCACGTGATACTTGCTACTCCTGTGAACATTTCTGAGAGAATCTTCTACTACAGACTGTTGATTTGGGGTGTAACTAACTACTGGTAACATTATATCCCTGAGATACAATAGGCATGGCACTGGTTTGTTTGACCAGGGACTATAAATTTCCTTGGTCATTTGACATCTTCCTGGTGGGGAGATTAATTCCATTTGGCTGTCTGTGCTTCCTGCAGGCATGATCTCCCTCTACGTGCACCTGGTGAGAACAGGCTCTCAGTGTACTACTGTCCCTGTGCGTCTGATCTTGCACACACCCCTCTTTGCCACTGAGATTTACACCGTTTTGAAAACCTTATTCCTTCTCAGAAAGGAGCATGTAGCTGGATCTCGCCTGGCTGTGCAGTCTGCTGGCGTCCACTGGGCCCCTGTACTGAAGCACAGTCGTGTCTCGAGCAGATCTGAACTTGCCCACAAAGGACTTCAGCCATGGTGGGCATCCAGCAGAATGGATATTTCCATGGTTAGGGCACTGTCCTTGGCTGTGTTACTGCTAGACCATAGATTTTTGAGGTCCTTAAAGACTTCGGTGCGTTCATGATGTGATGGTGCTGCATCGCCTGTTTGTTGTCGTGGTGGTGGTGTAAGTGGGTGGATGTTAAGATGCTGCCACAGCAGGACAGTGTACCCTAGGTGTAAGGAGCAGCTTGCTTTGAGTGACAGCAGGTTTTTTGAACAGTCTGTGGGATCTAGAGCTCTCCTGCACAGCAGATTGGATCTTGGAAGTGTTTATTCTAGCATTTGGCTGTGATTGCTCTTACTCTCCTTGTTTCATTTGTATTTGTTCTCTAATCTCCTATTGCTGATTAGGTGCGAAATATCTGTTGGTGTATGTGATATTACAGAAAATAACGTGGTTTCTCTAGTAAATATGGATGTTCTGGCTACCTGTTGCGTGGTGTGAAATTTGAATGATCGATGCTGTCGCAGTTCATAAGGGGCCATGCAGCTCTCTGATGCTGAACATGTCTCTGTGTAAGTAGCAAAACCAGAGGTATTTTCTTGCAGATCGGACAGTCTTGAAGATGAGGTTTTGCTGGATATAATGGCAGAAACCTCTACCTTGTTTCTGCTTTCTATATTTAAAGCTTGGGTAGGAGAGACTTTGTTCAAGCAATGTCCTCGTTAACATATTGTCCACAGTCATAAATACTTCCAGTCTGTAGTGAAGATTGTTACCAGAGGAGTGTAGACTTCACTCAGCTATTCAGCAGCAAAGTTCTGCTCTGTACAGCGTGGCATACTTAGTACATTGCCTTTTACACGAAAAAATGGTCAACAGTAGTGACAAAATCGGCTTTTCCAGGTGCTTTTTTAGGATGCATGCTGCCTCTGAAGGCCTGCAACCTTTGCTAACCATCTATGTATTTACTTGCTGGTGATTTCTTTTGGAAAAGTGTGTCTCCCAGAACCTGAACCTTTTTTTCTAACAATTCTTACTTTGTTGAGGGTACAATGATTCTAGTTCTGCTGTTACTGCTTCCTCTAAGCCCTTGCTAAAATCATGGTAGTGGCTTGGTTTGGTGCTGTAGCAGTAGTGTTTGACTTCAGGGCAACATGCTTCTATGTTGCATGAAGTTATGGATACATTGATTGCCTCTTGCAGTGTAGCAGCTTCTCGTTGCACCTCATTGCACCTCATTGCACCCTGTTCCCAGAAGTGGGGTTAAACTGTGTGATGTGTAATAATACTAGTTTGATTTTTTAATTTCCCCATGTTAACTGAACAAATCTGTAGCTCAGTGAAGAAGTGTCAATTGTGAATATGATTAACAAGCTACTTGATCCCCAAGAGAAAAAAGTGGTGTTTTCTGAGTTATAATTGAGAAAGTATTTCTTAAAAAGGCATTCTTAACTCAAAAATCAGTATTATGGGTGATGATCAACTTTCAATCTAGTTGCTTAGAATATACTTCTGTTTTTCTTGTCTGTGACTGACAGCTGCTTGTATATACTAATTTTGTTTGTTTTGTTCAGTTATTTGCTCTGGCATTTAGAAAAGCACAGGGAATAGAAACACCTGAAGAAAGAAACTCAATCCTAGCAGCAGGGGGGGCTTGTCCTGGGAGTTTAAAAAAATAATAAAATTAAGTTAATACCATCTTTAATACCAGAAAAATATGACCTATGTTTTGTTCCGTCTGCACGGAGCCATCTGTGCTGTGCAATGCAGTCTTCGCTCAGTAAAATGGGAGTTAAATCCTTTATGGTGGTTAAGGCATTGCCAGGATTTCCAAGTTAATGGGTGGAAAAGATCTGTAAGAGAGTCTGCTTTGAATTAGAGCAGCAGTTTTCAACCTCTATTGATTTGCGGACCCCTAAACACTTCCCAGGTGCAGACTCTTGTCTAGTGAATTTAGACCTATCAACAATAGCATTGCTTGCTTTCATATAATTTCATGGCATCAGAGTATTTTTCTGCAGCAGTGAGTTTGCAGACTGCTGAGTTACAGAACACATTGCAGATGTTAGTTGCAGTGTCTGACCTGTGTGAATTTTGTGTTGACTCAAATTCTGACCTGTGTGAATTTTGTGTTGAGTCAAATGTAATGTTGCTTTTGTGCTGTGGGTTGCTGCTGGAGCAGGCAGGGGTGGCATCCCCTGCCTGGCTTGCTGCTGTTGTGTGTTGCAAGAATGCTTGGTAAAAGTTGTAGTTTGCTTTTCTGAAATAGTTACTGGAAGTTTAAATGTTACTTTCAGGTGCATTGGCCTGAGTGTGGTGTTATGGGTTAAGGTCAAGCAGGTGTTGGAAACTGCAAGGTGTGGTGACTTCAAAGGGCTTTTTGGTGTGCTGTGGGACAGGACTGTGACTGGTCACTGGCATTGCTGTGCCTACCGCTCTGTGGGGAGGGCTGCAAAGAACAATTCATGGTTTAGCGTGCGCAGAGGTCAGTCAGGTGCAGGTAGTGTGTCCTGTGCTTTTTAGGTTTGGAGATGCTCAAGCGTAGTCTTTGCAGTTGTGCCTGGGGATTATAGGGGCCTCCTTTGCTAAGTTTGCAAGGTTTGCTGGTGCTGCAGGAACAGGGTGCCAGTGGGAGCGTTACCGAGGACATGTGCAGGGCATAGGTGTGTGTTTGGGTTCCTCAGGAACATGTCACGCTCCTCCCAGCAGGTAGCTGCCACAAGGGAGCTGAATGGTAGCATGAGGGAGTTCAGCATGCCTGCAGAGTTGTGGTGCTGTGCAGAAGCAGACTGGAAAGGTGGAGAGTTGGGTGTCCCACTGGTTCACTCCTGGGTAGGAGCATCGGCATTGCTTTGGCTGACCTGAGCAGGTGCTCCTGACTCCAGTGCTCAGGAGAGGGGAAGATGCTGCTGTATGTTGGAGGCAGAGGCTGACACCCCAGCAGGTGCCAGCTGAAGTTCTCTGCTCTTTTTAAATTAGAAATCTGCTTTCGGTGTGTGGCTACTCACAGTAGCTTTGCAGCAGTGATTAAATGTGCAGTAGAGATAAAGATGGGCTTGGTGCGCATCCATCTCTCGTGTGTCCAAAAGCATTGATGAAGCCAGGAGGAATTTCAGCGGTGTGCTTTGCCTCTATTGAAGGATGGAAAAGCACTCGTTAAAGTTGACATGCTGACTTTCTGTGGTTACAGTTAAGATTGCATCAAGATCTGTCTCACCCTGGTCTTTGGAAGAATGGCAGAAATAAATTGGGAGAAAAGTCCTTGAGTATCATCTCTCTTTCCCAGCACTTGTGTGGGCAGGCTGGCCCTAGCCTGGGACCTTTTAGCACAGCCTGAGCAGCAGGCTTGTACTAAGTTGACCCACTCAGCTCATTGCCTGGCTTGATTGTAGCCTTGGCAGTGATGGAGCTGCACAACCCACAAGCAAATGGCTTGTCCGGCAGCTAGCAGCATCTGCCTGCTGTCTCTTTGGGGCTGAGTTGCTGCCGTGGCTCTGTGCGAAGCGGCAAGTCTGCAGGTGGAAGAGGCACCACTTGTGATGTGCGTGGTGTCGGGGAAGGGATTGTTTTGGGGGTGCTGTCAGTGGCTGAACCACAGGGAAAGGGCAGCATGTCTCCAGTCCTGGAGGCTTCCCCATGTCCCTCTCCATTCTCTTCCTCGTGGAGTGCAGGTGGGTGGAGTGCTGGGGTAGGGAGCATCAGGTAGGGTTGCAAGCAAAGCTTTGTGTGAGTTCTTGATAGGGAACTCATGTGGGTTACATATGATATTGGACAGCTGCGAATGCTGCTGGAGATGGCACATACACACTGCTGTGGTCTTCAGAAAAAGAACAGTTTTATAGGTAATAAAATAGCAATGTAACTTGTATTAACTTTCAGAGGCTCATCAGAACTAATGCATTGGGGACTCATTTTTAATTTTCAGACATGCAGAATTTGACTTTTGTGTGTGAGAAATGAGCAGTGTTGAGTTGGATAGAGCAATCCAACACAGTGTTGCATACTAGGCAAAGGATGGGGTGCCTTTTTGGTTTGGAATTTTTTAGGAAAAAGTGAACAGATAATTCCTTGCACAGTAGTATCTCAGCACACTGGAAATCTCCAGCTTCTTTTTTCAGCTCTTGTAGGGCTTCTGGTGCTGAGTGCGCAGCAAGGCTCTCACCCTGAGCCCTGCATGAAGCTTCCATGTTCCTCTTGTTTTGGAGGAGTGTATTAATGACTTTCCTCCTGCTGTTGGTGGAAAGATAGAAACCTGCCTGTTGCCTGATGTGAGAAGGGCGAGGAGCAGGGTGGTTATCTCCCTTTTAATAGTTCCTCTGCTTGACCTGATGTTACTTAGCTGTTTGGCTTTCCCAAGCACCTGTTCAGACTTCTTACTATTCTGGCTAATGTGGTGACTGCCCACAGATCTCTAAATAGCAGCAGTGAAACAAGTCGGATTCCTCTTAATTTTAGTTGGCTGTCCTTTCACAGTATGTGTGTGAGTATGTTTAGGAAGCTGGATTCACAACATAAAGGTTAGGAAGCCTCTCTGAAGGATAAGTTTGCAGGACCTGATGATTGAAGCATGAACCTTCCTCAGGGCATGGCTCTAAGTGTGGATATCAAGAAATAAATAAACACAAGATAAGTTTATTGCACTGCTAGTGTTCAAAACAAATCTGTTTTCATTTTTAGTAGGGATTCAGCAAAAGCAGTTGAAATTTTAAATGCAAATTAAAACTTAGTTTTATCTGAACAAAACATTTATAATTTTTTTGTTTGTTTTGGAAAAATGGTTCAATTGGGCAGGGGGGACTTGCATGCTGAATACCACCTCATTTTGAGGAGGTTATAGCCTTGGGTAAGTGGCATCTTTGCATTTAGACTAAGTGGGACTGTACCTTCTTCTCCTGTGGGTGAATCATAATTTCTGTGGAAGATTAAATTTGCAAGCCCCAGTTAAATGTTTGTTGCTTTTAAAGAAGCCCATGGAATTAAAACAACAACAACCAAACCAAAACAACCAACAAGCAGGTGTTAGTAGTTAAACATTTAATTCAACCCAAACACCCAATTTTTAGCTGTTAAGGTTCTGATATGGTATTTACTCTTTGATCTGCAGGTACATGTTGTTCTCTAGTACTGCTTCATTCTGGTTACAACTTAAGCTGTAATGGATACAGTTTATGTCTATAAATTAGAATAGCCAAGTTTCATTTTTGCGCAGTTTGAGTCTGCTTTTCATTTCATGGATTTAGAAACTTCCATTTCTGAAAACGAACATTGTATTTATCAGACATCTTGCTTGTGAACAATTTGTTTGATAATATATAGAGGAGTGCAAAACTAAGGGTGAAAAGGGGGCAGATCTGATGACCTGGATTTCAGTTTGGGTTTGTTTTTGGTTTTTTTTTGCTAGTTCTCTGGCATAAGAAGATACTTGTTGATACTTGTTTGTGAGACTTAGCAAAGTTCTGGTAATGCCTGTGTTTCCGTTCTTGCTTGAAACAATTAGTGCTGATTAAAAGAGCCAAATTTAAAGAGAGCTTGGTTTATCATTTAAAATATATGCAAATAAGCAAGCATGAGAGTTTTTCCTCTGTTTCAGGCATCTGGCAGTGGTTTGAAATCTTCCCGTATGTATGTGTGTCTGTGGATTTCTCTCTACTGGGGATCTGGGTGAGGTTGTACCCCTTCTTTCCCACTTCCTCCTCCTGACTTCTTCAAATCTTGCTGTCAGGTGCATTTGTGGTTATTAGGATGCTGAAGTGCCAAAGCTTGCTATCACACTGCTGTTCAATCCATAAGGAAAATTATCTCCATTAAGAAAGTGAAACAGGGATGCTCTTAACTAGTTATCTTGGTGTCTGAGGCTTGGTGGTGTCACATCAGTATGTTCTTTATTTAAAATCCATACAGTTATAATATCTGAATTTGATAGAAAAGCTTCAGGATATATGAATTAGCAAATGTAGTGCAATCAGCTTGCTCTATTTTAACATTTCATGACATTTCATACGTACATGGCACCCTTTGCATTTGTAGGCTGCCACAGCCTGGAAAAGGGTACTAAAAACTAGCCAAAGACAACAAATACCCACAAGCATGTAGATAACAGAAGTTTGGCTTGTATCATAATCTCTGCTGTATTTTTTGCTAGTGAATATTTAATTAGTGAGTATTTAACACTTCTGTGTGATAATGGTCCCAGATAAGAGGTAGTATACTTTTTCAGACATGAATGTAGGTCAGATGCCTGTTTGCTTTTCGCTGCAGTGCTGAAGCTGAAGGAAGACTGGAGCGGTGGGGGGACAAAGAGCATGTTCCCTGGTCCCCAGCAGTGCAGGCTGGCTGTGGGTTTCCAGCAGGCTTCTCCGACTTCTATGTTTGACTTGAAGCTTGCCATAAAGTTAGTTAAGTGCCAGTGTGATTATTATTCTGGTGAGGGTGGTGATGGTTTCAGCAGATACGCCATGCAGGTGTTGTGGTTTGGGTGGTTTTTTTTACATACTTACTCCAGTTGGGTTTACCCCTTTCCCTGTGCAGGGATTTATTCCTGTAAGTTTTCTCACAGCAGAGCACAGAGGGCTGCTGCTCTGCCTGCATGAGTGCAGGTTCAGTATCACAGCCTCTTTCTGTAAAGGCTTAAAGCTTCTATGCTTGGTAATGCTACTTTGTACGAAGGAAGCTTTGATTGATGACCTCTTTTTGCTTGGCTTCAAATACTTCTTAAGCTATGAAGTAGATATAATTTAATTTTCTTTCAATTTAATGTTTTTTCAACCGATTTGGTTTTGATTTCAGAAAAGCTTCTTTAAAACAAAAATCTTTGCTAATGAGAATTTATTTTTTGGCTTTCATCACAAGCAGTTATTAATTTCAGTTCTTGACTTTGCTTCAGTGTTGCTCTTGCTCTCATCTCCTTTTTGTCTTTCCATGCACCATTCACAAGCAAAGATAATTTCCTAATTCCTGTTGTCTTTCCTTCTATCTGTATTTGTTCATTTCTCAGTAGATGAGTGTTGGAGCTGAGTGAAATAATGAACAGTGGATCTTCTTTCCACCCTCCTATCCTTGAGAGCAGGATGGTGGTAGGACTGGTACTTTTAACCACCTCTGACTGTCAGCAGCACTAACTGTATGCGAGTTGCAGCCACCACTGCTTCGTTGCAGCCACCACTGCTTCGTTGCAGCCACCACTGCTTCGTTGCAGCCACCACTGCTTCGTTGCAGCCACCACTGCTTCGTTGCAGCCACCACTGCTTCGTTGCAGCCACCACTGCTTCGTTGCAGCCACCACTGCTTCGTTGCAGCCACCACTGCTTCGTTGCAGCCACCACTGCTTCGTTGCAGCCACCACTGCTTCGTTGCAGCCACCACTGCTTCGTTGCAGCCACCACTGCTTCGTTGCAATGACCGGAGTTAAAGGATCTGGACCACCCTGTGATAGGAGCTGTATGGGCTCGGGACAGAAGGATAAGCCTGAGCTCAGAGTGCTGAGGTTGAAGCTGCTCTGCTTTGTCTTAAACTGTAAGTTAACTCGGTGAGGTTGAACTTTAGCTGGAGGGAAGCACCATCTCGTGAAAACTTGGGATAGCTTTAGCAGTGCCCTTCCAGACTAGTTCTGGGAGTGCTTCTAATAGAGAGAATTTGCCCCAGTTGCTGCGCCTCCTTTGCAAGGGCAGAGGGTGAATAACCTGTTGTGTGATGGTGAAATGGCAGGAGTTGGGAGTGTCATGTTCTAGGCATGGCACACCTGTGACACTAACTGTGTGGTTGGTTGTCTAAGTAGATACTACTTTAAGAAGATTGTTTGGCCTAGCCTAATCCAGGTGCCTTCAAATGTCATCTGCCCCTCAAGTTTGCTTTGTTCATTTGTTTTGGGGTTTTTTGGTTTTAGTTTTGTTTTGTTTTGTTTTTTTTCCTGGTGCAAAGAGCTGTTGATCTTCAGCCAGTTCAGCCATATCTGGGAGGGGGTTGGTGGCTCATAGGGATTAGGTGAATTCATTGTCATGTCATCCTGTTGAGGAAAAAAAAAAAATCATTTAACTTTAAGGAAAAAAAGGTGGTATTGGGGAAGACAGTGGACTGACCCTCACTAGGCTTCCAGTTCTCATTAATAAGAAGTAGGTATTGGGAACAGCTTGTTTGCAATCCCGGGGGTAGATGGGCTGCAGAAGCACAAGAGTTGCTGCCCCAGCAATGAGAAAGTTTGAAGAGAGCACTGGAAGCTTATGGGGCAGAGTTGTTGCTGCCTTCTGCCCCTGGCACTGATGTATGCGCCGGCTCGTGTGTGGGGTGTGACTTATCTGGCAGCTACTAGTGTGGTGAGATCTGCTCACGAGATATCCCATGCTCCTGCTGCAGGGCCCTGGGCAGGTATCGCTGCATGCTCAGCGGAAAAGACTCTTAGTGTCATTGTTTATATTGTATTGTTTAATTATCGTTTGGATGTGTCTGCCTCTTAATTTTCTTCCTTGGCTTTGATTCTATCCACTTTGTGCCTGAAACAGGCTTGGCTGGATCTTCCTCCATTATTCTTGGGGGTCGGTGGCTTCCTTCTTGCTTTTCTCTATCCTTCTTGCGCACAATCTCTTTTGCTGCCCCAGCCTTTCTCCAAAAGCATGTTCTGTCCCTTGCTTCATTGAATAATGTCATGTTTATAATTAAGTCAGGAATAAACTATAATAGGGCTATTTTTTGCCAAGCATTTCCATGATGGCTTTCCAAAGCAGGTCTGAATTTGAAGTGTGCAGGGCTACGATGGCTGCAGCTTGGTGCTTGGACTCTGGGCAGCTAGGCTCTTTTGGTACATGGTACTGAAAGTGTTGGCCTGCAACAATATATATGTCTGCCCCTTTGCATGCAGTTTAGTTTTACTGTCGCTCTGCCAAGATAGTCGCATCCCCAGTCACGCTGTTGGGGCATATGGGGTGTCTGCAGCCGACCACACTGTGCTGGAGGTGATGGTACTGCTCTAGTTGTTACACAGAGATGACCAGTGCTGCAAGAAGGGTGCACCCTGTGGCTATCAGCATATGTGTGTGTTTGTGGACTTGTGCTTTGTGTCACTTCTTCCAGCAAGATTAATGGATTGAACAGCAGCTTCAAGTGATGTAGCCAGGAGTGGTTACTGGATGAGCATTATTTCTGTTGCTTTTTAATGATGTGGTTGTTTTAAAAGGAAGAAGATTGGTGAGAGACAGTCAAGGACCGACCATATGCGTACAATAATAAATTCACTTAGAAACATAAGCTTTCTTTGCTTGATTGATGATCTTAAAGGTCTTTTCCAACCTAAAGGATTCTATGATTCTACATGTTTCATATTTGCCTTATGGTGAGAATTTCAGGAGTGTAGAGATACTGCTGTAGTTGTCTTGTCTGTGAGAAAGCCTGCTTTCTCATGAAGTACTGAAAGCCGGTGCTCAGCTTCACTTAGTGAATTGCAAAGACTGGTGTGTTTGGCATAGTACAAATTCAGGAGGTAGTTTCCAAGGTAGAAGTGTTTAATCCTTCTGCTGAACCTTGGCTTGTGACCCTTTCCTCAGTGATCAGTGGTCATTTGAGGTCTTGCGTTGATGGAGAGGATTTGATTAAAAACATCCACAAGTACGTTTTTGTTCTTTCAAAAAATAGCACAAAGTGATCTGAAATGCTGTGTATCCTCTTGAGTTTAGGCTATCACTTGTCCCATCTGAACAGCTAATTAATGCCAAACAGTTGATAACAGAGCAGACAGTGCTGACTCCTTTTAGGAGAACCTCTAACAATACACAAACCGTGATGTTGCTCACTGATGGAGCAAGGCACTGTCCTTCCCTTCCTCACTAAACCTCTTGCGTGCTTTGAATTTCATCAGCGTATCTCCACTGGAGTTACAACATGGTACCTAACTGATATGCAGTGGCTCACAAGTTTTGTTGTTATTTAAATGCTTGAACATTTCCATGCTCTGTAGGTAAACATTCAGTACTGTGACCATGTGTAGGGATTACATCTGAAGTGCATTGTGTTTAAAAAAACCTTGAGCTTTCCCTAGCTCACAGAAAAGTCATCATTACTGCAGGGCTCAATTTTTAGCCATTGGGATATATTAGCAGTTTGATCTTGGCATAGTAAACATTAGTTGTCATAGGAATGAAATTTGTTGTATTCTGACCCAAGAAATACATGCCTTGGGGGCTATAATTCTAGCATCACACAGCAGAATTTAAAGGAAGAGACTCACTGTAACTGGAAATGAAAATAACTGCTGCTTTCACTCCTCTGCTAGTTTTTTTTTAATGTTACAAATTTTAGAACTCCTTAGCAGAGGTTTTTTTTTTTTTCTGTGGAAATGTAAAGGCATCTCTGGCCTGATGCTAGGATTTGGGGAGAGTAGAGAGGAAAATAGTGCAAGACAGTGACTTGCTGCAGTGCATCCTATTGCAAAGGCTCTTACTCAGGACATCGGAACATGGTGCTTCCCAATCTGCCTCTTCGACCTGCTAGTGGGGCCTTTGTGGTGGGTGATGATGAGGCCAACGTCTGACTGCTAGTGCCAGGGAAGGGAGAGAGAGCAAACTGGAGAGGAATGAGAATAGCTGTGGACTGCTCAGAAAGAGAGATAACTGTTTAGGCATTGTCTGAATCGTTGTCTTGAAAGCCACGTTTTCATCAGGCGCCTGTGTGGGGCATTAGAGGATGACAAAGAGTTGATTTAAATGCAGACTTGCCTCTAGGCAGGGGTTGTGGGTGTCCCTCAGGTGGATCAGTGTGAATGGCTTTGGCAAATCTCCAGCATAGTTTTACTGCTCCATCCAGCTGACTGTGCTCAGTTTACAGTTGTCAGTAAGATGCACATACATTGTGCGTGTACTGTGCACTGCATTTGTGATAATCAGTTATGAGATACATGTGTCCCTTAAAGCCTACGGTTGAAAAATGTGTAAAAAAAAATATGGAGGCAAAAGTCACATTTATAAGAAGAACACAACCTGGGAACAGACAAAAAAAAAGGGGGTTTTGCATCTGAAAGCACATCTGCATTTTAAAAGCACCAGCAAAGGCAGCACCTTTGGTTCCCGTGCTCACGGATGGATATTTTTGTTCCAGAAAGCCTGTGTCTTTGGTACGGTGGAGGCATGGAGGCTGCAGTGCAGTGGCAGAGCAAGAGTCTGCGGCCCCCTGTCCTGTGCTCTTTCATGTTCCTTGTTCTGAGCTGCTGCTCAGCGATAAGTTACTGTGTGGCTTTTGATGACTGAGAAGAATTTCAGCAATGTAGTCTGTAACGTCATTACCTGCTTTTTTTCATGTAACAGAGGAGTTTATCCTTTTGTATTTTCTTTAACCACGTGAAGAAAACCCATAAAACTGAACCTGAAGCGGAATATACCTTTTATTAGAGAGGTCTGTTGCATTTTAGTTGGTAGGATGTTGAACTGTGAAATTGCAAGAGACATACCTTGGGAAGGGTGGTGAGCAGGATGGAGAAGTGAAGTAAGAAGGTGTGTATTTGTGCTATGACAGCTTTAATGAGGAGCATATTGCTGATGCTTATCAGCAAGAATAATACCTGCAGCTCTTCTTAGAGCTCTTAAAATGCTGAACCCACCTGGGACATGTTGTGGGCTGGTGCCAGTAAAGAGGCAGGATACTTCACATGTGGGCACAGGGACTCCTGTATCCTGTGAAAGCCTATTGTACCCTGTCTTGGCTCAATTAGTCACAACACCAGTAAGCTCCTGAATCCTCTTCTTGGCAGAGGTCCTGCTGGTAGTGCAGCATCCAGCCAGAGAGTGTGCGTACTTAGCAAACAGCATAGGATCTGCTCTCTGCTCTTCGATAGCGAGACAGAAATGGCATTAAGCAGTGTTAGGTTTTTTTGTGTTGAAAGATTTTTGACATTCTCGTGATTTCTGCGCAGCTGTGGGAAACGGAGTGGGTTCAGGTGACTGTTTCTACAGAGCTGATACTTGTGAGCGGGTTTTGGAGACAGGTGAAGCCCGTGTGTCCATCTCCTGGAGGGGGGACGACTGCCATTGTGCTCCTTTTCTCCTGCTCTGTAGTTTCGGGCAGAGCAATGGCAGTTCCGCTCATATAAACTAAAAATTAGGACATGAGGTTTTTCTCTGATTGTACCTGCCTTGGGTTTCAAATACTTTATGGTGAAGCTTTTTCCTGAGCACATCTGAGAAGCAGGGAAATTACGAGCTTGTACATACCAACTTTTTTTTTTTTTTTTTGTCAATTGATAAACACTTAAATTTGCTGTTCTCATCACCTTCTTCCAGTCAGGAATATTTCGTTGTCTCTTACTGCTACTTTTTCTGTACACTGCAACCTTTGAAATGAACAAATTGGTGTTTAGTGAAGTAATGGGGGCTAGCAGTGACTCCAAATATTTATCTGCTCAGATGTGTGAAGTTTGAGTGCAGTCATTTACCAGAGGTCATGTTCCTTACTAAAAAATAACAAAAAAACCTCTCAAACCCTAGTTTATTGTTTTGTTTTTTTCAGAAGGATGGGGAGAACTATCCTGTTCTTTGAAGGTGTAGGAGCCACTAAGTAAAATCAGGACTTGCTTTTTAATGTAAATGTCTCTGGTGGCCAGATGTAATCTGCACACAGGGGGGAGGCAAATCTCTTTAAAAGCATCTGGAGCTTTAGTGATTTCTTGTGTTCTGGTTTTTCCCCAAAGATCCGAGCCAAGAAGAAACCTACTCCAGTGAAGTATGAAGTTGGGGATCTTGTTTGGGCCAAGTTCAACAGACGCCCATGGTGGCCATGCACAATTTGTCATGACCCAGTGCTGGACTGTCACTCAAAAATGAAAGGTACTGTATCTGTTCAGACCATGAAGTGGAGGCATTGTGTATGGCAAGGTGCTGCAGTTTTTAATTAATTTAAAAAACATTCCTGGCCCTTGAAAGGTATGAAGAAATAGACTCTGGCATGGAAGACCTGGATCTATAAAGTAGACCTCGATCAGGGAGGTGACAGTATGAAGATGGGACTGAGGCTGATGGAAGTGGCACAGGTAGTTTTTTGGACATGTAAGCTTTCCTTCTCAGAGTATAGGAAGGATGAGTAGCTGGGCTGAGCTCAGGGTAGTGCAGAAGAACAAGCAACCTCTCAAAAAGGGATGCAGAGAAAGAGCAGAGAAAAAGGAGGTGGATCAGAGAGGTAAGGACAGAGATGTGCAATGGGTGGGCAAGTAGAGCTGGGGAAGCCTGGAGTGTGTGAAGACATGGACAGTCAGCCAGGCTTGGAGAATGGGAGGCTGGCGAGGCTGAGAAGCGGGGTGTGGGGTAGCGCAGTGTAGCTGCTGAATGCCTGAAGGTGTGATGGGAATGTGTGTGAGGAAGTGAAATTTTGTTGGTCTTGTTTGGCACAAGGAAGCAAGGGCCTGTTTACGGGGAAATACTGGAAAAACCTGGAGATGGAGCCACATAATGTGAAAGTTTAGGGCATAGTGTGTCAGAGAGACTAAGAGGCAGTTGAGTGTGAGGGGAAGAGATGGGGGAAATGAGAGCTGTGTGTGCATGAGCACAGGGGAGAGCCGCAAAGGAAGAGAGTCTTACAAGCTCAACGCAGAGAAGTGTAGGTGAGTGATGGAGAGAACAGAGGGGAAGTGATTGTTTGGTTTTCTTTTAGGATCATACTAGCTGCCATAGGGAGACTGCCACAAATGAAAAGGCTTATTTATTTCTTCTTGGTATCCCTTTCTGATTCTTTTTGTTCTGTGGGCAACTGAAACCTCTTGAACTGGTGCTGTCTGCTGCTGACAGCTCTGTAGACTGGTGAGATTACCACTCACCAGTGTATTTCTCTCCATTTTTTGTGGCCCTTGCCAGCCTAAGAACCAAGTGCTGAGAGTGGGTAGTCTTTTTTTGGAGTGGCCATCAGCTGAGAGCTCTCTGCTCTTTCTCTAGAGACATGAAGTAGCTTTTCCTACATTGTGCTCACATCATCCCCAAGTCTGCTTGCTGTAGTCTTCCTTGCTATTTGTCTGCCTTCCCCTTCATCCTTTGGGAGGCATTCATCCTCATTCTAGATAATACTGAATGTGCTGTTTTAAATAGTCCCTTTTGAGCTCTCAAATTCCTGTTGAAGGTGTTGCTGGAAGATATGCTAGACATATATTCTCCCCCTTGCATCCTTCCCAATGAAGTGTTGGACAGGATTTAATGTATATAGCTGTCCAGTAATTCCCCCTCAGCCTGTGTATAAGGATTTCTAAGAAAGGAATTCTGCAGGGAGGAAACATGCTATTAACAAATTCCAGCAAGGTCTGATCTCCAGCTACACGATAGACTCTCCCATCATGTTTTATCCGTGTTCAAACCAATAGAGCTCTGGGGAAAATTGCATTTTCCAGTTGTGGCTGTATGTAATCTGCTCGTCTCCCCTCCCTGGTGCTGAGGTGACAGAGCTGGGTGCATCTGAACTCTGGTGCTTTTGGGCAGGGGGAGCTGCTGGGGCTCTGTGTGCACCATAGGAAGCACAGTCCTCCTGCCTTGGCTCTCCTGTTGCCAAGGGAACAAGCCCTTCAAAATAAGGCAGGTCGCTTCAAACTCATCACTTGTGCAAAAACCTCTTCTTGTCTTAGGTTTAAGGCATGGTGTTCTGTTTAAAGCAGTTTGCCTTTTCTCAGCAAGCTCTTGACTTTAAGATTTTTGGAGCTGGAAGATTGAGGATCAGTGGCTTGAGTCCCAGTACTGTCAATGGGATGGGTGAAGTCCATCATCTTTACCCTTGCTTTGGTGTTGCCCTGGTCGTTATTTGTCATCCTCTCAGTGGTCTTGGTCAGAATCTCAGTGTCAGCATCGCTAAAGGCCAGGCTGCTGCACTGTGCTGGCACTCCTGGAAGAGGCAGCACAAACCAAATGGGCTGCGAAGTCTAGGCTATGTGTTGAGAGGGTGAAGGTGTTCCCAAGAGAACGTGAAGCACACATTGCAGTGAAATGCAGGGAAAAGTTTATATCCCTTGTTCAAGCCTTGTTTGCTCTGTTCTAATGCTTGTAACCTGTACTTTTTCACCAGCACACCCAGTACTGGTTCAGTTCTTAATTGTACCATGTCTGTTCAGCATTCTTGCACAGAAAGCACCTTTGAAAAAATCTTTGATTGTGCCTTTATGATTGAGTTTCTTCTCTTGCTCTGCACCTTTGTGCCTGAAGTATGGAGATACTCATTGCAGCTTATGTTTTGTCATGTTGCACCTAGTCCTTGTAGAGTGTTTGTGCATGTGTGTACTTACTTAAATATTGCTGTTAATGTTTTATGTTCTAAATAAGAGTTTGTTTTGTAACAAAGCATTGAGCAAGATGGGATATATCATGGTGGGGGGAGGTTCAACCCGTATGAGTAAATCCTATCCAGAAGGATGTCATTTCTGGGTGTTGCCAGCACGCTGTTGCCTTTTCCCAATGGTCAAGTCGACTGGACTGTTTAATCATTAATCAGGGAGTAGTAAAAAAGAAAATGTCCTGCCTAGTATGTTTTGTCTTTTAAGGAAAAAACATACTTAGATATTTTTTCAATTTTTTTTGCAACCAAACTGTAGTCTTTGGTCTAAGGAGATGACCCATCTTAGACTTGTTAATCAATTGTTTGTAAGAAAAAAAAAATATTTAAAAATAGAGATTAGCAACACAGAACATAGACAGCAGAGATCAAAGGGGTCTCCTTTAGTTCTGAGTAGAAATCCCCAGAAATGGCATTCATGTGGGAATGTTATTAAGCAAAAAGTCGTTGAAAATTAACTGGCAAATTGTTACTGCTTTCTGTGATTCTTTTTGTGTGTCTTTATTATATGCAAAGGGTTAATTATGTTAAATTTCTCAAAATAGTTTCCAATCGGAGACCATACCGAGAGTACTACGTGGATGCCTTAGGAGAACCTTCAGAGAAAACCTGGGTTGCTGGGAAAGCTATTGTACTCTTTGAAGGAAGACATCAGTTTGAAGAGCTGCCTGTTCTTCGGAGAAGAGGAAAGCAAAAGGAAAAAGGCTACAAACATAAGGTGAAAGATCTGTTTTCTCTAATATGTTTTTGATTCTTTGAATCTGCACAGTACAAAGTATTCCTTTATGCCTGGAATTGCACTTCAACAGCTTTCTTTTGTGGCAGTCAATGCAGCAACGCGGCCGGGGAAGTGATTCTTTGCATCCTTACAACGAGCATAGTTTATAAGCTGCCAGGAGTTTCTAGGCTCTCTTTTATGTTGGGGTGTGGCCTGCTGCTTTTATTGCCCTAGACAGCTCTGAGAGGCAGAGGAGTCAGGTCTCTGTTGGTGTGAGATTGTTCAGCAGCGCAGCCCTCTCCTGATGTCTATTACAGCGTGCTTCTAAATAACTTCCTGTGCTCTCTGGCAGCCTCTCTTGGCTGATCTGAAGCAGAGGTGGAGTTGCACGCTTCACTAGGTCACTGACTGAGATAAAGCAGTGGAGCTTTTAGCCCTGCTTCAGTAATTCTCTGTATAGAAACCTGTGAGGACTTATAATTTGACTTGGAAAATGCTTTGTCAGTGAGCCTGCGGGAATGAGTTTTGTGGTTCATCGCATCATCTCTGTTTCCAAACATAACAGCCCTGAGCAGCTGTAGCCAGTATAATGTAATGTGACACAGGGGTCTGGTCTACATCTTCAGGAAGGTGACTGGAGAAATTAACTTTTTAGAATTGCTAAAGTGAAGAAGTACAGAGGCTACTGCGTTACTGTAAGAGAGCAGATAGTCATACTAGGCCATAGGGTCTGGTTTTTCTTTTTCCAAGAGGTTTATTAGCAGTTAAGTACTTAACCCATGTTAATGCAAAACCATCAGATTAAACATGCTCTTGTAGATGTGAGCGCCCAGGAGTAATGCTTTCATTGGGTTTTCCTTTTCCAAGGGCATGTTTGGTATCTTGTCTAAGGACTTCTCTCCTTGTGTTCCCAGCCCGTTAACAATTAGTTACATGCTCCCAAGCAACTTTCCTGGTCCTAGAAGTGCTGCGTGGCTAGAATCTCATCCTATATGTAAATGGCAGTGCCAGTGTGGATGCAGTAGAGGGAATCAGATGTTTGTTACTCACATAAATGTCCAGGTTTGCATCCCTGGAAGCCAAGATCTGATGCAAAGCTGAGAGTATTTGGCTGGTTTGCTATAAAGCTCCATAAAACTTTAACCTGCTGGGATGAGATTTTGTTGGTGTGTTGGTTTTTTTAAAGGAAAAGTGTCAGAAATTTGAGTTGTTCCTCCTGCCTTGGAATTGGTTTTGATTTTAGGAGCAGTTGTGCAGCCTTTGATTTGCTGTTGTACAGCCAAAAACTACACATGCAGATAAGAAACAAGTTTCATGCTGGTTTTAGACATTAGCAGAGGTTCCTGTCCAGTATGCAGAGTGCTTTTTGTTTTATACTAAAGTACAGAGTTAAAGCTGGGAGACTTCTCGGTAATGGACATCTTGAATTTGATAGAGTACATTTTAGATATGTGCGTGTATCTCATGTTTGTACCAAGGTGAGTTGATGGAGAAGGAAGATTGAATCGTGCTCCGAGTTTAAGGGATGCAGGAAGAATAAAGAATGAACACAAGCAAACATGTCTGCTCAAATACTTTGAGGAGAATGATGCTGCATTTGTGTTGAGAGGCTTGTTGGCTGTTGCTTTGCGTTTTTGTGCCAGGGATCCATACCATATGTATTCCCCTTTACCAGGCTGTTGTGTTCAGGGTGTGCTGGGATGTGAGGACATCTGGTTCCTGGGAGACCTGTGCTTGCAGGGACCTTTTTGCTGTTTTGGGAATGCACAGTGATTTTTATTAGGCTCAGCAGGAGTGCAGGATACTTATCCAGGAGCAGTATTTTGTGTGTCCACTAGGCAGTCTCTGGGGATCTATGTGATTGTCTTAAAGATGCAAAATGCAGGACTGTCACTCTGTTTCGTGCCTTGTGCACCTCAATCTCACTTTTATCTTGTTGGTTACCCACTCAAATTTTTTCTTTCTCTTTTTTTTGTCTCCTCCAACTTTAAGGTTCCTCAAAGATTTATGGCTAAATGGGAAGTCAGTGTTGGACAGGCAGAAGACATTCTTCTCGGTGGGCCAGAGGATCAAAAGTGCAGCCAGAACTCCAGCGAGCTGGATAGTGAGAAGGAATTGCAGTCGGAATACTATGCCAATGGCCCTGGAGCAGAAAGGGACAGGCAGCTGAATGGCTGTTTTAAATCCTTGGCATTTGACTCCAGACACCCAGCCAGTGAAAAAGGAAAATTGCACATTAAGCCACATGTGAAAAAAAGCTCTGACAGCAGAAAAAGGACTAGAGTAAAAAAGAGTGGTGCAAGAGGGGAAGCATCTAGGGCAGAAATCAGAGAAAAAATGCCAGAGAGCATAGTTAGAAGCATGATTGTTGGGGACCTACCAGATAAACACGCGTCTCATGAACTTCGCCGGATTGCCAGCAGCCTAACAGCATCCAGTAGCACCAGGGAAAACCATTTGCTTTCCTCCTTTGGAGAAAGACGTTTTGAAAAGACACCTTTGAAACCGGGCTACGAGAATCGTAAAAGTGATGCTCTGAAGAACACTCTTCAAGGGGATTTGTTTTCCAGTGCATCTTTGGAGAGAGAGAAGAGCTCCCTGGGCATTTTGTGCAGTTCCAAATTACAAATACACTATTCTGCATCTGATGCTGGTACTGAGAAAAAGCAAACTGAATCGGATTCATCCTCTTCCCTCTCAGATGGTGGGAACAGTGATGTAGACACCATGGACCAAAGTTCAGAGAGAGCCTCTAGTGCTCTTGAAGTTAGTGATTCTTCAGATAAAGTGGAGAAGGAATTTCCTATGACGTCAAGTGGAAACATTAAGCTTTCCATGTATCTTTCTCAGAAGAGCAACAGAAGGGCCAGGAAGAAGTCATACAGAGATCGCAAACTTCTGGGAGGTTCACTAACCAGCAGGCTTGATGCTGAATTTGCGGATGGGGAGCTTGAAGTAGGCTTCTCTGATGCTGAGATGTCATTGACGGCTCTTGAGCGCTCTTCAGATGTGAGAAATGACAATCTTTCCCTAGCAAAGAAGCACACTACTCCCCAAAGTGTTTCCAAGGACAGCTCCTGGCCTGCTGTTGTAAATCAAGCAATCTTAAAACCTAAAAGTGTGAAATTGCCCCGAATCAGGAGTATAAAATGCAAACATAAAGAAAAAGTTGCTGGGTTGGAGTCTTCTCGTGCAGAAGAGGAGGGTGGCGTGAATCGCTGCTCTTCTGATACCAAAGGTTTCTCTGGCCTTCAGAGAGATTCTCTTCAGAGAAGCGGGAAAGTTGATGGTCAGAAACTGTTAAACAACATGCATGAGAAACCCAGGGATTCTGCTGAAATAGAAACGGCTGTGGTGAAACATGTCTTGTCAGAGCTGAAGGAGCTGTCTTACCGGTCCATGAATGATGATGCTAGTGACTCTGGCGCTCCAAAGGCCACAGTACCTTTACTTTTCTCTTCCGCCTCTGGTCATGGTCGTTTGCCTATTGAACCAGATTACAAATTCAGCACCTTGTTAATGATGTTGAAGGATATGCATGACAGTAAGACAAAAGAGCAGCAACTGATGACTAGTCAAAATATAGTCCCATTTCGAAATACCAGCACAGCTGATGGTTCTGCAAGCAATTCCACGAGTGGTCTGAAGTCCTTGTCTATTGTAGGTCCCCCATATAAAATAGAAAAAAATGGAGATTGTGTCCAGGAAACAGTAAATCCAAACTCCGCTCTAAGCAACTCCTCATTTTCATGCAATCCTCCAACCAAGTTGACGGGGATTGGTACTAGTAAAAGGGAGCCCGCAAGTACTGCTGTTTCTGGGACAAATGGCACAAATTGCATGCCCAAACGCAACTGTTCAAAATCTAAGCAGTCATCAAAGCTTGGAGATAAAACATTTTCAAACAGAAAGGACTTAAAACCAGGAGGGCCAAGTAAGTTGCTAAGTCGGTTTTCCAGAGATTCAGGAGAACATGCATTCCGCGTTCATGGTTCGGTTACCAGTCCTCTAGGTAATGAAGCAGAAGATACTGAGAGGAAAGAGTCTGTTGATTTAAGAGAACATTCAACTGATGAAGACTCTGCCTGTTTATCTGATGACAATTTAGGTCGTATTGGAAGGAGACCTGAAGCTGGTAGAAATATTGAGAGCTGCACTTCTGCTGAAAATGGGGAGAGTCCAGACTTGGATTCAGAGGCAAATAGTGAGAGCTCTCTTGGTGATGAGTCTAATGATATAAATCACGTAGCACCCAAAAAGCGATGGCAGCGTTTTAACCAAAGCAGTGCTAGATCTAATAAGCACATCAGTAGATCTAGGGAACAAGGAAACTTGGAGAGTGCCTTTGGCCTGAATTCTCGTGGCTTTTCACTGAAGGGAAATGAGTGCTTGGGACGTAGGCATTCCCCTCATTCAAAGGTGCTTGAGGGAGACCTGACAGATCAGGACTATGAGAATCATTTAGACTTAGTTGAGAAACGTTTGAATGTATGTGGTAAGCCAAACAACAGTGTGATGGACTCAGAAACAGAGCTTGGCAACTTTGCTCCCCAGTCTGAATTCTCTGCACAAGGTAAGGGAGCTGGACTTGCGCCAGAGTGTGTATTTGTATACATTTTATACTTTTTCATTTAAAATATAAGTTATGGAACTTGGGGCTGTTTGACAACATGGAGATGCATACATCTGAGCTGAAGAAAGCATGATATGTTGGCTTTGGGTTCTCTGTAAGCATGGAGAACAAAGCAGGCAGAGCAATTACAGGATTTTGCTTAGCTTTTTGGTCAGAAAGTTTAAATACATTACAAATCATTAGTTCCTCCACAGTGAAAGGTAAAATAAGCATCCTTCAGAGTTTGGATTTTTTTTTTTTTAAACTTAGACGTTCATAATGTGTTTCTTAGAGCCACATGCTTGGTGTTAGCTGGGTAGATCAGCGCTAGAAAGTTGTGGGAAACTGAGCTTCAATAGCTGCTCTTACTTTTTTTTTTGCCTTAGTGCTGTTTGACATAAAGTCTGTCTTTGGTTTGTTCTGTAGGATTTCCTTGAGACAAAGTGTTGGGGTTTTTTTGGCGTTTTAGTGTGGAATTTTATTAGCTGCTAATAATGAATTGGGGAACCCCACAGATTTCCTAATTTACAGCTCTGGTGTGGTTGCCTGAGGGGTGAAGGGGAGAACAGAAGAGAGGGAAGCTGCCAGGGAGCCTGGGCTGGAGGTGGTTCTGGAAGATGGCAGGCAGAAGTAAGGCAGCATCACTGGAAGGGAAATGGCCTAGGAAGGAGACTGCTTCTGAGGACCACAAGGTCAGACAGCCGTGCCTCTCCCATGGACATGGGGCCATTTGGTTAAAGCCAAAAAAAAAAAAAAAAAAAAGTGTGTTTGTAGGGAATAGGTCCAGCAGAACCACATTCAACACATACCATCCTCAGGCTTCTGCAAAGAATCTGGGGAAGCAAACCTTAATGAAAACAACAAAATTAATTTTTTACATAGATCACCAAACTAAATTGCTCTGATTTATTTGCAGTTATTGTAGATTACTGTAACTTGACAGAATTTTGAACCTCTGCATTTTGTCACTTACGTGTTCCCTCAGTGCACATTTTGGTGTCTTTTGCTATTAGTGGTTGCTGGAGGTTGCCTGCACCTCTGTTTCAGTGTGGAAAAGGCAGCTCTTGGCTTGGTGGTCAAAGGACCTGCCCAAGGCAAGTCACAGCAGGCACAGAAAACGAGCCCGTAGGGTGTAACAAAGGGGGTAAAAGTTCCGGTTTGAAATCATGACAAGCTTAATCATTCACTGACTCCTCTGGCTGTTGCTGTGTGGTTTTGAGGACTTAAGTCTTCACAGAGCAGGTGAGAGGATGCACATTGTTCTGGGGCTGTCAAGGCTCTGCCGCAGGAATGTCGCAGCCTGCTAGAGGGAGCAAGTTCCTCATTTGCACTAAGATGCAGCTGGGTTCTCATGGCTTCACAGTGGTTTTGCAGTTGAAGCATCCCTGTAGTGTTGCTATGTGAGATGAAGATACAAGTCTACAGAGAGAGCTAGAGAAGAAGAGCTGCTGAGAGGTAGTAATGTTAGGAGAGAAGCGGCAGAGGAAGGCAGCAGCAGGCTCCTCGATGAGTTTCATTGGTGGAGAGGAACGCAGAGCTGTCCTGGTGATGCAAACAGGGATGCAGCAACAGTGAGGGCCTGGGTTTGCCTGCAAAAGTGGCAGATCAGCAACTGCAGTGTAATCTAATTCCTCTGCTTTAAATACCATGTGAGCCTTGAAGCTTATCTATGCAGATGTGCCATAGGGAGGCACCGGAGCTTCTGTCTATGAGGAGCTGTCTGGACTGCTGTAACATCCCCAGTGTGCTGGTGGTAGTGAGTAAACCTCTAATGCTGTGAAAAGCCCATTTGTGGAAACTAGTCTTCTTTTTATATCAGGCATAGAAATTACATAGAAAGTAGAGAGAATGATGCTGGAAGTTAGACTAACTGCAGCTTACAGAAGAGGAGTTTCCTCTGTTTGCCAGTGCTTTGAGAAGACATGGCTAATCCTCGTCCACAGCAGGCAAAGTACCAGTGTAAGAGATCACAACGTATTGCAGTCACAACTGTGTAGTTTCCACTAAGCTCAAACTATATAAAGTCTTCATAGTTGAATGGCAACATTTGACATATTTTTGCTACAAACTTTGTGGTACAATTTAGAGCAAATAAGGCAGAAGTGAAGATTGGTGGAATTTGCTGACGTAAAACATTTTTATAAATAATAGTTTCGTCAGGTATGTGATTTGCCGGTGCCAATCAGACTGCATTTGGGATTCTTGTACAGTATTTGCTTTGGGGGGAAAAAAAAAAAATGCAATTAATCCAGCCCTTCTGGCACAGCACTGTGGTGCTCTACTGCATGGCTTTGGGGCTCTAAATAGTTGTCCAGTAGAGGATACTCATCCTATAACTGGTTATGTACTGAAATGTGTATTTCACCCAGACACCTGTGCAGAGTGTTAATAGAGGCTGAAAATAGCTGTGTTTGAGAAAGTTGTTCCTTTCTTCTCTTTTGGCCAAGTTTGACGTTTTCATGCTTGTTTAACCACAAAGCCACAATAAAGTGTAGCAATCTTGTCCAACATCCCTGTTCTGAAGTGTTGCACTGGAATGCTTTGTTATAAAATGTTTCCATTTTAAAGAAGAAAAAGCCACCTTCTGCACATCAAAAGAAGCAAAGAGTATTTACTGTTTGTTCCTAAACTTCCAGGAGACTGCAAATGTTCTCGTGACTAGGAGAAATATTTTGATTTTTTTAAAAAATATTTTAAATTTTTTATAATTTAATAATATTTAATATTTTAAATATTATTTAATACTTTTGAAAACTAAAAAAGGGGAAAAGTCAGAGGTATTCCAGGAAGTGAGAACAAGACATAAACTTGCATCATCATGGTTTTGCAGCTTGCTGAGTAGAGATGACGTAGATCAGGGCTCTTTTTTTTGGAGCTTGCCATGTGTTGGGGTGTTGAGGTGGTATAGTATGAGTGGTTAGGTTTGTGTCGAGGAAACACCTGTTACCGGGTTTCCCTTGCAATGGTGCAGCATTGTGCAAACACAAAGACATATGAGCCCTGAAGAGCTTGTCACTGGTGAGGACTACTCACTCCCTGATCTCATTGTGGAACCTGTTGTCAGGAAGCAAAGGCAATAAATGGGCTTGCAGTAGCAGATGGGGACTACAAGGCTCTTGTAGTATATACAAAAATATGCCAGGGAGGGGAGGGGAAAGGAGGGAGTTAGGCTTAGATGTTACTAGTGAAACTAGTGACTGAACTGTGTTATGGAAAAACAGTGTTTTCCTGTGCCCCTGCACTAAAAACAAAGGAGTTTGGGTTAACAGCAAAAGTAGCATGATGAGTCCAAGTTGCTAATTGTCTTAGGTTTTGGTAAAAGTACTGCAAGAAGGTTAGGTGTAGTTTGTCTAGGGAGATGTTGGGTGAAATTCCAGGAGCCTCTCAGTCAGATATCTCATGTTTTTTGATTACTTACCTGAACTGCTTGAAGTCCCTTAGGTCCTTAAAAATACCACCTCCCACGTCAGGACTGTGGAAAATAGGAAGCTCCAAAATTATAAGGCTGTATCAAAGAGGAAGAAGTATCAGGGCTCTTCCCACACAGAGCCTCTGGAGGAGAAGGCAGGAACAACTACTATCTACAGATCATGAGGAGAATTTTGTCTTGTGATTGTCTCAGAAACACAGTCTTGAAGCTGCTTTCCTTTTTTTTTTTTTAGTACATTCAGAGAGGAAACGCCTTAGAAAACCAAGTAAACGGCTTCTGGAATATGCAGAAGAATATGATCACTTATTTGCACCTAAGAAAAAATCAAAGAAGGGCCAGGAGCAATTGCAAAAGGTGGGTGAAGGCTAATGTGCTTTTCATGGTTATTGCTCTGGGACTCTGGTCTGCATGCTTTTGGTGTGTTCTTGCTGACTGAGTTCTTGCTGTGTACAGTGCCATGCAGGATGAATGTTTTCACCAATGTGTTTTACTATGCCAGGTGAATTCTGTGGTGAGGTCTGATTTTGAAGGAGGTCTTCCTGCACAATGCAGTCCTGACAGAAATACCCAGCGGGGGCAGAGTCCTTTGGTTTCAACTCCATCTTCAACCAAAGAGTGCCCTCCCATCCTTGAAGCAGAGTGCTCCTTCTCAGAACTAGGATCCCATTCCACTGATCCCACTGCTCAACTTCTGGAAGGACCTTCAAGTTTTCCAGAGCTGGTGCTGTCTTCCTCAGATGTTTCTGAAGTTTCTGCTTCTCCAGATGCAGAAGAGAGATTCCTGAAATCAGGTAAGTGGGAGGTTGTGTGATTTGCCTCCCATAAGTGAATGTGTCACAATTTCAGCAGAAATTGTTGCCTCGGTCAGCGTGAAAAGGTTAGTAGCTGTTAATCTGTTAGTTTGTTTATGCTTTGCTTTGGTCAATGATCGTTACTGGTGCTGGGAAGTGAGAGAGGGCAAATGCAGTGGGTGACCCAGTGAGCTGGATAATTACACTTATGCTATTAGCTTTCTGTAGTGTGTGGTGGACCTCCTTAGGTCCTGGCACAGAATACTGCTTTGTCCAAATGAAGAAAGGCACAGCTCCTTCTCTGAGTTCTTGCCATCTGTGCTTGCAAACAGTGGCATGCCTTTAGCTTGAAGGTCTTTTGCTGCTGTTAAAACCCTTTGGATGAACATTGCTGTGCTGAGGTTGATATGCAAAGTCTAATCTGCATAGCTGGTGGGGTGAGCTTTTGTTCTCCTAGTGAGCTCAGGGAATTGTAGCACAGAAATCTCTCCGGAAAAACTATTTTTCTTAGAGGTTTTCTAAACATCTGTAGAAATTGTCAGAGACTTGTTGTAGCAGCAAGCCAGGGCCTTAGCTTTCAGTAAGGCTTGGTATACAAAGAGCGAGTGTGGTCTGACAGGCTTTGCCCCTTTCCGACAAGAGTCAGTATCAGGGTCTGCTTTGCAGTACATTCATTCTCTAGTAGTGTCTAAAGACATGTTCAGGGTTAAAGCCCTGGTGTTCTGGCTATGCTAACTTGGAGAGAACACTGTTCCTATTCTAAAAGGCCTATGGTCAAAAAAATTAAACCAAGTAGACAAAGAGGTACGGTCACTGGGAGGTCAGTTAGCCTGTTACGTTTGAGGGCAGAGGGATTGCCTTTGGGGGCTTGTGGGTGTCAGATGGAAATGGAAAGTTGTAGAGGATTAAAGGAGGAAGAACTGGGGATGTGAACCTGAGGTTGGAGATGTAGGAGAGCAGTACAGGGTGCAGCAGTGGGAGCAAACATCCAGTATGCAGAGGTTGCATAGCTCTTCCCCCTGCTGAGAAAACTTGCCTCTTGCTGAAGCACACAGAGCCCAAGAGGCTTGCCTTAAGAATGATGCCATGTTGTCCCTCCATTAGGTATCTGATGCATAAGCAGTGCACACAGAAGTGTGTGTCACAGAGAGGGCACAGCTGAGGCTGGTAAAGCAAGCAGATAACAGGGTGGGATGGGTAGCAGGCTGTTTGTGTGGAGTGTCTTACACTCATCATCATTTCCTAGTCATTCTAAGTTCATACTGTTGCCAAAATTAGTGTGGATGAACTCAGGCCTAGCAACTTGTTACCTCCTGGGTGCCAGCAAAAAGTGTGAGTAGGAAATGGTGCAGGTTACAGCAAGTGTTTCGTGTGTCTTTTCCCAGGTAGTTTTAACCAGGAGCATGTCCTTTAGCCTGTTTACTATGTGCGGCATGAATGCTGGTGGGAGTGGTGTGGGAGTGGAGGCAGGGCTGTATTTGTCAGTGGTAGGACTGGCTTATGCCAGTTCAAAGTGATTGGGAAATTACGATCTGAATTGCGCTGCCAGGATATGTTACCTGCTGGCATTGACTTCATAGTCTCTCTTCTGTGGGTGGATTTCTCTGTTGCATATTGAGGTATGCCTGAAGGTCATGGCAGACTGAGGTCCATTTTTGTGGAAGTTGTACAGAAACAGGTAATTGGCATCTCTGTCCAAGGAGCTTATGATCCCAAAGATGGGGGGAAGCAGATTGTTTTGAAAAGTTGGCTGATATTTGCTTAATGGTCTTAGTCTGATTGAAGAGAAGAAACCCCCTGTTTATCTGATGTAAAGAGTTTCATTGCAGGAAACTTCGAAAGCAAGCGTCAGAGGAAGCCCACTAAAAAGCTCTTGGAATCCAATGATTTGGACACTGCCTTTATGCCAAAGAAGGAGGAGTGGACTCCCCCAAAGAAGGTACTTTCCTTCCAGCTCTTTGAAAACCAGATAGAAAAACAAGCCTGGACAGCAGGTCCTGCTGAACGAGACATAGTGCAATGGCCTATGGTTTTTTGTTGGCTGTGGCCCAGGAGCAAAGGTCCACCCTTCCAAAGGTGCTGGTTCCTGTGTTATGATGAAGAAATCTGCTGAATACAGATGTGTTCCTCACCCCTCCCCACTTGTAAAGGGGACTGGGTAGTTTGGCTGTAAAATCTCCTCTCTTCATTGGTTTATATGGAAAAGGAGTCAGCTGGATGCTGGCTAGGAAGGTGTAAGCAGAAATGTTCTGCGCAGAGGCTTACTGTTACGTTGCAGTGTAGCTTGAGCTTGAATCTAAGGCTTTGTCCTTTTCCGTCAGATTTCCTCCGAGCAGTGTTTCCTTTGTTACCTTCCCAAGTGAGCTGGTGAATGGTACAGAAGTGCAGAGCTTGTACCAGGATGGAGGCTTGAGTTGTATCACATGTAGTATACAGTGCTTGGTGCAGATTTTTAAAGAAAATGCTGCTCTTCTCCACTACATACTCAAAATATTCAGTGACATGGTTTGGAAAAAAGCAACTTGTAAAGAATTATTTCAGGTGGTGTACGTGCACAATACTTGTTGCCACTGTTTCTAAGGTTGATTATTAAGTTTTCCTCCTTTCTTTTTTCTCTGTGTGGCACAGTCTTAATGCAGTTATCATGTTTGCAGTAATGCAGAGGCCAAAGTATTTCAGTCTTAAGCTCTGTAAAAGTGTAAAGCCAGAAGAGAGTCTCTGTTCCCAGCAGCTTACAGGGTGTTAGCCTTTTTGGGACAGCTCAGGAAACAGCGGATGATGCTGGTGAGCACAAGACGCAACAGACTCGGTATTCCTCCCTGACCAGAGACTGACTTTTCCATATGCGATCTATCAAACACACACAAAACAAATGTTTTTTTTGTAAAGTCTCTGATCACTGATGAATTCATGACCTGAACTGTAAGTTACATGTTGCAGTCATTCGTAAAGGCTCTGAGTGGCTGAGGAACATGCATCTCTGATTTGCATCTGGTGACTTGAATCTCTTGTGTATTTGTAGGGCACTGGCCCTTCAGAGAGTGACAGCTCTGAGCTCTATTCACCAGCCCACTTCTCGGACCTGGGAGAAGGTAAGTGAAGGGAGGGCTGTGCGGGTAGACTGTTGATGACATTTGGATCAGTGCCTGTGTTTTTGTGTGTGTATGTGTGTGTGTGTGTGTAAGGGCTTATGTGTCCTGGGCTCTCAGAGGGTGCTTGCCTCAGCTAAAGCAGTGGCAGAAGAAAGAGGTACCGACATTGTGTGCCCAAGGTACTGTTAATGTCTTTGATTTCCCTGTGGAAAGTGGAGATGGAGCGTTCATATTTCCATGAGAAGATGTTCACTTCTCATTCATAGTCTAGGTGCTTGAAGAAAACTTGTCAGCATGGGTCCTGTACCAGTACGCTGTCTTTTGCCTGATGACATGCTGTGACCAGGCTCAATGGTGGCCGCCCTGTCCCATGGATGGTTGTGCAGTTGCATTGTACTCCCTCCCCATCTGCCTTTGTATCACATTGGTATCAACATGAGGTTTTGTTGCGGAGGGAGGAGGTAGTTATCAGCATTTGATTAGTAATGTAAGCTTTGTGTTGGTAGCATTTCTTCTTTTCTGCTGGTGTGGCTGCCTCAGGAAAGGCAGTGATATTGTTCAGCAGCCTAGCAAACAAAGCTTAAACCAGTAGGAATCGGTGGTCTTCCAATGGTTGCAGGACAGAGGGCAGACTGCCTGGAGGCTCGTATTGCCCCAGCCCTTATGCCCTCAAAGACAGTAGGACCCAGCCTGAAGCTCTCAGAAAGGGTGTAGAACTTGCTGGTGGCACCTGTAGCAAGGGAATTATTTGTGCATTTTCCTTGAGCGGTCTTTCTGTTGCATCCCAGCTTCTGAAAAGCTCTTGGAGAAGCAGCGGAAGCGGAAGAGACAGCGCCATACCTCTGCTGCAATGCATTCCAAGAAGGAGAGAATTGAGGAGGGGCTGGGGGAGACCCCACACTCTGAGGTACTGTTGGGTCTTCCTACATGTTGTCATCCCTATAACCTGTCTGCTACTTCCCAGGGCACTTTGCAGAGCCTAGGCCAGGTCGTCTTTGGTTGGCTGGCATGTCAGTTGGGAGCTTGTCCCACTGATGTAGTTGCTTGAGCTGGGGTTGAAGCTGAAGATACCACTTTAATTTAGTAGCTGTTTTGTGATGACTGCTTAACTCGGGCTCAGTTTTTAAGCTGCTACTCAGCTAATTCTCCAGGAGAGAGGCTATTCTGATCTGATGGAACCAGGTTTTGCCTGGCATCTTGCTTTGTACCTCAGAAGGTCCAACTGCTGTAAAAGGTCTTCTCTGGTGGTGGTGATAATCTTGCCCTTTTACACACCAGTATGAAGCACAAGCACTAGACTGTGGACTTCAACCCCTTCTTCCACTTGCACCTGCACACGAGGGTGAGCTAAGAACCACGTTGGAGGGGATGGGGGGACTGTATGTGACTGCTCACAGGAGCCTCTGATTACATTCTGCCATCCAGCAGAAAGGGATAATTGGGGTAACTCCCTTCTACTGCATCCCAGCAGCGTCGGCGTACAAATATCTCTGACAAGCACATTTTGCCTTTTAGGAATGAGCCAGGTATCATCAAGTGTAGGGGAAGCAAGACTTTTCCAGGGAGAGGCGGGACACCTCTGGGCCTCTCACCATCGCCTCTCACTTCCAGTGGCCCAGGTTCAGCAGCAGGCTGTTCTGTCAGGATAGTCAGTATGTATTTCAGGAGCCAATTATAGACATATATTGTTTTATTTGTTGTTGTTATGCAGCTTCCAGGAGAACACAAACCTCACACCACTTCGAGCAGTGCCAGCCACGTTGCTGCTACTGCTTTTTGAAGAGCATGTTTATGATGGGGGTGATAAAGTGGGGTAATACCCCTGGGCCGTGCAAGCCTTCCTGTGATGGTGCTGATGCTCTTTCTGAAGTGTGCTCATCTGGAATAATGTTTCAAGGAAGTCTGTACAATTATCTTTGCCAATGCTGGGGGGCAGTTAACACTGTCTGCTGTTAGGTACCCACTAAGAGACTGGCTCAGCTCTGAGCCACAAATTCTCTGAATCTTTTATAGTGAAGAAAAGAGGGTGCAATTCAGAGCAGCAAAGTAGCTAGGCCATGTCTCTGAAACCTGCACCCATCATTCACTGCAGAGGAAGCCCAGGGAGTCTTAACTGCCTCCAGCCTTAGACATCAGTGTTGAGTACCTGAAGTTAGGTATGGTAAACCATGCAAAAAAAAAAAAAAAAGGCAAGGCAATGCTTGGCACCTTTTGGCAGCATCCATTTCACTGTGATTGTGTCTCTTGAGCCACTGTGGTGAGAGTGTGCACCCCTTGGCTTAGGTGAGTGCATGGGTACTGGTGAGTGTTGGGGTGCTGTGGAGGTGTAATTGTGCTTTCACATGGAATTTGGACCACACTGGTGCCTAAGTGACTTTCCGGACACCAGGCAAGGAACTCCACTTTGTGCTGAATGGTGCTAGAAGAAATAGATGGTCTGATGATAATATTGCAGTGAAGCCTTGGATCCAGCTGCTTTCAGAGGAAAAGAGGGCAGAGAAAAGCTTGTCTGCCTGGGCTGAACTAAGCAGCTTTCTCTGTCCTTGCCTGTCTGTGGAGCTAGGAGTGCAAGTTTACAACATCAGGGCAGCAAGAGACTGAGAGAAGGGGATGGAAAATGCTGTTGAAATGGTTGTCAAGGTTGTGAGCCAAGGTCAGGCTGTGCCAAAGAACAGGCCAGGCTTTGAGGATGTGCCAGATACAGCAGCAGAGATAGCTCTGGAAGAAGACCCAAGATGAGACACCTGCCCTCTAGAGGAGGTATGTAGTTTTGCAGGGCTTATGCTGGGTAGGGGAAGGAGGGGGAACAGTGTGACCGTTTCTTTTGAGTGATGGCCTTGAATGGCAATCCCCTTCTCCATGTTCACAAAGCACAAGTGTCTGGCCTTGCCCATCCTGCCTAGCTCTGACATTCCCTTCCGTATGCGGTTCTGGGAGCATTGATTAAAATAAGGATAAGATCCTGGCATGTGAAATGTGCAGATTGACTAGCTGTTTGCGGAACCAAATAGGATGGGTTTAGGCTGAAAGAGTAGGGCTAGAGCATACTGTGCCACACTGCATGCTGTGCCACAATGGGCAGTGTGGTCCCACTTGTTAAGGTAACATTGCCACTAGCAAATGCTTTCAGATCTGAGAAGGAAGTTGCTGGTTAATGTTATGTGACTCCTAGGTGCATTTTAGTCTCCCATTCCACCAACACATGAAACATGGCCATCAAGGTTCAAACCAATGAGTCCTAGCAGCCATGGTAGGAAACTGCCAGAAAGATGGAAAAACGAACCAGTTCTAAATCCCTCATACCTCTGTCTGTAGCAAATCTGAGTATGTCCCCTCCCTTCCAAAACACTATCTTGAAACCTCAGCTACAGCAGGAAGCTAGTGCCACTGACCACAGGACGGGTGGTGCTTGTTTACCAGCACCCTGCCCCTCCTGACAGGGACCTCAGTGACCATGAGAGGGGATGAGCTTACTTTGTGTCTTTAACACTGGGGCCCCAGCGTAAGCAGAAGCTATAGCTGATGTTGTTTGCCCATACCAGTAGCTGATTAACCCTGCTCTTGTTCTTTGTTACAGTGACCCCTGCAACCCTGAGGTCACTGCTGAGCTGAGCAGAAGAGGGAGCACCTATGTAGGAATAGGAGGACCTGAGCTGTAACCAGTCCTTGGAGCACTGGTCGCCTGTGCTGCTCCTGGAGCATTCCAGGAGCAAAAGCAAGTGTTTGGGCCAGAGGGCTGCCTTGCAGCAGACTACATAATTCCTAGCAGAAATACAGCTGCAGGAGCACAAGTATCATAGCGCTTAGCTTGACAAGATGCTATTGCGTATAGAGGCGAAGGTGGCTGTTGTGTTCTTAGATGGTGTTTTTGCCAATGCCATAGAGACCTTGCCCTTCCCTCTGCCAGGGCTGTGTCGTAGGGTGGCAGCAGCTTATGTGGTCTTTATCAGTATTCCCACAGGCTGCATCACTGCCAGCCTTCCAGTGAGACTGTGATGATAGTCTGTAAGGCTGTACACCGTAAGGTATGTTGGACTGGCAGTAGTTTGTAGCTGGGACTTTGCTTTTTTTTTTGTGCTCAATAAAGGCAACTTACACCATTCATCTTTGTACCGTGTGCATTAATATACCATCAGTGCACTTGTGCATCGTTGCTCCACAGAACTGACATGGCTTTAAAATATCCCCTCATAAAACCATACTGTTACATTCAGGGCATGGCAGGGGGTGGGGACGACGACAACGGTGACAGGACCACTCAAAAAACAAAACAGGCAAAGGAAGCGTCATTATCTGACCAGAATACCAGCTCCAGGTTCTTCCAACCTTAAACTTTGGGAGACCTTTATGTCCTTGCTTTGCACAGACTAATAATGTGTTCAGAGGGCGTTCAGTTCAACTTACAAGCTTTGGTAGCACCACAACTCAGACTGATACTTTCCCATATAGAAAGTGGTGCAAAGCTCCCTCTTGTGATCATTAGCTGGACACCTGGCACCAGGCAGGCTTGAAGGTATGAGAGTGATGGCTGCTGCTCCTGCCAGCAATTTGAATTCTTCACAAGGTCTTTCAGGTGTACAGTTTGTATCTGGGCATGTACTGGGTATGGCTTGGTGACCCAAGGAGGAACTGGCAGCCCCATACTGAGATCACTCAGCTAACTGTTGTGATCTGGGATATTTAAAAAATGGCAGAGTCTTTAAAATGTTCTTGCTCAAAGCACTTAGCTAAAGGCATCACTTTGGTGCAGCATTAATGGCCCTTAAGGCACACCGGCTCTGGAGTGGCAGCTGGGGCTGGTGAGACCACTGAAGTGTTGTTTAGACTCTACCTGAGAGGCCTGGAAGCTGGCAGGATGGCGTTTCCTAGCTCTTAGTTGCCTGTCCTGACAAAAGTGAAGGCAGTGCTGCCATGTGCAGCTCCAGGACAGCAGTATCTTGTGGTAGAAACAAGTGTCTCTAGGATACCTGCTGCTCTCCTTCCCTCTGACAGTGTCTGAGCAGGTCCTGTGGCCACATTGGAAGGTGTCCTTCCACCTTGGGAAGCCTTATGGCAGGATCCCTGACTTGGCCCATGAGGATGCGGTTGGGCCTTTATCCTTTGAAACCCATCTTCTCGGCAGGATGCTCTTTCACCAGTAGATGTTACCATCACCCTAAGATGTTACAGTCAGTACTGTGATGCTCATACAGGACAGATGCTTATGAAAGACTCACTGCCCTAGGCAGGATCGTGGGGTAAATGCCCTGCTGCACTGTTCACTTTGGTGTTGTCTGGCTAGTTCATACTAATGCAGGCTTGAGTACCTGCGTGCCTGTATTTTACATGGGTTAGGACAAGCTGAGACAAGTGTGGGGAAAAGTCTGGCTCATTTGCTGGGTGACAGCTGCGATAAAAATTGTTTGAAGTTTTTCATTTGCATTTCCAGTACAAGTAGACATCAGCATGCAGGATGCTTTAGACTATTCCAGCCTACCTGATTTGTTTCTATGCAGGGCAGTACCTTTCTTCCTCAGCCATGACTCCTTCCTCAGAGAGAGTTATGCACAGGAACATAATTGTGTTGAGTGTGTATTTTTTAATGATCTAGTAAACTAAGACCTCTTTCCTTTCCTTTGCTTTCTTTTAAGTCTTTTTGTGGAACTCTGTGGGGGATGTTCTCTCCAGGGTGGGTAACACAGACCAACTGCCAAACCTGTTATGTGCTCGATGGCTGAATTTGTAGGTTGCAGGTCAGGACAGGAACTACTGATGGCCCTAATTCTGGATTTCTTTTTAAAGGGGGAGATATCAGTTCACGGGACCGCTGCAAGCCCCAAAGAGGGTAACGAAGAGGGGTCAGAGAACGACCATGGAGTGCCTTCGTCCAAAAAAATGCAGGGAGAGCGTGGTGGAGGAGCAGCTCTCAAGGAGAATGTGTGTCAGGTAGTGTCCTTGAAGAAATCTCCTTGAAACTTTACCGCTGTAAAGTGTTTTTGTGTAAGTTCTGGGACATGCTGGTGCCCCATGTAAGCCCAGGTAGCCTCAGGGTGCTTATTGTAGAATTAACCAGCTTTTCGTGCTCTTTCCTCTGCCATTGTGTCTTCCTGCTAAAGTTCACAGACCTTAGGGAGACATGACCAACGTAGGATTCATTTTAGCCGATGCATGGTAGTAAGGACTGGATGGCAAATGGCAGTGGTGGTGCACAAACCGCCTGCATTAACTGACACAAGGAAAACTTTGCATTTTTCCACAGGGGTCTCTGCTGGCAGTCCTGACCAGCACACAGGCTGTTGCTGTCTGGGATGAGTTGGGGAAGGAGGTTGCTCGGAGCTTACATTGTGCTTCTTTCCCTGCAGATCTGTGAGAAGCCAGGAGAATTGTTGCTGTGTGAGGCGCAGTGCTGTGGTGCTTTCCACCTGCAGTGCCTTGGGCTGTCCGAGATGCCAAAGGGCAAATTCATCTGCAATGAGTGTTCCACAGGTACTGCAGCTTTTGTGAGCGCAGGACAGGGTGCTTGCTGCGTGCTTACCTGGTGCTTCATTTTGCTGGAGTGATATGCCTGCGGTAGGGCTGCTAGCTAGCTCTCAGTTCTCTGATTATTGGTTTGATGTTTGATAATGAATTTCTAATTAACTGGTCTTACTGTTGATTCAGGTATGTGGGGTGCGAAGAAGTGAATGTCCAGGATCTGGTGGGAAGGAGAAGCGGAAATTCTTATATGGGACTAGGGAGAGAGGGCTGGTGGGGAGGATGAGTCTGGAGCCGACTGGAAAGGGGGGAATGTTGTAAGTAGGGTTGTTGATTTTTGTTTTTCTTCTTTTTTCCCTGGCCTGAAATCACAGCTATAATAATATTTTTTTTGATCTGGAGTTTTATTGTAGCTGCAGGCAAAACCAGCCTGCTGCAGAGACCTGTGCTTTGGAATTGGTACAGCAGGTTGGGAAGTTGTGCTGTGCTATGCTAATACGCAGCCTGGTGAAAGTGTCGGGTCTTCATTTAGCTCTTCAGTGTGACTGGTGTTGTGTTTGTTGCTCTTTCTCCAGGAGTCCATACCTGCTTTGTGTGCAAGAGCTGCGGGGAAGATGTAAAACGGTGCTTGCTGCCCCTCTGTGGGAAGTATTACCATGAAGCATGCATACAAAAGTATCCGCCCACAGTCATGCAGAACAAGGGCTTCCGATGCTCCCTGCACATATGCATGACTTGTCATGCTGCTAACCCAGCAAACATCTCTGCATCTAAAGGTACTGATATCTTCTAGGGGATGCCGTTAGAAGCTTTTCCTTTGTTACCTGTCCACTGTGTAGTTACCTCGTCCACTAGTTCTTCATGTTGATTTTCTGTCCTTGCTGCAGAGCTTGCTGTAGCGTTTGCTGAGGAATAGCTTCTCTCAGGGGAGTGGAAAAGGTGGTGTCGGTATGCGAGGTTGCTGCTCATCAGCACTCCTGATGGTCAGACATGGCAACTAAAATGTTCTTGTCTGTCCAGACGCTTGGATGCCTGCACGTCCAGCGATGCCACACGCCTCTCTGGGTTTTTGAATAAGTCTCTGGAGCTGTATAGACACTCTCATGTTTCTCCTACGTGCGTTTCGCTGTGCCAGTGCTGTAGACGCTGCCTGCTTAGCAGCACTGGCTATCAAGGCAATGGCATAGAGAGCAGCGTAGTAAAAACTATGATACTGTTCTAGTTCTCCTTTTTTTTAATAATGCAAATTCTTGTCTTGTAGTAGTGACACCCTTGGGCTAAGCTTCTCAGGCAAACATCTGTTTGAGCTGTTTGCAGCAGTACCTTGACCACTATCTCACATGACTAAACTTAAAACTTTCATGTGATAGCATTGTATATTTGCTTCTAAAGCTGCCTTCCATTAAACCCTTGGTATCTGAAGACAAGTGACAATAAGACAAGCTCTATTTTTATCCTCAGGGTCTATGTTAAAGTTGTCTTTTTTTCCCCCCACATATCAGTATTTGGTGTAGAAGACAATACTGAGGCCTAAAGCCCACAGCTGACCACTTCCCCACTGAACATTTGCATTGTGTTCCTCTGGCTGCTGCTTTTTGGTGGTCAGATTTACCCATTTCCTCCCACCTCTTCTCCCTCTTTATAGTCTCCTGTGAGGAACTGAAAACAGGCTCTCAAAAACCTTGGATAAATTAGGCCTGTAGGCAATTCTGAATTCTCCGTTCTGGAATTTCAGGGTAAAATCTGATAAAGTGGAGAGGCAAGTGCCTATGTTTTCAGAAGCTACGCGGATTGGTTTCATTATGTGCAGCTAAGCACTTGGAACACCTCCTGTGTAATTACTGTCTGAGCTGATTTACTAATTATTTGTGTATGATAGGAAGCAGTCCTAGTCTATGAACTCTTGAGCTGTTTCTGCACAGCATGCAGGAGGTTTTTCACTTCCAAGTAACACAATTTTATATATGCTATGTACAAATAGATATAAAAGATATTTATAATTTTTTATATATATATATTGTTATATTAAATAATTTAATAGGAATCCAGTGAGTATGTCATGGATAGTCTATAAAAATTAAAGGTCAGTTTCCTTTTCCAAAGATCACTTATGGTTGCTCGTTTTGAGCTTAGGTATCAAATAGAGGCTAGTTTTGGCAGGAAACAAAAAGTCTTCCTCCTTTAGAGGTTCACTGTGTTCCCGCCATGTTCTGGTGGTAGGTCGCTTGATGCGCTGTGTGCGGTGTCCTGTTGCATACCACTCCAACGACTTCTGCCTTGCTGCTGGGTCCGTGGTCCTCGCCTCCAACAGCATCATCTGCCCCAATCACTTCACTGCACGGAGGGGCTGTCGCAACCATGAGCACGTCAACGTCAGCTGGTGCTTTGTCTGCTCGGAAGGTGAGACAGTCTGTGCTGGGTCCCCTGTCACCAAGGAATGCCCTGACAAGAAGTCATTAGAGCAGGCAGAAGCTTTGCCTGTCTAGAGCGTGCCGGTGAGAACTGCGGAGAACAGATTGCCTTCCTATCCGTCCCCATTTAAGTCCAACTTCAGGCTAGGGGTTTTTTTCAGATCCTTAGAAGGGCTCTTTTTGCAGCATGAGTGGGGCACAGCTTTTGAAAAGGGTTTGCAGAAGAGCATCATGCCCATTTGTCAGCTCTGTCTGTCTGGAAGTGTGGAGTCTAGGGCTTCTGCGCAGTGACTCTGATATTCCTCCTCCTTTTCTTTGCAGGGGGCAGCCTTTTATGCTGTGAGTCGTGCCCGGCTGCATTTCACCGTGAGTGTCTAAACATTGAGATGCCAGAGGGAAGCTGGTATTGTAATGATTGCAAGGCAGGCAAAAAGCCACACTACAAGGAAGTAGTCTGGGTGAAAGTTGGGCGCTACAGGTAGGTGAAGGTAGAACAGATTTGTCCTCATCCCTTCTTCATGCAGTGCTCGTGGTGATTGAGGTGAGAAGCTGCGTCCCTCTGCAGGGTACAGTGCAGCAGCCTCTGGCTTTTTTGCATGCATGTAGCAGCCGGTAAAATGCGTGCTTTCCTTCTCCAGTAGCCTCTTGTGTCCCCACCAGCCTTGCTGGTCGCCCTCACACACTTTTTCCCCATGTCCCCATGAAGTAGCATACTTCTAAGGTGGTTGGAAGCGGGGGAGCCAGAGGTTTCATCTGCCCTTCCCTGTGTTGCAGGTGGTGGCCAGCTGAGATTTGCCATCCTAGGACAATTCCTGTCAACATCCAGAAAATGAAACATGACATCGGTGAATTCCCTGTGCTGTTCTTCGGCTCCAAGGATTACCTGTGGACGCACCAGGCCCGTGTGTTCCCTTACATGGAGGGTGATGTCAGCAGCAAAGACAAGATGGGGAAGGGCGTGGATGGCATATACAAGAAAGGTAACTTGTCTTCATCCAGGGAGGTACATGTTCTTTTTCTCTTCATTCCCACTTGGAGAAGTGGCATTCTTGTAACAGAGAAAAATGTCTTAGAGCTGAAGTGAAATGAAATTTGTAGAATGAGCTGCTGCTTATCTATCATCCAGTGCACTCAGAATGTTCGTTGGTGTGACTCCCAGATGGGAAGACGGGTGTGCAGATCTTGAATGTTTCTCCAGCTCTGACATAGCTGCTCTAAATCTGAGTGATCAGCTGCTTTGTCAGCTTCCCTGTGTTTAATACGGTCAGTATCTGTCTATAAAAATGCAGTTGGTTGTTGTGAATGCAGCTGCCTGACACCTCTGCCCAAAAGCAGGCAAAGCTAGCAGGCAGTTTGGATGCTTCATCACCCATGGGCAGGTCCCTTACTGTAACTCTAGTAACTGCCCTACTGCATTAGCCTTTTCTTCACCTCACTCCAGTGAACGTCTGCCTCTGAAGTATGCAGCCAGGGAGGTTTGCTTGTGGAGCTGTTAGCACTGGGTAGACACTGGCAGCACAGCTCTGTGTGAGCAGAGGGAGTTCCTCATAACACAGCCTGTTCTCTCACTTAGCTCTTCAGGAAGCTGCAGTAAGATTTGAAGAGTTGAAGGCACAGAAAGAACTGAGACAGCTTCAGGAAGACAAAAAGAATGACAAGAAACCTCCTCCCTACAAACATATCAAGGTGAGGGCAAGTGGGAGGGGACAGGTACAGAAGAGAAGTCTTGAGCTGTCGGTGCAGATGATTTACAGGTATATAGAAAAATTTCTACTGTTTGGGCATCTGGCTGCATTTGAAGGTTACTTTGGTGCTCTTGGCATCTTCAGTCATCCTCCACAGAAAGGATTCACATATGCGCAGAGCTGTATGGAAGATAGACATCAGTAATAGAGGTACTCTGATTTACTGGAGCAGATCTGGACATCTCTGTGCTGTTCCATGTCAGTTGTGTGCTCTGAGGGGAGCGTCTCTCTACCTTGGGAACTTAAGGGAGAGTGCTAATAATATGCAATATGCTTAAGTACTGTGTGCTACTGATGGCAAGGTGGGCATCCCAGGTGGTGCAAGATAGGAGATGGTCAGGGTGCAGTGGAGCAGAGCTGCGTGGAGGATGGTAACCCACAGTATCTTGTTTCATCTCTGCTATTGTTTTATATCTCTATCAGTTGGTGACTGAACAGAAATACTAAAGCAGGTGTGTGTGCTGGAATATCAGGCCTTTTGCTGAGTTTTGGGGAACTCTTCATGTTTAGGGCTGTATTTTGAGATTGAATTGGAGCAGCCGTAGAAGTCCTACAGGATGGAGGTGACTTGAGACGAGAGCTGGGGCCAAGTGGGTGTATGTGCTTGAGATGTGGGTCCAGACTGATCAGAAACCCTGTGACTGAGGGACTGTGTTCTTTTTTTCATTGCCTCTGTCTGCTCCTTCCCTTTTTTACGTGACAGACTGTGAAAGCTTAACTGATTGCTGGCACTTTTTTTTTTTCTAGCTAGGATTTCTAGGCAGGCAGATATATCCTGCCTGAGTTACTGTACAGTGTAAAGAACACAACTGAATGCTGTGGCAGCAGTGTGGGCCAGGCAGCTTCAATGGGGGAAATACAGTTTCTCACTATAGTTATTTTTAAGCCTGTCTCTAGCCACAACATGAAGGAACTCTGGAAGCAGTTTGGAGCCTTTGAAATACCCCTTTAATATAAATAATAATAGTCATGGCCATTAGTCATGGCAGCTCTTCTGAGGTCTGGGTGCAAGCTGTTTGTTTCTGAAAGCAAAGCAGTTTGCAGGAGCATACAGTGAACTGGGGAAGGCTTTGGGGTGGAATGGCCAAAGCTGGCTGCATCTGCTCCCATCCTGGCCTTCTAAGGGGTTCAGCACCTCGGGGTCCATCCCAAGGAGTGCCAACATGAGAGGCTGCTGCAAAATACGCTTGGAATCCTTCATCACATCAGGGTTGTGGCTAGTCCAAGTGTCGTCCTGTTTTGGAGCTGGTTTGTACTAACAGTGCCTCGGGGAGTAGGGCAGGCCTGCTGGGTGGGCATGCATGCGTGCTAAGGGGCACCACACTTGGACACCATGGTCACTTGGGGTGGTGGTGCCAGACCCAGCAAGAGCACCTCTGTCTGCCTGGTGGTGGACGGTCCTAATCCTGTGAGACTCGTCACTCTTAATGAGATGATGAGCTAACAGTCTGAGAAAGAGATGGGAAGCAGCAGAGGAGTTATGAAGAAAGTTGGAGGTGGGAGGCCATGCTAGGAGGAAGGGGAGACTGTGTTGAAGAGATTAATCAGGGAGTTCTGAAGGGTTTGCTTTTAAACAAAAGAGGAGGATCAGGGCTAGGCCAGCCTCGGTGTCCTAGTTTCAGCTGGGATAGAGTTAACTGTCTTCTAGTAGCTGGTACGGTGCTATGTTGCTGGCTGGGGTGAGCGAGCGGCTGCAAGGTGCTTAGTTGCTGGCTGGGGTTAAACCACGACACTCGGGCAGGCTGCCAGTGTGGAAACTTTGCTCAGTAGGTGAGACTAAATAAATTGGAGTGGGGGGCTGAAATAGTTTCGCTAAATGATCCCCTCCTTTTGTGTTCTGGGAGAGGAAAGGGAGCTGATGGTATTGCTTACCTGGGCAAAGAACAGCAAGGAGCTTTTCTTCAGTATCTCTCTCAAAAGTCCTGACTCTCTGTTGCCTGCCTTTCAGCATTCGCAGCCTTTAACCAAAACCAAAGGACCCTGCTTATGCCACAGACATGCCAGTCGCTTCTCCACCTGTTGCTGCACTCTGCTTCCTTCTGGAGCGGTTTTTGGAGAGCTCCTTGGCTTAACTCTGAGCTCCTCTTTGGGCCTTCCAACCCCAGCCTTGTCTGGTTTTTCTTTCATTTACATCTGCAGGACAGTTGGGTAGGGAGCTAACTGCTTGTGGCCTGGTGCATAGGTAGGCTCTCTGTACTCTGTCCTGCATGGGCATGTCCACTGGTTCTCATAGTAACAGCTGAGAGCAAAAACACAAGCTTGAAGATAACAGATTAAAAAAACAGGGCAGTAAGGAAAATATAAGGAAACGGACCTGACACTCAGAGACTGAAGAAGGTGCTGTTCCACGCAGAAAATGGTTTGGTGTCGGTCACAGGTATGGTGTGCACCCAATGAGAGTGCTGGGCCACCTGGGCTGGATGCAGGCACAGTGGTGATGGGAGGGGTGCACTTGGCAGCCTCTCCCTGCTCCAGGGTCACAGAATACACACTGCACCATGTGACACTAATGGGGGACCTGCATCCTCCTTAGCTCTTCCCTCTTAACTGTATATCTCTTGAAATTGTGTGCCCAGAAGTACATATGTGCTTGTACTTGTGTTCTTCTGCCCCTCGCTGTAACTAACTCACACTGCAGCCTGTCAGCTCGTAGGCAAGGGTTGAGTGTAGAAGTGACTATCGGGATAACCTGTTCTTAAGAGCTAACATCCTTTGTGTGCGTTCAAGGTGAACCGGCCGGTGGGGAAGGTTCAGATCTTCACTGCAGACTTGTCCGAGATACCACGTTGCAACTGCAAACCAACAGATGAAAACCCATGTGGCCTGGATTCCGAATGCATCAATCGCATGTTGCTCTATGAATGCCACCCCCTGGTCTGCCCTGCTGGGGAGCGCTGCCAGAACCAGTGCTTCTCCAAGCGGCAGTATCCTGAGGTACAAATTTTCCGCACGCTGGCACGAGGCTGGGGCTTGCAAGCCAAAACAGACATCAGAAAGGTAAGTACTCTGTTTCTGCATTTAATTTTCTCTTGCCACTTCTCTCTTAATCAGTGTTGGTTTCAATAGATTTGCAAAATCACCAACTTCCATAATTTGAAGAAGACTTCTTGCTGTAGAATGCTATGTAGGAAAGAAATGGATAAATTTAACTTTTCCAGTCCTGACAAGAATGCTTTAGCTCAGCTAACCAAGAAGATGGTTTGCATGTTGATGTTCCACAGGGTAAGAAAAAGATGATTGCTCAGTCTGTCTGCTCGTATGGATGATGGGCTTTGAGTACACCAGAACACTGCCCTGAAGACGATGCTGAGGATTTCCAGATAGGGAGCAGTGATTATACCTTCCCCCCATTCTTGAATAGCCAGGCTTTTCCAGCATAAGAATCTTGTATCAGAAACTGAAACCAGGGCTTGTCTCTTACAAAAGGATAATGTCTTGGAGATGGCTGTTATTATTGCTGAAACTGGTTATCTCCAGCTAAAACACTTGTATATACTTTTTTAAATCCAGGGAACAGTAGTTCTGTGGACACACATCTGTGCTGAATGAAGAAGGAAGAATGTTAAAGCAAAGAGAACCCCAAAGCTAAAAAAGGGTGAAGTGAAACAGAGGACGATTAGCATAGTAGGAGAAGAATGTCTGAAAAAGAAGTAGGGACGACATGCTACAGGGGAGGGCTTGATAGCAGAAGGAAGAATGTGAGTCCATACTGTTTAGGCTTTGCTGCCTGCTGTGATACAGGTTAAAGGATCTCTCTGCCATTCCCTGTGCCTGTTACATTTCACTTTCAACAGACAGTCTGGAAACAGCAAAACTCGGTTATTTAATGGAGGCACCTATTAGCCCCCATGGAGCAGAGCTGGGGTTCCTTCTGAGTGTTGAAGTACAGTCTCTGCAGTACTTCACTGCAGGGGAACTCCATGGATTCACTGCAGGAGCAGGTGCCCTAGGTGCATCATGCTGCTCGGTGTGGTTGGTTCCCAAAAGGATGTTTCCAGCTGGAATGCAGTTATGCAGTGCTTTGAGCTTTGCAGCAATGAACTGTTCTTGTGGTTTACTTTTATGCTGTCCCTGAATGTTAATTCCTTCTGTAGCACAAAGAATAGTCTGGTGGCCATTGTTGCTTTATTTAATGTATTTCAAGCTGTTTGTTGAGCGTATGAAACAGATGTACGATTCAGGGCTCCTAGTGAAGATTATAGGTCAAACTGGCTGCAAAGCACAGAGGAAGATTTTTATGAAATGGTTTCCACAAAGGAAACAGGAACTGTGTTTTAGCACAAAGGTGGATGTCCCTCCATCCTGGAGGGAATTTGTCTTATCAGCTTATTGTTTTCTTTCTGGCAGGGTGAATTTGTTAATGAGTATGTTGGGGAGCTAATTGATGAAGAGGAGTGCCGAGCCCGAATCCGCTATGCTCAGGAGCATGACATCACCAATTTCTACATGTTGACACTGGATAAGGTACGTGGAAGGAATTTCTTTTGCCAGGATCCTAGACAGAAGTAAAATGATTGCAAGCAAGTCATGACAGTGGTATTCTCCAGCAAGTAAAAAGATGCTAGGAGTTGCTGATGAGCTGATCTGCATTTGCACTGAAGAGAAGACCGAAAGAATGGATTTAACGTGCAGTAGAGAAGCTTCAGGTTGGATATTAGGATTAGGAGGAAAGTCTCAACCGACTTCTTTGGAGTTTATTCAGAAGAGGTAAGGCAGTTGTCTGAAGGCAATTGTCTGAGGATAGTAGATCCTGCTTCAGCATAACAGGGTGAATTTGGTAACCTTGGGTTCCTTCCTAGCAGCTGAACCCTGGAGAGTCCAGAACTGGGCTGGTATGTGCCAGAGAAGGCATCAGCCCTCAGATGTACAAGTATCAGGTGAAGTGAGACCTTCATTTAAGTTCAGATCCCAGTTCTTGCTGATTTAAGTACAGGGGTGGAGTTTGTTACACCCACAGACTCCTCCGTGGGTCCTGGAGGCCAGGTTGTTGGTATGAGCTCCTGGCTTTCAGAGGTAAGTAGTTTTGTTAGCTGCTTGTCACACTTTGTCACTCAACCTCAGAAAGATTAGAAGGAAATTGTGAAAACAGGCGTGGGAAGAAGCTGTCCAGCGTGGGACAGGGTAACAATGTGACTGCTTTCTAGCTCTCCCCTCTTCTTGCTAGAAATTCACACTGACCCTATCTTGTTCTCCTTGTCTGGCTGATGGGTGGAAGGCAGGGGCAAACCCAAGTGTTAGTATCTCCTGTTATTACAAATCCAAATCTCAGTTGCAGCTGCTTTCTCCGATGCGGTCTAACAAATGGTAGTGTGTTGTACAGAAGCATACCTCATATGTTATGTACTGTTCCTGTTTTCCTTCTATACATTGACTTAACAAGAAACAGGAACTGGTATTTTGCTTTTGAGCAGACGTCGGAGTCTGGAACCACAAGTGCTGCCTTGGAAATGTGCTTAGTGTAGTGTTTATCCAGTACTGAAACCACAAGGAGAGCTAACTTCCCAGAAAGCAGCAGTAGCGTTTTCCTGGCTGTTCAGGAGCCTGTGTCTTTGAAGAGGAAGATGATGTTGTGCAGGAGACTGTACTGCTATATGATCTGCCAGCCATGACCAGAGAAATCAGTGTGTGGAAACTGATTGGGTGTCTGTCGATTGTCCGGGCAACACAGCGACACCTGTCCCTTACACTTGGTTAAAACACATGTACAAACACGGTGCTTTGCACGTGTCATCAGATGCCTCCATTGTCATACTTTTCACTACTGATTAATGCTTTCCTAGTATACTGGTACCTGTGCTGCAATAGCTTGAGCAGGAAATGACAGTTTATTAATGTGTTTTTCTGGGTATTTTTTGCAATTCCAGGATCGAATCATTGATGCTGGGCCAAAGGGCAATTATGCTCGGTTCATGAACCATTGCTGCCAGCCAAACTGTGAGACTCAGAAATGGTGTGTGAATGGCGATACTCGGGTCGGGCTCTTCGCAATTGTAAATATCAAAGCTGGTAAGGAACCCCACTCTGTCAGTACCTGCAGTTAAAAGCGTGGGAGTGTTTCTCTAAGGAAAGGGGAGGGTTTGTAGCTTCTTGGGAAGATACTTAATTTTTGTTTTCATGTAGACAGTCATGAGACTTAACACCAGCATTGACATAATGAAACACATACATCCATGATATAAATGGAGGTTCATACTCTAATTTACAGGGTCAAGAAATGGAACTAAGCATGCTACAGTGTGGGGTTGAATGCTCTTTTTGGCTGTAGTATGTGATAGGAGTGTAGGGTTGCAATGAATTTTCAATCCACACAGGTCTATGGGTAAATTAATAGTTGGTATCCTTGTATAGTTGTGACAGTCATTTGTGTTATTATATTTCAAAAGTGCTTTTACTTCAGCAGTAAGATGTTCTGCTCCATAGTTCATTACAACTTGCTTGGTTTTGATCTGCTTTTGTGCCAGGGACTGAGCTGACTTTCAACTACAATCTGGAGTGTTTGGGAAATGGAAAGACTGTTTGTAAATGTGGTGCCCCAAATTGCAGTGGCTTCCTAGGAGTACGGCCAAAGGTATGATGCCTCCTTTAAGCTTTTGTTCTTCCAAATTATCCCTTTGCATAGATGTGTATAATTTGTTGCAGAGATCTCAGGAAAGGTAATCTAGTTTCAGTGTGGCCATGAAAGCACTGCTTGAAATGAGTTGAACATCCAAGTTTCCATTCTGAGAGTGCAGATCTTAGACGTGAATTATTAGAGTTGCTATAAATAATGACAGGAAATTGTATTTTACAACAAAAAAGTAAATGAAAGATTTTTTTCAGAATTTTCTGCTTACTAGCATGACAATTTCCATCACATTAGAGGGGCAAGGGACAGGCATGGGAAGGGCTTCCATTGTATAACCAAGAAACCACAGCTCAGCCCATTTTCCAAAGTAAAGGCCTGAGTAAATTGTGAGCATGCATGGAAGGCCAGCAAACTCACATTCCTTCAGACTTGGAGTTGCTTTAGAGCCAGACTATATCACCATCTTTGCTGCAATAAGAAAGTTCCTGGTTTTTTCTCCTTTTGGTTAAGCAACTGAAGTGCACGCATCAGACAGGAATAAGAAATTTGCCATATCTGAAGTAGAAAAATCACTAGCTTTTAGAACTCACTGACTTTTGAGAGCTTCATGTTGTAACTGTAATGTTGCAGTAACAGAAATTGATTTCAGTTACCTTCTTGTGTGAGCTGGTTCTCACTGGGAAAAGGAAATAACAGGAGCAGTTGGCTGAATTCCCAGCTGTCACCAGCTAAATCTATGTCTCAGCTGTTGGTTTGTTTCAAGAGCTTCACCAAATCAGTGTGTAATCCCTCTGCTCTGGCATGTGGATACTGGCGGCTTACTTACCCACAGTTAAGGGTTAAAAGCTCCAGTAGCACAGTTGTTAAGCCCCATCAATATGTAGGGAAGGTTTTGTGAATTCTCTAGAGAGCTTAGTTCTGCAGAAAAATTAACTTATGATTAAAAAAACTTTGTCTTCAGAAGTTGACAGGTGAGGTGAATTACACATCTGATGTATTTAGTTCTTTTTTGGGCTGCGATTTAAAGTTAATTGATTTTCTGCTGCTCCTGTGTTATACATGGCTTGACTGTCATTTTTTGCCCTGGAATTGCAGGATGCATGATGGAAATGGGAGAAAGGTGCCCTTTAGTTGGCATTAATGTTCCATTGTGATGCCTGAGGTGACTCATTCCATCATGATGAGATGGGCTAAAAAAACAATACGCAAGAAAACAGTACCTTGGGGTTTGTTTGTTTTGGATTTTTTTTGTTGTTTGGTTTTTTGGTTTTTTTTTTTTTAATTCATCCCACAGTAGATGCATTTTTAAGCTTCCTGAAGATACAGCAAGACAAAACTTCGCTGATTATGTTCAAGTTCACGCTTAAAAGTGACCTTTCTAACTGGGAGTGTGGAAGAATGTTTGGGAGTCTATTGTGCTGCAGTGAGCAAGTGGGAATCGCTTAGTCCAGCTGTTAGACCTTGCTTGGACATTCAAATTAACTGTGAAAGGTTTTTCTTGTTCTCTTTGTAATTAGCTAGCCGACGTACTAGGGGCTGAGAATAGGTGGAATGGTTTAGGTGGAGTGATTTCACTGCCTGCATTTTCAATGATAAGAAGGGCCTGACTCGTCCCCATTGTCAATGGGAATGATGGTATGAAAACAGAAATATCCACATGTGAAGGGGAAGGAAACAATCAAGAGATGTAACTCCCTAGTGGCAGGACAGCTGGATAACCACCGCTGCTGAATTCTGAAATTGTAGGTCTGGAGACAAAGGTCTTTAAATGTTTTGGTGCTCTTGTTTTTAATCTTGCTAGGAGAGTGATGAAAATAGTGTCCAATATTTATGCAGAATAAAGGATGCAAAAATCGCCTTGTAGGCATCATCTCAGCACACAGAGATGTTCTACGTGGAGAACACGTATTTTGACATGAAGATATGTGGAAAATGGCATAAAATGTAGCTCATGTCTGTTTAGATAAACTAAACTGATAGTGCTTTGATAAGGTCACTGACTGGGGACAGGAAGCATCATCTTTGTGGAGTTGAGTGTTTGGTACAATGGGGGGCTTAGCCTGGAGAGGATCTGTGCTAGGGGGTTAGGAGTGCTCTGAGGACCTGGCTTGAAATGGGGGAGGCGGATGTGGGGGGGGGCAGCGGAGGGGGGGGGGGGCAGAGTTTGAGGAAGCCTTAGGCCAGAGAAGAGAGCACTTAAGCCATTTAGATGCCAATCTTGGGACCAGTTGTGGTTATTTCATTACTGCCTGTAACACAGCTGTTGCAAGCGTGGTAATTTAACTATACTGATGACACAAAGATGTCGGGTGTCATCGGTGTGGGAGAGGATGGGGCAGTTGCAAAGGAATAGCTAAGTATAACTGGGAATGGGCTGGAGTTCAGAGATTCAGTATGCCAGGGTACACACTTGGAAGGTAATAGCAGAAACAAATCTGCCATGAGAAGGTCATCGATGAACAGTCATGGTGGAGGAGCCATCGTGCAGTTCAGCTGCCACAGGACTGAGCTGCTGTTGCAATGCAGCTGTGAAAAAGGCAAATGCGGGTGGTGCTTTGGGAGGGATTTCCTATTCTTCTGGAGAAGTGTTGATGTCATTGTATATGGCCTGTGAGGTGTCGTCTGAACTAGCGTGCATAATTCTGTAACTTGTGCTTGGGGGAAATAAACTCAGTAAGTGCAGAGAAAAGCCATTCAGAAGACTGAGGGTGCAGACTGTGAAAGTGTTTGGTTTGTGAGAAGGAGAGTGTGTCCTGGTGGTTACTTCAGGGAGAGAGAAAAACTTCTGCTGGAAAAGAGCAGTGTTAACACAAGAACAAATAGGTCTATACTGATCACAGATAAATTCAGACTGAAAATTGAGTGAGGAATGTCAAAAAGTGCAGGAAGGCCTGGGAGAGACTCTTCATGAGTCACGGGTGTGCAAGGATACCCACCTGCTTTGACCAAGGACCTGAAGAGTCTGACAGGTGGCATGAGCTCAGTGATGCCAGGCAGCCTCTGGCTCCTCGTTCTGTTGTTGCTAATTGTATGTATCCTATGTTTAACCAGGCTTTGGTGCAGGGCTCTCAGGCTCTTTCAAAAAAAATGAGAACTATTTGTGTAGTAAATTGGTTGCCAAATATTATGAAGCACTGCAGAGATGCTGCGTATGTTTCAGGTATGACTGGCAGCGGGATTTTTATTTGCAGGGTTTGCAGTTATATCCACTGTAGCAGGAAGGGAACAGATGGAAGGGGCAGAGACCTGCATTAACTGACATTGTCTCACCTGCAGAGCCAACCCACCCTCACTGAGGAAAAGTCCAAGAAGCTAAAGAGACGGCCGCAGATGAAGCGCAGGTCGCAGGCGGAGGTGATGAAGGAGCGAGAGGACGAGTGTTTCAGCTGTGGGGACGGAGGGCAGCTAGTTTCTTGTAAGAAGCCAGGCTGCCCCAAGGTGTACCACGCAGACTGCCTCAACCTGACCAAGAGACCTGCAGGTCAGTGATCTGCACAGCTGGGCTCTGCTTGGGTCACCGTGTTGGCTCGAGGTGTCCCAGGTGCTGCTCATCACCTTGCACTCACTTCACAGCATCTTAAAATGCAGAGAAATCTTTCTCACTTGAACAGACCTTGTGGCCCACACAACCCTGGTTTGCACCCCACTGTGACTGCAAAAAGATGAGTTGATTGCCGAAGGGGGAGCTGGTCCTTGCCTAAGAAATGGTGCTTGTGAGCTGACCCCATCCTTGGGGCCTGGCAGAGGACAGTCCCAACAATAGTTGAGGTTTTTGTTCCTCAGATTGGCCGTTTTCCCAAAGTTGAAGACAACTGAGTGAGTTGAATGGTGAGGAAAAGCACTGATGGAAAATCGTAGAGAGGAATGTGTTAGGTGTCTGAATAGCCATAAGTTCATGGTCAAGGAAGAGAATGCTATCAAAGCATATCCTAGTTTGTGGTGAAATCTGAGAACAGAAATTTGAAATAAAAAGAAAAGATACTTGAAAAGTACTTCTCCTTGGGTGCAAAGAAAGAAATAGGCTCCCTGTATGAGTGATAAAACAGCTCTGAGTTCATTAGTAGCTCAAGAGGTGTAAAGTAACATCTATTAGAGGGAGAAATTTAAGTTGCATTTAAAAATTGTAAGGGAGCTGGTTATGGGGCGTGTTTCCTCTGTTGTTTCAAGTTGTCTTGGTTACTAAAGGAGCTCCTGCAACCTTTGATGAGTGTTCAGGTTTAACCAGTGCACAGAAAGGGAAAAAGTCTGACCTTAGTCTTGGTAGGCCAGTTAACTCGATGTCTCCCAGGCCAGGAGGATGGAAAAGCTGATAGGGATCAAGTGCCTAAAGAATTAAATGGTAAGAATACAAACAATACTAGGTGACAAGTTTTTAGGTAGAAAAACTCATCAAACCTAATTTAGGGTTTTTTGCTAAGATAATAAATGTGGTTAATAAAAGCAACTGCATTGAAGTAATTTGTTTAGGGGGCTGTAAATCTTTTGATTTAATACTGTAAGCATTGTCATAATTAGAAATTCTCTGTGCAGCTCTGTACAGTATTTTCTGAACACATCGGAGGCAGGCTGAGAAACATGGAACCAAGCGGTATCTGAAAGTAACTGCCAGGAGAGTCACTGTGACAAGAGTGTTTCTGTCGGCACACCGTGGGGAGCCAGAACTGGGCATTCAGCACCTCTAGCTGTAATTTGGCAGAAGGTGTAGAAGGGCTAGTAGCATATTTTGTAGATGACAGAAATTTTGTGTGTGCACGTGTTAAGTTTTGGGGAGAATAGGGCATTTATACAGAAGAGCTTGGATGGCTCATTGAACAAACGCTGTAACAGCAATGTTAAAGCCAACGGGAGTGCAGGTCATTGCTATGGAACATCATCATGCAGGGTGAGGGAGTCCTGAATATCACCTTTCTGTCTGTTTTTGTGTGCTAAGACAGGGTGCTGTAACATCCTGGCAGGTTTTCCTATGCTTTAAAGTCTCCAATAAAGGAGAATCCAGCCTTTAGCCTGTTCCCCTGCTTTGCATATGAAAAGTTTCTCCTAACAGCCTGACTTGAAAAAAACAAAGGATTGTCATCTCTCCAATACCAACCCCCCCCACCTCCCCTTTTTTTTTTTTTTTTTAACATACTGGGAGACTGTTATCTCCTTAGTCCTTTTCGGGCTTAAACACAGTCTCTCCTTGCAGCCCTTATTTTCTAAAATTATTATTCCTGGTCTGCTCTGGACTGTGTCCCACTTGCCTACACATTTTTAAAACTGTGGTAACAAGTATAACAGTATTGCAGCTGAGGCCTTGCTAACACCAACAGAAGAGAATGATTATATTTTGTGTTTTACATAAAAATTCTCAGGAAATGAGATTTGGCTTGTTTTGCAAAAATAACTTTTGTATTTATGTGATGTTTGTGATTTGCTCTGTCATCCTTGAGTCTTTGTCTTGATCCTTTTCACATACTTTATTTCTCCCTCCTGCAGTCCAGCTTTGCACTGGTCTTTAATTGCATCTTGTTGGTGCAAGAGCATCTGTCCATTTTAAATTCTGAACGTGAATCTGGTTAGAACCAGATTTTTGCAGTCCCTCAAAGCCTTGTTGTTATCTACCTGTTTCTGTAAGAGTATTTGCTGTTCTGCTTCCAGAAATTTAAAATAAAATACAGACTAAAATAGGGTCCTGAAGGATGTCATTGGAAACGCCTCCTCAGTTTGCCAGAAGACCGTTAATAGCTGTTTTCTGAGAATGATTTTCAGTCAGTTGTAGCCCTTTTTACTCTTATTACACATAGGCTGCTATTTTCATAGCCCGCTCCTTAGAGTATTGTGCAGGACATGAAAGGTTCAGCACTTTTTACTTCAAATGTTTCCTCTGCCATGGGCACTGCTGTCGAGTTAATTGGAATTTCCTGCTTGTTTGCATGTTACTAATTGTGTGATCTTACTTCCGACAGCTCCAGGCTGTCTCTGGAGAGGCTGCTTATTCATTAGGCCTTTTATCCTGTCAAAGACCATTAGAGTGGGTTGATAGGATTTATCCTTCCTGCAACATACTGGCAGGTTTTGACTTATTTTGTTTTTCCATCCGTACAAATGACCTCTACAACAGTAGTCCCAGAGTCTTCCCAGTGGCCAAAGTGAGTGCTGAGTGTGGCTGTCTGGGTTGCTGATGCTGCGGGAGGAGCAGCGACAGCCTGTGCTGCAGCACTGTGAGCACCGAAGGGGGAAAACCACATGTAGTGTTAAACATCCCCACTCTGAAAAGGATGCTGAAAAATTGGAAAAGACACAGAAAAGCAGTGTACATATTTTGAGACCAGAACAGAAGCCTTAGACTAGCTTCAAAAGGGGAAAAACATGATACGTGTTGTCTTCAATCAAGGGGAAAAGCAGCATGCGAGAGGAGAGTGGAGAGCTGGTGTTGCACAAGTGCATGGAGAAGTGCCCACAGCTGCTCAGTGCTGTGCTGTGGCCATGCTGTCTTCCAGCCTCCCTGGAAAAGAGCTGGTAGCCAAAGCCATGGATGTGTGGGCTTGGTTCAGGGAGGCTGGGAAGTGCTGTGGCCTGGCTGGTGTCCACAGCTGCCCTCCATCACCACTTGCGCTCTGAAGCACAGGCTGCCCCGTGCGACGGCTGGTCTGCAAGGAGCTGCTCTTCGCAGCAAGGCAGGAAGCTGGGGGGGGGCCATGGGGCTATGGGTGTTGGGGGGAGCATGGAGGCAGGAGGCGCATTTGGAAAGACACCCATGCTGATCCTATGGTGAGAGGTCAGGAACTTGGCATTGTGTATGCTGGGTGCAAATGGTCTCACTGTTCTTGTGTCCACGAACTGGTGAGAAGCGTTTGGTAGAGACGGCAGCAGCCTTGGCTGGGGAGCAGGGAGGCTGAACCAGTGAGGTCATCTACAGTTGAAAAAAGCAGCAATATCTAAAGTGTAATGTTGTTCCTCTGTGATGGTGTTGATACTGATGGTGGGTAGATTCAGCATGGACATGGAGCTCCTCAGGGAGCAGCTTGGCTTTGTATTAAGCAGTATTTTTATCATGGCCATACAGAGAGGTTAAGGAAGGTGCCTTTCGGTACAGAGACAATAGAAGCTTACTCCCTTGTGATCACTGCTCTCTCGCTTCTTCTTTCTGATAAACAGGAAGGGAGGTTGTTGGCCCAGAATTAACAAAGACTTAGATGAACCTGATGCATCTACTTAAAAAGTTCCTTGGGTGTATTATACACAGATACCACTGTTGTCTGTGGAAATGAGAGCCCCAGAGGTGTGCAAGCTGGGAGTGTCTGCTCTTCTCTAGGTGTCTGTATTGGTTAGTGTCGTGCTGGAACCAGATGGGCTTTTGGTCTGACCTAGCCTGGCTTTTGTTTGTCATGATTATCATTGCGTTTGTTGCTTCTGAGGATGCAAGTTCCTGTTAAGTGCACGTCAAGCCTGGGAGTTAAGGCAGAAACTGAGGAAGACATGTAGTATTGTATGGAAGTATTACAGGGTTGTTCCCTCTCTCCCTTGAACTCCCTTTGCAGCAGGCCTTTTCTGTTCCTCTTGTACCACTCCTAAGGTATGTCTTTTCTCATATGTCTGTGCTGCAGGAAAATGGGAGTGCCCGTGGCATCAGTGTGATATGTGTGGTAAGGAAGCAGCTTCTTTCTGCGAGATGTGCCCCAGGTCCTTCTGCAAGCAGCACCGGGAAGGCATGCTCTTCATCTCCAAGCTGGATGGACGTTTGTGCTGCACAGAGCACGATCCTTGTGGGCCTAACCCTCTAGAGCCGGGAGAAATTCGTGAGTATGTGCCTCCCATAGGAGCCCTGACTAACAGCGAAGACACCCAGCCACCAGAGCAGCCACCTGCAGACACAGACCTGAGTGTTCAGCCTCTGGACAGCCTACCTCAGTCTGTGGCCCTCAGACTGCAGTCACCAGAAAAACCCCCCGCTACCCTAGCACTGAAGCTGCCACCATCAGACAAGCCTCCCACCACCCTAGCCTTGAGGTTGCAGCCATCAAACAAGCCCCCCACCACCCTGGCCCTCAGGCTGCCTCCACCAGACAAACCACCCGCCACCCTGGCACTGAGACTGCCACCATCAAATAAACCCCCCACTACCTTGTCACTGAGGCTGAAGCCATCGAACAAACCCCCCACCACCCTCTCGCTCCGGCTGCAGCCTTCAGACAAACCTCCCACAACCCTGTCACTCCGCCTGCAGCCATCGGACAGGCCCCAGGCTGCCCTGTCCCTAAGGCTGCAGTCAGAGAAGCAACCCATCATCGTAGCGCTGAGGCCTCAGCAGCCCGACAAACCTCCCACCAATGCGGTGCTGTGGCCACTGGACGAGTCCTCCAGTGATGCTTCACAGTCTCATCTGCCGAGCAAATCTCCTCCGGGAACACCACAGTCATCAGACGAGTCACTTGTTACTGCTGGTGCCCTGCAGCTCCAGCTGTCGGACGAGCCTCCAGCCGCCCCTGGGGTTTTGGGGTTATCGGACAAGTCTCTCATTGACACCAGGACCCAGCAGCCTGAGCTGCTGGATGAGTTCCCAGTGAAATGCCTGCATCCTCAGCTGTCGGATAGACTTTTCACCACGGTGGGGACCCTGCAGTCCCAGCCAGTGGATGAGCCTCCTGCAGCCGATCAGCCTCAGCCATTTGACAAAGCTTCTGCCCAGAGTCCACAGCTTCGGTCTGTGGAAAAGGCTCCCAGCTCCATGGTGCCACAGGTCCCAGCATCAGAGATGGCTCCTGGTCCTGGGGTGCTGTGGCCTCTGCCCATTGAAAAAGTCCCCAGCTCACCAGTCTCACGGATCCTGCCCGTGGAGAAGGCTTCTGGATCAGCTGTGCCACGGCCGCCACCTCCAGAGAAGGCTTCCTTCTCCAGGGCAGTGCGGGTCCCAGCCATGGAGAATGCTCCCAGCTCTGGGGTGCCCCGTCCCCTGCCTCCGGAGAAGGCTCCTGCCTCGGGGATGCCACGGATCCTGCCCACAGAGAAGGCTCCCAGCTTAGGGGCGCCACGGCCCCTGCCTCCGGAGAAGGCTCCTGGCTCCCGGTCACTGCACATCCTGCCCATGGAGAAGGCTCTTGGCTCAGGGGCCCTGCGGATCCCACTCATGCAGAAGGCACTCACCCCTGGGGTGCTGCGGTCCCTGCCTCCGGAGAAGGCTGCCGACTCCGGGGCCCTGCGGGTCCTGCCTCCAGAGAAGGCGCTCAGCTCTGGGGTGGTTCGGCCTCAGCTCTCGGAGAGGTCTCTCACTCTTACAGCCCCATGGCCCCAGACATCGGACAAGCTGGCTGCTGCCGTGGCTCCTCGGCCTCAAGCCTTGGACAAGCCTCTGGCTGCGTCAGCTCCGAGGCTGTTGCTGTCAGAGAAGGCGCTGCGGCCTGTTGACCAGAATGCTCAGCCGAAGGAGAGAGGAGCCCCAGCTGTGGAGCTGAGTCCCCAGCAGAAAGAGAGGACCATGTTAGCTGGTGAGCAAATCTCTTGGTCTGCTGGGAAGGCGGTGACACATGTTGGACAGGTACCTTGGCCTATGGAGAAACTACAGACGCATGAGCAAACCCACTGGCCTACTGCAAAAGCCCTGATGCCTGCAGAGCAGCCAGCCCGGATAGCAGAGAAACTACCAGAGCCAACCCTTCAACCCAGCTGGGAAGTGGCCTCAGCCCCTGCAGAACAAACCCCTTGGACATCAGAGAGATTGCGTGCATTTGAGCAGACCCCTCGGCCAGCCAGGGAAGCGCCGGTGCCCCCAGAGCAGATGCAGTGGCTTGTCACGAACATTCAGACAATTGACCAGATTTCTTGGCTGAGTGGAAAAGCACAGACTCCTCGGGGGCAGGACCCTTTGCCTGAACAAAACACAGCGCTAGCCCGTAACCAGGATTCTGTCTGTCGTGAGTTGGCCGACTCAGAGCCAAAGTGAGGTTGGTGAATATGGGAGGCAGGTTTCAGTCTTTTAATGTTTAGGGAGGGGGATCTTTGTTTTGTTTTTTTTTATTCACTTCCCTGAGCCCAGCCCCTAACCCATGCACATCCCATCCATATTCTCTCGTGACATGAGCAAGGACATTCTCTTAAGTCTGAGTGTGGCCCAGCCGAAGGGAGAGAGCATCCGTGACCTTTTCCTCTTCCTTTTACAAATGGTAAAGCTGAAATAAAGAGTCCACTCTGCGTAAAAATCTCCAATTCCATTTAAATGGTCACATTACTGATCCTACGTGTTCGAGCTCCAGGTCTGATTTGTAGGCAGGTTCCCAGGTACAGCTAGGAGCCTTGCTCTTATTACTGTATTTAGAGGAAGCAGATCAGTCAGGCTGCCCTGGGACTGGAGATGTTTCAGGGATCAGGCGGTGAGCAGTCAGGTGTATGCCCTTGCTGGACTCTGTAGAAGCAGGGAACAGGTTTATCTGTCATCTGCCCAGGTCTCTGTCCCTGCAGAGTGTTGCTTTGCGAGGTTTGACCGTATGTTCACTGGGACATGCTGCGTACGTAGTTCACTGAAGGACAGCTATCGTCTGCAGCTGAGCTGGGATAGGAGCCTGCTGCACTCACTCAGTGCAGTTTTCTCCAGCAATAGACAATATCCATTCAGGCTCCTTTGTACAAAGCTGCGACTGGCCAGGCCCGAGAAACGGGGAATCTGAAGGAGGTCAGGGGAGAGTGTCATCTTGGAAGAAGCCATCTGGCAGTTTTTTCATTCTTGTGTCTTAATCCTTTAGCACAGGACATGCGGAGTGTTTCCTGCACTTGAAAACATTGTGACCTATAAAGCAGCAATAGCAGAGTAGGGCAGAGTGGGTTTCCCCAAGGTGCTGAGCACCATCCTAGCAGGGTGGTGGTGCTCCCTTTCAAATTTCCATCCAGTCTCTTGACTTTTTGTCGTCACCATGAGCCAGCAGACTGAGCAGTCTTTTCTCCCCTTGCCTCAGACATGTTCAGGACGTGTTCGCATCATACCTGGTCTTCCCAGCAGCAGGACGCACTGCTGAGCTGCAAGTGAAGCCTGTACTGTTCGCTACACAGCACGGAGGCAAGGGTGCCGTAGCTGTATCGGGACCCATCTCGACACCTTCCCCTTGGGTAGCTTCTGGCTTAACTCTTCTACAACCAAAGGAGACTTGAATTAACTGGACCGTGTCGGTGTGCGTGTGTGTGTGTGCGCATGTGTGTCCTTCCAACTGAATAGTAGTTCTCACACTGGAAGACGGTGGGTTCCAGCAGCTGGCTGGCTTTCTTTTTTCCTCTTCTCCCTTTTCCAGTTAAGGAGATGTTTAGTACCTGGTGGTCATCAGGCTGGTGTCCAGACTAGGCCTGCTGAAAGCCGTTTACTCAAGCATTGAGGCAGAAGTTCACTTGGCCGTGGTACTCGTGGGGCAAGCGGTAGCATCCCAGGGACCTGCAGAGTGGCGTCTTGCAACCGCCGGCACCCTTGCAGGCAGGAGGAGGATGGGCCTCCCTGGGCAGCACTGCTCGGGCTGGATGGGGTTGGTATCCTGCCAAGGAAGCACTGCTGACCAACACACTCTCCCACTTTCACAACACATTACCTCTGTGGTTTGCCTGAGCTCTGCCGATCCGGGTGCCGCAGCCTCGGATCTCCGTGCCCGCTACCAGACCATTGCACAGCTCCAGCATATCCTTCTGCTTCCAGGCAGATCTGCCAGTCCCTCCCTGGAAAGGGAGCATTCAGCTCCAGGCTGACCCTCTCCCTCTGACGTGGGAGCAGGTCCTTGTTCCCACCTGGTTTGCAAGTGCCTGCTGCTCCCAGAGCAGACAGTCATGAGCTTTGTGGTTTTCTATGAAGGGAGGCAGACACTTGTACTGAGACAAATCCTGATCCATTCTCCTTTCCTGATGTATGCACCCCAAGACAATGTCCTGCTGTGAAGGCCGGGTGTGCTGGGCACGAGGGGACATTACCAGTGCTATGGTGCATCTCTTCTCTAGTCCAAATCATTTCAGATCCTTTGTAGAATAGCTAGCAACTTCAAAAAGCTTTATGGCTTATGGAAACTTACTGTTTAACTTTTTTTTTTTTTCCGGGAAGACTGGCAGGTCAGTTCCTGCTTGCTGCTGAAACTGGGGAAATGCAAGCAGCTTGTGTTTCTGCGTGACTCCTGCACAAAGGGAATCAGGACAACTCCTCAGAGCCATTGAGAGAGAAGATAATCTAAGGGCATTCATTAACTTTTTTAAACAAAATTAAAAAAATGGTAATGACGTTCAGTATATTAAGTATTTATCATGTGTGAGAAGGAAAATAAATCTTGAATTTACATTTATAGGCCTTCCCATGAGCTGGACTTAGTCATGTAGATTGTGTAAGTAGGGTAACCTCCGTGCCAGCCACCCAGCCAGCTACAGCTGTAACTAGAAAGGTATCTGCACTGCTCTGTCCACCTCCGCTTCGCATTGTCACGTGTTAACTAGTTACTTGTTTCATGAAAAATAAACTGTGAATATTTTTGGTGCAGGCTTTTTTAAATCTGTAAAATGGAGAAGTTCTCAATGAATTCTCGTAAGTGCAGGTTTGAAAAAAATCACTTCTATAAATCGTGCTCACGTGGTAGGGTGAGGTTCATGGCAGCAGCAGTCTGTCAAGCAGCAGGCTCTTAGCCAAAAGCTTGTTTTGAACAGTGAATGTGGATTGAACTGTTGCATGGCATTTCAAACCCGCAGCCTTATTCCTTGCATCTGACCATACCCCACCTCTCTTGTCTCCCTTAATGCCTTTTCCATGAGGATCCAGGTTTCTGGCTTGCTACCTTCCAGCTACTGTCAGAAAGTTGACTTCAGCGTAGCTGGGAGGCTGCTTAGTAAAATCGGTGTGTGGAAACATCATTGAAGGAGGAAGCCAGCAAGCTGCTCTTCCCTCCTTGCCCTCCTTGGGCCCCTGGGTGATGCTCTGTCAGATCAGGAAGGCTTTTTCAGATATACATGGGGCTTGCAGAGGGAGTAGTGGTGCTGTTAGGAACGGCTGTCTACCTGGTCACTTCAACAAGACAGGTGAGGTCCGACCAGGTGTGGAAATAGGTCCTAGCAGCCCTGCCCTGTGCTGCCCAGCCTGCCTTCATCTGCAGGGAGCATGAGCATGGGCTGAGAAACGGCTCCGGGGAACAAAACCGTTGCGAAGGATATGTGGGCTTCTTTAGCACTTGAGGCAACTCTCGCTGTTGGTGGCAGCTGGTAGCACTGCCTTGGAGGAGGAGAGGGAGATGTCTTGTACTGAGGTAGTTGAGTTAATTTTCTGCAGTTCATTGCTGCTTTCGGAGTTCAGGCAGTTTGAATCAGTGGGTTTTTTTAAGGTAGAGGAAAGCAACAGATAACACGTACTCCTGGCAGACTGCTCCTGCTGGAGAGAGGCTGCTGCTGCTCTGCTCCAGCCTCCCCGAGCTCTTGCTCTGGGCTCGGCCATGTTTGCTGCAGCTCTGTGGCCAAGGCCATGGTACTTTTTTGCTGCGTTGGAGGGATCTGATCACCTGGCCACTAACAGTCTTGGCTCAGCCATAATTGCACCCAGGGTGGGCGAGAGGTGACTCTGGTGTTGATTCACTGTTGCGGAGAGTTGTAGAAGCAGAATCAAGGGTGTAATTATTTCTGCTCAGAGCTGTGTTCCTTTCCCTGCTGTCCCAGGGAAGCTCATGAGCCTGTTCCCACTTGCAGGAATGGCTTCCCTTCCCAGTTCTGAAGGGGATGAAGGATTTGCTCCCATACAAATGCTTCACTGATCAACATCCTTGCTGTCAGGATTGCCTGGATGCCCCTGCTCAGAGCAGTGGGCTGGGGCCACTGGCTGTGGCCTCTGTCCCACAGTGGGCCCCACTTCAGTGGTGGATTTTCACGGTGGGCAGGAGGGTCCCAGTTGACCTTTGGTGATGGAGGAGCTCTGGTGAGGGGTAACAGCGTGGTCAGGGACTCATGTGGGCTCAGGCTGCCTGCCCAGGCAGGGGAGGAGGGTTGCAAAGGGGGAGCCACTGCAGGACCTGTGGGACCCCTGGGCAGGAGAAGAGCAGGCACAGGTTGCTGTCCTGCTTGTCTTGTCCCATCTGCACCAGCTGGCTGGGCTGGTGCCCACTGTCAGCCAAGGCTCTGGAGAATCTAGGAGAAAAGTGACCACTGTAAGGAATTATCTCCTACTGCACATCTTCACATGCCAACTAGCTCGTGGTAGCTTGCTTTATTGCTGTTCTCAAGTTAAAACTTTTCCTGTTTAACAAAAAAAACCCCACAAGAACCAGACTCACTTCAATGCACAAAGTATTCAGGTGGTACTGTGGGAGCATGCGTTATAATTCAGGGTTGACACCCCCCCACACCCACAGGCACAGGCTTCGTTTTGAAGGTGTGTGGCTGTTGTAAAAATTCAAGAGGGGAGATGGTTGAATCTAAAAGACAGAAATGTACTAAGGTGAGATAATGCTGATTGAGGGTGCTAGAATTGCTTCAGCTCAGTTTCACGGAAAAAAAGGAAGAAAAATCAAGAAAAAGCAGCCCTAACCCTGATGTATCTCAGCAGCAGTTTAACCTGAGCACGCTGTGGATGCGCGCTGCTCCTACCTGGATCCCGCTGCCAGCATTGTGACAGGGCAGGGGGAGTTTGAGAAACCTCAGACCTCCAACACCTGTTTATTTTTAATTTCAGCCTTAACTTCTGATTTTGCTTGATGTTTGGAATAACCATAATTGTAACCTGCTTGTAATGTGCTTTGCCCTAAATTACTGATGAGGCTTTCAGCCTTTGCCAGCCAGTGAGTGTTAAAGCAAAGTAGCAAACCGTGCAGCTGCTCTGAAAGTATGGAGGGGGCCGGCAAGGGCTTGCAGCATGTTTGATCACCTGGGCTTTGTCTGCTAATTACTGCCCTGTGATAGTGATAACGCCGGTGGCAGCATTTGCAGCCGAGGCTGTGCCTCTTGCAGCAGCACGGCTGGGCTGATGGGTGCTCAGGACTCCCAGGGCTTGGGAGATGGAGCTTGGGGACCGCTCCGCTGCTTGCCTGGCTTCAGCGGGAGTCTCGCCTGTGGGGTGGCAGTGCCCTCGCTTAGCAGGAGGTGGGAAAAGGCAAGATTTCTGCTCCGGGTCCTCCAAAAGCGATCTAAACAAAGTCCAGTGCAGGGGGACGTCATGCACGATCTTGGGCTGGGGAAGTGGCGGTGATGGACAGTCCCTACAGCACTGAATCTACCTCCTAGGGAAATCTGAGAAATGGGTGTTGCTATGTCCTATTTCAAGGTAAAGTTTTAATCAGTTTGCCCTTGGCAAAGCACTTGGGCTATTGTGGTGCTATTGTAAACCGTTTGGCAGCTTAGCACAGTAGGGCTGAACTCACGACTCCTAGCCCGTGGGTGGAGGTTCCTTCGCTGGCTGAATCCCGTCCCCTGATAGCTGGTGCTGGGCTTTGGCATGCGTGATGGAACCAGGACGAGGCGTGACTCGGTTCCTTCAATTTATGATGGTTTTGAGACTCAAACCAGTGTGCCAGTGGGCCCCGCGGGTGTAGGGAGCGAGTAGAGCCACGTGAAGCAAGGCAGGCGTCCGCTAAGTGCATGTTCTTTGTGTCCGTTTGGTACTGAGCTGGTTTCAGTTTTTGTTTTTTTCTGATGTTTCTGAGTTGTTGACTTCAAGGAACTGGGTTTTGTGTATTTTTTTAGACACTGGGAACTTGTTAAAAGGAAAAGCAGCAGCACCGGGAGGCTCAAGGTGGAGCGTGGCTGGAGCTGAGGGCAGCCCTGGCCACTGTGGGTGGGAGGAGGTCAGGTGTGTCGGCAGCGGCTGGCACAGGCAGGGAGCAGCTCTCCCTGCAACAGGCAGGAGAAGCCCTTCAGCAGTGGTGCTCCCGGCCCTGCTTAATTGCGGTGACGAGTTCACTGCTCCGCCAGCCTGCTCACCTCCAAGACACCGAACGCATCAGATACCGCGTCTGGCTTTGAACGTCCCGTGCCACCTTCCAGTGCCACATGCTCTCGGCTGGGGTCCTGGCTGCCGGCTAGGCTGGGGGTCCCAATGAGGGTGGCCCTGGCTGCCCGCTCCCCCTTCCTCACTGCCTGGGGACGGGGAGGAGGGACACAGGGGGGCCACCCGTGGCAGTGGCGTAAGTTGCGCTGAAGCTGTGAGTGGAAGTTTGCTCAGAGAAGGGGGGAAGCCTTGGTGTGAGCAGCCCCACGCTGCGTTCCTCCACCACTGAGGTCTGCTGCCCGCGGGGTGGTGGCAGAGGGGAGTCCCCCGCAGAGTCTTGTCCCGCAGGCTCGGCCAGAGGGAAACGCAGCGGGAGTTGAGGTGCCTAGCTGCAGCTGTGGGTGGGTGCCGGGGTGGTGGCTGGGGTGACCACTGTGTGGAGGACGTATGGGTGCTCGGCCCTGGCTGGGACTCTGTCGGTTCTAAGCAGGGATGCCAGAGCAGGTGAGAGAAACCTACATATTTCCAGCATGTATATTATTTTTAGAAGAGGGAGAGGGGAGTCTTGGACCATTGATTACTTTCATTTTGCTCCCCTTAGACTGTTGGCTGTGTATGTGAAACTTATAATGAAAAGAGGGTTGCCCTGCCCAGGTGCTCCCAGAACATGTACTGTAATTCTTTGTATATAGAAGAAAAATTACTGTAAAGTAAAGTTTAACTTTACTCTCGATGTCCTCTTGTGGTTTGTCTTGCCAAGTGGGAGGGCGTGGGGGGAGCCCGGCTGTGCCCAGACACCCGGGGCAGGGAAGGGAGAGCTCCGACAGCCTTGCACGGCAGCGGCGCAGGCAGGGGGACAGCTCAGACCACAATGCGTTTTATTTACATTGTACACCTCGAGAGAAGACGCTTAAATAAATCTGCAAAGTATCAGGCAGCATCTCCGAGAGATAAGTTAATGGCTGCCGCTGGATCACAGCAGTGACTCTGGGAAGCAGCTCCTGCAGAAGCCGGCTGGCAGGGAGAGGGTCCCTAGGGGTGATGGCCCATGGCTTCTGGCACCACAGGAGGCTCCCGGCACCACACGGCAGCCCTCTGCCGCTCCGCACACCGGGAAGAGAGCAGTCCGTGGGGCTGCGCGCCGCTGCTGCGTTGCAGATGGGCCCATACAGCTAAAACACAGCAGGTAAAAAAATGGAGGAGTCTGGCGTGCACCGGCTGCCCGGCCGGCAGCAGCAGTTCCCTTTTGGCAGGAGGTCTCAGTGGTGGCAGCAGCTGTAGAAGTAGGCGCCACTCCTCTGGCCCAGGTCAACACCTTTCTCCTCTGGAAAAGAGCAGGGGTGGCAGGCTGCTGGCACATCCACACACACAATGCCATGTGGGAGCCCAAAAGCTGCTGGTGCCAGGCCTGGGCCCTGGCAGGTCCCTTGGGGAGGGGTTTGGTGCCCCCGCAGAAAAGCGGTAGGGCTCACGGCTATGGCACAGCCCAGGGCTGGAGGCGTAGCCGGGCTGAGCACGCCTGGACAGGCCTGGTGCAGAGCTGAGAGCCAGTCTCACAGCCAGGCAAGGTCCCTGGCTGCCTGTCTGCCAAAGGCCACCCGTGGCCCAGTTGGGTGGATGTGCTGAGCCTGGCCTGAGTGGAGACAAGGACGTCGTGAGGGGACCCAAGCTCCACAGGACAACCCCCGGCACGGAGCCGCAGCGGCCCCAGGGAAGGTGGGGGCAAAGAAGTGCCCTGCCAGATGTCACAGCACTCATCTTCAGCACCCTCCCCACGGCACGTGCACCCCCCTGGCATGGGTAAGGGTGCTTGGGGAGGGATGGATCCTGCCCACTCACCTGTCATCACCTGGAAGGCGGTGAAGTGGACGTAGTCCTCAGCCACCTTCTGGAACAGCTCATCTGCAGGGAGAGCAGGCAGGGTGGGTGCAGGTAGTCCCACTGCCTGGCAGAGCCCCCCCCAACCCTGCTCAGGCAGGGGCATGGCCTGCTACTCACCCACGCTCTGGCCCGTCTTACTGGAGGTCTCGAAGAGCTCTGCCTTGATCTCTGAAACGAGGCCCCAGGTTAGCGCCTGCTGCGGGTGCAGGATGCAGCCCCGCAGGCTCACCTGCCCCCGGAGTCACCCCCTCAGGCACGGCTGCTGACAGCGGGCTGGCAGGGACCCAGGGTCCCGTCCCCTTGGCCCAGCTGGCCACGTGCCTGCCCGTGTCGGGACATGCTGTGCCCAGGGAGGTCCCTGGCAGATCCAGGGCCACCACCGCACAGGGAGCCCTGGTGTCTGGAGCCATTCGATCCACTGTGGGTCCCGGGCAAGGGCAGAGCACCTCACACCTCCCAGGCACGCATGGATACAGAGCTGCACCCCCTCTCGCCCCCCACCCATTTGGTGCTGCGGGAGCCCGGGAAGGGCCAGCACTGCCCAGCCGCAAGCATCCCGGCCCCATGCAGTGCCCGGCCGTACCGTCAGCGTAGTCCTGCACGTCGTGGAAGTCAACCCCCCGCTTCCTCCTGTCCTCCTCCAGCAAGTCGCTCTTGGTGCCACACAGGTAGATCCGGCAGCCCTGCGGCAGGCAGAGGGGCAGGAGGGATGCACCTGCCGACCTGGCACAGCCACCAGCTCCCCTTCCCTGCCGGTGAGGCTCCGCAGCCCCCCCCAGCCCCCTCAGCCCGGCCATACCTCCTCGCAGTTCTGCAGCTCGTTCACCCAGAACTTGGCTCGCTGGAAGCTGCTGCTGTCGGTGAGATCTGGGGGAGAGGGTTCAGGGTCTGTCCCCTCCCTCCTGCACCCACCCCGTGCCACGACGCCTGACCCACTGGTGCCGATGCTGGCACCAAGTCAGCCCGGGACCTTCGCGGCTGCCGGCTCCTTCCTCTTCGTGCGGCATCGTGCCCTTACCGTAGCAGACGACGGCGGCCCGTGCCCCACGGTAGTAGATGCGGCTCATGGCCTCGTAGCGCTCCGAACCAGCCGTGTCCTGGGGGTGGCAGGGAAGCACTCAGCCGGTGGGGGGGCATCTCGGGGGTCCCCACGGCAGGGGGGTGGGGGGTGGCCGGGGATGGCAGTGGGGCGCTGGCACAGCCCTCGCCCCCACACTTACCCAGATCCCCAGGGTCACCGTCTGGTCCCCCACGGACATCACCTTAGCCACGAAGGCAGCCCCGATCGTCTGGAAGGGAAGCAGGAGGGGCGGTGGGCACCGACCCCGGGGGACACCGGGGGCACTCGGCCCGAGGACACGGTGGGCATCTGGCCTGGGAACACGGACGGGAACCGGTCCGGGGACGCGGCGGGATCCTGCCCGGGGACGCGGCGGGCATCTGGCCTGGGAACACGGGGAAGGGGGAACCGGCCCGGGGGAACCCAGCCGGAAACTCGGTGGGGAAACGAGGGGGACCGGCCCGAGGACGAGCGGGGCACCATCCCTGGGACACCGTTCCGGGGACGTGGAGGAACCCCCCCCACACACTGCCCCGCGGTGGCCCGTCCGACGGCAGGGCCGGTGCCCGGTGCGGTCACTCACGTTCTGGTAGGGCCCGGGCCGGAAGCGGCGGTGGGCGCAGCGCTCCACCAGGCTGCTCTTGCCCACGCCCTCCTGCCCCAGCAGCACCACCTTGGCGTCCACCCGCCGACCGCTCATCCTCCCGCCGCCGCCGCCGCCGCCGCGGGGCGGGGCCGCAACCGGGCGGGGCGGGGCCGGCGCGGCGGAAGCGCGCGGCGGGGCGGGGGGAAAGGGGAGGGGGCGGGGGCCAGCGGCGGAAGTGCGCAGGGGCGAGGCGGAAGTGCGCGGCGCGGAGGGGCGGGGCGGGCGGAGGCGGCGGTGGCGGCGGGCAGAGGCCGCATGGCGGCCGCCCAGCAGGCGCGGGCCGGAGCGGGCGCGGCGGCGCGGGCCTGAGCGGCGGCGGAGGCCCATGGGGAAGTACTGCGCCAGCCTGGGCGTCCTCAAGGGGCCCTGGGACCAGGTCTTCGCCGCCTTCTGGCAGCGCTACCCCAACCCCTACAGGTGCGCCACGGCCGCCCCCCCCCCCGGCCTTCCCCCGGGGCCCTGCCCTCTGCCCCCCCCCCCCAAAAACAGTTCCTTCCCCGCGATCTGCCGCGGCCCTCTGCCCCCCTCCGAAGGGTCCTTCACCCCGGTCCCCCGCGGGACGGTGACCCCTAGTCCCCCCACCCCCCCAGGCCCTGTCCCCGGGGGTCCCACGGGGGCGGGGCCCTGTGCTCGCCCCCGCACCAGAGACTTCAGGGATGGGTGCCCCACACCAGCAGTTGCCAGGAGGCAGCTGGTTCTTCCTCTCCCTTAATACCACAGCTATTTTCCCCACCCCCGCAGTGCCTGGTGGGTCCCAGCCCCAGGGGGGCTGGGGGTTGGCCAGGAGCAGAGCCTGATGTTTTCTTCCCCCTCCCCATTTTAGCAAACATGTCCTGACTGAAGATATCGTGCACCGGGAGGTGACGGCGGACCACAAGCTGCTCTCCCGGCGGCTCCTGACCAAGACCAACCGGATGCCCCGCTGGGCAGAGCGCTTCTTCCCGGCCAATGTCGCCCACTCCGTCTACATCCTGGAGGACTCTATCGTGGACCCCAAGAACCGAACCATGACCACATTCACCTGGAACATCAACCACGCACGTCTCATGGTAGGTGCCCGCAGGCGGGCGTGTGGCCGGGTGGCAGGTGCCAGTCAGTGTCTGCAGCCACATTGTGCCTTGTGCAGGTGGTGGAGGAGCGCTGCGTGTACCAGGTGAACCCGGAGAACAGCAACTGGACCGAGGTCAAGCGGGAAGCCTGGGTCTCATCCAGCCTGTTTGGTGTCTCACGGGCCGTCCAGGTGAGTGCTGCCAACTGCTCGAGCAGCGCTGCATACCCTCCTTTGGAGAGGCTTTAAAGCTGCTGCTCCTCCCTGCTCTACCCCTTCCTTGTGCTGGTTTTTCCACCCTTGCCCCTCATTCCCCCAATTCTCATGAACTCTTGGGGTGCCCAGAACCATCACTGCTGGTGGTCATGACCTCACCAGACGTTTGGGACTGGTCAAGCTGGGACAAAGCCCCAGGGGCTGTGTCTGACCAGGGAGCTGGGCTTGCACCTTCACTGACTTTTCCCTTGCAGGAGTTTGGTCTGGCCAGGTTCAAAAGCAACGTGACCAAGAGCACTAAGGGATTTGAATATGTGCTAGCAAGAATGCAAGGTGAGCACCCGAGGGCAGGCTGGGCCTGACCGGGATGGGTCTCTTAGAGTTACAGGCCACACTGGGAACACTTCAGTCCAGGGGCAGGTCGTGGCTTGAACTAATCCGACTGTGAAATCCTTGTCCTTTGCCCCCATGTCTTGGCACAGCCCGCTCTTCCTGAGCGGAGCAGCCAGGCAGCACTTAGAAGGCCGGGCAGGGGCGGAGTGCAGGCAGGAGGGGATGTAACGCAGCAGCAGTCACGTGCCTGCAGTTCCCCTTCTTGACGTGCCCTGACGCACGCAGGTCAGGAGCACCAGGCTCATCTTCCCCACCGCATGCGGAAGTCGCCTCTGTGCCTAGGCGATGGGGCTGGTCTAGCTTGCATCAGCTGGCACTCCTGTGCCAGGGCAGGGTGGAGGCCCGCTGGGGCTGGGTTAACAACTTCTATGTTACAGGAGAAGCTCCATCCAAAACACTGGTGGAGACAGCTAAGGAAGCGACCGAGAAAGCCAAGGAGACGGCTCTGGCTGCTACGGAGAAAGCCAAGGACTTGGCGAGCAAGGCAGCCACCAAGAAGAAGCAGTACGTGTGAGGGGCCGGGCACAGGTGGGCGCTGGCTGCACCAGAACAGATAGGAGCCTCCTTAGATTTTATATTTTTAAACAAACTGTACAAGTCTGACAATCAGCTGCTGTTAGACCCTTTCTGAGATGTAACTATCATTAAAGAATTTACTCCCACCTCAGACTGGGCCTGGGGCTGGCCTGGCTAGAGCAGAGCCCAGCGCTGTCCTCTCCGGGGATCCAGCCCGCTGCCTGGGGTCTGGGCTTGCAGGCAAGACGCAGGCAGGAGTTTCACCAAGTGCCTTTACTAGAACGGTGTCAGGTATGTACAAGAGAGGGGGGCGGCTGCAGGAGTGTGAAGGCAGGTTGCTTAATGCATTCCTTTCCCCTTCCTGGCTCTCCAGGGGCTGCAGAGCCCTGCTGTAGGCGTGTCTGCTGGGGGTGGCACTGCCCCAGACCCACGCCAGGCAGCCCCCGGCCCCCAGCCTGCCTGGGCGCGCATGAGGGGGAGGCAGGAGGGTGTCCCTGTGACAGCCAGGCCCTCATCCAGTGGCTCTTGCAGTGCATTCTGGTGCACAGCGGGTGCCACAGTGCTGTGCCAGCCCTGTGCGCCCAGCGCCGTGGCTGGTACTGCTTAGTGGCCCAGCTGTGGGGGAGCCAAGCCGGGTGCTTGTACCCACCCCATGGCCCCTTACCCAGGCAGCCGTGATGAGGCCAGCGGAGGCTGCGTTTCTGGCAGCGGCAGGCAGGGAGAAGGCAGGCAGGCAGTGCAGGAAAGGCAGCAGGCACTGTCAGGACGCGGGGCTGCGAGGGCTGGAGTAGCTGTGGTCCCTCCCGGTGCAGAAGCTGGGCAGCAGGTCCCCACTGAACACTGCACCGTCCACCTCTATCTCAGCATCCTCTGGGCACCAGGGAGGGCAGGGGGATGCTGGGTTAGGCCCCTGGCAGCCTCCCCTTCCCTGCCCACCCTCCCTCCCCTCACTCACCTCCCTCGGAGGGTTCTGAGAGCTGGGATGAGTCTAGGCTGTCTGCCCGTGCCCGTTCCCCTCCTGTGGGTGAGAGCAGCCGTTCCAGCCGCCGCCGCAGGCTCCGCTGCCGATTGCGCAGCCGGTCCTTGGCCCTCCGTGCCCTCAGCTCTTGCTCCTCCAGTCTCTGCAGGGATCCAGTGAACCGTAAACAGGGTCCTAAGCTGGGCAGCCCTGTTGCCTCTTGGGGGCCCTCTGGCCAGGTCCCCGGCTGGAGGGCCCCTGAGAGGTGGCAGAGCCACCCCCCTCACCTGGATGTGAAGCCGTGCACGGTGCAGGAGGCTCAGCGTGGTGGAACGGGCCGGCCCCGCGCCTACCGGCACCTGCTGCTTCAGCCGCTCCAGGCAGCACCGGAGCTGGGCTCTCCTGCGGCCGGGGCAGGGGGGGGACACGGGTGAAACGGCTGTCAGTCCCAAGGGGCCACGGGCACGGCCACCTCCTGCCCCGCCGCTCCCCACCCCCGTACCTGTGCTTCTCCAGCGCGTTGTGCACCGACCTGCGGGAGAGCCCCAGGCGATCAGAACCGGCGCTACCGGCCGCCGCCACCCCCCCCCCTCCGCCACCAAGCCCCACCGCTCACCTGACGCTTCCCACGGCCCGGCGGGACCGCGCGGGGCAGAGCGAGGCGTAACCGTGCTCGGCCTCGGCCAGGCACGGCGGGTACCGGGGACCGACCGCCCCGCGCTCCCGCCGCTCCAGGAACTCGGCCGCCTGCAGCAGCACCTGGATGCTGGTGACCGCCGGCTCCATGGCTGGGGAGGACGAGCCGCGCGCTCATTGGCTGTTGGGCGCCCCGGGGCGCTGACGTCGGCGCGGCGGGGAAACAAATTCGGGCGGGAAAGCGCGTGCTTCAAATTTGAATCGGCGGGAGGGACGGGGCGGGATACGCCCCCTCTACCGCTCGGCCACGCCCCCTCTACCGCTCGGCCACGCCCCCGAGTGGGTGCGCCCGGGTCCAGGTCCATGCACGCCCGTGGGGAGACGTGTCGGTGCGTGTGCGGTCACGCCGGTGGGACGGAACGCGCGCGTGTGTGTCCACGTAAGCCAGGCTGCCTGCGTACTCCCACTGCCACCCAGCCCACGCGGGGCACCCCCCCGGCACCCACGGGTGTCCCCGAGCCGGCTGCCCCCACCCGCCCCCCAGGAACCGCCGCGTCCCAGCGCCATAGGGCCCAGCCGAGCGGGTTTATCTCTTTATTAAAATCCATGGGGCGGAGGCGGTGGGGAGGGGAGCGCCGGGCCCCGGGCGGGGGGGGGGGGTGGCCAGGCTCCGGGCACGGCCCGGGCCGCCCCGGGGCACCCGCCGTCATGTGAGGGCTGTTTGCACCGTCTCAGACCAGGCCCCGGGGGGGGCGGAGGGGGGGAAGACTCTGCCCCGGGCCCAACAGCAGCCAAAGTTCACCTGGAAAAAAAAAAAAAACACCAAACCACCACGAAGCACAGCTCCAGCACGGGAGGGGGCAAGGACGCAGGGGCACGCGGCTTGCCGAAAGCGAGACACAGCCACAGTGCGTCGGGTGAGGCGGTCCTGCGCCCACCATGGCCCTGGCCCCGCCAGCGTGGGACACAGGTTGCCGCCGTGCGTGGGGTCTCGCCGCCGTGCGTGGGGTCTCGCCGCCATGCGTGGGGTCCGGCTGCCGTGCCCACCCGGCCCTGTGGGGCCGCAGAGCCACCCAGCAGCCCTGAAGTCCACCCAGCAGTCCTTTTCCCCCCAGGCCCAGTCTGCGGCCTCCTATGGATGCGGATCTGGCACGGGGGGGCTCTCACTGGCTCCGGGCACGCCGTGGCGCAGGCGAGAGGTGCGTGGTGTAGCAGTGCGTGCAGACACGCACGGGTTTCAGCTGGCCGTAGTGTGGCAGCGCCGCGGCATGCGGCGAGCATCGGGCACAGAAGATCTGCCGGGAAAGGGCCGGAGTGGGGCTGAGTGGAGCTGGGCCCCCGGGAGACCCCGCGCACCCCAGCCCGGCCCACTCCTACCTTCCCGCAGCTGCGGCAATGGTGCCGGCGGCGCAGTAGTGTGAAGGGCGAGCGGCAGGCAGAGCACTGGCTGCATGTGCTGTCCGGCACCCACTCAGGCAGCCGGCAGGCACCTGCTGGGCAAAACACATCAGTAAAAGCCCCCCACCCTGTCCCCCATCACCACGCCAGCCCCGGGAACATCCCTGGCCCCCTGCCTGGACCCATGCTCCTGGGTGTCCTATGGCTGCTCTGCTGAGCCAGCCCCAGGCAGGACATGGCAACTGTCCCTGCATGCCTGAGGCTGCCCAAGGCAGCCGGACTCCCCCCACCAGGCAGGATCAGGTCAGGATCAGCCCCAGCCTCACACCCTGCCCCAGAGCCATGGCACCCCGGGCAGCCCCTTACCTGCCCTCCGGAGCCCGGCAGCCTCCGTGGGGCTAGAGCACAGGGGGCAGTCGGCCACACGAGGAGCATCCGCTGTACATGGGTCACCGTCCTCTTCTTCTGCGGGGACAAGGTCTGTGGTAGTCCAGCCAAACCAGGGCTGGGCTCAGCCCCGTGGGGCTGGACACTGTGGCCACGTTGTCCCCATGCCTGGGGCTGCGGCCTCGTCTCACCAGGGACAGGCGATAGGCAGGGCAGAGAGGAGCCGTCCCTCATGTCCCCAGGGGTTACTTACGGCTGGCACTCGGCTCCTCCGAGGACTCTGCCTGCGAGGCGACAATCTTGAAGACCGTTTTCAAGATGCTCCGCAGGTCACTGGCAAAGTTGGTCTGGAGCTGATCGGCCACCCCTGCACGGGGAGGGTGGGGGGTCAGGGTGCTGGGGGTGGGGTCAGGGTGCTGTGGGGGGTGGTGAGGGGGTCACTCACCCGAGATGCAGACAAAGAGGGTGTGCAGCATGTCCTTAGTGCTGCTGTAGCGGGAGCGCAGCTCTAAGCAGCGGGCACCCGGGGTGGCATCAAGCCCTGTCCCCGGGCTGCTCTCGGGAGGCTGGAGGCTGCACAAGAGGGAGGTGACAGTTACCCCAGGGGTGGCACAAAAAGTCCCCTTCCCAGTGGGTGGGGATCTGCCACCTTGGCCCCGCTCCCTCCCTGCCACACACCCCCATTGTGAGTTGGTGCCCGGGTTGTCCACCGCACCGGGGGGTCCCGGCTGCGTCGTGCAGGTGGGGGGTGGTGGGGTGGCATGGGCGACCTCCAGCAGACCCCAGGGAGCAGGGGGGTCTGCTCTGGGCATGGCTGCCCCCCAGGCTGGGGAGGTGGCTGGAACGCAGGAATCCTCCAGTTCGGCTGTGCACAGGCTCCTCTCCAGCAGGCAGAGCTCCTCTGCCGACAGCACCCGCAGCAGGTCCCTGTGGCAAGGGGATGGTGTCAGCCCCACGTCATGGCCCCAGTGTTGCCCCACGGCCCCACCCACGGGTGCCCATCGCCCCCCCTGCCACATACCTGATCCTCTTCAGGAGGTTGTAGAAAGGGCTGAAGACCTGGGACATTTGCTCAGGGCTCCGCTCCAGGCTGAGGGGACCCTCGGGGTAGATGAGGAGGCCACTGCGAGGGGACAGAGCCCAACTCACATCTGGGGGTTGCCCAGGACCCCATGTCTCCAGGGGGAGAAGGGGCTGCTACAGGGCAAGGAGCACCCAGCCAGCCATGTTCACCCCCTTCTCCAGGGGGCTGCACCCACCTGATAATGGCCAGGCGAGGGATGGTGAACATCAGCAACGGTTCATAGCCATCGATCATCTCCTGGGTCAAGTAGCCCAGACGCAGGGCTCTGAGGGGACACACACCCTTACAGTGGGGCCAAGCCCCGGGACGCTGCCCTACCCCTGAGGCTGCGGTCCCTGCCACCCCCGGCCTGGCGCATGGTGCCCCTCACCTCTCCACCGTCTCACAGAAGAGCACAATGATCTCTTGCTGCCTATAGATCTCCTCGGGAGACTTCACTGCCACCAGCGAGGACACATAGCTGGAGAGATGGGGGGACTGTGAAGCTCCTCCAGCCCTGGCACAGCACACCTCCCCCCAGCACCCTAACCCTGGCCCCCACCTCAGCTCGAACTCCGCGAAGAGCCGGTCGAACTGGATGAGCACAGCCCGGACGGGCTCCGGGTAGGAGCCGGGCTGGCTCAGGCTCTGCTCCCGCAGCACTGTCCGCACCAGCTCCAGGCTGCACAGTAGATTCCTGGCCTGGGGCCGCAGCTGTGCTCCGTCCACCTCCTCCACCTCCAGGAAGGTCCCAGCCAGGAGACACTACCAGGACCAGGGCAGCCATCAGGAGCCAGCGCCTGAGGCAGCGCAGCCCCTACCCCCAGGGCCAGCCCGTGGCGGGGTGTGCCATCCTGGCTGGTGCCCATTGCCCCCCAGCTTGGGGGAGCCAGACGCCATCACCCACCCCAGGACGGCATCCCCAGGCTCACCTCGGCGGCAAACAACATGTGGTTCCCCAGGCTGTCCACCAAGAGTTCCTCGGGGAACTTGACCAGGTAGTCACGGCTGTGCCGCTGTGTGGGAATGCACTCCTCCATGATCCGCTCCAGGACGGCCAGCAGGTGAGCCTGGGGAAGGCAGGGATGTCACCTGCGGCCACCCAGGTGTCCAGGGTCACAGCGGGGCCCAGGCTGCCCCCATACCTGGCTGAGGTGGAGCTGGTTGAGGAGCACCAGGTACTGCTGCGGGTCCAGCTCAGCATCCAGCCCGTTGATCTCGGCCACCACCCGCGTCACCCTCTCGTCGGCAAAGAAGAACTGGGAGAGCAGGCGGGAGTCGGAGCGCTGTGGGGAGAGCAGAGGGGTGATGGTGGGAGCACCCCACAGCTCCGGGTGCTGGGCCAGGGGGAACCCAAATCTCCTGTGCCCACAGCCAGGCAGGGCGGGGGCTGCTGGGGTTTGGTCCCCTGCAGCTGGTCCCTGTGGGGCAGCCCCGGGTCCACGAACACACACTCAGGCAGGTATGTGGGACCCCCATGGCGGCTCCAGCTCAGCCAAGCTGTGCCGGGGGCAGGCAGCCCCCAGCCGAGCCCTCCCGGGGAGCGCCGCCGTCCCCACCCACCCGTGCCTCAGTTTCCCCAGGGGCAGAGCAGGATGAACAAGCTCGGCCGCATCCCGGCAGCGTGGGCACGGATCCGTGTGCAGCTGTAAACACCGGCTCAGGTGAAAGGTCCGTGGGGAGCCCCGGCGGGGAGCGGGCAGCCCGGAGAGACGCTCCTCGCCCCATCTCCCCCCCCAGACCCCCGCGGGGCCGTGGAGATGGAGGGGACCGTGGAGATGGAGGGGGCCGGGGAGGGGAGGATTCTCCTCACCCCGGGAACGGGCGGCGCCGGGACGGGCGCTGAGCTGCCCGGTCCTGCCCGCTGCTGCCCGCACCCCCGCCGCACCTCCAGCCCCGGGGCCGGGGCACCGCTTCCTCCTCCCGCTCCTCCCCGGCGGGCCCCCGCCGCCCGCCTCCTGCGCCCGGTGCCGGCGGAACCCCCGGGCAGCCCCGACGGGGCGGGGAGGGCGGTCCCGGCCCGACGCCCACCCCCCCCGCCCCCCGATCTCACCTTGGGCCGGCGCAGCCACCGGCGGAGGGCGGCGGGCAGCATGGCGCGTCCCGCTGCTCTGCCGCCGCCCGGCTCCCCGCGCCCGCCGCTCGCCGACGGGGCGGGCCGGCACCGGGCACCGCCCGGGGGCGGACCGGGGCGGTGTCCGCCTAGCCCCGGCACCGGGACGAGCCGACGGACCGGTGCCCGCCCCGCTCCGCCCCGCCCGGCCCGGCCCGCGGCGGGACCCGGAGCTTTCCCGCTGCCGGGTGGCAGGAGGCGGCCGCCGCTCGACGGACCGGTTCCCTGTGGCGACACGGGCGAAGGCGGGTCCCCCGTGGGGTGGGCAGGGTGCCCCCGCCGGCTGCCCCCGCTCCCCCTCCCGGTGCCGCGCCCCCGTCTCGGTTCCTGGCTCCAATTCCCGGCTGCAACCCCCGGGGCTGCCGGTTCTCCCCTCCCGGTGCCCGGGCCCTCCCAGTTCCCTGGCTTTTCCCTCCCGGTTCCCCTCTCCCCGCAGCCCCCGAGGCCCAACCTTCCGGGGACAGGGACACCCCCGAGATCCGGCCCTGCAGCCCCTCTTAGCCCCGAGCATCCCCGGGCTGGTGGGGGGGCACTGGGGGGAGGCACCCGTCTGCTCTCTGCTGCATGGGCTGTGCAGGGCATGGGGTGCAGAGCGGGGTGCTGCAGTGGGAGGGGGGCAAAGCAGCCCCTCGGCGGGAGCAGAAGGGGCCGAGTGGCCAAGGAGGGATCAAGGAGGGTGCTCAGGGTGCTGGACACAGAAAGCCACTCATGCCATGCTGGAGGAGGTGGCTGCTCCTGTGCCACTCCAGGCCTGGCACTGCTGCCACAGGATGTGGGTGCCGATAATTCAGGTGGCTGAAAGCCTAATGGGGTGGATTCACAGGTAAAATATCCACCGAGGACAATTAAACAAACACAGTGGCAACACCGCGGCTTGAGGAAGTTCCTGAGTCACGGTGACCCCGCGGCACCCAGGCTGAGCCAGCTGGGTGCGGGTGCGGGGCTGGCCCCAGCGCTGGGGCTCCACGTGTCCCCACGGGCTCCCGCTCTGGTTTTGGCCAGGCAGCGTGTCCTGCCTCCCGTGGCTGGGGGTCCCTGTGCGTGCAGTGAGCCTGGAGCCCTGCCTGTCCCACAACTGCGGGCAGCACTGCCACAGCATTTTTGGGGGCACAGCAGGTTTTCCTTGGCGGCCAAGCGTTCCACGCATCCCTGTGTCACCAGCACCGCACTCTGCCCCACTGAAGGAGGGCAGCTCTGGTGACTTGAGGTGTGGTATGGAGCGAGACCCGGCCTCACACAGACCAATGCCACGATGGGGGGTTTTGGGGTGATGCGTGGCACCGAGGCTGGCAGGGAGGCGAGGGGCTGAGCCGGCCCCCAGCTCTCTTTGGGGGGGGGCACCCCAGGGCTGTGGGACCTGGTGCACCGGGACCACGCAGAGGGGCAGCAGACTCCCGTGGGCAGCCTGGGATCAGGCAGCAGCAGGAAAGCTGGGGCAGTGGGTACTGCACTGCCTGGCTGCACTGCGCTGCATGGGGGGAGCAGGGGAGCCCTGCGCTGGGACCAGGGCATGGGGTGCAGTGTGTAGGGCTTGCCCTGCCTGGACATGGTCACGCAGCTCCAAGGATGCTGTGGTGCTTAGCATGGTGCTGCACAGCCAAGAGGCACTCACCCAGGGTACCGGGAGAGCACTGCTACACAGGGACGGGGTGCAGAGGGGCTGGAAACCCACACATGTGCCATGTGTTCTTCCACCAGTGGGAAGGCTGGGGCAGTGGGCTGCTCATCCACGCTGCAGCGGCCGTACCTGTGTGCCAGGGTTGGAGTGCAGGGGAGCTGCAACCCATGTGTTGGTCCAAGGCTATGTGTCTGGGGTCATGGTGCTGAGCACGGCACTGCACAGCCAGGATGCATCCAGGGTACCAGGAGAGCATCGTTACACGGGGATGGGATGCAGAGGGGCTGGAAAGCCGCATGTGCACCCCAGGGTCATGCAGGAAGGCCAGGGCAGCGGGCAGCATGCTGCACAGCTGCAATGGGTTGGGGGTACCAGTGTGCCAGGACCGAGGTGCGGGGGAGCTACAAACGCACATGTGGGTGTGTGCGTGGGGCTGAGGACGCTGCAGTGCTGGGATGCACCCAGGGTACCCACAGAGCTCTGTTACACGGGGACGGGGAGCAGAGGGGCTGGAACCCACGCGTGCATTGTGGGGTACTGCAACCCCAGGAAGGCCGGGGCAGTGGGGAGTGTGGGTGGGGGTACCGGTGTGCCAAGGCTGGGGTGTGGGGGAGCGGTGTCTGGGGCTGGGACGCCCCGAAGGCACCGGCGCTTTTTAGGACCCGGGGGAGCGGGGGGGGGGGGTCGCGGAGCCGCGGGTGGCGACGGCGCCGCCACCTCCCCCCCGCCAGGTGGCGCTCTGTGGCGCGTCGCTGCCCTCTCACAAAATGGCGGCCGCAGCTTCACCTCGCCGGGCCTTTCTCCCCTCCCTCCTTCCCCCCGGGCAGGGGCCGGACGGGCCGCGCCGCCATATTGGCTGTTGTCCTGGCTGCGGCGGGCGGCGGGCCGCGCTCGCCATGACTCGCAGGCGGAACAAGGCAACAGCGGCGGGTGGCTCCGGGCCTCGCCGTGAGAGGGTGGGGGGTTCCGACGCTGGTCCTCCTCCCCCTCCACCGCCGCCGCCGCCGGAACCGCCCGCCCCGCCTGAGGTGGTAGTGGCGGCGGGCAGCAGCGGGGAGCCCGGCAGAGCCACCGCTCAGGTACCGGGATAGGCCCTGCGGCGGGGAAGGGGCTGTCTCTGAGGGCATTTCAGTCGGTGCGGGGATGGGGCAGGGCCCGGGGGGGCCTCCGGCCCTCCCCGGGCCCTGCCCCATCCCCGCACCAACCCCGGCCTCGGAGCATCCCTGAGGCACCCCTCCTTGAGGCCCTGATGCCCCCCCATCTCTCTCTTCCCGGTTTTGGAGGGTCCTCTGCACCTTCAGGGGTGGTGGTGGGGAAGCCCCGGTAGAAGCACGCTACTGGGGTGCGCTTTGCGTGGGGGGGTGGGGAGCCACGCTGAGGTGAGCGGGGAAGGTGGGAGGTGAAGCCTAAGCCCTTCTCTGAGGGGCTTGGCTGGCTTGGGATGCGGGAGCTACTTTTTACAGCATCCTGGGGCAGGCGTGGGGCAGGGATGGGTGTGCAGGTAGGGCCTGACCTTGGCTTTTGCTGGGCTGGGTGGTGGAGCCGGCTTGTGGCTTTGGGTTGCGGATGTGTTGAGCTGCAGCGGTACTTTGGGATGCCTCTGGCAGATGGCCGGGGCGTTGGGGGCTTCCACTGGTGTGTAGCATCTTGGGGACTCATCTCTCTCAGCAGCTAGGGAAAACTGATCTCTGTCTTTCCTGGGGAGGGTGGATCAGCCAGCAAGCCTGTACACCACCTTTGCATGCTACTCCCCCTGGCATGACGAGCAGCATGAGAGCAAAGGGCTCTTCCAGCCCCAGGGTCTGTGCACCCCTTACTCCGTCCCTGTGTGCAGGGAGATCTGTGTACGCTCTGGAGGGCAGAGCCCCGGGCTCAGGGACAGGCGTGCTCGCTCGGGTGGTGTGGCGTGCTTCAGAGGGTGTTCTCATAGCTCCTTCTTGCGGGAGGGTCCAGCCCTGCCACAGGGTGATGGCAGGTGGCTCGAGCATCTGCCAAACAGGCTGCGGGCTGGCTCCCGCGCCTCTCGCTGCCTGACATCCCTTGACGCGCCTGGCTGCTGCTGCCTGCTCTGGGTCGTGGGCAGGGAGCCCGGGGGTGGGTCCCAGGTCTGGATGCGCTGGGTGGGTTGGGGAGAGCTGTCCTCTTGCCTGCTGTGCACGGTGGTGGCTGCGTCTGCCTCTGCTGAGACATGGGCTGGCCTGGGAGTCCCCTTCTCCCTGTGGCTGTCTGGGCGGGTGGGCAGGGGAGCTGTCCGTGTCCCCCCCCCCCCCCCCCCCCGCTCTCCTTGGCCTCTGACCTTTGCTTCACCTTGAGCCTGGGAGACGCCATCTGTTTCGCAGCAGCAGTTCAATGTGCGGCTCATTGTTGTGGGGCCCCGCTGTGGCGGCAGACAATGGGGGCCCCCTTGCCCGCGCCACGCTGGGTTTGTCACGGCTGTCAGGCCTCTGGTGAGCCCGCAGGCTGTGGCCCGGCTACTGCTGCAGCACTGGGCAGGGAGCCCCAACCTGGCTGCCCTGTAAGGGGAGAGCTTGAAGCAGCGCCGGGGGCTGCACCCCACCCCGGCGCATCTGCGCCGCCGGCTGCGCAGAACAAAGAGGCGGGCGGAAGGGCCTGGGGCTTTCTGGTAACGCAGTGGGGGGTCTGCGACAGGCAAGGAGGGAGGGTTGTGGCTGCCAGACCCCTCTTCGTATCCTTGTGTGGCGATTTCTATGGGTCTCGCTTTGCTTTGCGAGTCCCCTTGGTCCCACTGTACCAGAGGTGATAATGGGAGTTGCTAGTGGCCTCCCAGCCTTGCTTGGTGGTGGGGCTGGCTCTTTAGCACAGTGTGATCTTCCCAAGGGTCCGGAATGCTCTCAGCTGGCACATGGCAGGCTGGCAGCAGGTGGGCAGCCTGAGGCTGCTCTCCTCCAGTGGGAGAAGGTGCAATCCCACATGTGGCCTACAAGAAATTCTCTGGTTTGGTGTCAGTGTCCCAAGGTCTCATTTGCTGCCTCATCTGCCCTGCACCTGCGCCGACCTGTTGCCCTGCTGTGTGGCAGATCACACCTGGGGTGACTCATCGTCTGTGTGTCCTTTTGCAGGTGCTGCCCACCGCCAACCAGTCAGTGCAGACGTGCTGCCTGCTCTGTCACCGGGAGCGCAAGGACTGGGGAGGGCCGTCCCACAATGGGCTGGTTTCCCCAGGCGAGAGGCTGCCACCAGACTTCGTGCCAACGCTTGTGCAGAACCTCTTGGGAGAAATGCCACTGTGGATCTGCCAGAGCTGCCGGAAGAGCGTGGAGGAGGAAGAGCGGCGGGCGGTGCAGGAGCAGGCCCTGGCGGTAAGTGGTTACAGAGCTGGGGTTGGAAAAGCCAGAGCTGTAGCTCCCAGGACCGTGGCGTTGACCGCCCTGTGACACTGGCTGGGTGTGCAGGTCCCCTCCTCACTCAGAGATGAGCACCTCAGACATCCCAGCCTTGCTGCTCTCTACAGCCATGCTGCTCTCCCCAGGGCTGCTGCTGGCTCCTCGGAGAGCGACTGTGGTAGGGCAGAGTGTGGTGCTGCAGAGGCTTGTTCAGCAACCTGTGTTGGGTTGGAGCTGCCTGCCTGGCAAGGCTGGCAGTGTTGCTGCTTCTCTGCCAGCCCTGCTCCACTGTGCATTGTGCCACGTCCCCACTGGCCCCAAGGCTGCTCCCTGCCGTTACACAGGTCTCCTCGGAGCGGCAGCATGTGCCAGGGCAAGTGCTTGCCCATGCATGGAGCTCGGGGGAAGAGAATTTCCCTCCTGCTTGGCTTTATTTAACCCTGGCCTGGTCTGAGCGGGACCGGAGCAGGTGTGTGGCCCTTGGCACAGCCCGGCCATGCTGGTGGGGGCTCTGGGAGCCAGGCTGTGTTCTGTTGGACGGATGGGCTGGTTGCCACCCCCAAGACAGTGACAGGAGCGGCTCTCATGTGCTGAGCCACTGCCTCAGGGCAGTGGAGGGGGTCTCTGTGCCAATGCCCTGGGGCCAAAGGCCTCCCCTCCCAGCCTGCTGCTGCTTCACTCTGTTTTCCTTGCCAGGTCTCGTTATCGCACACATCCTGCAAGTCGCAGTCTTGTGGGGGTGGCTCCCACTCCTCTTCCTCCTCCTCCTCCTCCTCCTCTTCCTCGTGCCACGGGAACTCAGGGGACTGGGACCCCAGCTCTTTCTTGTCTGCTCACAAGCTCTCGGGCCTCTGGAACTCCCAGCACACCAACGGGGCCGCACAGGGCAGCCCCCTCGGGGCCCCCCCTGCTGCACTAGGTGAGTTGAAGCCAGCCGTGGGGTTGAGCAGGACTTTCTGCCCAGTCCTTGGCTTAGGTGGTTTCCTTTTGGGCACCCAGCTGGTGGGCAGGGATGGGCAGGCTGGGCCTCTGAATGCCAGTGCCAGCAGGATGGCTGGATCCCTGCAAAGGCAGAGGGTGCTGGGAGCTGGCCCTAGCTCCACTTTCCTTCCAGGTGACAAGCACCCCAGCCTCGCTCTCTCTCCGGAGTGCGCCAGCCAGGTGTCTGCCATGGCGCCGGGGCTCAAGGCCTGTCCCTACAGCCACGCAGCCTCCCCCACCTCCAGCAGCGCCGCCCCGGGCTCACCTCTGCCTACCTCACTTGACTTTTGCAAGACGCTGCCGAAGCAGTTCAAAAGCATGTGCCGGAGGGCCACCCCGCCAGGTGCGTGCCCAGGGGCAGGGCTGGCCTTATCCTCCTGGCCCACTGCTCCACGTGGCCCTCACTGCCCCAGTGCCTTTCCCCTTACTCTGCTCTCCCTGGGGCAGGGCTGAATCCTGCAGGGGAGATGAGATGCCGCTGAGGCCCCTTGCTTGCAGGGGTGGCTTCTAGCCCGAGTGCCCTGCTGCCTGGGGGGGAGGCAGCATTTGTCCTGTGGAGAAGCAGCCCATGCAGAGGTGGTGGGTGGCTCCAAGCCTGGCCCTGGCCCACGTGGGACAGCTGGTGTCTGACTGTCTCTGCTCCTGCTCCTCTGCAGGTGAGGCCTTCCACTCCTCAGAGCATCATCAGCACTCGGACCTCACTGCTCCTCCCAACAGTCCCACGGGCCTCCCCTCCCAGCCGCCAGCGCTGATCCCCTCCAAGCAGACGCCTGCCCATTCGGGGCCCTTCGGCTCCCCGCCCCACATCCCGCTGGGCACCTCCCCACAGGCTGCACTCTTCCCTGCGCCCAGCACGCAGGTGGCAGCCCCAAAGTCAGCGTCCGAGTCCCCTCCCACTGGTGCGGTCTCACACAGCCCAGGGTCGTGTAAGAGCCCTCACCTGCCCCCTGCCAATGTGCCGCTGCTGAAGATGCCGCCTCCACTCTCGGGCTGCACTCATCCCTGCAATGGGCACTGCAGTACTTCGCTCATCCCTCCTCCCGCCTCCCACCAGCTGCCCAGCACGAACAGGTGAGTAGAGGAGCCCTGCCTGCTTCCAGCCTGTCCTCGCTGGGCAACGCACCCTTTCTCCCACCCCTGCCCGTGGATGTGCTTTTCCCTGCGGAGGGACCGGCTGCCCTGGCGTGGTGGTGCAGAGAGCCGCTGTGTTTGTGGGCCAGTTCCGCTGCTGCAGACCCCTGGTCTCTGAGGGTTGAGCTCTTTTTCTCCCCACGTGTCTTCTCCCTGCGGTTGTCCTTTAGTACTGTGGTGCAGAAGAGACTGTGCTTGCTCCTCCTCCAGCTAAAAGACCCAAAGGAACCACCCGGTCAACCTGCTGTTGGCCAACAGGACCTTTGTCAGTGAGACCCGTCGGGCAGCTGTGGCACTGAGCAAAGGTCCTCGAGAAGATGAAGCCTGTGGACTTGTTCTGCTCGCCTGCTCCCCTGGCCCTCTCTGGGCTGCCTGTGCCCTGGAAGAGAGCACGCTGAGTCACGGGTGCTGGTTCCTCTCCGCTGATTAGCGCTCCCTGCGGAGGGCCAGCCAGGTCCCGAGCTGGAGCTCGAGGAATGGCGCTGTGGGCCGTGCCCTGGCCTCCCTGTCTCTGAGCTGGGTAGTCTGTGCCTGTGGGAGCCGGGCCTGCCTGCACGTGGGGATGTCTGGCAGCTGCATGCAGTTCCAGCGTTTCTCACCTGTGCTACCTGCTGCCCCCAGTGAGTACCGCTCCCTGTCCTGGAATCAGCTTGTGGCCTGGCAGAGGGACACTGCTTTCTGGAGCTCTGGTGCGCCAGCCTCCTGCCTGCCAGAGGCCCTGGGGGGCGAGGAGCTACAGATGTCTTCTGCTGTGGGCTCCTCTGGCATCTCCCCCAGAGGAGGAGGATGCAGGGGAGGGGGTTTGTCTGCCCTGCAAATCCTTCTGCTCGGGCACAGGCTGCCCTGGGAGGGGTGTTCCTACACATGTAGTGTGGGGCAATTTTTGAGACCCCCTGGCTCCCGCTCACCTCTGGCGCTTCTCCCCTTCTCCTCAGGGATCCCTCTTGCAAAGGGCACAAATTCCCAAACGGTACCAGTTGCCACCCGCCGCAGCCATGCGAGGCAGACGAGGGGCTCGGGGAGGACGAGGACAGCAGCTCGGAGCGCAGTTCCTGCACCTCCTCCTCCACCAACCAGAAAGACGGGAAGTTCTGCGACTGCTGCTACTGTGAGTTCTTCGGCCACAACGCGGTGAGTGAGGGGCTGGTCTGCAGCCACCCCTGGTCCTTGCGCTCTGCTCTGCGGTGAGACGTTACATGGTCCGTGTGCTGAGAGTGCGGAGGTGGGCAGGTCTGGCCACGGCTGTTTCTCCATGGGTGTGTGCATCCCCCACTTTGTTTCCAACCTGCCTCATTAGCCTGCTGGTCCCTTTGCTCCCGACTCACAGCTGCCTGCCCAGCCCTGGGGCTTGGTGCAGCCAAGCCAAACCCTGTGGCTTTGTGGTGGAAGACTTCAGCAGGGGCTGTGCCGACTCGTCTTACTGAGATCTCGGGGGAGGGAGCGGTTGGGGAGGTCGGCGGGGGACTGGTGTGGGAGCCAGGGCTGCCTGCGCGTCACGCTGGCTTCGAGCGCCTGCCCGGCTGACAGTGCTTGCTTCCTGCAGCCCCCGGCCGCTCCCACGAGCCGCAACTACGCTGAGATCCGGGAGAAGCTGCGTTCGCGCCTCACCAAGAGGAAAGAGGAGCTGCCGCAGAAACTAGGGCACAACAGCAGCTCAGGAGAGCCCGCTGTGGACCACCGCAACGTGGACGAGCTGCTGGACTACATCAACAGTACAGAGCCCAAGCCCTTGAACAGTGCCAAGGCAGCCAAGCGGGCGCGACACAAGCAGAAGAAGAAGGTGAGGCTGGGCAGAGGGAAGCGCTGCCTGGGGCAGTCTGCAGGAGGGTGGTCAGGACAAGACTGTGCCCCTTGAAGGGCTTTGCCTTCTCTCCGTCATGTCTATTTGGTTTCTTGAGCTCTGTGTCCTTTGCTGCCCTCTCACCTGAGGTGACAGCAATGCCTGTCTCTGTGCAGGGCTTCCCCTTCCTCTGTTCCTGCAAAGGGTGGCCCAGCCCTCCTGGGCGCTTTGGGCTGCGCTGTCCTATCTGCTCCGTACCGTGTCTCTGACAAACGCCATGCATTTGTGGTGGGGAGAGGCAGTGCCGTGATGGCTCATGCTGGTGCCTTGTGCCCAGAGCAGTGTCTGGTGTGCAGCGTGGTAGCTGTTGCAGTGCCTGTGGAGGACATGGGGTGTCCGTGCTGAGCGCCAGCCCTTGGGTTTGCTGCCTGACAAAGCTGGTGCAAGGCTAGCTGCGTGGCCTGTGCCTGTGACTCTGTGGCCCAGGCCACCTGATCCTCATGGCACCTGTGTTGCAGGAGAAGGAGAAAGCCCAGCTGGAGGCAGAGGCCCAGAAGCGGGCAGAGCGCACCCCTGCAGCCAGCCAGGCCAGGGAGCCGGCTGAGGAGAAGCTGCTGGAGTGGCCGGAGCTGGAGCTGGAGCGGGTGAACAGCTTCCTCAGCAGCCGGCTGCAGGAGATCAAGAACACCATCAAGGACTCCATCCGGGCCAGCTTCAGCGTCTACGACCTCAACCTGGACGTCAATGACTTCCCCAAGAAGGCAGCTGTCCTGGAGCAGAAGAACCTGCTCTCCCACCTCAATGGCTCCTCTGACCTGCAGGACATAGACCTGGCTCTGGCCCCGCTCAGCCTAGGCCCCGCCAAGAACCACGCACTGCTGCGGAGTGAGCTGGGCCCCCGATGGGGCGAGGGGCCTGGGGAGCCGCCACCAGCCCCGGCGGCCGAGAACGGTGTGGTGAAGCGCCTCAGCGCTGTGCCCAGCCTCTCCCGCATGATCTGGGTGCAGTCCAAGGCTGCGGACTCTGCTGCAGACGGCAGCGGGCTGAGCCCGGAGCCCAAGGAGGGACCGCAGGCCAAGGGGCCAGAGCCACTGGAGCCGGTGCCCGCGGGGAGCCGGCAACGGAAGAACAAGCGGCAGAGCGGGCAGGCGAAGAAAGGGGAGGGCGCTGCCGCGGGACCCGGTGGCCAGGCCCGGCTGGAGAGCCCTGGTGTGAAGGGGCAGGTGCTGGGAACCAAGCACCCTTCTAAAGCCGGCGCCCCGGAGCCGCAGCGGGCGGCCGGCTGTGCCGAGCTGGGGGAGAGCGGGAAGGGGCAGCCCTGGGGCTGCAGCGGTGGCGGCAGGCTGGAGAAGGAGAGAATCGGCGAGTGGAAAGGCCGGAGGGGAGAGGGCAAAGCGGAGCTGCCGGAGCCAGCGCAGCCGCAGCAGCAGCCGCCTGCCGTGGCTGCAGGGGACCGGCAGCTGCCTGCCCCCCCTGCCCTGGGGGGCTCACCCCAGCCCAAGGGCAAGAGCAGGAAGAGCCGGAACAAGGTGGAGAAATCCAGTACCTCGATCGGTGAGTGCTGGGAGTGCCGCTCTATGCCGCCATCTTTGCGGTGGCCCCTTCCTCCCCTCCGCCCTGCCAGCTGCTAGCCCCCTGCCCGTCCGGCAGTGCTGACCCTCTCCCTGCCCCTCTGCTTTGCCAGATGACGTGTTCCTGCCCAAGGACCTGGACGGGGCAGAGATGGACGAGACTGACAGAGAAGTGGAGTATTTCAAGAGGTGAGGAGGGGGCAGCCCCGGGGGGGGCCAAGCCCAGCCCGGGGAGGGGGCAGGTGGGCAGAGGGGCTGGTGGCCGACCGGGGCTCTCCTCTCCCTGCCAGGTTCTGCCTGGACTCGGCCAAGCAGACGCGGCAGAAGGTGGCGGTGAACTGGACCAACTTCACCCTGAAGAAAACCACTTCCAGCGCAGCCCAGTGAGGTGCGGGGGGGTGGGCTGCCCCCCACCCACCCGCCGCTCGCCTCTCCTCACTGTGCCCCCCGCCCCGCCCCGCGGGCCCCCGCCTCGCCTCGGTGGGGTCCCCTCCTCTGCGGGGGGGGCCCCGGTGCTCTCCTGCCCCGCGGGGACCCCCGGGGCTCCCCCCATCTTCCTCCTGACCCCCTTCCCCCCCACCCCCCTCCCCGCTGCGGGGTGACCCCGGCCGTCCCGTCCCCCTCTCCGCGGGCGCCCGGCTCCCTGCGCCGCGGGGAAGGACCGTGCTGGACCCAATAAAGAACTTTTTAATTTTTTATTTTATTTAAACCCCGCTGTCTGCTGTTTTCTGCCGCGCCCGGGGGCGGGGGGGGGGCGAGGAGGCGGGGCGCCGGCGCCGTGCGCGTTCTGCGCAAGTCTGGCCATCGGGGCGACCCGTCGGGCCCCGGCTCCGCTCCCGCCGCGTGGGCGGGGCGCGCTCTGCCGGGTTGCTGGGTGACGGCGCCCGTCCCTCCAGCCGTCATTTCCGGCGCGCGGGATTTACATCCGGGGCGGCGCGGCTGTTGCGGGGAGACGGCGCCATGGAAGCCGGGACTGACAGGAAGGTAGGGCCGGGCCCAGTCTGGCCGGTACCGACAGCCCTGGTGGGGCCGGGCGGGGCCGGTACCGTCCCGGACCGGCCTCACCTCGCGTCTCCCCACAGAGGCAGCGGGAGGAGGCGGCGGAGACGTCCGACCTCTCCGGGGAGGAAGATGACGACTATGTGCCCTACGTGCCCGTCAAGCAGCGCAAGCAGCAGATGGTAAGGGGGTAACGGGGCCCGGCGCTGCCGGGGGAGGGCTGTAAGCGTCCCTCCCGACTCGGGGCCTCTTACTCCGCCTCGACCCGCTTCCTTCCAGCTGCAGAAGTTGCTGCAGATGCGGCGGAAGGTGGTGTCAGAGGAGGAGCAGCGGGACAGCGGGAGCGAGCAGCGGGGCGACGAGGATGACATCCCCCTGGGGCCCCAGTCCAACATCAGCCTCCTGGACCAGCACCAGCACCTCAAAGAGAAGGCGGAAGGTACGGGAGCGGCTGGCGGTAGGGCCAGGTGGCTTTTGGGAGGGACTGAAACCTCCTCACTGTTTTCCTGACTTTCCCCACAGCTCGGAAGGAGTCAGCCAAGGAGAAGCAGCTGAAGGAGGAAGAGAAGATCCTGGAGAGTGTGGCAGAGGGCAGAGGTGAGTGGTGGGAGCTCTGTGTCTCAGACCTGTCTCCAGAGCTGTCAGGGCAGCCTTGCAACACTTGGGTGTTCACACCCGGGACCGGACAGATCACAATGGTTTCCTTCAGTCAGCATCCGACTGCCCGGCTTAGCTGAGACGTCGCTGTGGCACTTGGTGTTCCTGTACCCAGAGGGGCTGTCAGGGGTGCTGTTTTTCCTCCTCTGTCTCCGGGCCTGGTCTCCCAAACTGTTTACCCAAGTAGTTCTCTGCTGAAGTTACGTGCCGCCTGGACATGGAGAGTTTGCACTGACCTTGTCAGCTTTGTTTTTGCAGCTTTGATGTCAGTGAAGGAGATGGCAAAGGGCATCACCTACGATGATCCAATTAAAACCAGGTGTGTTTCACAGTACAGAGGTTGTCTTTTTGAAAGCATTGCTTCCTCACGCCTGAAGAGAACTAGAAGCCGTGCAGCCTCACAGGAGCACTGCTCTGCGGCCACTGGCATTGCTCTTGTTCCGCTGCTTGGCTTCTTACTGCTGTGTGTAAGATTGAAGGTACTTGAGTCACCATAGATGTTGTTTTATATAGTTAAAATTTGCTAGAGTGCATTTATGCTAAACTTGAAGACTTGAGAAGAACTTCGGATCTTGGAGGTGACTAAGCTAGAGGAAGGGACTGGGGGAGCCTACAGAGCCAGTGCTGCTCAAGGCAACGTCAGAGAGGTGATCGAGATGTGTCCAAAAGATGTTTGTCATGTTCCATCCGCTGTCCATAGACTGTTCTCAGCTGTTAGCTTAGGACTTCTTCAGGCTTTGGGGAAATGTTTTAATGCATGGAACTGGCTTGGATCTGCTCCCTTGCTCATACCACAAAGCCCCTAGGGGTTACCTGTTTTCTCTGGTGGGATATCAGAGCCCGACAGGGGGTTCCCCTGGGCCTCTGTGGGGGCTGTGGCTCTGGAGCCCCAGCCTCATTCTGCACCACAACCTTTCTCTGTTGCCTTCGCAGCTGGAGAGCACCTCGTTACATCCTGGGCATGTCAGAGGCACGGCACGATCGCGTGCGCAAGAAGTACCACATCCTGGTGGAGGGGGAAGGCATCCCACCCCCCATCAAGAGCTTCAAGGAGATGAAGTTCCCAGCAGGTGGGCTGGGAGAGGAGCCTGGTAGGGTGGGGGACAGCATTTTCCTGGGAAATTTGCATCAGTGAGTGAAGCTGTCAGATCTTTAATGCTTCATGTTAGTGGGGTCATAGCTTAAATTCCCAACAGTGGCTGTGTCACCTAACTGCTGGCCCGAGAGGTGTTTGTCACTGGTGGAAGAGCTGCTGCTGGGACCTGAGTAGGAGGGAAAGAAGGGGACGACTTCAGGTCATGAACACATATGTCCCTTGTTCTCTGACAGCTATCCTGAGGGGCCTGAAGAAAAAAGGAATCCAGCAGCCAACACCCATACAGATCCAAGGCATCCCCACGATGTGAGTGCTCTGTCCCCGTCGCAGAGTGGATGGGGGTGGTTGCTCCCTACAGCCCACCCAGTGGTGTGAACCGGGTGCTCTTCCCTGGTGACAGATGCCCCCTGTCACCTTGCTCAGCCCTGGAGGTTTGAGCTGTTCCGTGATGCTCCTCCTTACCATCAGCCTCATTTCTCTGCCAGCCTCTCAGGAAGGGACATGATTGGCATTGCATTCACTGGCTCTGGGAAGACCTTGGTGTTCACCCTCCCAGTGATCATGTTCTGCCTGGAGCAGGAGAAGAGGCTGCCGTTTTCCAAGCGAGAGGGACCCTATGGACTCATCATCTGTCCCTCGGTGAGTGTTGGGGGTGTGGTGACGTGTGGGAGGAAACTTTTATTGACGTTCAGTGGCTATCCCAGATCCTCCCTGCATGGATGTGTAGGAATGTATGTTTTTCTCTGCAGCGGGAGCTGGCCCGGCAGACCCACGGCATTATTGAGTACTACTGTCGCCTGCTGCAGGAGGATGGCCTGCCCCCGCTGCGCTGTGCCCTCTGCATCGGGGGCATGTCTGTCAAGGAGCAGATGGAGACAATCAAACAGTAAGACCTTCTGGGGGACGGTTTGTGGGGCTGGAGCTGTGCTCTGGTTTCTGGCAGGGGACTAAGGGGTGGCACCCTGGCTAGGTGGCTTCAGGAAGGTGTGGGTGCAAAGGTGATGTGCCAAGCAGGTGTTACCTTCCCTATGTGTCACTGTGTGGGGCAGGAATCCGAGTGCCTGACTGTGGCCTTCGCTCATCCCACAGTGGTGTACACATGATGGTGGCAACCCCTGGCCGCCTGATGGACCTGCTGCAGAAGAAGATGGTGAGCCTGGACATCTGCCGTTACTTGGCCTTGGATGAGGCTGACAGGATGATCGATATGGGCTTTGAGGGGGACATCCGTACCATCTTCTCCTACTTCAAGGTACTGAGCTGGTATGATATGAGCACCCTGAAGCTCAATCCCTGCACCCACCTGGCTGGGTGAGTGCTTAATCCTTGCCCATGCTGTGTTCCCTGCGCAGGGCCAGCGGCAAACCCTTCTCTTCAGTGCCACAATGCCCAAGAAGATCCAGAACTTTGCCAAGAGTGCCCTGGTGAAGCCCATCACCATTAACGTTGGGCGAGCGGGTGCTGCCAGCCTGGATGTTGTGCAGGTGAGGTAGTTGGGAGCTCCCCCATGCCTGTGTGGGAGGCCAGTACTGTTCATGAGGGCACTTGGTGCATTCCTTGTCAGGGAGCTGAGGTTCGTGGCCCTCCTTCCTAAGAGGTTAAGGGGTGCCAGGCAATGGCAATTTCTCTGCTGCCTGCCAGACTTATATCTGTGCTTGTTCCTAGGAAGTGGAGTACGTGAAAGAGGAGGCCAAGATGGTGTACCTCCTTGAGTGCCTGCAGAAGACCCCACCACCCGTGAGTAGTGCGCTCTGGCAGCATGGCTGGGAGCAGTGCCGGCACACTGCAGCCCCGGGGCATGGGTGGAGCTGGCAATGGGGACGGGGCTCTGATGCTGCAGAGTTCTGCCATGGGCGGGGGTTAGGCGTGCGAGTGAGTTGTGCTCCACATATGAGCAGGTCCTGGGCCGAGAGCTGTTGTGTGCTCTGCTCAGCAAGAGGGAATGGGTTTCTTGGGGATTGTGCTGGTGCCAGCCTGCAGAAAGGCAGCTCTTCCATCATGTCTGTGCTGCCGCAGGTGCTGATCTTTGCAGAGAAAAAGGCGGATGTCGATGCGATCCATGAGTACCTGCTGCTCAAGGGTGTGGAAGCTGTGGCCATCCATGGAGGGAAAGGTCAGTGAGGGTCTCGGGGAGGCCTAAGCTGCGGTGTGGCCCTACCTGACCCCGCTCCTGCCAGGGTCGTACGTGGCCACGGGAGGTCCCAGCATGCAGCAGTTTGTGATGGTGTGAGGAAGGGCTGTGGCAGTGTCAGGAACGAATGCCACGTTGTATGTAGCAGGCATAAGTACAGCGCAGGTCCCTATGGGACCTAGAGATCCCTCTGCTCCTTTATTTGGGGAAAGGCTGTGTAGGTCCTCCCTACTGAGGGAGTCCCGGTTGAGCGATGCTTGGCTCTGAGGCCATAGCAGTTGCTGCAAGAGGTAGGACTGGGAGCTCTGCCCTTGCTGATCTTCTCTGCTGGGCCTTTGCAGATCAGGAAGAACGGACAAAAGCCATTGAGGCCTTCCGGGATGGGAAGAAGGATGTCCTGGTTGCCACTGATGTCGCTTCCAAGGGCCTGGACTTCCCAGCCATCCAGCACGTCATCAACTACGACATGCCGGAGGAGATTGAGAACTATGGTGGGGACTGGGCCCCATGGGGGACCAGCGAGGGCACGGCGGGGTGTGTGCAGGCCAGCAAGGCTTTGCGCTTGTCTCTGCGGTGGCTGGGGTCAGGGGTGGTCTGTCACATTCTATTCACCCAGGCCTGATCCTGTCTCTTTCTCCACAGTTCACCGTATCGGGCGTACAGGCCGTTCTGGCAACACTGGCATTGCCACCACCTTCATCAACAAGGCCTGCGGTAAGAAACAGCGCGGGGCTCGGGGCTGCGGCTGTAGGAGGCAGCTGGGCGATGGAGTTGCCTCTGCCTTGGCAAGGGGGGTGATCCCGCACAAGCAGGGACGAGTCGTGTTGGCCCAAGGAGGGGAGATGGTGGCATGGGGCAGTGCCCCCCACCGCTGCTTGGGCTGCGTCTGATCCATGTCTCTGTCCCCAGATGAGTCGGTGCTGATGGACCTGAAGGCCCTGCTCCTGGAGGCGAAGCAGAAGGTGCCACCTGTGCTCCAGGTGCTGCACTGCGGGGATGAGACCATGCTGGACATTGGAGGTGAGAGACCCCTGGCCGGCCCAGGGACCTCCCGCAGGGCTGCTGGGAGACCTGCGCTGCAGACAGGTCCCGTTGCTCCGGCCTGCCAGGGCTGCCTCAGGGCTGTCGTTGCCTGGCCATGTGGGCAAGCGTGGCACAACTTCCCCTGACCTCATCCCTCCCATTGCAGGCGAGCGGGGCTGCGCCTTCTGCGGCGGCCTGGGCCATCGCATCACTGACTGCCCCAAGCTGGAGGCAATGCAGACCAAGCAAGTCAGCAACATCGGCCGCAAGGACTACCTGGCCCACAGCTCTATGGATTTCTAGCCTGGGGAGCGTGCTGCCCGGCGCTCCCCCTGCGCGGACCTTGGTTCCCTTTCAGCCAGGGCAGCGCCCCAGCTGCCCTCGCCTTTCCTAAGCCGAGGGGCCTGTCCTGCACTGCTGTGGCCCCTTTTCCAGGCCTTTGGCCACCGGAGCTATTGCCAGCTCAGCCTGATGAAGCTCCTGCCCCGGGAGGAAACTGGGAGGAAATGTGTGGAGCCATGCTGCAACAACCTGTTATGTCAGCGGCGCATTGGGCAAGCAGGTAGCGGTGCCTGAGGGGAGGAGGAAGCCCCAGGTGGAGTGACTGGTCTGTGGCCGGCTGCCTGCTGCGTCTGCCAGCCAGCCGCAGTGGTGCAGCCAGGGTCTTACGTCGCTCCTCTCCAAAGCCCCTTGATTCCTCCAGGACTGTCCCCCTTACCTGGTTTTGTGCATCCTCAGCTGGTGGCTGTTGCCGTATCCCCCAAACACACTCTGATGCAGCCAGGGCAAGGTGGGGCACGCTGCATTTGTGTCAGGCAGTCCCCTAGGTGCTTCCTGTGCTCTGCCTGTGCGTGTTCTGCCCCACTGCCTTTCTGCGAGGGGGAGGGCAGATGGATGGACACCTCCTGTGGCCCAGCCTCTGCCCCTCATCCCACACACCAAAAAGGGGAAGTTGCTGAGAGAAGGAAGTCTGCCCCATGCAGTTGCTTCAGCTGCAGCAGTCACATTTTCGCCGCTGCTGGTAGCCCGAGTCCCCAGTCCTTGCGCTGGCCCATGGAGAGACCGGTGAAGGATGGGATCCTCTATGTGCAGCACTGCAAATTTGGAAAGGTAAAGGGTGGATTTGGGGCTGGGTACAGAGTTTGCCCTGATGTGTCTTGATGCCAGGTCTGGGGCTAGGCCCTTGGCAGCCTGAGAAGCGGGGACTGGAGCCAGACCCCTTGGAGCTGCCCCGGGGGGGCCCTGGGCTCCGCAGCCTCAGGAGCGGGGCTCTCCCTGTGGCTGAGGGGACTCATCCGTGCAGGCACCTGCTCAGGCTCGGCCCTGCACACAGGGTCCCTCTTCTCGCTTGGTCACCGCGCGATTCGCAGTGAAACAATAAACGTGTGTTAATGAGGCACAGCTCCAGCGTGTGTGTGGGAGCGGGGCACTGGGGCAGCACGTGGGATGTGGCTGTGTGCCCAGCCCTCCATCAGCCTGGCTGTGGTGGGGCCAGTGCCATCTGTGGGGCACCCCTCATGGCTTGGCCTGCTGCTCTGGGCCCTCAGGGTGGGCACCGAGTGCCGCAGCCCTCTGGGCACAGTATGGGTGACATGGTGGGGGTCCCCACAGGGTCGAGCCAGCTCTAAGGAGCTGTGAGATGGGTGTTGGTGAAGCAGGTGCCACTGGGGCGCTGGCCTTGCCTTAGCAGCACCCCCATCTGCCATGGCAGAGCGGCCATGCCCCCACGGGGGGCTCAGTGGATGTGTGGGGCTATGATCACACTCCAACCTCCCCACCGAGCAAGAGCCAAGTCCTGGAGCCGAAGCGGGCAGGCCCTGCGTGTACGGGGCTGATGCCCTGTGCGTAGGAGGCAGGCAGGCTGGCGGTGGTGGGTATTTTGGGTGCTCGGCTGCATCTGGTTTCTGTAGGGCGGAGGCTCTGTTGTGCTTTTGAGGTGTGTGGGGGCATGCACCCCCTCTATCCCATGATGGGCTGGGAAGGTGCTGGTGCCACAGAGCCTCCCCTGGGAGGAAGCGGGCTGCGAGCTGCAGGGCCTGGCTGTGCTCGGCAGATGTGAGGCTGCCGGCAGGAGCCCCAGCAGCTCAAAATGGCTTTAATTTGCATCAGGGTCTGTCCTGAGAACAGCTCGAGAGCTCAGCTGCAGCGGCGGCAGGCCGGCACTTGCAGCAGGGAACAAAGAGCAGGACCTGGTGCTCAGCGAGCTGGGAGCGAGCGTGACTCACCCAGCAAGCCATGCCAAGCTTGCTTGGGGCAAGGCCCCCCCCCTCGACCCAGTTTTGGGACTGTGCTGCTCCACAGCCCCGGGGGTTTGCGCTGACCCCAGCTCTCTGTGCCTGCTTGCAGCACCCAGTGGGTGTAGGCAGGGATCCCCTCCCGTACCCCCTCCTGCCCTGCATGGCTCTTCCTGAGCACTGCCGGCCCTTTATGGAGGGCAGTGCTGCAAGGCCGCAGCAGGCAGCCCTTTGCTGACCGTCTTTTTCCTGCCTGTGCCCTTCCCGTGCCCCAGAGGTCCTGGAGGAAGATGCGAGCCCAGCTCTTCGCTGCCAGCCCCTCTGGTGTGGCCCGCATGGAGAAGTTTGATGTGCGGGATGACGGCACGGCGCTGGAGAAGACCTCCCTGCGGCGGTGCACCCGCCGGGTGATCCGCCTTTCGGACTGCGTCTCCGTGGGCCCGGCGGGCACCGAGAGCTGCCCCAAAGCCACTGCCGCCTTCTACCTCAACACCACAGAGAAGAGCTATGTGCTGGCAGCTGAGCAGCGGGATGAGTGGATCACCCAGCTCTGCCAGCTGGCCTTCCAGGTACCGTGGGGTCTGGCATAGCCAGGACCCCTTGTGCTGCTCCTCTCTTGGGTGAGCTGGCGGGCTCCAGGGTGGGTGGGCAGGCAGGGAGGCTCATGCTCCCCTGGTCCAGGGGCTGTGCTCATATCCCTCTGTTTCAGGGTGCAAAAGAAACAGCGCAGAGCAGTGCGAGGACCCAGCCCAGCCCCACTGTTCCCATGGAGGAGAACTGCCTCTATTCCTCCTGGCAGGACCGTACGTGCAGGGGTGGCGGATAGGGCTGGGGTGGGCTCCAGCTCAGTGCTGCGGTGCTGATCCCTGCCTTGCTCTGCTCCCATAGTGACCGAATTCCCGGTGCTGGTGGTCCAGACGGACGCGGCCACCCGCTGTGGCCTGCATGGGCACTACCTGCTCTCAGCCCTTCCCCAGAGCCTGACGCTGAAGGACCCACAGTCCCGCCAGCCCCTGCTCACCTGGCCCTACCCCTTTCTCCGCAAGTTTGGCCAGGATCAGGTGCGTGCCTCCCCCCTATCCCCCCCATCCCACCTCGTTCCTTGGGGCGGCTGGCTCAGGGTAGGTGCCAGCCCTTCACCCTGCCCTCTGGCCCCACAGGCTGTCTTCTCCTTCGAAGCTGGCCGTCGCAGCGACTCCGGCGAAGGCACCTTCACCTTCAGCACCCCACGGGCCCCCGAGCTCTGCCGGGCCGTGGCCGCCGCCATTGCCAGCCAGCAGCAGGGCAAGGACATCCCCGACCTCCGCCTCTTCTGTGCCCTGGACCCCCAGGTCTCTGCACAGGGCCTCGAGCCCCAACCTTGGGGCCCTGGGTCTGAGGAACCCCAGCCCAGCCCACCCCTGGTGGGGTCACAGCCTGCCTCCCACCCTCCCACCAACCTCCTCCGCTTCCCCCTACCGGAGCCAGAGGCCACAGGCCCCATCGTCTACGCCTCCATCGCTCGGGGCCAGCAGCCGCTCTTCATGCCGGGGCGGCCAGGCCCCACTGAGTCCTGGGCCACGGGGAAGCCACCCCCTGAGCATCTCTATGAGAACATCTTCACCGCAGAGCCGGGTCCAGCTGGGGCAGAGGAGGAGGAGGAGGAGGAAGAAGGGCGGTGGGAGCTAGGGTGCCGCCAGGCCCCTGAGGGCCACAGCAGCGAGGCAGGCCCGCTCTATGACAACCGTGCTGCCCTAGCCCAGCTCCCACGGGGTAGCCCCCAACCCCCTGAGCAGGGCTGGGGCCGTGGGGGGCAGGAGGCGCTGCCGGGGCGTTCCGGGCACAAGCCCCAGAGCAACCTCCGGGCCAAGCTGGTGCGGCTGCTCAGCCGGGAGACCCCTGGCCCGCGGGACTGGGCCTGAACCCGGGCTGGATGCGGTTCGGTGTTGCGGTGCGGTGAATAAACAGCCTGGGCCGGACTCGGCTTTGCCGCCGGTGCTTCGGGGGTCGGTCCCGGGACCGGTGATGCGGAGGGAGGGCGGGGACCGGGGCCGGGCGGGGGCAGCGGGCACCTCCCCGCCAGGGGGCGCCGCCGTGCCCGCCCCGGCAGGCAGGCGCACGCGGCGATTGGCCGAGACGTCCGCCGGCTCCTCCCGCTCTCCATCCTATATAAGGCGGGGCCGTGGAGGGCGGGGGTGGTGCCCGAGTTCGAGTCCCGCGTCCGCCCGCTTTGCTCCGCTCCCCGTTGCGGCGCCGCCCGCTCGGCCCCGCTCCGCCGGGGCCCGACCGGCCGCGGGTGAGTGAGTTGCGGGAGGACCGGGGCTGGGCCGCGGCAGGGCTGAGGTCTCCGTCTTTTGCTGGGGGGGTGGGGTTGGGGCATGAGGGGTGCAGGGCTGAGGCCTGGGTCTGGAGAAGGCGGTTGGTTGGGGTCGGGCCCGTGTAGGGCAGGGCTGGCCCCAAGGCCGGCCGGGGAAGGGAGGCTGTGCGGGACGGGATGGGGAGCGGGGCCCGGGGCCCCCCGTGGGGCAGGGCCGGCGGCCCCTCAGGAGTAGGAGGGCTTCTCAGCCTGGGGCTGCTGGGGACGCCCAGTCCGGCCCGGCCCCAGCCCCGCGGGGGGCTGCCTGCCCCCCGCTCCTGGCCGCCCCGGTCCCGGCGCCTCGCTGGGGCTTGCGCGGCTGCCGGGCGCCGGGAATGCCTGACACGCAGCTTTCCCCCGGCCCTCCCGAGCGGGGAGCGGGCTGGTGTCGTCTTACACGCCTTATATAGCCCGCACCGGCCCGGGGAGAGCGGGGGCACGCTGGCCCCCGGCCCTGCAGCCTCCGCCACCTCCCAGCTTGGGAGCCCGCCGCCCCCATGCGAGGGGTGGGCACGGCACCGGGTCGCCGAAGCTGGCCCTGTCCCCCACCTGGCATTGGCAGGAGGAAGGTTCTGGGGGGCTTCGCGGGGGGGCCTGGCGGCTCTTTCCAGATGAGGGGTGGCCGGGAGGCTGGGGCTGGCCCGTCTGCCCGGAGCCTTGGCCGGCTGACAGCTGTCAGCGCAGCCCTGGCAGGCAGGGGAGCGCCGGGATTCCCTGCCCGACGAAGCCCCGGCTCTGTGTGTGGAGATGGGCTCGCTCCCAGGTAGCATCTGCTCGGCCGGCTGCCGGAGCGCCAGCCTGGCTGCTCTGCCAGGCGCCTCGGGTGGCATCACGCAGCTCCTGCGCTGCTGCTGCTAATTCACCCGGCAAAAACACTTCTGGTTCCCATCCTTCCATACCTGCTGTCACTCCTCTGAGGTCTGAAACAGTCTTGGTTTTCAGTAGTGTGAGTTTCTGGGGTGCTGCAAGGGAGAGCACGTCCTGGGTTTGAGAGAGGGAGAGCAGAGCCCATGGGTGCTCCACTGTGGGTGGCAGTGGGGCTGTGCCTGGCTCTCTGGCACTAGTCAGTGTTAGCCTGGGCCCCTTGGCTCTGACACTGCTGGAGGAGATGCTGATAGATTTGGGGTGCGTCCCTAACCGTGGTGTAGGATGGTCAGGGTGGAGTTACTTCTAGAAACATCAGCTGTCTTCTGCCCTGTCCTGCCAGGCACCAGGCCCCCTCCTCGCCTGCTCTCCCTGCATCGTTCCTGTGTACCCTAATACCAGGATCACACCCTCTTCCCTTGCAGAGATGGGTGACATGGAGTCCTACAAGGTGATGCTGAACGGGCCGGCGCCCTGGGGCTTCAGGCTGCAGGGCGGGAAGGATTTCAGCATGCCACTCTCCATCTCCAGGGTAAGAGAAGCCGAGACCGGTGACACCCATCCTTCCTCCTGCCATGGTGGCTGTGTCCAGGGGGCTGAGGCAGAGCCATGTGGGGGATGCAGATGAGCTGGGGCATTGGGAGTGCTGCGTCCTGCACTGCCTGGCTCTGCGTAACCTCCTTGGTGCCTTATCAGCTGCAGTCCAGCACGGGGGTGTTCCGGGCAGAGGACCACAGCAGAGATGTGAAATGTTGAGCAGCCTCTGCAGAGTCATTCTGGCTGCTGGGGGGGACGGAGGAGGCCCCTTCCGGAGCATGCCTACTGCAGGGGGAGGGGAGCTGCTCACACTGTCTCCAAGCTGTGGGGCTGGCCTCGCGGTCTGCACCCCAATGCTGGGCTCAGCGTCCCAGGACCCAGCTTCTGCCCTCTGCCCTCCCTCCTGCTGTATGGCTCCCAGCTCCGTACCTGAGCTGGCCCCTGAAATGGGCAGGGAGGGGAGGAAGCCTGAGCTGCTGCCCACACTGCTGCCTGCCCTGGGACCTGGCTTCCTCCACAAAACCAGTCCATTTCTCCATCATGAGTGAGAGCCGTTGTGCTGCTGGCTTGTTGTGGCTGAGGCACCTGGCGTGAGCTGCTCCTGGTGTGATGTTTACCCAGGCTACGAGGGTGTGCGGGTCCCTGTCCCTGGGCAGCTTGGTCCCCCGGGTGGGTGCCGGCCGTGGCTCCGGCCACGCAATTGCCTTATAAGCCTTGGAATGTGACTGCATCGTCCGTGCCGCTGACGCTTAGGCAGCTGGCACAGAGACTGCTTCTCGAAGGACAACTTTGCTCGTGGCACCAAGGACTGCGTAGGGGCCTGCCCCCGGCACGAGCCTGGCACCGCGCGCCTGTCCCAGAGGGCGCGGGTCTCCGCAGCACCCCAGCGTGGAGCACGGACCCTGAGGGCACTGTGCGAGGCTTGAGTCGCCAGTGCCGCTGCCCCAGGGCCTGCCGATCTCTGCCGAGCACGCAGAGACGGCTTCAGCGAGTTTATTCTCTAAAAAATGTTTCTCTTGGCTGCGAGCCAGCGCTGAACAAAGGGTCTGGTCGGGTGGAGGAGCCTCCAAGGGCAGGGGCCTTGTGAAGCAAAAGCCCTGCTGTGCGAGCAGGCCAGCACTGCCCTCAGGGCTCGGGCAACGCTGCTGGCCCTGGGCAGGGCAAGCAGGAGCAGCAAGGACATTCCTGGGGGATGTAGCCAGCTTTTGGGGGCTCTCTGGTGAGGCTGGGCTGTGTGATGGTGGGCTATGTCTGATGGGAAGGGGTGACCCTGTTCTGTTCTGCACACCAGAGCCATCCCCAGCCCTAAAACTCCTGCCTGGAGCACGCTGCTGTCCTTGGCCACTGCTTGCCTTGAGCAAGGGCACTGCCAGGCATGGGGCTGCCAGAGCAGGCTGGAGTAAAGTGTCCTGCCGCAGCTTTGAGGGCTGCAGTGGGGTCGTGCTCTGTAGAGCCAGGGAAGCATAGGGGGAAAGCAGCACTGGCACGTGCTTTGGCTCTTGGCTACGTCCGTTGCTGTGACACTACTGGGTGAGCTGCAAGGCTGCTTCAGCTCGGTGGTCGCACAAAAGAGGTACCATCCTGGTCCTCTGCACGCATGCTTCTTGTGGCAAACTGCTCTGCTGGGGTCCTGATACCTTGGCTAGGCAGGCTGTGAGACTGTGGTCCTGAGCTGCTTGCGCTGGAGCCAGGTTAAGGGCTGGCGTCTGGGGAGCTGGATGCTTTGTGGCACGTCCCGGTATCTGCTAGCCAGGGAAGAGGAGAGACCCTCCGTGCTGCAGGCGGGAAGGTGCTGGGGGATGCTGCCTGGGCCTTTGTGCAGGTGCCCCACTTCCCTCTGTGCTGGGTGAGACTCTCTCTGGGGTGCCTGAGCCCTGGACAGGGGTGGCCAGTGGGCATCTTGCTGGGTGCAGTGATGGAGCTATGGGGAACAAAGAACTGGCTGGGCAGAGAGGGGAGGAAGGAAGTCTTGGTTAGCGGGGCTGGGTGGGAAGCAGGAGTGCTGGCACTGCCACGGCTCCTGGCTGAGCTGGCACCTGCCGAAGGGGTTTCCTGGCATGCCAACGCAGAGGGGGAAGGGGAGCGTGGCAGTGCTGGCCGGGCTGGGTGCGGCCGCGTGACGCAGCCTGCTGCACTCTCCCCTTCCCGGGCAGCCGTGTGAAAACCTCTCCCAGCTCCCGCTCCTGCCTCCAAACCCACGCAGCCGCCCCGCGCCTTCCCCAGCCTTCCAGGGCGGCAAGCCAGGGCTTGCAGCAGTGTGGCCAGGAGCCGGCCAGTGCCACTTGCCGCCCAGGGCGCCCTCCTGTGCTGGGCAGGAGGAGCGGGTGCTGGGCAGCGTGGGGGCACCGGAGGGGGTACGCATGTTCTGCCGGGGATGGCAGCGGGATGCAGGTGAAGCCAGGCTGCATCCAGCCTAGGCGTGGGGTTTGGCCTCACCTGGAGGGCCGGTGCTGGTGTGGGGAAGGGGAGTGTGGCTCTGGGGTGGGCTGGGCTCCGCACACAGGCAAGGAGGGGCTGGGGTTCGGCGGCAGAGATTTTTCAGCCCTCTGACAGCGCTGGGAATCTGGCTCGCTCCTTTTATGTTCATGTCGAACAGGACTTGAGGAAATACTTGGTCCGGGTCCAAGCGCCTCAAGTTCTTCCGTGCTGGAGGAGCAGGAATGGCTGCAGCCTGCCCACGTCTGTCTGTCTGTCTGTCAGTGCCTGGGAGCTGCATGCGATGCTCGGGGCCCTGCTCACCTTCGGCTGTGCATCCCTGGCAGGAGGGGAGGGCAGCCTCTGCTTCCCGGCATGGGGCTGACGTAGAGCCATGCCGGGGGCAAGGCACATCCCCGGCACTGTGGCCAGGCAGGGGAACCCATGGCCGTGCTGCCGGCTGCCCCGGCGGGGTGAGGTCTGGGGGAGCGGCGTGGGTGGGTGTCTCCCTGCCCCGGGTGGGGAGCTCCCGCTCCTCTGTGGGGATGAGGTAATGTCTGCGCCTGCCGGCACCGGGAGGGGAACAGGACGGGAGCGCGGGTGGCTGGGGGGAGTGCCCGGGGGGGTGCCTCTCCTGTCCCCCCTCCCCACCCCAGCCAAAGAGCTGGACATGCCTGTGGTTTGCAGCGAGACGTGGGCTGCCTGACGGGCCCTGACTCACTGTGCTCCCTTCCTACCCTGGGACCGTGGGGACGGCTCCGAGGGGTGGCTGGGCCTCCTGCCAAGGCTGAGCCAGCGCCGCTTCTGCCGTTTGGTGTCATGGGGATGGGGCCCTGGGGTGCCGGCATGTCCCCCAGCCGTGCCAGAAGGCAGGGGCTGGGCAGCGCCCTGGGGTAGTGCTGAGCCCTCCACTGCCGCCGAGGGGAAGAGGCTGCTCTGGGCCTTGCATGAGGGAGCCTGTGCCCCAGCAGACCCCTGCCCTCATGAGGATGAGGCCGTCTCTCTGCTCCCTCATCGCCACTCGGCTGGCCCGGCTCTCCCTGACTCTGTCTCTCCTGCAGCTGACGCCCGGTGGGAAGGCGGCCCAGGCCGGTGTGGGAGTGGGTGACTGGGTGCTGTACATCGACGGGGAGAGCACCAGCTCCATGACGCACATCGAGGCCCAGAACAGGATCCGTGCCTGTGGGGACAGGCTCTGCCTCACCCTGAGCAGGTAGGATTTGCGGGTCATGCAAACCTGGGGCCCTGGTGTGGCCAGAGCAGAGCCAGGGCACTCTGCCCAGTGCCATCTCCCGGCACCACCATCTCCTGGCATCACTGCTCCTTGCTCAGAGCCTGGCAGCCCCTGGCTGGGCCCAAGGGCTCTGCTTGGCTGGATGAGGCTTAGCTTGGCTGCTGGCCCTCACCTGTAAGCCACAGGGCAACGCCAGCGAGCCATGGCTCCTCTTGGGTGGGTGCTGCATCCCTGGGGTACCAGTATCCCAGTAGTGGCTGGGCCCGTTCCACCACCTGCCCAGTTGTCTCCTCTCTTGCAGAGCCCAGAACCACCTGGGGAAGCCGCAGAAGGTACGTGTCGCTCCTGGCGCTGCAGCGGCAGCGCAGCCTCATCTCAGGGGAGGGGAATCTCTGAGTGGAGGTGGAGAAATGGACTTTGCTCCTGGGACCCGCAGGCTTCTGGGGGACTGGGGTGTGTTTGGAGGGCTGGAAAACTCCCCTTTGGAGGAGCAACTCTGACCCCTGGCACCGCAAGGGATTGGAGGGAGTGGGGTCTGCCCAGTGGGTGCCCAGGCCCTGGCTGCTGCCTGTCTGCGCCCCTGCCAATGCCGGCTGTGGGCAGGGATGCAGAGGGGGCTGACGCAGGGGAGGAGGCCGGGCAGCCACAGCACGGCCTCAGGGCCCCATGTTTGCTAGTGCTGGGGAGTGCCCTGGCATGGGGAGGCAGGGCTGGGGCTGGTGACCAGTGGCTCCTGGACTGAAGCCACCTGCATGCCTTCAGCTTCGTGCCGCGGGACGGTTGCGATCGGCGTGTGTGTATGCACCACCCTGCAGCGGGCAGCAGCAAGTGTCTGAGGCACTTACTAATCCTCCAATGACCCTTGGGCCAGGCTTGTGACCTGCTGTTGCTGGGCTAGGTGCCCTGCAGAGAGAGATGCCAGCCTGGTAGAGCTCGGTATCTGAAATGCATGTGCTGTCCAGCTTTCCTACCTGGCTTCCTGCTGCACTGCCTGGCCCCGGGGCTGCCCCTTGCATGCTGCTTGACGTGTGAGCCCGTGTCTGTGTGTTTTGTCTCGCTCAGGACTCACTCCCCTGCTCTGAACCCCTGAAATATAACTTCGCTCCCAGCACCGCCCTCAACAAAACAGCTCGGCCCTTTGGGGCCGGCTCGCCTCCGAACCCACGGCCCGGGCTGGTGACGAAACCCGTGACGTACGCGCCCCTGGCGCCCGCCTGCACCCCCCAACACAATGGGTATGTTGCTGTCCGTCCTGCTCCCTGAGGATTGGGGGGAGCCTGCTGCCCGGCCCTGCTGCGCCTTGCATGCCAGGCACCCATGGGTGGGAGTGGGCAACAGTGCTTGTGCCAGGGTCCCCCGATGGCTGGTGCTGAGGTGGCACAACAGGACTGTCACGCGTGGGGACACACAGCCACGCACGTGCTGGTCCCTTGCTTGGGGACGTGTCAGCCTGTGGGGAGTCCTGTGGGGCATGGCACGGCGATCGTATCAGGACACTCGCTGGTGTCTGCAGCGGCAGAGAAGCTGTGTCTGTGTTGTGGCCACCAGCCAGCGCCTGCGCAGGGATGTCCTGCCAGTCCTCTGGCTGCCAGGACAGGCTGGGCAAAGTGAAGCCCTCGAGCCCTGTGCAGCGCTGTCCTTGCCCCGCTTGCAGGGAAAGAAGCTCCCACCTCTGCGGGCTGCCCACCCGGCTGCCGTGTGTCCTGCAGCTGCCGGTCCCTGCCCCTCCTGCTGAGAGCTGCCATGGTGCCTTGAAACTGGGCAATGTGGGGGGATATGGCCCTGGCTGCCTTGGGCACCCAGGCCTGTTTTGGGGGGCTGAGGGAGGCATGGTCTGGTCCGTTGGCGTCTGCCCTTGCGTCCCAGTGTGCTCCCAGCCCTGGTCGAGCTGGGCATGAGTCTCGGGGGTAGGGGGACTGGTGTAGGCCATAGGTGAGCTCTGGAAACTTCTTGGGTGCTGCGGGTCTAACTTCACCTTCCTTTTTCTTTCTTTCTCTCCTCCCTTTCTCTTTCCCTCTCCCCTACAGGTGCTGAGCCTTGACAAGTCAGTAAGCCTTTTGCCTGCTCTTTCTATCCTTCCTGCATGCCTCTTCCCTGCTAGTGCTCTGATCTCCGGGGCAGGGCCAGCCCGGGGACAGGCAGCACGCACTGCTCTGACCGTGTGGGTGGGTCATTCCTGGCACCAAGCTCTCCCTAGCCTGAAGGGCAAGCGCTGCCTGTCTCTGCCAGCTGCTGGGGCCCTGGAGCATCCTCATGTGTGATCCCTTCCCTCCTCCCTGAGATGTGGCTTGACTGAGCGAGGGCTGGCCAGGGCATGCTGCCCAGAGCCAGGCAGGCAGGTAGCACTGCCATGGGCACCGTAGGTGTTCATTGGGCTCTCATGCAGCTGCCCTGCTGGTAGCTTTTTTGACCTTGGCTTATTCTTGCCCTGTCCTTTCCCCTCCTGGCCCTTGGGGCCAGTCTCAGACTGCCAGGAATCGTGGTCAGTCCTGAGTCAGTCCTTAATGGGCCCTTCCTACATGGAGGAGGAGTAGGGGGTGTGGGCAGTAAGGCAACGTGCGGCGTCTCAGGTACTGGTGTGCTAAGGTTCTGTGCTGGGGGAGGTGTGGGGCAGCCCCAGGGAGGTGATGCTATGGGGATCTGTCAGACTTGACAGACAAATCTGTGACTCACAGGCAGCCCCCGCAGCCGCTGGAGCCCCCCAGTACCCCCGTGTGCGACCCTGTGAAGTTGCGGCTGATAGAGGATGCTGAGGACTGGCAGCCCCATACCGGGACCTCCCAGTCCCGTTCCTTCCGCAAACTGGCCCGGCTGATGGGCACAGACAGCAGTAAGTTCCCATAGGGCCCGGCACTACCTGGCTGCCTGGGGGTGCCCAGCTTTGCCAGGGCAACTGGAGCCGGATAAAGGCTGTGGTGCATCATGGCACTGGAGTGTTGGTTTTGGCCCCATGTCGCTCCTTTGGGGCGACTGAGTCAGTGGGAGCTACTGGGGCTGTGCGTGGGCTCATGGTGCTGCCGCAGGACTGGGGCTGTGCTCTGCCCTGTGGCCAGGCAGGGCTGTGTGTTGGGGTATTAGGGCGGTGGGAGGAGAGGTCGGTTTTCCTGCCTTTCCCTTCCTACTGTCCCTGGGCCATGGTTGCTGCAGACTGACTCTGTCTCCTCCTTTCTCTCCTGTTGCACTCAGTGGAGGATCGTGAGGATGAGCTTGTTAAAAAGCCCAGGTAAGGGGAGCGTGTGCCAGGGCTGCAGCAGGAGCCATGAGGACGCCCACCTGGGGCTCAGCCCACCCGGCTGGTTTGCACTCACTGCTTGCAGTGACTTCAGGGAAGCTCTTTACCCTGTTGTTTCTTCTCTCCTCTCCTCCTTCTCCTCTGTCCTCCCATTCCCTCTCTGTCCTCTCCCTCTCCTCAGAACCGAGCTGCTGGCAGAGCTGCAGAGCCCGCCCTGTGCTCCCCCTGCGACAGGCACTGCTAGTGCTCAGCCGCTGCTCTGACCGTCACCTTGTGAGGGTCCTGTTCAGGCACCCACCTGCCAGGCAGGCTGTCCCCAGATGGGGTGTCCCTGTGCTGGGCAGGATCTGCTGGGCACTGCTGTCACTAAGCTGGGGAATCTGAGCTGCACCATTGCTTCTTGAGAAAACGGCATCTGGACGAGGCTGGTGACACCGGCAATGCTTTGCTGGGGGTCTTGGGAGGTGCTGGGCAGTGCCTGGACCTGGGGCACAATGTCCTGTGAGCCTGGTGTGGGGCTGCAGGGCGGCTGGGCAGAGTTGGGTGAGTGTCACCGGCTTTTCTGTGGGGGGTGGCTGGGAGGCTGGTCTGGAGTGAATGCTGCCAGCTTCTCTGTGGGGCTGCGGGTGTGTATGGGAGGGATGCACTGAGCCATGGGTCAAACATTGACAGTTGTGCCGCCATTTTTTCCGATGCCACAGGGATGCCCGCGGGTCTGGCTGGGGTACAGGGGAGCAGTGGTGAGTGCTGGGGTCTGGCAATGGGGTCAGTGTGTTTGAGGGCACCTTCCGGAGCGCTGCCTTGTGCCATGGTGCCGGGCAGGGTACGTGCATGGTGCCGGCTGAGCACCTGCCCTCTGTCACTCGCAGGCAGCCCCCGCAGCCGCTGGAGCCCCCCAGCACCCCTGTGTGCAATCCCGGAAAGTTGCGGCTGATAGAGGATGCTGAGGAGTGGCAGCCCCACACCGGGACCTCCCAGTCCCGCTCCTTCCGCAAACTGGCCCGGCTGATGGGCACAGATGGCAGTAAGTTCCCATAGGGCCCAGCGCTGCCTGGGGGTGTCCAGCTTTGCTGGGGTAGCAAGAACCCAGTAGAGGCTGTGGAGTGATGAGACACCAGCAGCTTAATTTTTGCCCTAAGTCAACCCTTCAGGGTGGCTGAGGTGCCTGGGGCTGTGCCTGGGCTCATGGTAGTGCTGCTGGGCTGGGGCTGTGCTCTGCCCCGTGGCTGGCAGGGCTGTGTGTTGGGGCAGGAGGGCAGTGGGAGGAGAGGTTGGTTTTCCTGCCTTTCCCTTCCCTTTCCTTCCCTTCCTGCTGGGCCTTGGTTGCTGCAGACTGACTGTCTCCTCCTTTCTCTCCTGCTGCACTCAGTGGAGGATCGTGAGGATGAGCTTGTTAAAAAGCCTAGGTAAGGGGAGCATGTGCCAGGGCCGCAGCAGGAGCTGTATACAGGGCTGCATGTCCCAGGCAGGATTCTGGGCATTGCTGGCACTGAGTTGGGGAGGCTGAGCTGCACCGTGGCCTCTGGGGCAAACAAGTTCTGGAGGAGGCTGGAGGCACAGGGAGAAGCTGGCTTAGGGATGTTGGGATGTTCTGGGCAGTGCACGGACCTTGGGTAGAAGGGCCCATGAGTCCAGCGTGGGCTGCAGGGTGGCTGGGCACAGCTGGGTGAGAGCCACTGGCTGGTTTGCCCTCACTGCTTGCCGTGACTCTAGGGAAGCTCTTTACCCTGTTGTTTCTTCTCTCCTCTCGTCTCCTTCTCCTCTGTCCGCCTGTTCCCTCTCTGTCCTCTCCCCAGAGCTGAGCTGTTGGTGGAGCTGCAGAGCCTGCCCTGTGCTTACCCTGCGACGGGCACCGCCAGTGCTCAGCCACTGCTCTGACCGTCACCTTGTGAGGGTCCTGTCCAGGCACCCACCTGCCAGGCAGGCTGTCCCCAAACGGGCTGCCCTTACAGGGGGTTGTCCCTGTGCCAAGTGTGCCGGGCAGGACCCTCTGGGCACTGCCAGCACCGAGCTGAGGAGGCCAAACTGCAGCATAGTGTCCTGGACACAGTGGGTGGGGGCAGCTGGTGGCACTGGCAACACCTTGCTGGGGGTGATGGGAGGTGCTGGGCAGTGCCTGGACCTGGAGCGTGATGTCCTGTGGGGCTGTGGGGCGGCTGCAAGGCTGGTCTGGAGTGAATGCTGCCAGCATCTTCGTGGGGCTCATGCTTCTGTGAGGCTGGGGCTGCGTGCAGGAGGGATGGACTGAGAAATTGACTATTGTGCCACTGTTTTTTCCAATGCCACAGGGATGCCCGTGGGTCTGGCTGGGGCACAGGGGAGCAGCGGTGAGTGCTGGGGTCTGGCAAGGCGATTGGTGTGTACAAGAGCACCTTTGGGAGCACTTCCCTGTGCCAAGGCAGCGTACATGCTTGGTGCCAGCTGAGCGCCTGCCCTCTGTCACTCACAGGCAGCCCCCGCAGCCGCTGGAGCCCCCCAGTACCCCCGTGTGCGACCCTGTGAAGTTGCAGCTGATAGAGGATGCTGAGGACTGGCAGCCCCGCACTGGGACCTCCCAGTCCCGTTCCTTCTGCAAACTGGCCCGGCTGATGGGCACAGACAGCAGTGAGTTCCCGTGGGGCCTGGCGCTACCTGGCTGCTTGCAGTGCCGGACTTTGCCTGGGCTGCTAGAGCCCAGCAGAGGCTGTGTCATGGCACCGGAACATTGGGTTTGGCCCCTTGTGGCCCCTCTGGGGCGGCTGAGCTGTTGGGTGCTGCCCAGGGCTGAGTGTGGGCTCATGGTGCTGCCGCAGGACTGGGGCTGTGCTCTGCCCCGTGGCTGGCAGGGCTGTGTGTTGGGGCAGGAGGGCAGTGGGAGGAGAGGTTGGTTTTCCTGCCTTTCCCTTCCCTTTCCTTCCCTTCCTACTGTCCCTGGGCCTTGGTTGCTGCAGACTGACTCTGTCTCCTCCTTTCTCTCCTGTTGCACTCAGTGGAGGATCGTGAGGATGAGCTTGTTAAAAAGCCCAGGTAAGGGGAGCATGTGCCAGGGCCGCAGCAGGAGCTGTATACAGAGCTGCATGTCCCAGGCAGGATTCTGGGCATTGCTGGCACTGAGTTGGGGAGGCTGAGCTGCACCGTGGCCTCTGGGGCAAACAAGTTCTGGAGGAGGCTGGAGGCATTGGGAAAAGCTGGCTTAGGGATGTTGGGATGTTCTGGGCAGTGCATGGACCTTGGGTAGAAGGGCCCATGAGTCCAGCGTGGGCTGCAGGGTGGCTGGGCACAGCTGGGTGAGAGCCACTGGCTGGTTTGCCCTCGCTGCTTGCTGTGACTCTAGGGAAGCTCTTTACCTTGTTGTTTCTTCTCTCCTCTCCTCTCCTCCTCGTCTGTCCTCCCATTCCCTCTCTGTCCTCTCCCTCTCCCCAGAGCTGAGCTGTTGGTGGAGCTGCAGAGCCTGCCCTGTGCTTACCCTGCGACAGGCACCGCCAGTGCTCAGCCACTGCTCTGACCGTCACCTTGTGAGGGTCCTGTCCAGGCACCCACCTGCCAGGCAGGCTGTCCCCAAACGGGTTGTCCCTGTGCCAGGCAGGACCCTCTGGGCACTGCCAGCACCGAGCTGAGGAGGCCAAACTGCAGCATAGTGTCCTGGACACAGTGGGTGGGGGCAGCTGGTGGCACTGGCAACACCTTGCTGGGGGTGATGGGAGGTGCTGGGCAGTGCCTGGACCTGGAGCGTGATGTCCTGTGGGGCTGTGGGGCGGCTGCAAGGCTGGTCTGGAGTGAATGCTGCCAGCATCTTCGTGGGGCTCATGCCTCTGTGGGGCTGGGGATACGTACAGGTAGGATGCACTGAGCTATGGGTCTACCATTGACTATTGTGCCGCCATTTTTCTAATGCCACAGGGGTGCCCGTGGGTCTGGCTGGGGCACAGGGGAGCGGTGGTGAGTGCCGGCGTCTGGCAAGGGGGTTGGCGTGTGTGAGGGTGCCTTTTGGAGTGCTCCCCTGTGCTAAAGCAGGGTTTATGCTTGGTGCCAGCTGAGCGCCTGCCCTCTGTCACTCACAGGCAGCCCCCGCAGCCGCTGGAGCCCCCCAGCACCCCTGAGCGCGATCCCGGAAAGTTGCGGCTTATGGAGGATGCTGAGGAGTGGCAGCCCCACACCGGCACCTCCCAGTCCCGCTCCTTCCGCAAACTGGCCCGGCTGATGGGCACAGATGGCAGTAAGTTCCCGTAGGGCCTGGTGCTGCCTGGCTGCCCAGGGGGTGTCAGACTTTGCTGGGGTAGCAAGAACCTGGTAGAGGCTGTGGGGTGATGTGGCAGCAGGGGCTTTGGTTTTGGTTTTTGGCTGAGCCAACAGGAGCTGCCCTGGACTGTGGTGTGGCGCAGGCTGTGTGTGGGTACGTGGTGGTACTGCTGGACTGGGGCTGCGCTCTGCCCCGTGGACAGGCAGGGCTGTGCGTTGGGGCAGGAGGGTGGTGGGAGGAGAGGTCGGTTTTCCTGCCTTTCCCTTCCTGCTGTCCCCGGGCCTCGGTCGCCGCAGACTGACTCTGTTTCCTCCTTTCTGTCCTGCTGTGCTCAGTGGAGGATCATGATGATGTGTTTGTTAAAAAGCCCAGGTAAGGGGAGTGTGCACCAGGGCGGCAGCGGGAGCTATGGGGCTGCATGTCCCGGGCAGGACCTGCTGGGCATTGCTGGCACCGAGCTGGGGATGCTGAGCTGTGCCGTGGTGTCCCGGACACAGCAGGTCAGGGGCAGCTGGTGGCACTGGCAAAACCTTGCTGGGGGTGTTGTGATGTTTGGGCAGCACCTGGACCTGGGGCACAATGTCCCATGAGCCTGGCGTTGGGCTGCAGGGTGACTGGGCAGAGTTGGGTGAGTGTCACCAGCTTCTCCCTGTGTGGGGACAGGGAAGGGAGCCGACGCTGGCGGGGGGCTGTTCCTTGCCCTGTGCAGCCTGGCGGGGGTGGTGCACAGCGCCCGTTTTTTTGCCTTCACCTCTCCACAATGTCTCCTGCCCTGGCACCGTGATCGTTGGGTCCTAGCCCAGCTCGGTTTACTCTGCCATAAATAAATGTTCCTGGTTTTGTAGCTGTCTCCTCCTTGTCTTTGCCCTGGAGAGGCACAGAGCCACCAGCTCTCCCTCTGTCCCTGTCCCCACTCTCGGGTGGGCTGTGCCTTTCTGGCCCTGGCTTGCCCTGCCTGCTCCCAAGCCCAGTGCTGGCAGCCTGCTGGGGGGCACAGGCCTTGCCCCTCCCAGGACCAGCCTGGCCCTGCCTAGCCGGCAGAGATGGCAGAGCCCTACCTGTCCCCAGCTCTGCTGGAGCTGGACCCCAGGGCTCCCCGTGCCGGGTCAGGTCCAAGCCCTTCTGCACCCCAATGAGGCTGGGGGTGACCATTGTTTGTGAGCAGATAGCCGGGGTTTGTGTGGTCCCCAGGATCCCTGATCAGTCTGGAGCAGTCCAGAGCTGGCTGTGGGACCCCAACAGGCCTGTGCTCCCTCCCACCGCTCCCCAGACCACCGCAGTGGGTGCCAAAGACCCTGGGGGTGCTGTGTCTTCGCAGGGCTGAAGGCGCTTGGCTTGGTACCCCATCGCCAAACCAGCTACCAACTGGGCACGGGGGCTTGGCTGGCTCCTGCCTGCTTGTTGGGGTGGGGGGGCCCTGCCTGCACACATAGGGCAGCGGGGGCAAGCGGGGCAGGCTGGATTAACTGCTTGTTCTGTAGCCAGGTCTCCGTGCTGGACCCATCCCCGGGAGCAGCAATGAAGACTGAGCCGGGACTGGGTGAGCAAAACATTTCCTCTGGGCTTGGGGGTAGAGGCGCGGAGGCACTAGGGGATGCTGCTTCGCCAGCCACAGGCGCCGGGGGGGCTGCCCAGGGATCGGGAGCACTGTCCTGGAGACTTGTGTGTGCATGCAGGCCCCAGGACCCCTGCCGCCACCCCTGGCCCTGCCAGTCGCCCGCCCTGGGCTGTGGACCCCTCGTTTGCTGAGCGCTATGCCCCGGACAAGACGAGCACGGTGGTGAGCAAGCACAGCCAGCCGGCCACGCCGACCCCCATGCAGAACCGCAGCTCCATCGTGCAGGCAGCCCAGCAAGTCCCCGAAGGGCCCGGCCGCACACCCCTCTGCTACAAGTGCAACAAGGTCATCAGGTGAGCCCTGGCCACCACCGCCGCCACGCCAGCATCCTGGGCCCCAGCATGGCTGACGTGGCTCTGTCCTGCCGCAGGGGACGCTACCTGGTGGCGCTGGGACATTATTACCACCCCGAGGAGTTCACCTGCTGCCAGTGCAGGAAGGTGCTGGATGAGGGCGGCTTCTTTGAGGAGAAAGGCTCCATCTTCTGCCCCAAGTGCTACGACACGCGTTACGCACCCAGCTGCGCCAAGTGCAAGAAGAAGATCACTGGGGTGAGTGTCCCTCAGCCTGCCCCACATCTCCTGTCTTTGCTCCCCACTCACCTACAGGTGCCTGGCTCTGTCCCATCCCATCCCATGGGATCTCTTGTCCCTTTCTGCCCTGGCTGGGGCTCCCCTGCAGTGCAGGGTGGTCCTGCCCCCAGCTGACAGCGGTTCCCCTCCAGGAGGTCATGCACGCACTGAAGATGACCTGGCACGTGCAGTGCTTCACGTGCGCTGCCTGCAAAACTCCCATCCGTAACCGTGCCTTCTACATGGAGGAGGGACAGCCCTACTGCGAGAGAGGTAGGACCCAGGGACCCCATGTGTCACCCCCACCATGGCCCTGGGGCACCAGGCACTGTTGGGGCTCAGCAGCTGCCCACAGGCATGGGGTGTGAGCTGCCATGCACTGAGGGGCTCCCCCTGGGCCATGGGGAATGCAGGCACCCCCCTCCCACAGCCCTGAGGAATGCAGGGACCCCCCTCCTGCAGCCCTGAGCCCTCCATCCCGGTCCTCCCCTGCTGCCGGGTAGTGCCATCGCTCCCATGTTGCCATGGCGATGATGGAGGATGTACATCAAAGGCGAGTGCTGCATCCTGGGAGATGAGGTTTGCCTCCTCCCTGCAGCGTGGTGGCAGCCGGGGCCACTGCACAGCACAAACATCTCACCCGGGTGTCTCGGGCACCATGCCCCCGGGGCTGGCAGCGAGTTGTCCCCAGGCTGTGCCTGTGGGCTCCTGGCTGTGCTCCAGCCCTGCTTCCCTGGGATGAGGGGCTGCGGTGCCAGGGAATGCTGACCTGGGCTCTGCCTCTCCTCGCAGACTACGAGAAGATGTTTGGCACCAAGTGCCGTGGCTGTGACTTCAAGATCGATGCTGGGGACCGGTTCCTGGAGGCGCTGGGGTTCAGCTGGCATGACACTTGCTTCGTCTGTGCGGTGAGCCATGTGCATCCCTCCCCGGCTGCTGGTGGGGGCTGTGACTCTCCCTGGCAGTCGTGCCCTGCGTGGGGTATGCCAGCAGCACGGGGTCCCTGCTGCCATGAGGTTTTCCTCACTTGTGTCTGTGCTGGTGGCTTGGGAGCCTGCTCTGAGCCTCCTGCTCCCTGGTGTCTGTGCAACAACCAGTGCTGAACCCTGGGCTGTGGGGGGACCTGGGGGCTGGGTCAGCCCCCCGTGACCTGACCACCTGTGCTCTCTTCCCCAGATCTGCCAGACCAACCTGGAAGGGAAGACGTTCTACTCCAAGAAGGACAAGCCGCTCTGCAAGAGCCATGCTTTCTCCCACGTGTGAGGGGCGGGAGTTCAGTTGTGCCCACGCGTGCCCCTGGCCCTGCATGCTCCTCTCCCCCCCCTGCCCCCGCCCCAACCTCCGCTGACCCCAGGGAGCCAGGCTGGGCCCTCACCCCTTCCCCTTGCTCCTGCCTCTTTCCTAGCAGCTCCTGGTCCAGCTCCAGCAAGAGGCAGTGCTGGGTCCTGAGCCCCTTATAGCTGGGTGGCTTCTTCTGCACCCCCTAACTGGCCCTAGGAGCCCCGGTAAGGGGACGCTGCATGGGTCTCCTGCTCCCCAGCCACACAGTGTGGTAGCCACGGCCGTACCGAGGCTGGCACAGCAGGGCTGCTCCCTTGCTTAGCTGGGGCCCAGGTGCCTGGCAGCTCAGTGCCGGGGCAGGGATGCTCCTATAGAACATCCCTAAGAGGGTGAAGACCAGCCCCCTGCCAAGCTCTCCCTGCCTTCCCTGCTGCGTGCTTAGTGTGTGGGGCTGGAGACCCGGCCCTGCTCCCCTGCCAGGGCCCTACCTGCACAACCCCCCGGCCACCCTGCAGCCTGCTGCGGTGGCTTCCTACCCCAGCTGAGTGCCAGAGGGGTCTGTGCCTCGTGTCCCCCAACCCAGCTGGCCTGCTGCTCCCCTGGGGCTGGCGTGCGGCAGCACCCCCAGCCCAGCCGTGCCGGGGAGCAGGGCAGCGTGCCAAGCCCACCCCAGCCATGGGCTGGCAGTGTGTGCTGATGGCCGGCCGGCTGGCCGGCTCCCGCAAGGCTCGGGCACGGCTTCCTACCAAAGAGTGCTCTGCCACTGCCGTCCCAGGCCTGTAAATGCCTCTCCCAAACCCACACTCTCCGGTTGGGCTGCCGCTGATGTAGCCACGGTGCTTTTAGTGCCTTTAATAAACACTTCTCTGCAAGTGCCGGCTGTCTTGAAGCCTGTGGTTTCACCGAGCGAGGTGCGGCCGGCTGGGAAGGTCACGCTCAGCCCTTGCCCCACTCGTCCCCTGGGCCTGACTCAGCTCCTTCCAGCTTTCCGGGGAAAATCTTTGCCTCTGATCTCCCCTCCTCTGCCTGACCCCTCATGTCACCTGGGTCATCCCTCTCTCTTTGTAGCAGGCAGGACAGCTGACGGAGGCGGTAATTAATCTGGGGGGCAAAGCTGCAGCAAGGGGCAATGGGGCAGGTGTTGGACCCTGCAGGGGGGTCCCCGCTTGCCTGGCGGTGTTCCCCAGTCCCTGCTGTGCCCTGGCCATGAATCCTGTGCAGGGGACAAGAAATCATGGGGCACGCGTGAGCCACGTGCACCAGCTCTGCGTGTGCGTAGAGCAGCCAAGTGTTCACTCATGCGATGCAGCTGCTGTCCCGAAGGACGGGTGCGAGGCCACGCCGGCACCTCCAGCTGGAATGGCCTTGGAGGGCAGCGGGTGCGGGGAACAGCCGCTCCTCCCACTCTGCTCTGGCAGCTGGAACGGTCATTAATAATTGCAGCTCTTACCATGATGAGCAATCATAAGGAAAATTGTCTTGCTAATCTACTGGAAGGTTCTGCTGGGGGCAGGAGCTGGCTGCGGGAAGCCAAATGCCTCCCAGCATCACCCAGAGCTGGCCTGTGGCTGCGGTGCCACATCTCCTGGTGCCAGCTGCAGGAGTGCAAAACCCCATCAAAGATGGGGAGGGGAAAGCAGGAGTGATGGAGGCAGACTGGGGCTGGGCAATGGGACAGTCACACTGAGGACTAGCAGGCCAGGGTGGTGAAAAGGGATGGAAACCGCTGGCACCTGCCTGGCAGGGCCAGGACGAGCAGGGATGTGGTAAGTGCCCAAGTGTGAGTTCCAGCTGCGCAGCCAAGGTCAGGGGACGCGCTGGGGAAGGTGAGGTGACTGCGGCCCCACGTGAGCAGCCACGGAGCCAGCCCTGGCTCAGCTGGGACAGCAACCTGTGAGTGGAGGGCAGGGAAGGGGTAAGGGAAGGCAGCCATGCGGGACAGAGCCTGCTGGGGTAGCACGGCCTGGGAACAGGTTGTGCCAGCTCAGCCCTGGGGTACCTGGCCTTGGAGCAGGGCAGAGCCGCGGTGCCACAGCCAGCCTGCCTCTCCCTGAGGGAGAACCAAACTTCTCCCTTGTGCTGTTCCAAGGCTGGCACCCACTGGGGGATCAGCCCCTTCTGGTTGGTGCCCTGTTGCTTCTGGTCCCTACTGATGACACCTCTACCACACAAGGTGCCTCTGTGCTTTGCCAAGAGCCGCTCTTACCCACCAGCTCTGCGCACCATACGAGGAGCTTGTGCACAGGCAGCGGAAGGAGGGTCTCGGGTGGGCTGTGGAGGTGGAGCCTGGGGAGGGGCCGCAGCCGTGCTGCTCTGAGAACAAAGCCTGGCGGCAGCAGGCTCAAGGCTCCCACCATGTCCCCGAGCGGGGTCCCACCACATCCCCAAAGCCAGCTGAGCTGCTTGCGGGGCGCCTGCCGCAGCCCCAGCCCCCGCGCTGGCCCCGGCAGCTGCTCTACAGCTGCTCACAAACTCTTGCAGCCTCTTAGGGCGGCTCCGGCTCTGGCCTGGCTCAGAAATGCTGGTGCAAGGAGGGCGTGCAGGCGTGGGGGAAGCAGGCAGCACAGGCAGGGCCTGCGGAACAGTGTCCCGTGTCCCACTGAGCTTGGGGGGTTCATCCACAGGCTGCTTTCAAGGGCTTGGTTCGGGAAGGGCCATGCCGGCATCAGCTCCAACCTGCAGGAATCAGGCCCTGTACGCTCCCCGCTGTCGCTCCAGCACGGAGGCCCCTTCGGCACGGTTCTGGTCCGGGATGCGGGCATTGCCGGGGGTCGTGAAGGCAGGGTGGGGCAGGGCGATGCTGCCTGCCCTGGCAGGAGCGTGCAAATCCAGCTGGGAGCCCCCGCAGAGCCCTGTGCGGGTCAGTGCAAAAGCAACTTTGTGGGTTCAAATGGAGGCAAAACCTCCTGGAAAACACGCTATCCTGCACAGCCCGGCAGGGTCTCAAGGGGACTGGGGGGTTTGGGAGCAGTGGGGATGAAGGGTCGGGCGGGCAGCAAAGGGGCCCCCCACAAAGGCTGCGCTCACTGACAGCTTGTGCAGCAGTGAGGGCACGGCCGGGTGTGTGGGGCAGAGCCCACGGTGCCGCGTCCATGGAGGGGAAACCTCAGGGCACAGGGGCTCGGGCCAGAGGGGAGCTGAGGGCACAGGGTTCCCGGTGTGTCGTGTCCCCAGGGTGGAGGTGACATGGGACAGGGGAAGGTCTGGGGTGCAGAGGAGCAGCCGGCATGCGAGGTCCCCAGGGTGCAGGGTCCCCGGGAGGGGGTAGCACAGGGTGCCGGACCCCAGGGCAGAGGAGAGCCCAGGGTGCGGAACCACCCGGGGTGCAGGGTCCCAGGAGGGAGCTGAGCCGGGGTGCAGGTTTCCGGGCTTCAGGGTCCCTGGGGCGGGGGGATGGCCCGGGGGGCTGGAGCAGACCCCAGGCTACAGGGTCCCCGGGGTGCAGGATCCCGGGGGCGAGCCGGCGGGGGGGGGGGGGGGGGACGGCCAGCCCGGGGCGGGGGCGATGCTGCCCGCACCCCAGGGGTCCCGGCGCGGTGCCCGGCGGCGCGGCCGGCGGGGTGCCCCGGGGGCGCCCCGGGGGGCGCGGCGGGGGCCGGGGCGGGGGCGGGGGCCGGGCTGGGGTGGGTGGGGGGGCGGAGGGTGGTGGTGGGGGGGCCGTTCGCGGCGCTAGGACCGGGCGCGGCGGCGGGCGGAGCCTCCCCGCCGCTCGCCCCTCCGCCCGGCCGCTGCGGCAGTGTCTCGGAGGCGGGCAGGCGGCCGGTCCCTCCGGTCCCCCCGGCAGCATCCCGGCCCCGCCATGGCTGGCGTCGGCTTCGCGGCGCACCGCCTGGAGCTGCTCGCCTCCTACCAGGACGTGATCGGCGAGGACAGCCCCACCGACTGGTGAGCGCGCCCGCCGCCGCCGCCGCCGCCCCTTTGTCCCCGCCGCCGCCGCCGCCGCCCTTTGTGCACGGAGCCGCCCGGTAACACCGGCCGCGCCCCGCGCTGCGCCCCCCGCCGCCCCGGGCCCGCGATGCCGGGAGCCCCGGCACACAAAGGCGGGCGGGGCGGCGGGGGGGGGGGGTGTGTGTGCGTGGGGGGGGGTCTGTGTCTGTGTGTGCCCGGTCCGCCGCCCCCGGTGCCCGCACCTGCCCGCCGCTGCCGCCGCCGCCGCACCGGGCCGGGGCGCGGTCCCCGCTTTGTCTGCGCCGGGCCGGCACGTGCGAGCGCCGGCCCCCACCGCCCCCGGGAGCCGCCGGCACCGTCCGACCTCCCGCCGGGCAGCGAACGTGGGGAGCGAGGGGGGGGGGGGGGGGGGGTCCGCGCACGGCGGGGAGGGCCCGGGGGTCCCCCCCCCCGGTGCTGGGCCCGGCCCCGGGTCCCTCGCCATTGTCTGGAGCCGGAGCCGCGGGCAGGGGCGCCCGGGGAACGGGGGGGGGGGGCGGGGATCGGGGCGCCACCAGCCCGGCCCCGCTCCCCGCCGGCCCCTCCGGTGCCCCGGCATCGGGCGACCCCTCTGCCCGGCATCCCCCCCCACGGCGGCCCCGCTGTCCCCGGCCCCCCCCGAGCTCCCCGGGGTGCCCCATCCCCGGAGGGCCGCGGGGCGTCGGTCCGGGACCGCCCCGCCGGGCTGGGGCTGCTGCGGGCTCGGGGCGGGGGGTGGCCTTCCCCGGCGGGACACCCCCCCCCTCCCCTCGGCCTGCCCTGCCCTGCCTGTACCCCCAGTGCGGGGCACCCCGTGCTGCGGGCGCCGGGGCCCGGCCGGATCCAGGCCCCGCTGCTGCCGGCACAGCAGCCCGCAGGGAGCATCTCCCCACGCCGCCCCGATTCTCCCAGCGCCCACCCGCATCTCCCAGCCCCACCCGGGTGCAGTGGGGCCGGCTGGGGCCATCTGCCCCGGGACCCCCTCCTTGCCCCCCAGGGTGTCTGTGCCATGGCATGGGGTGGGGGTGGGGGATGCTGCCAGCACCCTGGGGTGCAGCTCGCTGGGCAGAGCCGGGGTGCTGGGCAGTGTTGGGCGCTGGGTGCATGCTGTGCATGCTGCTCTCTGGCAGGGGTGCCTACCATGCACCCACCACGCAGCTAGGGTGCACCCACCACCCAGCTGGGGGGCATCCAGCACACAGTTGGGGTGCACACTGCTCTCCAGCCGGGTTCCTGCATTCAGGACAGGGCTGGGAGCCCCCCGAGCTGTGTGGGCCTGGGCAGGTCCCGCTCCCCACCAGCCCCAGTTCTCCGGGGAGCCCCGCGGTCCTGTCGCCAGCCCAAGGGTGCTGTGGGTGAGCACGGTGCATGTTGCTGGCCAGGAGGCAGCTGTCAGCCCTGGGTACATCTTGCTTCCCGGCATACGCTGCAAAGGAGCCCTCCCTGCCAAAGCTGCTGAGAGCAGCAGAAACGGTTCCCGGGAAGGAGAGTGCCGGGGCCAGGCCCCCCTCACCTCCAGGGCTGAGGCCCAGCTGGGCAGCAAGCCCCCACCATCCCCGCCGATGGGGCTGAGCTCGCCCCATCATCGCCAGCCCCTCCATCCCATGGTCACCAGGCGTGCCTGGCACTCGGTGCCAGTGGGAGCAGCATCCCTGCTGCAGGCCCCAGCGCCCAGGTGGGGGATGAGGGGTGATGCTGGGAGGGCTGCATCGGGCAGGGTGATGGAGACTGTTGCCCGGCAGTGGCCCAACCTGGCTGAGCCAGAGGCTGTGAGGACATTATGCCGGAGCCCAGGCCTGGGCTGGTGCCGAGGGATGCCATGCTCTTGCCCGGCCGGGATCCCTGTGTTTAGTCTGGGATTCCCCCCTGCTCCAGCCTGGTCCTGGAGGGTCCGAGCGTCCCCTCCCCCTGCCCGGCCCCGCGGAGGCTGCTGGGGCCCATTACTCGATCGGAAAGGAATTTGGTGCTGCTTTCTGAGCACGCCGACTCCCTGGAGCTCCCAGCCACATTGGAAACACATGTGCCCAGGCTGAGGCGGGTGGGCTGGGGCGATGCTCCCCCTCCCTGGCCACGGTGGGGGGGGGCAGGCAGCTGCGGGTGCCCCAGGTGCTGGCACCCACAGGCATTGCTCTGCCTGCTTCAGTGAGCAATGGGGCCGTGCGAGGGCAGTGGGGCCTCTGTCTCCTTGGCGGTGTGATGGGGGATCCTTGCTGGAGTCCCCCGGCTGCGGGGAGCCCTCGTCCCTGGGCTGCTGCATGGGTCACCTCCACCCATGGGTGACCCACATGCCTGGAGCCCAGTGGGTGGGAAGGGGCTGTATGGGCTGGGTGGAGGGATTAAAGCCCATGGAAGGGGGTGAGCAATGCATGATGCTGCCTGCACCGGCTGTGGCATGGCTGGTACTCGCTGCTGGGGCTCATGGTGATGCTGTTGGGCTGCGGGACCCTGGGGGCACCCCTGGGGATGCTGCTGGCCCCAGCCCGGCCCTGCTGGCCCCTGGGCTGGAAACCTCTGGATCCTCCATCCCAGCGTGGGGTCAGGCTGTGCTGCTGGGCCACACTCAGGGCAGGGCTCTGTTTCCACGGCAAGCCCCCTGCTGCCCTGGGAGCACCCCTGGGTGCAGGCAGCAGCACTGTGCTCAGGTACCACCCTGCATGGCGGGGTCCCAGGGTGGGGGAGAGCAGGCACTGGGTGCCTCCAGCACCCGCAGGGCTCCCCAGGCAGCGATGCCGTGGCTCTGCCCTATTTGTTTCCCCCCCTCTGCAGCCAGCTGCATCCCACCTTGCGAGCCCCCAGCCCCTGCCCATGGCCCTGGGCTCCCCCAAACTGCTGCCATCCTTCCCCCATTCCTGGGGGATCAACAGCAGGTCCCCCTGGGGCCAGGGCTGCAGTTGCAGGCAGGGGCTGCGTTTTCCGCCCTTCCCCGGCACAGGCGTCGCAGACGGCGCTTTGCAGCTGCTTTGCCGGCTCCAGGCCGGGAGCTGGCGCCGGCTGGAGTGGCCGATTAGCAGGATCAGGATGTGCGGATTAAAGTCAATCTTGTTGGTGTAATTATCTGCGGCTCGCTGCCGGGGGCTCAGGGGTGGTGGGTGGCAGGGGGGTGGAGGGAGGCCCTCTCCCTGTTAGGCACCCGCCTGCCTTCCCCTTGTTTTTCAGCTCCCAGGGTCCAGCCGTGGCCCTGGTTTGGGGGTTGCTCTGCCTGTAGGGACCCCCCCCCCAGTTACCATCCCCCAGGCTCTGGCTGGAAGCTGCGAGTTTGGGTGAGGACAGCTCTGCCCGGCACCATGGGGATTTTGGTGCTCCAGCAAGCACCGCATGGGTGCTGCTAGCCGAATGCCAATCGGCAGAGCTGTCCGCCCGCCCCGGTGTGGAGATGGGGGGGGGTCCAGCACGGGCGGCCCCGGCTTTCCGGGTGCAGCGTGTGACGGCGGCAGGCAGGTTTGGGTGCCTGCCAGGCCCCGACGGGTCCCCGCTGCCTGCCTGCCTCCCCCGCTCTCCTCCACTAATCACCTCGTCATCGGGGCGAGCTGCATCCCAGCTGGGATGGGGGGGGGTTGCCATGGCGACAGAGGATGCTGGTTGCCTAGCAACATCCCTCCCCTCGCCCACCCGCCCTGGACCAATTCGGCATGCGTCCTCCCCCCCCCGCCCTGCCGTAGCTGGCTGCATGCCCCTGGGAAGGTGCGGGCTGGTGGGGGTCCCCGTGGAGCCCCAGGGGGGGCCGGCTGGGGTGCAGTGGGAGCGAGAGGGGGTTTCCCATCCGCTGGGAACGGTTTCCAAGAAACAGTCTCCATGACGGCCCCATCACACCCTGGCGGCACATTGATTTGCTGCTGCTGGTGCTCCGGCGTCCTCCCCCGGCCTGGTGCCTGCCGGGCCGGTGGCTCACGCAGCCAGGCACGTGAGCGGCCCCGAGTTCCCTGCCGGGGCATGGGGCTGTCCCCAAAGCCGGTTGGTAACCGGCAGGGTCGGGGGGATGCAGAGATGGGCGTGCAAGGAGCTGCGAGGCCGCAGCGGCTTGCGGCACGGCACAGCAGCCAGCTGGTCCCTGTGCCCAAGTGACCCTTCTGTCCCCAACCTTGCGACCCTGCCCCATGGCTGCCAGGCAGCAGGGTTCAGGGAATAGGCCCTGCCCGAAGTCCTGCCTGCCTGGCAGCCTGGCCCTTCACGGTGGCAATGGGCAAGGGATTGGGGGTGGCTGTGTGGCAGCTTGGGGACACCTGGCCGGTCCCCCAGGACCTGCCCCGACCTCAGTGTTAGCAGGATGGGGAGGTGGAGGGGCCACCCCACGCTCCCCCTGGCCATGGCTCACCCACGCTGTCTCCCCAGGGCCCTCTACACGTACGAGGATGGCTCTGATGACCTGAAGCTGGCAGCGTCAGGAGGTAAGGTCCTCTGTCCCTGCAGCTGGCTCGGCTCTGCCAGCGTTTTCCCCAGCACCCATACTGGTGCCGGGTGGACGTGGGCTGACGGTGCTGTGCCAGGCGGAGGTTTGCTGGAGCTCTCCGGCCACTTTGAGATCCAGAAGGTGATGTACGGCTTCTGCAGCGTCAAGGACCCCCAGGCTGTGCTCCCCAAATATGTCCTCGTCAACTGGGTGAGTGGGGGGGGCCATGCTGGGGGGGGGGGGCGTGCCGTGCCCACCGGGGCCACAGTGTTGGCAGGGGCATGGCTGGGTGCAAGGGAGGAGCCTGCGGTGGCCGGGGGGGAGGTGTGGGTGCCCCACAGTCCCGCTGTCCCGTGGTGATCAGCGGGGTGGGGGTCACCCTGCCGCACCCCCCCAGCTCAGCCCCTCCCCGGCTGCCACAGGTGGGTGAGGACGTGCCGGATGCCCGCAAATGCGCCTGTGCCAGCCACGTGGCCAAGATTGCCGAGTTCTTCCAGGTGGGTGACACTGGGGCGGGGGGACGATGTCGCCAGGGCACCCACGCCGGTGCCTGACGGCTGCTTGCCCCCCGCCCAGGGCGTGGACGTCATCGTCAACGCCAGCAGTGTGGAGGACATCGACCCAGGGGCCATTGGGCAGCGGCTCTCCAACGGGCTGGCCCGCGTCTCCAGCCCGGTGCTGCACCGCCTGCGGCTGCGGGAGGACGAGAACGCCGAGCCTGTGGTAATGTCCCCATGGCAGCGACGGCGGCGATGGTGGCGGGCGCAGGGCATCCCTCCCGCCTGGGGCTCCTGTCTGCCGCAGCCCGTCACCCCGTGTGCCGCTTACTGTTATTCCCCCTCGCTGATCCCAGCCCCTCCGCCCCCCCCGCCTCTCCTCCGTCCCAGGGCACCACTTACCAGAAAACCGACGCCACCGTGGAGATGAAGCGGCTCAACCGGGAGCAGTTCTGGGAACAGGCCAAGGTGGGGTATGCTGGGGGGGCAGCTGGTAGCCCCTGGGGAGCGGGGTGAGCCGCTGGCAGGTGATGGGCAGTCCTGTCCTTCATCCCCCTCTCACCAGAAAGAGGAAGAATTGCGTAAGGAGGAGGAGCGGAAAAAGGCCCTGGACGCCCGGCTGCGGTTCGAGCAGGAGCGGATGGAGCAGGAACGGCTGGAGCAGGAGGAGCGGGAGCGGCGCTACCGGGAGCGCGAGGAGCAGATCGAGGAGCACAGGCACGGCAGGGTCTGGGGTCGGGCTCGCGTGCAAGGATGTGCATGTGCAGGATGGCTGCGCACATGCTGCGAGCGTCTGGGGGGGTGCATGGGTGTTGGTTCATGGGATGGGGTTGGGGCAGGGACTGGCAGGAGCTGGTGCCCAGCCCCTCTCCTGTGCCCCCATCGCAGGCGGAAGCAGCAGAGCATGGAGGCAGAGGAGGCCCGGCAGCGCCTGAAGGAGCAGTCCATCTTCGTAAGTGCTGCGGCAGGCATGGGGCCGGGGTTCGAGCCGAAGCTGCTGCCTGGTGTCACCCCCGAGGAAGAGCTTTTCTCAGCTGGGTCTCCTGGGCATCCCGGGGCTAGGGGGTCATGCCACGTCTCTTTGTAGGGGGAGCAGCAAGAGGAAGACGACAGGCAGCAGCTCAGGAAATCAGAGTCAGAGGTGGAGGTGAGTGCGGTGGCGGCCATGCCCAGTGCCTGTCCTCACTCCCCAGCCAGCGATCTCGATGGGAACCCAGCTGGGGGGTGGTCTCTCAGCCCCACACCACTGGGGCAGTGGGTCTCAGCCTCCCCCATCCCCGCAGGAGGCTGCTGCCATCATCGCTCAGCGGCCCGACAACCCCCGGGACTTCTTCAAGCAGCAGGAGCGGGTGGCATCGGGCAGCAGTGACACCGTCTCACCGGGCAGCCACAGGACAGGTGAGGGGCTGGGGGGGGCTGTGGGCACTGGGGGGGCATGGAGAGGCCGGGGGGGACTGCAGGCTGCGGAGCAGGTGAGTGCGGTGCCGCCGGGGCTCCCCGCAGCTCGGCGGGTCACAGTGGGATCTGGGGGGAGCAGGGCTGTAATGGGGGGGGTCCCCTCTACCGTCCCTGGCACTGTGGTTGGGGGTGCCGGGGGCACGAGGACAGCAGGGGGTCGTCCTGCTCTGCTGCGCCACCATCACCGCCACTGCCACCGCACCTCACGCCGCCCCTGCAGCTGGGGCAGCTTGGCAGGGGCTGGATGCCAGGGTGTCTTTGGCAAGGGGGGGCTCATCCTGCTCCCTGCTGGGTGTCATCTGCTCACCTGTCACAGCATCACGCTGGCAGCCAGGGTGGCAGCGTGGTCGGTGCGGCAGGGGTGGGCAGCTGGAGGTCTGGGGGTGGCTTGGGAAGGCAGCTCATCCCATGGGGGCAGCTAAAAGAGGCAGGCGTGGGGCACCCAGCGTGCTCCCGGCTGGCAGGGAGTGCCCTATGAGGAGGCTGGGCTGCCCCACAGTCTAGGGTCCAGCCCTGGGACTCTTTTTTGCGGCTCTAGGGCAGAGGCTAGCTGTCTTGGTGGGCGCCTCCGTCCGTGGGGCCATGTCGTGGAGCTGCGCTGGGGGTCGTGCTGGGGTGCTGTGCTGGAGGGGCTGTGCCATGGGGCTGTGCTGGGGAGGGCCTGTGTTGTGTTGTTCTTGCTGTGGGGTCATGCCATGGGTCATGCCATGGGCTGTGCCGTGGGGCTGTGCTGTGGGGTTGTGCCTCAGGGCAATGCTGTGGGGCTGTGCCATGGGTTGTGCTGTGGGCTGTGTTGTGGCCGTGCCGTGGGGCCGTGCCGTGGGTTCATGCTGTGGGGCTGTGCTGTGCCTGAGCAGATAGTTGTCCCATGGCCATGTCCTGGCCTCTCTCCCCACCTGGCCATGCAGCACTGCCTCCCATCCTTCTGTCCTGCTGTCTTTCCATCCTCTTGTCCTGCCATCCTCCCACCCCACTGTCAGTGCTGCCTCCCATCCCGCCGTCCTCCCATCCTGGTGCCCTGGTGCCCCAGCCCCGCCACAGCTGCGCTGAGCAGGGACTGACCCATCTCTTTGCTCTCTCTCTCTCTCCGTCCGTCCGTCTGTCTGTCTTTCTCTCGGCAGGTCGTCTGCACTGTCCTTTCATAAAGACAGCTGACAGTGGGCCGCCTTCTTCCTCCTCCTCCTCCTCCTCCCCCCCACGGACCCCCTTCCCCTATATCACCTGCCACCGCACCCCAAATCTCTCCTCTTTCTTCCCATGTAGGTAGCTGGGATCCCCCGGGTGTGCAGCTCCTGGGGGCCAAGCCACGGGCGGCTGCCCCACAGCCCACCCCAGCCCCACGGCACACCGGACCGACAGCGGAGGCAGCGCCCCTCCCGTGGGCACCCAGAGGGGGCCGGGCACCCAGGCGGGGGCTGCGCCCGCACCCACGGGCACCCTGCATGCCTCGGCTGGGGCTGGCCCCACGGTGGGCGCTGTGCCCCTGGGGTGGGGGGATGCAGCAGGCTGTGCCCATGAGGCAGGTTGTGCCCGTGGTACCGGGGAGGGGGCACCGGGTAGGCTGTGCCCATGGGACAGATGGGGACAGGGCTGAGCTGTGCCCGGGGAGATGATGCTCTGCCATGGGATGGAGCAGGCTGTGCCCATGGGATAGAGGGGGCCCAGGACAGGCTCTGCTCATGGGGCAGAGGTGGATGGGGCAGGCTGTGCCCGTGGGGCAGAAGGGGACAGGGCAGGCTGCGCCCTGGACCACGCAGGATTTTGCCCGTGGGGCAGCGCGGGATGGGAAAGGCTGTGCCCAGGATTGTGTGGGGCTGTGCCCATGGGGCAGAAGGGGCCAGATGGTGCCTGGAGCCATGTGGGGCTGTGCCCCCCTAGCGAGGGGTAGCAGGGCACAGAGCTGTGCCTGCAGAGGTGAGGCTGTGCCAGGGCCCAGCTGGGCTGTGTGTGGGCAGAGCCAGCATGCACTGCAGCAGGTATGGGGCTGCTTGTCCCCCTACCTGGCAGATGCGGGGGCTGCGGCTGCATGGGGCTAGCGGGGATGCCCGGAGAGGGGCATGGTGGTTGCTGCACCCATGGGTGCCCCTGCCCCGCCACCGCAGGAGGGGATGACGCAGTGGCAGGTACATGGTGATGTACATTTGACAACTCTTGGCCGGGTTGGCGTGGCACAGGAGCAGGGGCAGTGCTGGGGTGCTGGTCCCTCCCCGATGTGGGCAGCCCCCCCCCCATGCCACCCCATCTCCCTTGTCCGCAGGCAGCCAGTCGGACGCCTACCGCAAGGCCTCGGCAGCGGGCTGCAGCCCCTGCGAGTCCAGCCCGGCCGCCACGCCGCCGGGCGAGCCGGGCACCCGCGCGTCGGGCAACGAGACGCCGGCAACGCCCAAAGGTGGGCGCAGGGCTGGCGCTGCCTGCCCCTGCCTGGGGCTGCCTGGGCACATCCCCGCGGTTCCCCACAGCACATCCCCTGCTGCAGCCCCCTCGACTCCTCTGCAGCCCCCGCTGCAGCCCCGATGCTGCAGCCCTGCCAAACTCCCTTGCATCGCTCAGTGCATCCATGCTGTCCCGTCTGCATCCCTTGATATATCCTCCGCCGTCTCTGCTGTGTCCCCAGCGCATCAACGCTGTGTCCGCTGCTCTGTGCCGGTGCATCTCCGCTGTCTCTGCTGCACCCCCCCCAGTGCAGCCCCGCCATCATTGTTGCATCCCTGCTGTCTCTAGTGCATTTTCTAACACCAGTGCATCCCTGTTGCCTGTGCTGCACCACCCCGCCCCGTGCATCTCCCCATTTCCAGTGCATTGCCCCAGCCAGTGCATCTCTACCACTACCGGTGCATTTTCCCCACCCCAGTCTGTACCTGCCCACCATCTCTGCACCATCACCCCAGTGCAGCCCCACTGTCTCTGCTGCATCCCCCAATGCGACTGGTCCTATCTGTGCCATCCCCAGTGCATCCCTGCTTCCCTCCATGCATCCCCACTGTCCCTTTGCATCCCCAGTGCATCCCAGCCAGCTCTGCAGCAGTCCCCACTGCATCCCCACTGGCCCCTTTGCATCCTCTGGTGCATCCCAGCTTTTCCTTCTGCATCTTCCCAGTGCACCCCTCCCCATCCCCCTGTGCCTCCCAGCTACTCTCTCCACCCCAGCAGGGCCCAGGCCCCCCCTCAAGGGATCACCTTGCCCCACACCCAGCCCCACCACGTCCCCTTGGTCCCCTCGGTCCCCTTGTGCGTGCCATCGGTCCCCTCCCTGCCCAGTCACTCCTGCCCATCCCCACAGCATCTCCCTGCTGCACCCAGCCCAAAGGATGCCCCCCCCCCCCGGCTCCCCCGGCCCTGGATGAGGTGTGTGTTGGGGGGGGAGGGTGTCTGTCCCCACTGACTGTTGTCCCCTCCCTTGCAGACTCCCCCAGCCCCAGCACCCAGGAGGCCGGGCCAGTCATCCCTGAGCAGCACTGGCCCTTCCCAGGGCCCGAGGACAAGGCCACCGAGCCCCCCGGGGACGAGCCCAGCCCCAGGCCAGTGTGGACAGCAGGGGGTGACTCCCTGGGGGACCTGATGACCCTGGAGCCTGCCGAACCCTCCCCGTTACCTGTGGCTGCCGAGCCCCAGCCGGGGGAGACCCCCAACCCCGAGAGCCTCATCGACCTGTGGCAGAGCGATGGGGCGACCCCCCCCGCTGCCTGGCCCCTGCCTGCTGCCCCTGTCCCCGAGGGCCCCCCGGCCACGCTGCCCGATGAGGGGACCCTGCTGAGCCTGGACGAGCTGCCCGAGCCCCCTGCCACCTTCTGCGACGCGGAGCAGGAGGAGGAGGCAGCCGGTGGGGGTGAGACCCAGCCCCGGGGGCTTGGCTGCCAGCGTGCCCCCCAGGAGGATGCCCAGGGCCGAGAGACCCCCCCCATCACCAATGGGGAGATGGCCCCCAAGGATGGGACGCCGGGTCGTGGGGAGCAGGTGAGCGTTGCTGGGGGAGGGGGGTCAGGGGTATGACTGGGGGGGGTCCTGACCACCTGCCCCCCCCCCGCTCCAGGCCAGCGAGGGCTATTTCAGCCAGTCCCAGGAGGAGGAGGTACCCCCCCCCGAGGAGCCATCGGCCAAAGCCCCCCAGCCCGTCTTCTACAACAAGCCCCCAGGTGAGTGGGAACGGTGAGGGGGGGGTGTCTGTCCCTCCGTGGGCTACCCCACACTGCCCTGACCACCCCCCCCGCTCCCTGTCCCCCCAGAGATTGACATCACATGCTGGGATGCAGACCCCCTGCCTGAGGAGGAGGAGAGCTTCGGGGGGGGCCTGTAAGCCCGGGCCCTGCTGCCGGCGCAGGCAGACCGCCCCGGCCGGTGTGGGGTATGAGGGGGCCACAGCCAGGGGCCGGGCCCCCCCCTCGCCCCATTGGGGCCCCGCAGGATGAGGCCTCCGGGTGGGAGCTGCCCGGCTGCGCCCCCACCCAGGGGCACCTTTTACAGCCCCCACTCGTTCTCCTCTCTTTTTTTAAGTTGTCGGTAGGAGCCGTGTCAGCCCCCCCCCCAGCCCCCTTTAGCAATCCACCCCCCCCGCTGCCCCAGCGCCCCTTGGGGGGGGACGCACACACTCGCATCCCCTGCCCAGCTGTGGGACAGGGTCTTCATTCTCTTCGTACCCCCCCGGGAGCCCCCCAATACTTTGCACGAGTTCAAAAAAAAAAAAAAAAAAGGAATAATAATAATAATAATAATAATGATAATAATAATAAATGAATATGGCAATAAAGTGACCCGACCAAGGCGAGGCTGCGGCCGGTGGCGCCCCCCCCCCAAACCCCTGTAGGGAGCTGGCGTGGGGCTTGTGCCCTCCCCCCACTCCTTCCTCGCCGGGAGCCCCCCACCCTGCCCCGCTTGGCCCCCGCTTGGCCCCTCTCCCCCCCCCCATGGTAACTGTTTTTGGAAAGCACAAGTTCTGTACCGGCGGTGTGCTCATGTCTGTTAATAAATAAAGCGACTCCCACGGGGGCTGCAGCCTGCTGGGGGGGGCAGGGAGGGCAGGGGAGTGGGGGGCTGCCGCCACCCCGTGGGGGTGTCCCATGACGCCAGCCCGCCGGGAGGCGAACCCGAGCCACAAACTTTTATTCTCAAACTGTAACAAACAAAAAATTTAAGAAACAGAGCAGAGTCCGGGTCCCCAGCGCCCCCGGCCATGGGGGGGCCGGCGGGGGCCAGACGGGGAACCAGCCCCTTCCGCGCCGGCGGCAATGGCCCGCACCGGAGCGGGCGTCCCCAGGGTGACGCGGGCAACCGAAACCACCTCCCCCGGTGCCGGAGGGGCACCCGCGGCGAGGTCCCGGGGACCCCCGGGGCCGCCGTTAGACAGCGGTAGTCCTGCCGAAGAGGGGCATGGAGACCGGGAGGTGCCAGGGTCCCGGCTCGTAGGTGTCCCTGCTGCTGAGCTCCGAGTCCGTCCAGCTGGGAAACATGCGGGGGGAACATTCTGCCTGCAGGTAGAGGTCCGGGCAGGCAGGACCGGGGCTGGCCGAGCGGGGCAGGTGCAGTGCCGAACCGTAGCCGGCGTCCAGGAAAAGGGGTTTGTAGCTGGGGGGCTGCTCCTGCTTCTCCAGCCGCTCGTGGCTCAGGAAGGGGGTGTTGATTTTGCGGTAGAGCCCCCGCGTGTCCATCAGCACCTCGCTGTACGGCGGGGGGGGCTCCGCCATCAGCAGCGCCTCCTCGTAGCACGGCGGCTTCGACAGGTCTGACTCTGCAAGGCAAAGCCCCCCCCCGGACCCCCGCTGCCGTCAGTGCTGTGCCCCGGCTCTCCTGCCGTATCACACCCCCCCCTCAAAAAAAAGGGGGGGGAGGCGCACGCACCGGTGATGCCAAGAGCCCCTCCCTGCTCCTTACCGTGCCGGCAGCTCCAGGGCCGGGGGGGTGGGATGTGGTGGGGGTGATGATGGTGGGGCTCGAGGCGGAGGCGGTGGGGAATGGCGATGCCGGGGGGGCTGCCCCCGTAACCCTCGTAGTGCAGCGGCTCCAGCTCCAACGCGCGCAGGCTCTGCTCCCGCAGCCGCTCCTCCTGCTGCCGCTTCACCCGCCGCCGCAGGTAGCTGCAGAAGCAGCACAGCAGCACGATGAGCCCCCAGATGAGCCAGAAGCCCGCGAAGCAGGTGAGGAAGGTGTAGGTGCCCTGGGACATCACCATCTTGGCTGCCGGCCCCGGGGGGAGGCCCCCGCCTCTCCCTGCCCTCGGGGTGGGGGACGGGATGCTCAGGGCGGCGGCAGGGCCAGGGCAGGACCCGATGCTGTCAGGGCCGCCGAGGGCATCTCCCCGGGCCGTGCCCGGCGGCGTCTCCTCCGGCCCGCGGGTGCCCGCCGTCAGGGGTCCGTCCTCGCCATGGAGCCGGGGGGGGCTGGAGCGGGTGGGTCAGGCCTGGGTGCGCTGGGCGGGCGGCGGGGCGGGGGGCCGGCGGGGTGGGCGATGGGGGGACAGGGCCGGCGGGGTCCCGCTGCCCATCGCTGGGAGGGGGCCGCCGGGGAGGGGGCCCTGCAACGAGACAGACGTGAGCGTGAGCGTGGCGGGGACGCGGCCGCCCTGTTCCCATGGTGACTCGCTCCACATGCGCAGCGGCGCCCGCAGCCGGCGGGGAGCCGTGCCTGGCCCCACGCGCGCCCCCGCCGTCGCCCCCACGGCTGCGAACCCACCCCCCCACCCCCCCAACACCCTGCCACAGCACTGCCGGGCAGCCCAGGGCGGGAAACGGATGCCGTGGCACCGTGGCATCGACACCTTCGAGATCACGGGGTGTCTGCTGGCATCCCCCCTGCTCCTGCCCACCCAGTGCACCCCAAATCAGCTGCAGAGCCCAGGCAGCTCGGCCCCCATGCCGCTCTGCAGCAGGGTGCCCCGCGGTGCCCCGGGGAGGAGCAGGGACACGTGGAGCCGGAGGCTGCCTGCGGCACGTGGCGCTCGCGGGAGCACGTGCACCACGGCCATCGCTGGCCTCGCAGCCCCCAAGGAAGAATCAGGGGATGGTGGCACCCTGACACGGCGATGGACGGCAGGGGGGTGGCGGTGACGGGAACCGTCACCCCTGCCAGGTCCCTGCCTTTAGGCAGGCTGACAGCTCGGTCACATCCAGCCGAGCACCGAACAGGGACAGCGCGTGCCGGGGGGGGTGGGGTGGGGAGCTGTGCACATCAGCGAGCGGGGAGCAGCACCCATGGGTGTTCGCAGGCAGGCACGTAAGCACCCATCAGGATTATTATCGTGGTGTGGGAGAGACCAGGCTCGCCAGCGGGGAGGAGGGCAAGCGCTGGAGTGGCAGTGGCGGAGGGCAGGGTGACCACGGGGGCACCATCGCTCCCACGTGCCTTGGCTCGGCGAAGGGCCACGGGGTCCCCGGCCACCCCACGGGGCAGGGCCACGCTGCCAGCGAGGGCACCACGGCAGGACCACCGGGTGTCAAGGGGGCTGGCGGGGCAGCAGGAAGGGCAGCGGGGCCGGAGAGCCGAGACCTGCCGGAAGGAAGGAAGGAGGGAGGGATGGGGGAAGGAAGGGGCCAGGGAGCCCTGGCCACACTCCGGCCGGGCAGCGGTGGGCAGCGGCGGGCAGTGGGGGCTGCTCCATCACGCAAACAAAAGCGGGGGCAGAGGCAGCGGCGGGATGTGGGTCTTTGGGGGTGGGGTGCCCCTTGCTGGGGAGCCCCAAGCCACCACCGCTGCCCGGCTAAGGCCAGCTCGGTGCGGGCTGAGCTCGCCAGCCCCGACTGCAACAGGCTCCCGGCCGGCAGCCTGGGCATCCCCGGGAGGGGGGGGGCACCCTGCGGGAAGGGCCGTGGGTCGAGCACCGGGATAACGGCCGGGACTGGGGGGGGGGAACGACACGCGACACCGGGAACCGGGGCAGGGGGGGCTGGCGGCGCCTGGGGACCGGGGGCGTTTGCGGATGGGGCGTGCGGGGGGGAGCGGGGCTGCCGGGGCCGGAGACGTGCGGGCTGGGGGAGGCGCGGGGCCGGGCTGGGAGACACCCACGCCGCGCGGGGAGCGGACCGGCCGCCCGGTTGGGAGCAGCCGCCGAGCCGGGCCCCGCCGGTAACCCGGGGCCGCCCCGCTGCCCCCGGCTACGGCCTGGGCCCCCGCTGCCCGCGTCGCATCCCAGCCCGGTACCTCCGGCGGGAGGGGGACACCCCGGCGGGGACCTCCCCGCTCCCGGTGCCGGGCGCGGCAGCCCCCTCCTCCTCCTCCTCTTCCTCCTTCTCCTCCTCCTCCTCCTCCTCCTCCCCCGGGGCGCGCGCCCGCCGGGGACGGACCGGAGGCGCGCGCCCCGCTACGCGCCGCGCGCCCCTGCCCCGGCCCCCGGTTCCCGGTGGCGGCCCCGCGCGCCCCCGCCCCGGCCCCGCTGCCTCCGCGCCGCGCAACAGGCGGAGGCGCCGCGCCCGCTCCCTCCGCGGCTCCCGTTACCGGCGGCGGCGCACGTGGCTCAGGCGGCGGGCAGCGGCGGCGGCTCCATAGGGTGACGGCGGCCGGAGGGGGGCGGGGGAGGGGGGCCCGGTGCGCGCCCGGTGCGCGGCGCCGCCGCCACCTCCCGGCGCTGCCTTTGTCTCCGGTGAGCGCTCCCGCGCCGCCGCCGCGCGCCGCCCCGCCCGGGCTCCCGCCCCGCCGCTCCGCCCCGCCCTCGGCTCGGGGAGGGACCCGGGAGCCGGCGGGCCCCCCGCGCCCCCGCCCCGGGACCCTTCGCCGAGCAGGGGCTACCGGCGCGGAGCGGGGGGGAACGGGCACTGCTACGGGAATCCCCCCCCCCACCTCCCCGGGAACGGCCGCGGGATGGCGGTGGCGTGAGGGCCGTGGCATCCCCGGGGGTGGCCGCGGGAGCCCCACGGGGTGGGGGCCGGGGATCCCCGGGTGACGGCCCCACGGTGCGGGTGGGGTGATGGCCCTGCGAGGCCCCGCGGGGCGATGCCACGGGCTCCCCCATCCGGTGGCCGTGCACTCGCCCTGGGGGTGGCTGTGGCGTGCCAGGGTTTGCCGGCCACCCACTCCCCTGGTGCCAGCCACAGCCTCCTCAGGGGGTGACGGCCATGTGCTCCCCCGGGGTGAGAGCCAGCACAGTACAGGGACAGTGGCAGGGAGGGCAGCTCAGCCGCTGACGAGTCCTTAACGGCCCCCGCCGCCGCAGCCCTCCGGGGTGCTGCAGTGGGACGGGTGGCTGTGCGGGGTGGGGATGCCAGCCTGGCCCCGAGGACAGCGAGGGACAGAGGTGGCACTGGGTGACGCAGCAGGCTGTCCTGGGGGCACCCCGCTCACTTGAGGCTGCCCTTGCCCCGGAGCAGACCCCTTGGCCGGCCTGCCCCGAGGACTCAGACCCCTGCACTAGGGCTCCCCCAGCCATTTGCTGTCTGGGGGCCGTCGCCAGCTCTTCTCTGCTGCGCCCAAGGCCGGTGGTCACGGCTCCCATGGGAGATTCCCCCCCCCCATGCGCTCAGCTTGGGGGCGAGAACACCCGCTCTCCCTTCCCTGCACCCTGGGGCTGTGCCAGATGCTGGGAGCGTGGTTACAGGGCAGAGTCGTGCCCGCTCTGTGCCCGGGCCAGAGGCCGGGTGGATGACCGGGTGTGGGTGCCCGGCAGGGGTGCCCCACGCGGGCCGTGACCCTGCTGCCACTTCCTCCCCGTGGGCAGGGTGGCAGGCGCCTGCTGCAGCCGCACACACGGCGCATTGTTCTGCCGGGGCCCGGCCGGAAGGACTTCCTCCATCCCGGCCAGGGGATGACCCGGGGAAGCCGGGAGCTGGCAGCCCGCTCCCACCACGGCCGGGCAGAGCGGCTCCGGCAGACGGCCAAGCCCCGCCACCTCGCTCGGAGCAGGGCTGTGTTGGCCGTGTCTTCCCTGGCCCCCTTGGCTCCGGCCCCGACTCACCTTGCTGGAACTTGTCTCCCGCGATCGGACCTCACAGCGCAGCCGTGGCAGCCCGGCAGTGCCGGCTCGACGGGTGTGGGGGTGCCCGAGCAGCACCCACGGCGGGCAGGAGGCTGCGGCCATGCAGGGGGGCTTGGGTGCTCCCTCGGGGCATGGGGAACGCAGAGGCGGGGGGCACGCTGGGGCCCACGGGCATCGTCAGGCCAGGGTGAGGGCGATCGGGGGGAGCTAGGCCTCCGGCCCCGCCAGCGCCGGGGGCCGGGAGCTGCCTTCCCCTTCCCCACGGCGGCGGGGGGAGGCAGGCGGGGGAGCGCTCCCCGAGCCACATGGTGGGCTGGAGGAGGAGCCGTTGCCCAGGCAACAGCTGAGAGCATCCTTCACCCCTGAAAATCGTGTGCCGGCACTGCCGCCACAGCCCCACGGCTCGGGGCACGACCCAGGACCCCCAGCACCCCAGGGCCCACCCGGAGCTCACCCAGGGCCTGCCGCGTCCGTGGGGCCCAGACCCACCCATTCCAGCTCTGGCTGTATATACTAGCGCCCACTCACCTGCATGCTGCTCCCCCCCCCAGCAAGGGGAGGGATGGGGATGAGGCCCCCCCTAAACACCCAGGACTGGGACACTGCTGGGCAGGGGGGAGCTGGGGACAGGCAGAGCCCCTTCCATGCCCTGCTCACGGCTCAGGGCAGGCTGCCCACACCCCGGTCCTGCCCGCAGAGCCACGCTGACCATCTGACGGACACCGCTAACACGCTGCTGACCCCAGGACCTCGGTGCCAGGGTGCCACAGCCCAGGCAGTGCCAGCAGGGCAGCACAAGCATCCCTGGCCAGTGCGGTGGGAGCAGCAATCCCCAGGCAGTCCCCATCCCCCCGCCCTGCCTGCCTGCCTTCCTTCTACGGCTGCAGAAAATTCCTGGATTTTACCCCAAGATGCCCCCTCCGAGTGTGAGAACTCCTCCTCGGCCCGCTCCCATAGCAACTGTTCCCTAGCTACCCAGCCGCACTTGCTATTCTCATCCCTGTGCAGCTGTGTGCGGCCCCCCCCGCGCTGCGCACGAGGCTGCCGCTGCTGCCACCGGCCCTGCCGCCAACCCCGGACCCCAAACCCACCCTGCATCCACCCTGAACCTGGCTGTCCCCTTTGCACACTCCCCCATGGCGACTGTCGTGACCCTAACCCTGCTCACGCCGTGTCCCCGCTTTCAGGGGCTGTCCCTTGGGCTAAGGAGGCAATGTTCTGTGCTTCCACAAGGTCCCCCTCTGCACGGTCCACCCCCCCCAACCCCGAAGGAGCAATGCACAGCACCCGGAGGGGAGCAGGACTCTGACCCCAGCCCCACAGCACACCCGTGACATCCCAGGAGGGGCTGTGCTGAAGGCAAAGGGGAGCGGGGTGACATGCCCCAAAGGGAACCACAGCAGACAAGAGCACTCCAACGGCACAAGGCCTTGTACCTGTCATGGCCCTGAACCGACCAAAACCACCCAGCAGAAGCCACTGAGGGCGACCTGCGGTCCCTGGTGCTCAGCATCAGCCCTTGTCCTGGTGGGCAGCCCCAGCCCTTCCCTGCAGGACTGGAGCACCAGCCCAGGAACAGGGGTCCCTGCTCCTCTCCTCCTTACAGCCACCAGCCCTGTATGGCCTGGAGCTGTGCTGGCACAAGGTCCCCCTCTGCACGGTTCACCCCCCTTGACACGACAATAGAAGGCACGGCAAATCTTATGCTTAACAAAAGGTTAAAAATTTAAATACTCTCTCCAACTTTAGTGCAAGGCAAGCAAATGATACCACAGGTCCAAGTAGGTGCTCAGCCCCCCCGGGGGGGGCCTGGCTCAGAACGAGCACGAGGCGGCAGCATGCACACACGCACGCACGCGTGTGCATACACACACAGAAGAGACGAGTTACTGCTCAGGACACAGCTGGGATGAGTGTGCACAAGAGGAGACAGGACAAGCAGTATGGAGAGGCGGGCTGAGCCCCACACTGCTCCCCAGGGACACGCAGGGCTCCAGCCCCTCCACTCCTGCCCTGCCCTTAGGGACAAGAGCTGTGCTGGCTCCCCAGGACCCCTGAGGATGCACACGAAGCTGGTACAGCAGGCAGGCTGGTCCCGGCCCCATTCACTCTTGGGCCGCAGCTCACAGCATGAGACCAGTAAGGGACGTTCTCTTTACCATGGCTTTGCTCCCTGAGAGCAGGGTCCCTTATGTGTCTGTTCCTCCGACACCGAGCTGGGCCTGGAAATGGCGGCACCCCCAGCACACACAGATGGCTGGTCCGGAGCTGGTGGAACTGCGTTGGGGCCATCCTGCACCATGCCAGGGATCAGACCGACCCTTTGGACCCAGCAGCAGCTACCTTCTGAGCATGTGGCGTGGGAGCAGCTGTGTCCTGCTGTGCCACAGGCAGCCTGCCAGCGGTCTGGAGAGGGGACCAGGATCAGCTCCCCAGAGCTGGCAGCATGTGCAAGACGAGGCGGGAGGAAGCAGGCTCCGGCAGACAGGGAAGCGAGGATGAGGCAGTGACGCTCTGCTGCCAGGATGCAATGGTAGACGCTTTGGCACAGCCGTTTCCTGTGCCTCGGGGCTGAGCAATGGACTCCGCTGGAGCCAGGGACGCCTCAGCATGGCCAGAAAGGTCCAGGAAAGATGCTTTAGGCACCTCAAGGCATAGAAGGCCTCTGCCCAGGACTCCCTGGTACAAAGCTGGGACCGTCGCTCCCCCCATAGGAGGACATTTGTGCCTGTGACAGGGTGGGGGCACTGCAGGCCCCCACCTATAGATTAAAAACTGACATGTGATATGTACAGACCGACATATATAAATATACACCAAACCTGCAGTGCTACTTTGGCACCATGGAATGTGTCAGCAGAGCTGCTCCAGCCTGGCCTTGGCCCACGCTGGTGCAATCCCTCCCTCCCACCCTGGGCCCAGGAGGGGAGCAGCAGCCAGTGGGCAGCAGCAGCAAAATCCCAAGTGGCAGATTCAGAAGTGTCCAGGTCTGTCTTGGGGACAAGGTCTTGCCCATGGTCAGATGGGCCTCAGCCTGAGCTGCGTGCTGCCGCCAGCCCTGGAGCCATCCTCAGAGTCTTCAAATACAGACGTGTAAAGCTGTAAACAAATCCACTTTGTGGGACCGCTGCTACCTTGTCCTTCAGGCTGGGCTGCTGTTCTGCTGGGCACCCGGAGAGGCCAGGGGGTCCCAGGGGCTGGAGAAGAAGCTGTGCTCTACAGCCGGGTGGGCTCTTCCTCACTGTCGCTGCAGTTTCCACAACAGTCCTGAAGTCAGAAGGGCAAGGAGAGGGAGGAGGGAGAGAGAGGAGCACAGCAAGCAGAGGGTGAGCAAGGTCACACAACCCAGCCTATAGCTGCCCTCAGGCAGGGAAGGGCCAGGCCCCCCCCTGGCCTGCACATGGAAGAGGTAGATGGAGGCAAGGGGCTGGAGGGGATCCCTCCTCTGCAGAGAAACAGTCAAGCTGCATCTGGGGGTTCAGCTCCTGGCAGACAGACTGGTGAGCACGCAGCTGACTAGCTCATAAGCTGGAAGGAAGATGGGCTCCATGGTCTACAGCCACCCAGGGAGACAGCTCAGTGCTGGCACAGACGATCTGCCCCATTCAGGGCTCGGCCAGCCACAGAAGCAGCCCAAGCCCTTTTTGCTGGAAAGGGAGTCTGAGCACGGGGCAATGCCAAACCCTTCACGGTTTCTCAACCCTTCTGTGTGTCCCAGACACCCGAAGAGAGGAGTGAAGGAAACTTCCCACAGCCCCCTGGGAGCAGAGCTCCCAGCAGTGGCAGTGCAGGGGCAGCTTTGGCTCAAGCTGAGGGCAAGGCCTCCCCCACAAAGGCAGCAAGAGCAGGGAAGCGGGATTAGTGGCTCGGGGCAGTTAGAACAACAAGCAGCTTGTGCTCTGCTGGGGTCAAGGGGATAGGCACTGAAGGACAACACTCCTCTTTCCCAGATCTTGCCATGTCCGCGGGCCACCGGGTATTTCCCTGAGCAGAGCAGCCAGGAGAGACTGCTCACCTCTGGAAAGAGAAAACACGCGGCAAATCACAGCTCAACCCCTGCTACAGGCAGCTGCCCATCCTCCAGCAGGTCCTGCCTGCCTCAGGAAGGGCTGGCTATCCCAGCCCAGAGCTGGCTCTGGCTAGGGCAGCCCACTGAACAGAGAAGCACAACTGGGAGCTCATCGGGGAAGCAGGAGTCAGCACCGGGTGGCTGAGAGTGGGTCCAGAGCCAACCACGCTTGAGTCCCACAGCTGCAAGCAGCTGTTGAGAGGCAGCAGCCCAGACTTTGCCAGTCCTGGAAAGAAGGCAAAGACTGTTCTGGGCAGAGGAGACAGGCAGGCAAGCAAGCCCACAGCAGCTGCAAGACATTTCCGTTCTCCTTGTCCCTCGAAAGAACTGTTCTCTGCCTGCCTCAAGGTCTGGCAGAAATGCTCTGGGGAGCCCAGGCAGCCCATTCCAAGAGCAAGGTCTTCTTCAGGCTTGGTATTATTCATGTAGGAAGGGAGGATTGCTGTTTTAGTGCCTTCAACATCCCCCCGCCTGTGTGACTCCAGCACTTTTAGCCAGGACACTCCATCCCAGCCCCCTCGAGTCCCCCAGCACAGGGAGTGCCAGCCAGGTGAGGGCTGGCTCCCTGCACCCTTGCATGGGTCCCCCTGAGAGCCCTGGGGTCCAGCCACCCAACACTAGGGGAGACTCTGCCTGCTGCCCTCTTGTGCCCACCTCCTTGCCAGATCTGCCTGGCACAGGCAGGAGCAGGCTCATTGCTGCTAGAGGACTTGCTGGGGAGGAAACGCTGGGCAAACACTCTTACCTGTCTGCTGAATAAGCGCTGGAGTAACCCTTTTTTGGGCTGCGGAGAAGGCTGCCCTTTCCAATCCAGGTCTGGGGGCACCATGCCGTCTGTGCTAAAGACATTCAGCTCCTTAAAACACTCCGTCTCGATCATCTGGAAGAGGGCAAAGATGGCTGCAGTAACTGTCACAAGAAGCCCACCACTGAGGGCCCAGCAGAGCACAAGAGCAGCAGGGACAGCATGAGCCCTGCGGGACACTGCACTTGGCCATGGCAGACACAAGCAGGAGCAAAGACCTGTCCTGCAAACCTACCTCATTCTGCCAAGGAATGGGCACACTTCCCGTGGCAAACTTCTGGTAGAAGTCGTTGTCTGTGGGCTCCAGCTCCACCCCTTTCACCGTGGAGAACTGCTCGATGTCTAGAACATCCTTGCAGTAGATGGCCTGGGGCTAAAGAGCACAAAGATTGCTCTAATGCCAGGCTCCATGATGATGCCACCACCTCAAACAGCCGTGGCTCATGGCCAAGCCCAGACCCCCTCTCCCTGCAGCCCAGAGCTTGCTTGACCCTTGTTCTGCCAGGCTCCAGAAACAAGAGGGAAGCGGATGGGCCCCATCTCCTCAGGTGAGCCACTCCAGGGCTCTCGCTTCCTTTGACAGCACCAGTGTCTGAAGAGGTCAGGATACAGACAGGCACTTACATCTGGCTTGAAGGGGGGGTCCAGCATGCCTGCTTCCAGCCTCCTGAAGTTGAGGTGCTTGAAGAGAGGGTGCTCCTTCACTTCCTTGGCCCCAGCTCCTCGGCACCCCAGGCGCTCCAGAGGGTCTTTGCACAGGAGCTGCAACACAAAGGAAATCAGTGTCCTGGGTGGAGGGTGCTTCAGGCAGGAGCAGCCCTGAGGTCAGCTGGGCTCCTGCAATATATCTCTAGGGATGGCACAGGCCCGCTAAGCGGCTGGGGGGGCAAGAAATTAAGGCACTCTGGATCCTCCTGCACTGCCTTATCAGAGACAAGGGAACCTGGCTGCCACCAGCACCTCTATGGGGAGCAGCCTCCACATTCTCCTGCTGCGTGCAAAGAGGTGGTGGGAGCAAAGGGACAGGGATGCACACTCATACCATGGTGCAGAGGGAGCGGGCACAGGGCGAGAACTTCTCTGAGTACTCCTCCTGTACTTCCTTCACCAACCGCTCCACCTCCTCCCGCTTGATCTTCTTCTTGCGCTGCTGGAAGGGGGACTGTCCCTCGATCATCTCGTACACCAGGCAGCCTAGAGCCCACCAGTCTGGGCTGAACGTGTAGCGCTCGTTCTTCACCACCTCCGGAGCTACATAGCAGCGGGGGTGAGGGACATGTGAGGGCAGGGAGAGCACATGTGCAGTCAGAGACCACTTTTTGATTAAAGCAGGGCCACTTACCCATGTAGCCAACTGTCCCCACCCGGCCCTTGATTGTTTGGCCCTCAGGCACGTGCACAGCTAGCCCCAGGTCTGAGATACGGATGTGACCTGCACAGAGGAAGGGGCAAGTTAACAGGACAAGGTCAAGGGACAATATTTGAAGCTGCCAAGAACACAGAGCAATACCCTGGTTCAAGGAGAGGAAGAGAGAAGGACTCAGACCCAGGGCTCCTCTTGACCCTGCACTCACCATGGTCATCCAGCAATATGTTCTCTGGCTTCAGGTCCCTAGGAAGGAAGGGACTTGATTAGCAAGAAGCCTGTTGTCAAAGCAAAGGACACAAGCAACAGCAACATCTCAAGAATTCACAGATAAGAGCAGAGGGATGCAATGCCCCTGCCTCGGGCACACAGATAACCTTCCCCTCCTGGGCAGAGAGGCAGGACATGACAACCTTCAACCCTCCACAAGGAAGCAGTGAGCCTGTGGCTGATTCCCTCTTTGCAGGTGCAGACCTCGCTATAGTGCCGTGCAAGAGAGAAGGAGCAGAGGCTTCTTCTGCTTACCCTGCCCCAGGGCAAGTCACAGGGTAGGACCAGAAGGGACTTTCTGTCCCTGTGTTTAGCTATGCTTTCCCTAACGCTGCATCACACAACCCAGTGAGTACAGTCATACATCAGCGTGTTCTCCCTCCTGCCCAGCTCTCAGTCTTGAGCACATAGGGGCAGCCTACCCTCCTTTGTTCTAGTGTCAATGCTGCCCAGGGAGTTAAGCACCCCAGTGCCTGCCCTGAGGCATTCACAGCATGATCACATCTTGTTCTTGGTGATCATTTACCAGCATGAGGAAGCCAAGCTAAGCTCTGACGTCTCTCCCATGAGATCAGCTTTCTGTTCCTGATCCCCTCTCACTCAGCCCTGTGCTGCTTTCAAGCCTGAGCTTATTTTCTTGAGCAGACAGACCCAGCTGGGCTAGTAAGAGCAGCAGGAACCCTCTTCCTTCTGCAGCCCGTACAAGGTCTCCCAGCAGGGACCAGGCAGCGCGCACCTGTACACTATCCTCTCCTGGTGCAAGTCCTCGAGGCCACAGCAGATCTCGGCAGCATAGAAAGCTGCCCGGGGCTCCTCGAAGCCAGCCTCTCCCATGTGGTAGATATGGAACTTGAGGTCCCCTCCATTCATGAGGGTCAGCACTAGGCAGAGAGCATCTTTAGTTTCATATGCATAGGCTAAGCTCACCTGCAATTCAGGGCAGAAAGGCCGTTAGAAGACACAGCTGGAAGAGGGAAGCGCCCACACTCTGATGGGCACTTTGTCACCCAAGCAGCCACTCATGGGCAGCAGGACTGGGCCTTTGCCAGCAGAGGAGGCAGAGGGGGAACTGTGCAAACCCAAGGAGGATGTGGAAGTGCCCAGCAGTCCCAGCACACCCCATTTTCCTCAGACAGGGAGGACACTATTTAGCTGAGCCAGAACTGCTCTCCTCTGGGGCAAGCAGCAAACAACAGCAACCCTGGGGCAGCATCTGATGAATCCTCCATAAAGGGAGGTTTCAGGCTGTTCACAACTCACTGCAACCAGGGAGAGAGCTCCCCACCACACAGCGCAGGGTTAGGCTTCTGCCCACTTGGCTGTCTGGAGACAGTTCTCGCTGCTTTCTTGTGCCCCAGAGGTTAAGAAGGTGCCTGTGAGACCAGATGGGTGTTTGGACCTGAGTTTGGGGGCATTTACAGCATCTTGTGGAGGCAGTAGGATGTCCTGCCAGACCTCAGCCTTGTGAGACATCTGCAGCCACCAGGACTCTACCCCCCGCCATGTGCAGGGTCTGCTCTTGCCTCTCCACACGGGGTGAGGAGCACAGAAGTGCCAGGCTGGCTGGTTGGAAGAAGAAATCAACCACCGCAGCAAAGTGAGAGCAATTCCTATGTACTTACTACAAACCTACTGTTCACTTTTTCCAGGATCTGTTTCTCATTCAGGGCCATGGCCTCTCCCTTCCGCTTTTTGATCCGTTTCTTTTCCAGCTTCTTGCAGGCATACATCTTTCCCGTGGCACGCACTTGGCAGGCACAAACCTGGATGAGGGACAAGGCTCAGCACCCTCCCACTGCTGTTTTCAGGGTGGGGGTCTAGGTTCTGCTCTCAGGAAGAAGTACGGGAAGGCAAAGATGTCTCTGTCCCCGCTTCACTCTGAGGTTAGTGAGAAGCCTGTTGTCAAAGCAAGGACACAGGGAGCAGTGACATCTCCAAGCACTGACATCTCCAGATGTCACAGATAAGCAGTAGAGGGCTGCAATGCCCCTGCCACCTGTAGCAGCACCATGGCTGGTGCTTGGGAAGACAGAAGGCCACTCCAGAAACAGAAGGAAGCCTGACAGTGACAGTTTTCAGGAGTGCAGTTTCCTCTGCCAAGACACTGGGAACAGACCTGACTCTCTGCCCGGGTGGCAGTACGCACCACAGGGCACATGCTACCTACCCTACACAACACCTCCCACACCTCCAGTGCCTGGCGAGAGGGAGCTCCTGACCCTCAGAGGGGAACTGACGGATCCTGCAATGCCCACAGCACAGCAGTGCCCAGCGCAGAGCCCCCACAGTCCACCCAGCCAGCAACACCTGTCTCCAGGTGCTGGAGCAGCTTGTGGCACCCTGATGGCCAACCCAGGTCTGCATCTGGCAGCAGGCAATGGTGGCTGCCTGGTACACTGAATGCAGAGGAAATAGTGGTCACTTACCTCCCCAAAACCGCCCTTGCCCAGTACACGGTACTGGCGGAAAGTGTTTTTGGTCACTGGCTGCCTGTGAGGGAAAGGAAACTGGAGTGGGATGGGAGCAGGGAGAGAGCAGGGGCTGAAGCCCAAACCACCCCCATGTGCTGGCCTGGGAGACTGGCTCACCCCAAAACCCCTTCTCCAACAGACCTTGCTTCCCTGTGAGGCAAGCAAGACTGAGGCAGCCAGTAGAGGCTGATGGTGCTAATAAATGGCCCTGAAGGGGAGCAAGAGCAGATAAAGGCCAGGCCCTTGGCTCCTGCCAGGGCCCAGCACAGGAAGGAGCCCAAGGGGGGACTCAGGCAGCCTGTGCAAGGAGGGTGCAGGTCTCCCAGTGATGCCAGGGAGTGTTACCGTTCCAGCCATTTCCACTGCAGGAAGCGGTTGAAGTACAAGCTGTCGAGGTAGTCGGCAAAGGGAGCCACACTCAGGTAGTCATGGATAAGCCTAGGACAGAGCAGAGCCAGCAAGGTTCCTGAGAGGTGATCACACCCATGGAAAAAGCCAGCAGTCCAAGGAAAGAGGAGGTGAGCAGCCCCGAGAGCCCGTTTACTTTGCCATCCCCTCACCCAGCCCGGTGCTGAATCACCCACATAGCCCTGGCCCAGAAAGCCCCCCTCCACGCTAAGCCTGATGCAAAAGGAAGGCACATTGGAGGTACCGCTGGGACAAACACAGCACCCTGGGACCAGGCTGGCACCGCTAATTGTGGCCTCTCAGCATCAGTCAGGGCTGTGGGACAAAGGGGGACGATGAGACTCTTTGCAGTTGCCCCTCTGCTCACAGGGCAAATGTGGACACAAGGCTGTAATCAGCTGCCGAAAGCTGCTAGCAATGTTCAGCACTGGGCGCTGAGTTGTTCACTTTCAGATGAATATCCAGCACAAAAGGCCACAGGGGATCCTGCTCGAGAGAGCTAACTGCCTCAGAGACCAGTGCCAGGGCTGCCCAGCGGAGTAAAGAGCCTTAGACATAGTGTCTAGACTAGAGACATGCATCAAGAAGAAGTGGACGGGCTCTTCCCCTTTCAGAGCTTGCCAAGAGCAGGCAGGGCCCAGCCCGGAGGCTCTGCATTCAGACAGTGACACTAGTTACCACACACAGAGCTAACGCTCCCCAGAAGACTGCAGCAAACCCATTGCCACAGCCCTGCACTCGATTAGGCAATGTGCTCCAGCTACTGTTCAGGGAGGGGTGGAAGCTATAAGCCCAGCTTCTGCTTTGCACCCGGAGCCAGGACCTCAGCCACTGCTTCTGCGATGGGAACAGAATTGACCTTAGATCGCTAAAGCAACAGCCAGTGTAATCTAACCACAACAGCCACATCTGCAGCCAGCGGGAGAGGACAGCTGGCACTGGGACTGCAGCTGTCAGCTCTGCTCTACGGGTGCCTACGAGATCCTGGCACAAGACTAGGAACAGCACGGCCAGATGCTGAGGATCGCTGAAACGGGGTCTTCCCAAATGGCAACTCAGATCCACAGCAGACTGAGAGGAATGACAGAGGTTTCTGCAGCAGCTTATGGCTCCCAGAGTCCATGGGAGCTTCTTGCCTTTGCTTTCCTGTAGCTGTGCTGCAAACCACTAGCTCAAAACTCCACAGGCCTTAGCACCAGCCCTTACTCTCCTGGAGGAAGGGACCACGAGGGACAAGGCAAGTTAGCTGCAGCATCTACCCTGTGCTGTGACCTGAAGGCAGGCCCCAGCCCTCTGACTTACTTAGTGGATTCCTTGAAGAGCTCCTTGGAAGGTTCCTGCTCCAGCCTCTCACAACATGCATCCACCAGCTGCGAGGGGACTTCAGGCACATGGTCCTCACTCTGGAGACAAAGGGATGGAGTCAGACATAGGGAGCAGAGCACAAGGAACCTCCCAGGAAGAAGCCCACAGGAACAGCACACAGGTGCCCATCTGCTTTCGGGCCAGTGGGAAAAGCAGTAATGGTCACTTGTGAGGTGGTGGGGTGGCTCTGTACTCTGCTCTCACCATCCTGCCCAGCACGTTCACTGTGGCAGGATAAGGGCAATGACAGTTGTCAGCTTTACAACTGCTCTACTGTTGCAGGCAGCAAACACAACCCTCTTACTCACGTTTGGCTTCAAGTACTTTTCAATCAGGTGCTGCCCGCATTCCTTCCGCTTCTCATCTGGAGCCACTTCATAACCTGCCTGCATAGAGCGAACAGCATGAGGAGCAGGTCCAGCCAGGAACCAAGCTTTGCTACTGAGCAACAGCTGCAGAGCAGCAACACCCTCTGCCCAAGGTTTCCCATGCTTTCCTGGAAAACCAGATCTCCAGTAAACAGCTCCCTAAGCAAAGGCCCAGCCCCATCTTGGAGAAAACTGCAACTCACAGGTTTTTCCTTCAGGAAAACCCTACATGCCCAGAAGTACCTGGCAACTGCTGAGGCACCCAGGGCCAACCGGTCTGTGCCCAGGGTGCCAAGAACATACTTTCCTCCCCCAACGAAGCCTGACGGGCTTTGCTCTTACCACGGCATCCAGGAACTTGACACAGCGTGACAGCTCAGGTCGTGTCTCGCAGAACTGCCGAAAGAGCATGTGCCCGATGGGCTGCTTCTCACACAGGCTGTGGTAGTCCCGCTCTGCAAATGTGGAGAAGATCACTCACTGCCAACCCCCAAAGGAGCAGCCACTGCCCTGGCCATAGGCAGTGGTGAAGGGGCTGGCGACTTGTCAGCTGGCTACTCACAGGTCCCACCAGCCTGAGACTCTCAGGAAAGTGAAATGCATCCAATGGGGACAAGAGGCATGACCGAGCTTTTACGTTCCCCTATGGAAGATCTTTTTCCCTGAAAGAGGTTTGACCTGCTGTTCTGTACAGACTGCCCCTCTTCTTTCTAGCAAGGGAACTTTGTGTCTCCTGCTTGCCTGGAGGCTCTCTTCTCAATCATCTCCCCACGGAGATCGACTGACTACTCCAGATACACAACTTTCCTTGGAACATGAGGAACACACTGAGCTTATTTCAAGGCAGATCTTCCAGGCCAAGAGTTGCTCTGATGACTCTTACAAACCACTCTTATTCCCAAAGGCCCTGCTGGAAGCAGCAGCATCATAATGGGAGGCACCATTTCCACAGATGTCCTGTTAAAGCTGCACACAGCAATTAGACCCCCCCACTCCATGGGACAGCCACTCGCTTGTATATCAATTCCTACTGCCCTCTGGAGCTCGGCTTCCCTGCTGATTCCTCCTACCCCTCTCTGAAGTCTGGCAGCCCAGGCGCCAACCCTTTTGACTACCCAGAGTACTTCCAGTTCTCCGTTTTTTTTCCTCCCCTTCCACTCATAAGATGTTGTCTGATCGCAGGCCAGAACAGATTTCTGTTAGAGCCATTGCCACTGAGGGCTGCAGGCTGCCTGGGGTGCAGATGTACAGCCATCCACTGGCTCGCAGGGGACCTTCCAGCACTCCCCGGGGCTGAGTACTGCCGGCTTTCCCCTCCCCGTGCAGCAGTTTCTCCCGAGGAAGCTGCGGCTTCCTGAGGGTGCACGAGAGCGCAGAGACGGCTGGGCTGCGGTGGGGGAGGAGGCCACCTCACCAGCTCCACTGCACCGGCCGGTTTCCTTGTGTCTGCAGGGGAAGGAGTTCCCTTCAGCTCGGGAGGACAAGAGTTTGCTGCTGGTGAGATCAGAAGCTTTTGGCTGCCCTTGCCGCTGCCCAGGCTCACAGAGGGTTGCTCTCTGTGGTCAGGGCACACAAAGCTTAATTCTGCAGTGGGCAACCAGCCCACCATGCCCGTGGTCCTGCCAAGCCTCTGGAATAGGAAAGAAATGCCGTTCTAGCAGGCTGTGAGGGGAAAACAAAACCACTCCAACCAAAGAGTAAGGCAAGCACAAGGAACAGGGTCATCTCTCCCATGGGGAAAGCAAGCGAGGCAGCCACCACCTGGGCCAGAAGCACTTCTTGCATGCCTCCCCAAGGGGAAGTGGGGACATGGGTGGTGACAGCCAGCCGCTGGGGAAGGACTTGCCTCCCAAAGCTGCACAAAGTCACTGTCCTGAACAGTGCGACAGCAGAGACAGACAGACCACCAGCACTCACCACTGGCAAACGGGCAGCACAACAAAGGTGAAGCTGAGTGCTGGAAAACATGTCATGACACCCACAGGAAGGGTGGCTGCAGGCAGAGGACAGCCATCAGCTGACGGAAAGCTCTGCTGAGGGCACACAAATCAGAAGCAGATAGGGGGTGGAACGGCCAAGATGGGAGCTGCAGGGAGAGCCCAGGCCATTGCTGTGTTCAGTGCTCAGAACTCACTCCAGAGAGGCAGTCTGCAGCAAAACCAAGGCGAGAGTCTCCATGTGACTACACTCGGCTGCGAAGCCAGCCCCAAGAGGTGGTGCATGGCAGCAGGGAGGTGAGGCATGGCATGCACGGTGTGCACTGGGCTATTGTGAGCTTGGAGGTTACAGTGTGGATGACAGAGGCTGAGTTATTCCAAGTGCTACAGTTCCACGTGCCCTCAAAGGGGGCATCCCTTCTCCTTGGGGCTGCTGGGACCTGGAAAACCTGGGCAGGGCAGAATTGGGGACCGGAGCTGCAGAAACCTCCAAAAGCCACTCAGCCCAGTGACACCTGCTCTGAAACAAGGCCAGCACTGTGCCACTCTCCAGCTGGCAGCTGAATCCAGAGTGACAACTTAAACAACCTCTCCCCTTCCCAGGAAGCAGAGCATTCCCACCCTCTGTGCCCCAAAACAATTTCACATGATCTCAGGACCAAGCCTGCTGCACAAACAACATTAAAACCATGAAGAGTACAAAGTGCAGTATTAGAATGACAGGCCAAGCCCTGCCCAGCTCTACAATTCTCATCCATATCACACAGCAAGAACCCAGTTTTGCCCAAGAAAAGCTGCTGCACTAGTGTTAGAAGCCGAGGTCTGCAGAGCAGGACTGAATCCCAGCCAAGGAGTCCAGAGGACATTAGCAGGGCCTTTGTTATTTATGCAAAGGCAGCCCAGAGTGATGCTCCAAAACTGCAACACTGAGCAGGTCTGTTTGCAGAGAAGGTGGTGTATCTCTAGTGAAGCTCGTCACAGTCTAGAAGGTGTGTGGGTACATCAACAGGCACTATCCAGTGAGCACCCAGCAGCTGTGACTTACCTACCCTTCGTTTGTTCCCTACACCCCAAGCTCTGAGTGATCCTGGCTGGGATTTGGCTGACATGTGCCCTGTTATATGTCCCTGACCCTCATGAGACTCAGCTTTGGGTGCACAACACTCATACGTGCTCACCCACCGGCCCTGCTCCAGAATGGAGCCTGAGTGCTGCTCAGCTGCTGCCAGCCCCCACATCTTACCAAGGGTTTGTCGAAGATCCTCGCAGAGGCTGATGTGGGGGAACTGCAGCATCTGGCGCCATTTCTTACTTTTGCCTTTCCGGTTTCCGCCACCACCTGCAGGGCACACAAAATTGGCACCGTGAGTTACGAAGCAAGGATGTCCAACTGCAGCCTAGCCTTGCCAGGAGCCAAGAGAGGAGACACCCTCTGTCCGTTTACACGAGCAAGCCCAGGCAAGGAAAACAAGACCGAAGCCGTACTGCCGTCTCCTGGCTGGTGGAACAAAAGTGTTAGAGCCTCTGACTGCCAAAGGAAGTGGACAGACCAATCACTCCGGCTGCTGAACAAAGTCCCAACCAAGAACATGAAGACCTTTCACCTGGACATCTCAGTTTAGTTGTATTTAAGATGGGAGAATCAGGGCACAGGCAGGAGTGCCTAAAGCCACAGGTTGCTCTATGCCTGGACAAGAGTTCTTGGCTCCCAGGCCTGTCCTCAGGACCTCTGCATAACTAATCACCTCTCAAGGCCAAGCCTTGCTCAGTGTGAAGATCTTCCTGCTGTAGTAACGATGTTCATGCTACCTACTCATTCCAAGACTGATTGCTTACTCCAGGGAGGGGCTCTCAGAGGGAGGACATGAAGCTGGGAGACAGGAATTCCTGCTCTAATCCGGGCTCCACAGACAACTCACTGCATTGCCCGGGGCTCATCACTTCAGTTTCCCACCTGTGAAGTGGGGACACTCCCACCTTTCTCCAGAGATAAGCCAGCCTCAGAAAAGCAAGATCCAAGAACCAGATATTATTCCAACTTCAGCTGCTGGAGTAAATGCCCAGTGCTGTAGGACAGGGTGGGAAAGCTTCTAGATAGACCAAAAAATTTACATCATAGCAAGCACTAAGTACTGAAATACTGATTGCTGGGCTCAGCCAACCTCCAGGGATTGCCTTCTCTCTGCCCCGGTGCCAACACACACATGATCTCCCACCTCCCTTTGGAAATACATTAAACCACCCTGCCAAGTTGGGCCAAAGGCACGGCTTTCTGAAATCAGGGGGGGTTGAACATCATTTATCAGCTCTTGAGAAACACTTTCATAACACTTTCCTCCACTGTGGATGCAATTCAGACCCAAATCCTGAATGCAGTCCCTGGGCATCCAGCTCCCTGCACTGCAGGAGGCCTTGGTTGGACAGGCAGGTGGGACAGGGCCATCACAGACGGCCTTCTGCAGGGCCAGCCCCAGGTCTGAGCCCCTGGCACACTGTGGGTCGCTGTGCTACATCTGCCCTGCACCAGCAGCTGTGCTGCATGATTGTACAAACTCAGGAAGGAAGTGACTCAAGGGTAAGCAGGGGTGGAAGAAACCAGCAGCACAGACACCTTCTTGTCAGCCACAGCTTGTGGCAATGAAACGGACAGGGACAACTAAGCGAGGGCACAGCAGGACAAGCCATCCTCACCCCAAGAGCGCTCAAGGAAAGGCAGAGCAATGCTCCACAGCACCCAGAGGACGAGGACCGTCAGCTTGCATTTCCTCGAGTTGTTTGCTTTGAAAGGAGGCTCCAGCGCCTTTCATGCACGGTTCTCCCCCACCCTCCTGGTGCTGCAGCAAACAGCCCAGCAGGGAACTCGTCTCCTGCACACCAATCTCCCAGCACCACCATTTTGGGGATGGGGCAAGGGGTGGGCCACCTCCACCCAGAACTCACCACAAGGGAGCTTTAGGGCTTGGTGATAGCTCAAAACTCTTCTGTTGTCTCTCTGCCAGAGGCCGGCAGGCAAGGGGGACAACAGGGGAAGGATCCTTCACCTTCCCTGGGCCAAACCCTCCTAGAAGAGTTTGAAGGAAACAGAAAGCATGGTCATCCTATGGCAGCAGCTGTCAGCAGCCCCCTGCAGCATGCCCAGGGTGATCTCAGCCCTGCACTGCCACATTAGACTACGAGGTTCCCAAAAAGGCTGGGCTGGAGCAAAGCACCTGGTGCTGCTGGACCCGGCCAGCAAAGCGGCTCTGTCCTGTCACACAGGCTGCCAAAGCTTGCCCCAGTGGCCACCACGGCCACTCAGCCATGGGTGGGAGAGCCGTGGACAGGCAGCACAGCCACCTGCAGCTCTCACAGGCCAGGAACCCTCCGGCACGAGCGTGTCAGTGGATCGTATCTGCCTGCAGCCCAACTGCCCACCACCTGCCAAGGCTGAGGCACTGGAGGAGCGCTGGGAAGCACTGCAGCAGCCGTCCGACGCCTCGCTCTGCATCACAACCAAACTCCATTCTGCTGAAGGCACAACAGGAGACAGTCTCCTGGTCACTCACTCCATGCGAAGCAGGGTCTCATGTCTAGAGGTCACAAAGGTCTGGTTTGGTGTTGTCCAAACTTGGTTTTGAACCAAACCTTGCTATTAGGAACCATAATGTCATGGTCCACCACAGTCACCGTGCCTGAAGTACCTACACGAAGCCTGATTTTCAAGCAGCTCAAAATTGTTTCTGCCAGTGTAAATTTAATTTTGTTGCTCTTTGCTCCCACAAATCTAATCTCTAAAGCCCTCAAACTGGATTTCAGTGGGGCCCTCAGGCTCTAGAATGACTTGGTCTGGCCAGCTGCACACCATGGGCCAGGAGGGACTATATTTCCCCGCCACTTTATGTGATCTAATGAACTCCCCGACTCCTGACTGAATCAGATCTTCTCTGCAAAGGACCAGGCTCCTCTGTGACAGACTTCCCAGCTCTCTCCTTAAGCCATCCCGAGGCTTCTCTGCACAGCTCCCCTGTACCTGCCGGACAGCCCCGCTGCTGGCAGGCTGCATCCCACGCCGAGGCCCTGGCATTCAGCCGTGACCCCTGAAGCAGCAGGAGGTTTGTGGGCCCGCAGCAAAGCTCCTGGCGCTGAGCGGACCAGGGGCCAGGGCTGGTGTGAATGTGGCAGAGGGGTGGGGCTCACCGCCGCAGTTTCGGGATCGGCCCTTGTGTGGGAAGCAGCAGTTTACCTGCCCGAAATCAACTTTTTCTCCTAAAGCTGCTTTTCCCCTCTGCCAGAGGAGCCAGAGAAGCCTCTGGAAGGGGTAAGGCTGGAGGCCACCAGCACCGGCGGGAGGCAGACGGGGGCTGCAGGGCACTTTCCACACGGAGAGGCAGCAAGGCCACCCTTGGAGGGCTCAACACCCCCCGGAGGCACCACAAGCCCGGGGCGCGGAGCAGCCCCCGCCTGCCCGGAGCAGCACCCCGTGCCGGGGCTTCGTTTAGAGCCGCCTGCCTTGAGGCGGCCTGGGCCCAACCTGCGCCGTTACCTCCCCGTTCCCAGCAGCGCCGGGGGCAGCCAAGGCCGCGACCCCCCCCCCCCCCGGGAGGGTCAGCCCCGGGGCTGGGTCCCGGGGACAGACGTCGCCGGAGCCTGTAGCCCGGCCCGGCGGGCTCACGGCTCAGGTCATCGGCACCTGCCGGGCGCTGGGCTCGCTCCGCGGCCGGGCTGCCCCGGGACCGCCTGCCCCACCGCCGCCGCCCCGGGCCTGCCGCCTCCCCGCGGCACACCGTCCCCCTCGCCTCAGCTCCGGGCACCGGCGTCCGCCCGGCGCCCCCGCTCACCTTCGCGGGCCTTGAGGAGGACGGTGTTGGCGACGATGTTCTCCAGCTCCATGGGCCCGGGCGGCACCGCCGCCTCCCGCCCGGCTCCGCGCCGCTTCCCTCAGCTCAGCCCGCGCCCCGCCGCCGCCGCCGCCTCCCCCTGCCGCCGCCGCCGCCGCCGCGCCCCGCCCACTCGCACCCAGTCCGCCAATGCCTGCCCACGCTCCTCCCGCGCCGCGCTCCCATTGGCCCAGCCCCCCAGAAAGCCTCGCCCCCTCCGCCGCGCCGCTGCCCTCCCGTTGGCCCCGCGGCGGGCGGAGGTGTGGGGGGGCGGGGCGGGGAGAGAGAAGCGCGCGTCAGTCGGCGGCCATTGGCGAAGCCCTGCCGGGAAGAGGGGGCGGGTGCTGACTGGAGGGCGAGGTGTCACTCAGGGAGCGCAGCCGCCGCTCCGGGAACGGATTGGGCGAGGGTCAACGGGCGCCCACCACATGAAGAGGCCCGCCTCCTGCAGCATCTGATTGGGTGGGGAGCTGCCACTCCGCTCCAGCTTGCGTCGTGATAGGGGCGTTGGGGGGGTGGGGCCGAGCGGCTGCTTAATAAGGCGGGGCTTGCGGCGGGTCTCCAGAGAGAGTGTGGGTGGTCGGTGGCGGTGGCCGGCGGTGGGCTCGGCCGCTGGTGCACCCAGGGCCCTCTCTGAGGTGTCCTGAGCTCCTGTTAAAAGCAGTTACGTGTTTAGGGGAGCCTTCCCCCTCTTTGTAGCCTGGCCTTGCGTTTGCGATGGCCTCAGTAAAATTTTCCAAGCGCCTGCGTGTCCGGTGTTGGTCAATCCCTGCGGGGCGGGTGACGCAAGCTCTGGTGCGGGGCCCGGTCTCCCCAGTCGCTCCTGCCGTGGAGGTTTGGGGTTTCCTCATCCCCTGGTGCCCTCGGCGGTGGGGGGATGCGGTGCTGCCAGCCTCGTCCTGCTGGGACTGATGTTGGTGGCTGGTCGTGTGCCATTCCGATGTTCGAGCTCTTCTTGGGCTCTTCAGTAAGTGCTGCTGCTCCTGCAGGCTTCTTCCCTCTGATGATTTGCTCTAAAAGCATTTTTTTTTTTTTTTTTTTTTTACTGGTACTTCAGTTAGCAGCCTTACCCTGTATGAAGATAAGCTGTGGTGTCTCCCCCCGCCTGCTCCCTGGCAAATAAGTCATTGATTTCTCTGCAGAGAAATCTTACTCAAGCACCCCTTGGTGGTCCATCAGCCCTGCAGATGACCTGCCCAGCTCCCTGCTTCTCCTAGGTGTAAAACCGCTCATGAACCCTCTTACCCGTTAGCAAGTTGTGCCTGCCCTGCTTTCTGCTCCTGGCTTTTGTGTGCAGATGTCACCTCTGCCGTCTCTTGCTCCAGCTCACAGGTGATGCCTCCTTCCTGCCTTGCGTGGGGCTGCCCCAGGTACAAGGTTGGTGGTGGCCAGGACATGGAGGAGCATGGGGTGACGGGCAGGTCCCTCCACCGGCTTCTGTCAATGGCAACCTGCTGGTGGGGACCAGCCTGGGCTCCTGAGCGCTGCTTGGCCAGGCCGTGCTAGCAAGCAGGAGGGAAGGGGTTCATGTCCTCAGGCTGTAGCGAGGCTGACGATAACAACACAAATTATTGCAAGCACTCGTGGCCTGTGCAGTCAGTACTGACTGTAGTCCACCGTGCCCTTCAGCATCCGCTGGAGATCAGATGTCGCATCTTCTGGTTACGAACCCACAGTGATAACGAGGAGGAGGAGGATGCTTTGCCCTGCCATACCTCGGAGGTGATCTCCCATGTCACTCTGCCATGAGGGATGAGCTCACGCTGTGAGCTTTTTTCTTTTAGAGCTGCTTTCCTTTTAAAGGTGGCACATACTTATTTTGAGCCTCAAATGTGATGACTTTGTTTCCTTGCATTTGCATATTTAACCCTTAGGTTGCTACTTTCTGTTTCCTCCCAGCTGGTGTTTTGCAGCACTGTTCCCACCGCTGGCAAGAGTTATCAGCCACAGGGTGCTGCCGGGGCAGCACAAGGGTCCAGAGGGGTCTTGGTGTCCCCAACACAGCTGGAGGCAGCCCAGGTGGTGGAACCAGGACTCTGCTTTTTAGCTCTGTGGAGGAGGTGAGGCTGGAGACGGCTCCAAACCCAAGCCTATCAGGGGAGTAATTCAAAATAATCTTGAGAAATTGGAGAAACAGCCTGAAAATGCAGGATGCAATTCCAGGTGGACAAGCGCAGGTGCTGCAGTTGGGCAGGAGTAATCAGCACTTTGAAGGGAGCTGCTTTCCCGGCAGTACTGGGGTCACGGCGGCTCATGAGCAGGGCAGGAATAAGGGTCATGCTGTAGCAGGTGAAAGAGACGTTGTACAAACTTGGAATGGAAATGGCTGCTGTGGAGATTCAGAGCAACCTGCCTGACCCGTCTGCTGTGGACAGGGTGGTGTGCTGGATGGCAATGCAGTGGGAGATGCTCAATGGGGGAACTCTGCCCATAGCGCCCCAGCACCCCAGTAGTGCCTGGGGCAAAGGTGGGGACCAGGTGCTCCCAGACCCCATCCAGCCCTTGAGATTTGATGTTTCGGACATCAGCCTGAAGCTCCCTTCGGTGGCTCGGATGTTGTTCTGATGCCAGCACAGGCTGGCTGTGCTGGCATCTCCTTGCCCAAGCCAGGGCAGGGGGTCCCTGCATGCCCCCACTCCGGCTGGTCCCCAACTTATCCTGCCCTGCAGCATCCTGGATCCGCACACTCATGCCCAGGAGGAGGGACGGTGCCTGGTCCCCCGGTCAGCCCCTGCAGTGCTGGGTGAGGGTGAGAGAAGGGCCAGGCAAGGGTGAGGGCAGAGCACACAAGCCAGGGCAGCGTGGTGGGGCCCCGGCATGCTGCCCATGGGGCTGGTGCCCCTGGGGGAGAGCTCCTCTCCCTCAGCCGAGCTGGCCTGGCTGAGTCCCCGTCAGGCACCCTCATCTCCCCGGGTATTTTTAGAAGCAAAGTGCTGTATAATTGTGAAAAGGCGAAAGGCAGCCTTGGGAGGGGAAGCCAGGCGGCAGCGATAGGGCAGCTTCTTCCGCAGATGGTGCCAGCATGGCTGCAACTGCCGGGGCCGACTGCCTCCAGGGGGTCAGCGCTGGGTCCCCATCTTGGCACGATCCCTGCTGGGAGCCTCTGCTGGTCCCAGAACTCATGCCACGACCCTCTGCGCACAGGGCCAGTGGGTGCAGGGGATGACCCAGGGGTCCTCACCGCTGCGAGTACCCCCGTCCCTTTGAGCCCCCCGGGCCCCACGGCTGAGCTGTGCCCACCCCGGCAGGGGCTGGTGGGGGCCAGCGTTCCTTGGGTTCCAGCTCCCAGGCGCCGGCGGCTGTTTTTAGCCGAGTGAAAGTCCAATGTTTTGAGATTTTCTATTTTGAGCGGCAAAGCTGGAGAAGTGGAGCGGCCCCTGACCCCCGGGTGTCTGTGCGGAGTGGGGCAGGGAGCCGGGCAGGGCGGGTGCAGGGTGGCTGCTGCCCCTGGGAGGATGTGGTTGCCCCCGGGTCTTCGCCCCACGGTTGCCCGCGTGGCCCCTCGCACCTCAGGCTGTACCAGAGCCTGTTCCCATGTGGTCCCATCTCCCACACTCTCCCAAGGGAGGACGGCCTTTCCAGCACTGGGATGTCATTCTTCCTTTCCTTCCTGCAGCAAGATCCCGATGAAGCCGCTGAGCAGGATGTGGGGTGTCGCACCCCAGCCCTGCACCCCTCGTATCCCACTGTGGGGTGTGTATGTGGTTCCATGGGGCCCCCATGGCATGATGGCACAGCTACGTGCTGATGGGCAGCCAGAGGGGACAGCCCCGGCAGAGGCACAGGGCTTGAACTGGGCTGCTGCAGTGGCATGGCCAGCTCAGCCCGGTGCAAGTGATGCTGCCATGTGGGGAGTTTCATCCCCCACAGCAGCTGTGGGGTCCATCCCCTGCGCAAGAGGATGCTGGCAGTCACAGGCATGCAGAGGAGCTGGGGTTCGCCTGGCAGCGGGGAGGACTGGCGCTCGCCAGAGCTGCCATGGCGACTTGTCACCACCAGCGGGTCACCCATGCTGCAAAGAGGACAGGTGGGATGACAACGGGTGCTGGCGATGGATGCTGCTTGATGGGCTCCCAGAAGGCAGACGCCAGCCCCGGGCACAGGTTTTGGCCTCATTTTATTAAACCCCACGTTTCCAAAAGTACCTCAAGATGCACACTGGCACTGCAGTCCAGGGTCCACGGTGGGGCCGGGTGCTGCCAGTGGCGAGCGGGGCTGGGGGCTGCGTCCTTGGTGTCCCGGTGAGGTCCTAGGTGCCGTGACGGTGGGGGACGGCGAGGAGCCGGCGGAAGGCGGCACGGAAGTCCCGGTTGAAGAGGGTGTAGATGAGGGGGTTGAGGCTGCTGTTGCAGTAGCCGATCCAGAAGAAGAAGCTGAAGAGAGGCTTGGAGACGCGGCAGCCCTCCCCACAGACAGCCCCCAGGCTGTAGGTGAAGAAGAAGGGGAACCAGCACAGCACGAAGGCCCCCATCACCACGGCCAGCACGACGGTGAAGCGCCGCTCCTGTGCCCGCACCAGCCGCTGCCGGCACAACGACACGCTCTGGTGCTGGCTCCGGTGCCGCCAGCCTGGCATCCTGACCCCCGGCCCCTTCTTGCAGGTGCCGGCGGGGCACGGGGAGCGAGCGGCGAGGAGGGCCGCCGTCCGCCGGGCAGTCAGGTGGTAGATGCGGCAGTAGACGGCAACCATGACGAGGCAGGGGGCGAAGAAGGAGGCGGCGCAGGAGGCCAGGACGTACCAGGTCTCCTGGCTCAGCTGGCACTCTCGGCCCCCAGGCCGGGCCCGCAGGAGCGGTGGCAGTGCCACCAGGGCCGCCGCCGCCCAAACCGCCCCGATCATCCCCTTCACCCGCCCGGGGCTGCGGCGCAGGTTGAGCCGGGCTGCCCGGGTGACGGCCCAGTAGCGGTCGAGGCTGATGGCACAGAGGTGCCCGATGGAGGCGGTGCAGAGCAGCACGTCCAGCGCCAGGTACAGGCTGCACCACACGCCCCCAAAATACCAGTAGCCCATCACCTCGTTGGCCAGCGAGAAGGGCAGGACGAGGACGGCCACCAGGATGTCCGCCGAGGCCAGGGACACCAGGAAGAGGTTCTGCGGGGCCCGCAGGGCTCGGCTGGTGGAGATGGCCACCACCACCAGCGCGTTGCCCACCAGCGTGGCCAGCAGGACAGCCAGGGCGGCCAGCAGGATGAGTCCTGTGGCTGCAGGCGAGTGTGGGGCGCTGCCAGCCTCGCTGCCGTTACCGGAGGCATTGAGGAGGGTGCCGGCTGGCTCCATGCTGGCCCAGCCCTTCAGGCTGACGAAGCCCCATGGGGCTGCCCCCCGCCACGCACGCCCTGCTCACCGGCCCCGCCGCATCTGGTGGCGCAGCCCTGGCATCGCTGAGTCCCTGGGGGGGCGTCCTGGCCACCACTGCTCCCGTACTGACCCGGTCTGGCAGCAAGGCAGAGGTCGTCCCGGCCCGGTGGCCGCCTGGCCAGGCACGCGGGGCGGCGGCAGTGCCGGGAGCCCCGGAGCGGCTCCCACGGCAGCCCCGCTGACTCCGCTGGTCCCAGCCCGGAGGAGGGCGGGAGGGAAGGAGGGAGGGAGGGACGGGCCGATATCGCTGGCAGGAGCCCAAGCATCTGTGGGCAGTGGGAGAAGCAGTTATTGCCAACACTTAAAGGGCTCCTGCCATGGGCGTTGGGGTACCCAGCAGGCTGGGGACACTGCCTGACCACGCCGAGTTGACATCCCGCTGAACCCCAGCCTGGCAGCACCACAGCACATCGCCAGCTGCCCTGTGCTGTGCCCGGATCACCGACACACTGCCGTGGCACATAGCGGTGCAGCATGGACCCTGCGGGCTCAGCCCTCTGGGGATGAAGCGGGTGGAAGAAGATGCTGCCTGTGGCACATCAGGCTGGCTGCAAACCGCAGGGTTTAGTTGCGGCATCGTCAGCATGTGCCCCCATGGCACCAGCAGCGCGTTTGGTGCATCCCCAGCATCGGGCACCCATACTGGACCAGTCTGTGCAGTGGTGGTGTATGGCCACAGGGGCGGATGGTGGGCATCTGGCACCTGCGGCTGTGGCTGCAGCAGGGTTTGCAGAGGCAAGAGCCTCTGTGAAGAGACACACACCTGGGGCGCGGGCGCTCGGCATTTATTAGACACCAGCTGAGCGGGGACGGCGGAAACTGGGTGGCCATGGGAGCGGTGGCCCGGGCATCCGGTGCCAGCTAGAGCCGGGTGGCACTGTGCAGGGGCGGGCAAGGGGAGCCCACCCGGACAGCGGGGCTGGGTACCTCCTCAGGGTAGGAGAGCGCGGGGTTGTCCAGCCCCAGCCTGGCCTTGTCAGGACGAGGACCCTCGCGCTCCTCCCAGCCCTCAGGGCTGCGGCAGCGGTCAGTGCAGCAGAGGGTGGCCCGAGTGATAAGCCGGTCTAGGGGCTGCAGCGAGTGCATCCAGGCGGGGAGGAAGTCCCAGGTCTGCAGCCATTTGGGCAGGCGGCCAGGGCTGCGTACCTGCAGCGCGTTCACCAGCCCCACGAAGAAAAGGAGGCCGAGGAAGGGTGCGCCCACCCCCACCAGCGCCCGCCAGCCCGCCATGGAGATGCCGAAGATGAGGGAGGGCAGCAGGAGGAAGCAGACAATGAGGTACAGCACGGCAAACCAGCGGTACTTGGCCGTGCGCTCGCCCAGTGCCTTGGCCATGCGGATGGGCAGGCGGGTGAAAGGCAGCGGGTACCACAGCAGGATGCCAGAGATATTGAAGAAGAAGTGGCAGAGGGCGATCTGCAGGGACAGTATCCGCGTTGGGCCGGGCACGTGGGCTTCCTCCGGCCCTTGCCTTGCCTGGTGCCCCCCTCCAGCCCGGCCATGGCCCCAGGCTGCCCATACCTGGAAGGAGCTGGCCAGCTTGTCCCCTGGGCTGGCCAGGGCAGCCAGGATAGCGGTGGTGGTAGTGCCGATGTTGGAGCCCAGGGTCAGTGGGTAGGCGCGCTCGATGCTGATCACCCCCAGGCCTGCAGGGGAGGCACCTCATCCTGTCTCATTGCTCCTTGCCAGCACTGTCCCCACACTGTCCCAAGGAGGCATGGATCCTCCCACCCCTCTGGGTGCCCTAGCACCCACAGGCCATCGTGGGGGGGACCAGCACATGGCAGGGGACCAGGCATAGCCAGGACTCACCGATCAGGGGTGTGATGGCTGAGGTGAAGACAGAGCTGCTCTGCACCACGAAGGTCATCCCAGCACCCACCACCATGGCGAAGTACCCAGTGAGCCAGCTGAGCGGGTGCGGGAGGTCTGCCACGGCATGGCCATGGGCACAAGCATGGACACAAGCATGGATGTGGGCACGGACACATCAACTGGGAGCAGCCCGGAGCTCCTACATGGTGCTGGGGAGGGGGCTGTGGGGCCAGGCTGTGGGTTTGGGGCCAGGCTTTGGGTATGGGGTTAGGCTGTGGGTATGGGGCCAGCCTGGTGGCTGGGATGGCTGGGGAAAGAGGATGTGGACACCAGGAGGCCATGACAGCCGTAAGCAGAGTGCGGATCAGGGGCAGGCAGGGGGCTTGGGGGTCAGGCAGGGATGGGGGTTAGGGGCAGCCAGGGATGGGTCTGAGGAAGGCAGGTGGGGATAGCAATGGGGCTGGGTGGCCATGGGGCAGGCAAGGTCCCATCCCGCTCACCCCACAGTGGTCCCTGTCCCACTCACCAGTGTTGATGACCTTCTGGATGGCTTTGGCCACCTGCCCCTTGAGCAGGGAGTTGAGAAGTTTGACCAGGAGGATGAGGCAGGTGCAGAGCACGATGAGGGACCCAGCCAGCAGCACCAGCCCCACAGCCAGGTCAGGCAGCGGTGTGTCAGTGAAGAGGTGCTCGCCTGTCCCACAGCATGGCTGGGCAAGGGGCTGGGGCCAGCCCGGCCCCACTCACAAACCTGCCCCCTCCAAGACACCCCCCCACCTGGACCCCAGCCCCAACATCTCCCAGGCCTGCCCCACATCATGAGTCCAGCCCCATGCCCAGCACATCTCCATCCCACCTACAGCCCCTTAGCCCCGCCTGCACCTCCCCAGCCCCGTACCCCCCCAGCCCTGCCCAAGCCCCCTGCACCCACTCACACTTCTGCCTGGTAATGTTGTGGAGGCTCTCTATGGCCTTAGTGCTGCAGTGGCCGGGGGACGTGCAGTTCGGGGGGGGCCCAATCTCCACAGCAGCTGTCTGCAGGGAGAGGGTGGGCAGCAGCCAGCTCCACAGCCTCCTCGGCCAGCCCCTGCCCACCACCCACCCTCCGTGCGATCATTTGGTAGACCCAGCAGGGCCACGGGCCCCTCACCTGTGGGGGTGTGAGGCCACACCAGACGCGGATGAGGCTCCGATTGCGCAGGCTCTCATCCCCCATTGCAATGCCCGTGATCACCGACTTGTCCAGCTGCAACAACACACGTGTTGGAGAGAGCCCTTGGGGGCTGACAGCACCCACAGCTCAGGGACATCTTCACTGGGATGGGGACACCACTGCCAGCCTGGGGACACTTGGATACAACCACCATCAAAGGGACACCAGTGCTGGGGATATTACCACCAGCACTTGGACAGCAATGCTGGGGGACTACCACCAGCCTGGGGACACCACCCTGGGGGACACCGCAGCTGAGAAGACCTGGATGATAAGCTTGGTGAAGGGCTCTGTGATGATCTTCAGCAGGTCGGGGGCATCCTTCCCACTGCGGATGTTGAAGGTGGCTACGACCAGGCGGGTGACGTGGTGCAGGTACCCGCTCACCACCTCCAGCGGCAGCAGGACCAGCACTGACAGCCAGTTGAAGCAGTCATGCACTGTGGCGCCGGCAAAGGCCCTGTGCAGAGGAGCCTGTTGGCATGGGGTGGTCCCTGGGGAGCAGCCCCCAGCCCCCCGAGTCCCCTCTGCCCCTTCCAGCTCTCACCGTTTGAACTCACTGCGGTCACCAGCCTGCATGAGGGCCACAATGGTGTTGGTGACGGAGGTGCCGATGTTGGAGCCCATGATGATGGGGATGGCAGAACGCACCTCCAGCACTGGGGACAGAGACACCCGCTAGCCCCGCATGGCTGGGCGCAGGGTGACCCCATCCAGCCACCCTGTCCCCCAGCCTCAGGTCCCCGAGACCCCCATGGGCGCACTCACGCCCCGAGGAGACCATGCTGACGATGATGGATGTGGAGGTGGAGGAGCTCTGCACCAGCACGGTCACCAGGATCCCCACCACCAGCCCAGCCACTGGGTTAGAGAGGATGGCGTTGTCCTTGAAGATGTCCCCAGCCACCTTGCCTGCAAGAGAGCATGAGCGGCAGGGTGCCAGCACGGTGGGTGCCACCAGCTGCCCAGGCACCCCCACCAACCTACCTCCGGCCAGCTGGAAGGCAGAGCTGAGCACGTCCAGGGAGCACACGAAGAGGTACAGGAACCCGAACATCAGGGGCACCTTGAGAAGGGAGACACAGATGGACTGGACTCTGGCCCAGCACCCCAGCTCTGCGCAAGACAAGAAAGAGTGTTAAACACCGGCCGCAGCATGGCCCCAGCTCCCGGGGCTCCCGCAGCCCTATGCCATCCTCCTGTGCCCCTGGTGGGACATGTCCCCAGCCGTGCCACCACTCCCCGGGTCCCCTCCATCTCCTCCCACCCTGGAGCACCCTGTGCTGACTGCCCCCGTTGCCCCTCGCCTCTGCCCGTGGAACCCCAGGGAGCTGAGGGTCTGTCCTGCCGGCAGGCAGCCCACTGTGCTGGGGGTCCAGCTGGGGTGCCAGCACGAGGACTGGCACCACGGGACAGCGGGGAGGAATTGCTGCCAGTCCCAGGGACAAAGCTGGGGCTCTCCTGGTACGCCCCAGTCCTGGCACCCCGAGGCCCCTCTGGGTGCCTCTGGCAGGTCTCTGGGGTGCTCCCCAACCTGTGTGCCCACCACCCGGGGGTCTCACCTGGCTTCTGCAGCTCATCCAAGCCCAGCCGGGGCCCCTGCCAGGGCAGCGTATCCAGCTCGTACCGCTCCCTGCCCTCGCCCAGGCGCCCGGGGGAGCCGGGGCAGGGGAAGCCATGGTCAGGGCAAGGCACCGCACCGACGGTGAAGGGGCAGGTGTGGGCACCCGGCAGCCGGTGCAGAGCTGGGGAGAGGGGGCACCTGCGTTATGGCCCCATCTTTGCAGGGGCCCCCCTGCGCAGGAGAGCCGGGCACCGCCTGAGCCACGGTCTGGCCAGAAGCAGAGCTGAACCCAGCAGGGCGAGGGAGAGGAGGAGGAGGAGGAGGGCTGGGGCCACCTACCTTGGGGGCTAGGACAGTAGGCGAACTGGGGCCCGTGCACCACCCTTCCTCCCCGCACCGGGCAGCGGGGCAGGGCTGGGCTCTCCCTCCGGTAGGGCAGCATCGCTCCTGCTGAGACTGAGCAGAGGCGGCCGCGCGTCACCACAGCAGAGCCATGGCTGCGCCGCGCTGACCGCCAGTGGCTCCCCAAATCCCTGTGGTGCTGGCACCACCGAGGAGCACCATCCCATCCCCAATGGTCCCCTGGGTCACTGGCCGCCACAGTGCCACCCCAGAAAGCTCACAAGGGCAGGCAGGGGACACGGGGAGGGGACCCCTCCTGCCCAGGGCCTTGCTCACCTGGGACTGACCGGGCTCTCAAGGCAGCACCATGTCCCCATGCCACATCCACGCGTCCCTCCAGCGAAGTAGCCCACGGGGGACTGCGGCCCTTTATATGCACGCCAAGAGCAAAGTCTAAGGAGTCCCGTGTTGCCCCTCGCCTCCGCTTGCTGCTCACCTCCTCCCCAGAAATTCCTGCAGTTAATGGGTAACCCCACGGCATCCCGCGTCAGCTGCAGCTCTGGGGCGGGATGGGGCGCACGCCCCCGGGGTGCCGTGCCGCTGGCACACACCACCTCGCCTGCCCGAGGCTTGGCATTGCCCCTGGGTGAGCGGCACCTGGTGCAGTGGGGAGCAAAGCCGAGGCAGTGCTGGAGCCCCATGCCCAAGGGGTGATGCCGGAGTAGCCTCAGCTCTCCATCACTTGGTGCCAGCTGCTTCATCCCCAGCACAAGAGGAGGAGGAGGAGGAGGAGGAGGGCTCAGTGCTGGTGCTGCCAGGGTGTCCCAAACCAGAGGTGAGGCTGCACTCACATCCACCATCGTTGGAGCCATCCAAGCATCAGCCATGAGGGACCCGGCTCTGCCCAGAGCACGTGCCATCCTTGCTGCCAGGGCATTGGTGGTGGGTTACATCAGCACCAGTGCGGTCCCTGTGTCTTGTTGCTGGTGGTGATGGTGGCACACAGCCTAGCTCTGCCCGTGCCAGCAGCTCAGCACAGAGCAGCCGGCAGCACTGCGAGGGCTGCGTGGGGCAGAGCCCGCATCTTCCCAGCATGCGCGATGCTGGGGTGGGCAGGAGCGGAGCGATGCCAACATTGCCGTCACCACCTCCATAATGCCATTTATCATTACCCGCTGTTTACGCACCTCCAGCCAAGTTTCCATCCACCCACAAGGCGCCCGGCCAGCTCATATCCACGTCTGCCTGGGGGAGAGCCAGGGGCCAAAGGCCCCTCCAGCCCCGGTGCCCGTGGGGAGTGGGCATGGAGGGGCAACACAGCTGCCACATCTCCGTTCCTCCAGGGTCAGGCACTCCCAGGACCCGTCACCATAGACAAGCCAGCTGTTACTGTATGGGAGGAGCAAGGGGAGATCCCTCGGGTACTCCAGGGTGCTCAAGGACAGCCTGGGGACATCCCTGCCACTGCTGGAGCATCACGGAGCCTCTGCCGAATCACAAACTGATGGAGGTGAATGCCTGGGAGGTGCCACAGCTGGGGACATGTCCTGCCCCTGCAGGGCCTGGGGACCCTTTTCGCTGGGGCTGCAGCCAGTGGCACCCACAGAGCCCTGTGCCAGGCTGTGGTGGGCAGGAGGTGTCCATGCTTGCCCCATGCCTGGGGGCTCTTGGCCAGCTGCCCCCACAATCATTAACCCAGTGAGGCCCTGGCAGCTCTGGCTGTCACTTATTGACAGGGTTGGGGCTGAAGTCCTTGGCCGTGCCGGCCCTGCAGCTTTCCCTACACCATCACCGGTGCCGGGAAAACAAGCTCCTGGCACTGCCCCTTGCTGCCGGGCAGGGTGGCACTGGAGCTGAGGGCTGACTCCAGCCCTGCCCTGGCCCCGAGGGGGCTCCATGGGATATGGAGGGGGCTCCATGGGGTATGGAGGGGGAGACATCACTGCTGGGAAAATCACTGTCCAGCCTCAGCAGCGGAGGAAGGAGAGGGACACGCATCCAGGCAATGCTCTTTATTTCCCCCGGTTTCACACCACAGACGGGACTGAGCAGCACCACGGAGACACAGGGGGGCTCTGACCGGGGCTGCAGGGCCGCAGCTGGCCGCGGCAGCATGGGGCTGGGCGGTCATGCCCCCTGTCCCTGGGCAAGCCCTGGGGCTGCCCTGGGTCACCCCTCTGCCTCTGGCTGGGCAGTGGTGACAGAGCAGTGACCCAGGGCACAGCCACGAAGGGCCCCAGCACACGCAGATGATGGAGGGATCTCCTGGCTGTTGTCGAGGGGCTGCCTCCATCGCAGACTGGGTCTGGGACCTCTGGGGACATGGGGCTGCTGGGGATGAGGACCCACAAAGCACAGCCAGGTCCAGCAGAGCCAGGCTCAAAGTTATAGCCCAGCACAGCTGCCAGCAGGGATGCCAGGCTGGGCACCTGCTGGGTACCCACACACCAGGCTCAGATGCTCAGCACCCAGGGGTGCTGCATTCCTCTGGCATCAGCAGGCCTGTCCCCAAGGGCCAAGCACCCGCAGCCCCAGCCAGGCCGGGGCAGGGGACCTATGGGCAACTCGACCTGCAGGTTGCTTCAGCAGCCGCCTACGCAGGGTCTCCCTGCAGGGAGGAGGAAGGCTTCTTTGGCATGACCTGCGGGCTCTGCCTCTATCTGCTTGGGGCAGGAACCAGGTGCCCTGCTCCACAATGGCAGTGCTGTCGTGGCAGGATCAGGCCCGGCCACACTCACGCAATGCAGACGGTAACAACCTGCCCAGAGCACAGGCTGGCAGGGCCATGCTCACCCTCCCCAGGAAGGGTAGACCCACACATCAACAATGGGGGAAGCCCTGTTCCTGCGGGGTCAGGGACCGGATCCAGCCCTCAGCTCCAGACACTCATTCTCCTGACCCTGTCTGCCAACAGCACCGGGGTTTGGGGCTGGAGCCTGCCTTGCCACCCCACCCATCCTCTCTACCCTGCACACCCTTCATTTGGAAGGGTGCTTTCCCCATCTGAACAGTCAGTGGGGCTGTGCCAGCCCGGCACAGGCAGGATTTGCTGGGTGGGCAGCTCTGCCGCAGGCAGAGCAGGCAGAGGCACTGGGCAGGACAGTGCCAGGCATGCGTGGGACGTTGCAAAGTGCTTTGCAACAGGGATTCAAACTATGTACAGGACTCCCTTGACGTGCACCAGGATGCAACCCCACTGAGGGGCATGGCAGCTGCTCAACCACTCACAGTGACACGACACAACAGTTTGGGACAGGACGTGGACGAATCTGCGGTCCAGGCAGTGTCGGCGGTGCAGGGCAGAGGCTGGATGGGCCCCGTGTTGAACCCCGGCATGGCCCGGGGGTACCACGCGCCGGGTGCAGACGTGCAGCAGGACTCATCGGAGCTCATGGTCGACCGGAGGCTGAGCTGGTGTGGGCTCTGTGGGCTGAGGATGGCCGTTTCCCTCGGAGCCTGGGTGAAGGGCGCAGGGCTGATCTGAGCCCTTGCAAGTGCTGTCATCCTGTCCAGGGAGCTGGAGGAAGTCAGGCAGGACCAGGTCCTCCTTGGAGAGCAGCCCACGCTGGTCGTTGGCCCGGCAGCTCTGGGCACGGTTCAGCAGCTCCACCAGCCCTGGGGAAAATGCAGGTCATGCACCTGAGCCTGGCACTTGGTCTCCTGTCCTAACACCTCAGCTGCCCTCTCCACCTGATGTGACCCTGAACATGTCACAGGCACAGCACCTGCACCTTCTCCCTGCTCCATGCCAGCATCCATGGGATCCTGTGCCCATCCCCAGCACACCAGGGGACCCCAAGTCCCCCATAGCCCATCCCCAGCTTCACAGGACCCTGCACCCATACCAGCAGACCAGGAGTCCTGCGTCCCTCATGCCCTCACCCTATGTTTTGCCCCAGCCCCTCAGCTTTCAGACATGCGAGGTCTCACCTTCCAGGTCGTACGTGCGGCGGTTCAGGTTCGTGGCAGCTGAAGACCGGGGCCGGGAGAAGGAGGAAGGCATCTCCCACAGTGTGTTGGGCTCTGCTCCTGTTGGGCTTCCCTCCTGCAATGAGTAGCCCAGGCCTCAGTGATGGGGCAAGGAGGCAGCTCTCCACCAGCCCACATCCTCATTGCCCTCCTACAGCCTGGCTCCTGCCTCAGCACCCGCTGCCCAGCCCCGCAGCATGTGCTGGGGTCGCAGCAGGGCACACCTTCCCCACAGACCATGGCAGCAGCCATGGGGGCATCTCTGACCAGGGTGGTGGGATCTTGAGCTCACCTCACTCCGGAGTGGGGAGGGGGCGGCCGCAGCCTCGGCACTCTCCGTCACTCGTACGTCTGCAAGGTAAGTGATGCTCAGCACCCTGTGCCAGCACCTTGGTCCTGGCCTGGCTGGTGACAGGATGGAGCCCATCCCAGGAAGCAGGAGCCATGGCCAGCAGAAAGCAGTCTAGCCCTGTGATCGCTCTGTGAGGGATGTGGCTTGTGGGGGAGGACACTTTACCTGCCAGTGTTTCCAGGACAAGTTTCTGAGCAGCCACTGTGCTGACCAGCTTCTCCAGGTCCACAGGGGCTGGCTCGCCTTGCTGCAATGGGAAGAGCCAGCCGGTGTCATGCTTGCTGCAGCATGGCAAAGGCAGCCAGGCTGAGGACCCGTGAGCTCCCTGGGCAGACCCTGCCAGGTCACGGGCTGCACAGCGCAGAGCACACCCACGGTAGGGTGCCACAGCCCATCTCAAACACTGGTGACTCTCCACAAGCCTGCAGGCTGCCCCTGGCACAGAGCGCTGCTCCTCACTACCAGCTCACTACCAGCAGCCCCTGGCCCAAGCCCCAAACTAGGAGTCCCCCCACCACAGCATCCTGTCCACAGGAGGCTGGGGTTGTGCCCACCAAGGCGCAAGCCCTCACCCGCCGCAGCAGCACCAGCTCCATGCTCACGCCGTACTTCCCCAGCACAGGTTGCAGTGCTTCCCGGATGCGCTTGGTTGACTTTGCCGTGATGCGGATGGTCTTACTGAGGGAGGAGATTTCTAGGCTGCAGAGGGGGAGAAGAGGTTGTCTGCAGGCAAGCATGGACAGGCAGGGGCAGAGCCAGGGTGTTCAGGACTGCCTGGGGGGTTAGGTGTGGGGCACCGTGGGTGGCCACATGTGATAGGGACCGGACACGTGGGCAACAGCATCAGCCCCGAAGCTCCCACTCACTCAAAGCTTATCCTGTTCTCCAGCTTCACCTCCTGGTCTGCCAAGACGGAGCACTCCTGGTCCAGCACCAGTGCTTTCTGCAAGAGCCAAACCATCAGGAAAGGGCAAGCAGAGCAGCACGTGGTCCCAGCCCAGGGACTGCCTGGCTGGCAGGAGCTCCCTCTCACCCCTGCCTGCCCTACCTGCTCGTTCCCCACCAGGTAGACCTTGATGTCGGGGAGGCTGAAGCCACGTTTCTCGCATATCCCTGCCAGCATGTCACGGATGGAGTGGCCAGGCCGGACGGAGGCTAGCGAGGCTGTGCCGTCGGGCAGGTACACGCAGCAGTACTTCATGGGCTTGGCTGGCAGCTCTGCCTCACTGCCCCCCAGGCTCTTCCGATGGCCCTGCAAGAGGGATGCCATGGGATGAGCCCAGCTGGTGGCAGCGTGATGCCGTAGGGCCAGCACAGCGATGACTCACCTCAGTCCAGGGGCTGGCGGCTGTACTGGCAGAGGACAGGAAGCCCAGGTCCAGGCTGGCTGAGGAGTTGAGTGAGCCCTGAGACTCCCGCCACAGCATGGCGCTCCCACTGCCTTCTCCCCCCTCTAGGAAAGACAGAGGGACAGTGGTGGGGACTGCGGGCAACCTTCAGGGGCGGCACGGCCCCTCTGCCCAACTTGGCACAGCACCTACCTGCCCAGGAGGGTTCCCGCCGCTCTCCCTTCCTGAAGGACCGTCGAGGGCTGCGGTTGGCACTGCTGCCTGCTGTCTCCACACCCAGTGGCAGGGACTTGCCCAGCTTCAGCTTCGACTTCTGGGGCAAATGGAGAATCTCAGCACGGGGACATCTGAGGCTGCCCCTTCTCTTTCCCTGGTCCCCTGACCCCTTGTCTGTCCTCAGCCTGGGGCTGGGTTTGCTCTGAGCGGCAGGGAAGGGACCCAGCACCATTTTTTCAGGCAAAGGGACAGATCCCCGTCCCCCAGCTTCCCACCCCGCTCACCTTGCTGAGGTCAGGCGGGGGGCTGCTGCTGCGGGAGTGGGGCCGCAGGTCGGGCAGGGGCTGCCCCTGGCTCTCTGCCCGCAGGCAAGCCTGGTAGAGCGGGGATTTCACAAAGCGTGTGTAGCTGTCAAACTTCATCAGGTTAAAGATCTGCAAAGGGAGGATGCATGTGCTTAAGACCCCTGCCCACCTACAGCTCACTCCAGCCACTGCCCTGTGGCGCAGGCCCACAGTGACAGCCATGATGCTGGGCGATGCACGAGGTGGTCCTGCAAGCCCCCATCCTGTGGGTGGGGTGGAGCATGGGTGCTGCTCATACCTGGAGCTGCTGGATGCGAAACATGTCTGGGGAGGGGGTGGCCAACATGTCCTCTCCAATCCAGGCCTGCTTGTCGATGTTCACGGGACTGACTGAGTGGCTGGAGAGGAACTCATCGTAGATCCGCCGTGCCTCCTGGGCCAGCTGGGGGAGCAGGGGTGTCAGGCCAAGACCAGGAGCCCCCTCCTCACCGCTACCCTCTGGGAGCCCCTGGCTCACCCCATAGAGCCACCTGAGCCCTGAGGGGCCAAGTCCCCCCCCAGGACCAGCTTGGTACCTGGGCTTCAGGATTAACACTGGAGCCAGCCACCCCCACCCAGCACCAAGCTCTGGGCACAACTGGCCGGTCTCTCCATGGAGGTACAGCCTGAGGTAGAAACCATCCCCGCTAGCCATGTGGCTCTGTCCCCACGAGCCCCCGTGTAGATTTCTGCCCTTGCTCTCTTGATGTCCCAGCAGCACTCTCCACCCTCTGGCTGCCCCGGGCTGGAAAAGCACACCCTTCTCCATGGGGCAGGCAGTCAAGGCTGTGTCTTTTCAGATGCACATCACATCCATCTCCTTATTCCTCCCGCAAGAACTCCCAGCCTGCTCAGTCTCCCAGAACAGGGGTCTTCTGGGATCCTGGGACACGCAGGCATGACAGACCTCCATCTCTGCCCATGTCCCTCCCAACAGCTGTGTGACCCAGGCTCAGCCGCACTGTGGCTGTGCAGAGGCCGGTACCTGCTGCGTGTCGCTGGCCGGGATCTGCTGGAAGCGCTCGCATGCCTGCCAGAAATAGACGTTTTCGGCGCTGAACTCCTTCTTGAGGAACTCCTGTGGGGCAGAGAGATCTGCTGGCCTGGCTGGCACTGTGGCCGTGGAACAGCCAGTTGCCAATGACGGACAGGAGTGGGGACAGAGGTCTGGGCTGCGGCACTCACAGTGAAGTACGTAACAGCCACGCGGTCCTGCAGCAGCGTCTCAAAAGATTGGGCCCAGCTGACCACAGACCCCTGTGTAGAGCCACAGGTGGCTGGCGGTCCTGGTAGGCTGTTCACACTGTGGTTGCTGCCACGGGCCCTGGAGGCGTTTAACTCTGAGAGAGAAAAAGAGTCAGTTCTAGCTGCCTGGGTGTCCCCCAGTGTCACTCCCCTTTGCCAGCAGCCCTCCATATCTGCAGCGAGTTCATCTACCTGATACTGATTGGAGCCCGTGAGCCCTCAGGTAGGGAATGGGAGGAGCATCACAGTGGCATCTTTGGCAGATTGAATGCCGTGATGCTGCAGCTGGCACTTTGCAGTGTGACAGCCCCACTTGCCAGTGCTGGCCATCCTCCCCTCCCCGGGTGTCACCGTGACTCCACCTGTGACTCATCTCCCAGGGGAACAAAGCCGATGCGTGGGGAAGGCATCCAGCCAGGGAGGGAAAGCAGGGTGGAAGGGGACACTGTGGGGCACACAGCGTGGAGGGAAGCTCAGAGGGTGGGTAGAGGTGCCTGAACTTACACTCTCCATTCCTGCGGCCACGACAAGGAACAAACCCAGTGAAAGGAGGACACAGAAAGTGTCACCTCCAGCTCCCAACCCTGAGGAAACCCTCCCTTGGGGAAACACAAGGTGACAATGCATTCAAATGGAGTCCCTCTGTCAAAAAGATGGAAGTTCCCAGAGGCAACCCCAGCTTTTGAACTGGTTTAGCTAGTGAGCAACTGAGAGCAGAGGGTCATTTGCAAGAGAAGGTAAGGGTATGGAAGCAGGGCTTTCCTGGCAAAAGCCGGTGGAAGCAGAGGCGGCGGCAGGCTGCTGCTTTGCTGGGCTCCCCACCCTTCTCCTCCTGTCCAAAACACACCATAACTGCACACACCCTGCGCAAGGAACATCAGCCACTGGCACCCTGCGCTGGAAGGATCCTGTAGTAGGGCCGAGACAGGTGAATGGGCCGTCTGACATATCCAATGCACAGTGAGACAGACAAACAGACAGACTCCCTCAGGGAACCTGGGGCTGGCTGGTACCCAGGTTCTGCTTGCCCCAGGAAGCCCCTCAGCCCCCAACACCCAAGGGTGCCAGCTGAGCAGCCAGAAGGGAGGGACGGGCACAAGTGGGCTGTGTGGGAGGGATGGAGGGGTATGGTGAGTTCCTGGCAGAGGGCTCAGCCCAGCACTGTGGGGGTCCAGCCATGCACCCGCCCATGGCACAGCCTGCGCTGACACAGGACCTGACTCTCTGGTGGCTCCTTGCCCTTGGCACCAGGCTAGCTGTGGGCTTCCCCCTCCCCTGAAGACGATGCTGGCCTCCCGTCCCAGAGCAAAGAGCAGCCTTACCTCCATCTGACACAGCCGGGCCCTGCGGGGGTGGAGAGAAGAGAGGTCAGAGGGGTCACAACGGCGTCTGCCAGCCCGATGGAGCAGTATCAGGGCAGGCAGCAGCGTCAGGGCAAGGCCAGCCTGAACCCAGGAGCAAGGGACACGGGCTGCTGGCAGACACTGCTCTGGTGTTAGCTGCAACTGGGACGGCTGCCCCATGGCAGAGGCAGGACATGGGGCTCCCAACCCAGGGGCAGTGAGTAGAGGTGGGAAGTTACAAGGGGTGTGCACCTCTTCTCCCACCTCCTATGCATCTACTGCCCTGGGGCCAGGCCATCACTTGGGAAAGGGTAGATGCTATCCGATATAACCCTGCCAACACTGCCCTGGGAGGAGAGAAGCAGCCTCCCCGGCACAGGAAGGGGAGGGGAGGAGGGGAGGGAAGGAACTACAACCACAGCCCTAGACAGGCAAACTGCCTGCTCCCTCCTTCCTTGGGGCCTGGGGCTACTGCAGGGCAGATGCCCCAAAACGGGGACTGTGTGCTGCCAGCCCAGGACACAGCAGGACCCTGTGGCATCGCCTGGGCCACCCCAGATACCATCTGCGGGGGTGTGGTATCCCAGGACCCACAGCAAGCAGGGAGATGGGGAGAGCCTCTGCAGTCAAAGCCCAGTCAAGCACACCCTGCACGGTGCTGCCTCTCATCGCTCAACTGGGGCCACACTGAACTGGTGCCCTTGACCTGGCTGTCCTGTGCCCCCCACCCTGCCAGCCCCACACACCCCAGCCTGCCCTGCACACCCCCTGCCTGTCCCCATCCCAGCCCAATTATCCCACCCCTACCTGTCCCTGCTACTCCACCTCACACGCCGCTGCCATGCCCCTTACGCCAGCACCACACATCCCAGCCCCGCCTGCCCATTACCTCAGCCCCATATACCCCTATCTTGCCAGGTCCTTGCTCTTTCCCATCCATCCCTGCTGCTCATACCCACATAGCTCTACCCTGCCTGTGCCACCCAGCCCCACACACACCAGCGCTGCTGACTCCAGTCACCCCATCCCCATATGTCACTGCTCGCCCATTACCCCAGTGCCATACATCCCCACTCACATCGCTGTCTCAGCCTCCTAAACCCCTGCCTGCTCGTTACCGCAGCCCCCTATATCCCCGCCTGCCTCCTACCCAGCCCCATATACTGCTGCCTGCCCTAATACCCCTCCACATCCCTGCCTGCTTTGGATACCCAAGCCCCATACCGCCCTGCCTGCCCAGTACCCAGCCCCGCAGCCCCCGCCCGCCTGTTATCCACCCCACACCCCTCTGCCCGCCTGCTGCCCGGCCCCGTACATCCCTCCGCCTGCACGGTACGCAGCCCCACACCCCTCGCCTGCCCGTTATCTGCCCCACGCCCTCCCGCTTGCCCACTACCCGGCCCCATACATCCCTCTGCCCGCCCGTTATCCACTCCGCACCGCCCTGCCCGCCCGGTACCCAAGCCCCACGCCGCTCCGCCGGGCGGGGCAGCCCCGGGGGATGGAGGAGACCGGCGCCCCGGGGGATGGAGACCGGCGCCCCGGGCCGGGCCGGGACTCACCATGCGGCCGTTGTGGACCAGCAGCAGCTTGGCCTTGCCCTGCATGCCTGGCACCGCCCGGCCGAGCGCGCTACCGGCGCGGCCCGCGGTCCCGCAGCATCCCCGGCCGGCGGCGCGGCTCTCCCGGCCCGGCCCGGCGCTCCCCGGCACTACCGCTTTCGGCTGCCACAGGAAGTGTCGCCATGGGAACCGAGACCGCAGCGGGGGGAGCGGAGCCGCCCTCCCGCCCCGCGCCGCCGCCGCCACCGGGCCCGGCACCGCCCCGGTGGGCACCGGCGCCAGCTCCGGGCCAGGAGGCGCCGCCGCCCCGCCGCATCCCCGTCCCCGTCCGTCTCCGTCTGCACCCCCATCCGTCACCCCATCCCCATCTGCACCCCTGTTCCCATCCGCATCCACCTCCCCATCCCCTTCCCAATCCCCATCCCAATCCCCAGTCCCGTCCCCGTCCCCGTCCGTCTCCGTCTGCACCCCCATCCGTCACCTCATCCCCATCTGCACTCCAGTTCCCATCCGCATCCACCTCCCCATCCCCATCCCAGTCCCCATCCCAATCCCCATCCCCATCCCCGTCCCTCTCCATCTGCACCCCATCTGTTGCCCCATCCCCATCTGCACCCCTGTTCCCATCTGCATCCACCTCCCCATCCCCATCCCAGTCCCCATCCCAATCCCCATCCCCATCCCCATCCCTCTCCATCTGCACCCCCATCCATCACCCTATCCCCATCTGTACCCCTGTTCCCATCTGCATCCACCTCCCCATCCCCATCCCAGTCCCCATCCCAATCCCCATCCCCATCCCCATCTGCACCCACATCTGTCACCCCATCTCCATCTGCACCCCTGTTCCCATCCGCATCCACCCCCCCATCCCAATCTCCATCCCCATCCCAATCCCCATCCCAATCCTCATCCCCATCCCCATCGCCGTCCCTGTCCCACTCAGTCCCTGTCACCAGCACAACCTGTGCTGCCTCGGGGTCACCACACCATCGCCACCACTCCCAGCAGCCTGGGTAGCCTAAGGGGGCTCTTCCTGGGCATCACATCACCCCAGGGAAGGGGGTACAGGGGCAGGGCATTATCAGCAAGCCCAATGCACCCTGCCACCAGCCTGGTACCACTTGTCCCGGTCGCACCCGGGCAGGCACGCAGCTGCCTCCCAGATCCATGCCAAGCAGTGGGTCTGGGGGTGGCCCCCAGGGCCATGCTGGTGCTGCTGCTGTTGGTGGCCGACATTTGGGGAGAGCTGCCTGCGCTGCAGATGCCGGCAGAGCCTGGCAGAGATGAGGGGTGGACGTGCAGCTTGGAGTCACCAAACTGATGCCTAAGCACTTTTGCCCATCTCCTAAGGTCGGGGTTCCATGTTGATCAGCAACCACAAACCAGTTGAGGATATTTTAGGGTATTTGTTAGGAAATATAAGTAACTAACAGTTAGAGGATAAACCGCAGAGCACCATGGCAACCCACTCATGGAAATGCTAATAACTGGGACATAAGGTGGGTGATTAACCTATCAAAAGCAGAACCCTAACATTAAGTTGGGTGCAGATCTATGCAGAGAAAAATGAAGCGTTCCCACCGTGAACATGCACAAAAGCAGTGCGGCATTAACAGCTGCAGCCCTGGCAGGGTCTCCAGGCAGAGGTGAGCAGAGGGTGGCCCCTGCTGCTGCCCCTCTGCCCCCTGCTGCAGCACGGAGCAGCAGTGGGGTGGGGGGTGATTGTGCTTCTCCCCTTCCCTTTGTTGGAGCGTAGCTGTATTGTTTGGCTTGGCTTTGCAACAGGAGTTATAAATAAAAATGTCTCACCAAGAGTGCGTGACTCACGGTCCTCACCACAAGGATAACCTCTCTGCTAGGAAACCTGATCCGAGGACCAAACTGCGGCATGCAAGAATCAAAGACATTGCTTAATGAATATATTTAATCCAAATGGCGAATGGACAAGCCCCTCACCCCACCTGGGCTGGGGTGGGCTGCTGGGGAAGGTGCCTGTGCCCCTCCAGACCCCTGTCCTGTGCCATCCCCGACCTCTGGCTGCTGACAGCCCAGCCCTCAAGTTGCTCCAGGGCCCAGTGGTTTCCCTCGATGGCAGCGGGGAGCTGACGTGGCCTTGACCAGCTGCAGCTGGGTGTGCCTCAGCATTAGCTCCTGCCATGCCCCAAGGGGGCAGCTGGTGGGTGCTGGTGTCACCTCGCCCTGCTTGGGATGTGGGGACCGGGGATGTGCTGAGGCATCACCCCTCGCACGGGAAGCCGTGCCAGCCCTGCACACCAGGACACAACCGTGCCTGTGGCCTGCCTCCACACAGCATCCCCCTTCAGAGGCTGGGGCTGCAGTGCCTCTCCCGGCATCAGACACCGGCTGCACGGTTCCATCCCACCACCATGCTCTGCCTGCGGTGATGCCTGTGGTGCCTGGGTTCCGCATCCTCCTTCTGTGCTGCCATCCCTGAGCCAGAGCCTGGCCCTGTGGGGAGAGGGGACACCCTGTGCCTCAGAGCCCCAGCCCGGCGGGACCTGGCTTATCCCTGGGGGTGGGCAACGGCGGGGTGACAGCTGGCTGGGGGATTTGCTGAGGGCATTATTTAATGCTGTGGGTAAATGGAGAAACAGCAGCTAATTCTGGAGCCCGTAATCCTCTTCCTCTCCCAGGGATGGGGTGCCTGCCAGACACGCAGCTGCTGGCGGGACCCCGGGACAAGCCCCGGGCAGCTCCCCAGGTGTGCTGCAGGGCAGAGCGACTCCCAGACCATGGGTGATGTGCAGAAGGTAAGTGGGATCCAGTGACATCCTGCCTGCACCAGGGTGGGTGTGCCGGCACCAGCTCCTGGCTGCGGTGTCAAGCAGCCTGGCAGAGCAGGACCAGGGCTATACCCTGGGCTTGTCCCCCCCAGCACACCCAGGAGCTGGTAGGGCTCCCAGGGCAGGGACAGCACACCTTGGGGGGGGATTGGGGCTGGGCAGATCTGCTGCGGGACCACCCTGAGCCTGGACACCTTGGGAGCCAAGCCCTGGCGCTAGCTCAGCCCATAGACACAGGGTACCCATGGCCAACAGCGCGCCCAGCTCCCCTCTCCGAAATGACGGTGCTCTGCAGTGACCCGGCACCCTGCAGGGCTCCCCCAGCACCCTGTGCCCCCAGGGGCTGCTCTCCGTCATCCAGAGGCTGAAGGGTTCCCCGGAGCAGGAGCTCCGCATTGTCCTGCTGGGGCTGGACAACGCGGGGAAGACCACGCTGCTGAAACGCCTGGCATCCGAGGAGGTCAGCACCATCACCCCCACCCAGGTAGGTGCTGCTGGGGGTCAGGGCAGCGGGAGGGCGGCAGGTCCTACCCTTCCCTTGGGTGATGCTGGGGTTTGTGCCCCCGTGCAGGGCTTCAACATAAAGAGCGTCCACTCGCACGGCTTCAAGCTAAACGTCTGGGATATCGGGGGGCAGCGCTCCATCCGCCCGTACTGGAAGAAGTATCTGGGCAGCACAGACCTGCTGGTGAGTGGGGCAGCCACCTGCAGCCCCCCACAGCTCCATGCATGGAGACCCGTGCCCTCTGCGTGGGGCTCTGTACCTCGTACCCCAGCAGAGGCATGTGGCCCCTGCAAAAGGCAGTGGGCCGTGCAGCTGGGCAAGGAGGAGCTGCTGACTGTCCGTTTTGTCCCCATGGCAGATTTATGTTATTGACAGCGCAGACCAGAAGCGTTTCGAGGAGACAGGGCAGGTATGAGGGGTCCAGTGGGGGGTGGGTGTGGGGTCCTGGGGCTCAGATCCATCTGGCACGAGCTCTTTGAAGACTGGAGCAGGGAGCGAGGCTGCTCTTTATCAAGGGGCAGTGCTGCTGTGGGGGCCAAGCTGTCCCCAGAGCTATGTGGGAAGGGCTCCTGATCAGAGTCTCAGCACACAGAGCCACCCCACTCTATGGCAGATCTGTGCCCAGCAGCTCCCCCCAAGCCAGGTGCAATGCCCCAGGGGTACCCGGCACAGGGGTAACTCTGCCCCTGGTGAAAGCGACCTCTTGGTCACCAGCACTCCTGCCACCTCCCCAGTGCCAGGTTAGCGATATGACCAAGCAAAGGTTTACGAGTAGCGAATTCAGAGTTACAAACCCTGAGAATGAAGCCGGAGAGGGGAAGGTGAGACTCCGAGTGCCAGTCTCGGCTGTACTGGCACCAGACGGCAGCGTGGGTGTGCCAGACAGCACAGGGCTGACAGCAGCCTCCTGTAGCTGCCCTTTGTCCCAGGCTCTCGGTGCCTGGAGTGCTTCAGCCCTCAGGTAGTACTGTGCGAGTCCCACGTTCTCTTCAGGGCAGATGGAGCTTCAGGGGCGCATGTTTCTCCTTTGGGATGTCAACACCTCACAACTTCTTTGGTTGCAATAAGAGCACCAGAGAGAGGGGAGTGAGGCACTTCGGGGGACCGAGGTGCCCCAGCCCGCCCTGGGCAGCTCAGGCAAGCAGTCCAGCAGCTCCATGGAGGAGGGCAGCAGCCGGCAGCAGCCCTGGGAGACGGTTCTCTCTTGGCAGGAGCTGGCAGAGCTCACTGAGGACGAGTCCCTCATGGGGGTCCCACTGCTGGTGTTTGCCAACAAGCAGGACCTAGTGACTGCAGCACCTGCAGCTGAAATTGCAGAAGGGCTGAGCCTCCACACCTACCGGGACCGGGAATGGCAGATCCAGGCCTGCTCAGCCTTGTCTGGGGAAGGAGTGCAGGTAGAGATGAGGGTCTGCAGGCTCTGCAGAGGTGGGAGAGGACCCAAGAACCTGCCATGCTCTTGGGGCTGTGCTCACATATCTCTCTTCCCTCCAGGATGGGATGAACTGGATTTCCAGCCAGATCATGAACAGGAAGAAGTGAGAATTGCAAAGTACCAGACAAGACTGAGCTGCAGGTCCCTAAGCCATGGCAAACCCCCCTGGTCCCTAGACTGCCCCCAAAGGCTCAGCTGAGCCCTGAGCCTCAGGCTGCCATGCTCAGATGGGCTTCCCACCCAGTCTTTCACTATCAGTTGGCTTCCCTTCTCCGGGCCTCCTGGGCTTCCACGGGCTCCTCATACCCTCCAACCCTCCTGCAGCCCCCGTGCTGTTGGAGGGAAGCACATGTCCCACTGTGTCAAGGGCTTGCACGCCTCCAGAATGAGAACCTGCTCAGGACTTGTCCATCTGCACTGCTGGCACACCCCGCAGAGGCTGCTGCAACGCACACACTGCCCAGTGCACACTGGGCACCCCACGGCACCACTGGCTACACCCTCAGACATGGCACGTACAGCCAACCAAATGGCGTGTATTCCTCTCCGCTCCCGTAGGATGTGACTGGTGCTGCCACAGCAGCTGGCTTCGGAAAGCCTCAGTTCAGTATCTTTCGCTGGCCAGAGGAGCTCCCACGTGTGCACGGGACCTGGAACAAGCACAAAGACACAGAGAGGACCTGGCTGGGCAGTCACCAATGGAGGTGTTTCATTGCCTGCTGACAGCCATGGTTGCAGCCACGCTGCGCGTGCCACCAAGGGGGCTACTCTGCAAGAGCCCCTGGGAAGCACATCGTCCTAAATGCACCCGAGCTGGGGCTTCTGTCACCCTGCCGAAGATGCCCATCCCGAGGACTGGAAGATGCAGCTCCGTGGCTGAGCGCCTGCGCCTCTGGGGACGGGTGGGAGACAAGCCACAGCGGGGCTGGGAGCCTTGCACTGTGCCAGGCCCTGGGCTGCAGCCCTGCCTGCCCGCAGGCGGCCCTCAATAAAGCTGCCTGTGACCTCTGCGCTGCCTCGGCCAGTCCTTCCCGCGGTGCTGGGACAGCGCTGCTCCCCACCCCGCCGCTCTGCGGCCCGGCGAGGCCTGCGGGGCCCCGGGCCGGGGCCGTTCCCGGGGCCGGGACGCCCGGGCGGGCCGAGCCCCGTCCCTAACGCCTGCCGCCATCTTGTGTAGCGTTGCCATGGCGACAGGCTGCCGGGGACCGCCGCGTCAGTCAGCGCCGCCGGAGCGGGTCACGTGTCCCGCGGGCGGCACGAGCCGCGCACGTTCCCGCGCGCACGTGACTGGCACGAGGAGGGAGCGCGGACTACAGCTCCCGGCATGCTGCGCGCCGCCGCCGCGCAGTGCACGCGGGGAGGTGCTCTGCCGCTCCTCCCCTCCCTCCCAACCGCCCCGCCCAAAGCACGGCGGGAGCTGCGTGCCTCTCTGGCTCCGCCCCTTCTCTGCCATAGGCGGGCAGGAGTGACGTTTACCCGCGGAGGTGTGTACGCGGTGGTGTGGGGGCTTCTGATTGGCGGCGCGGGCTGCCGTTCCCGGGCGGGGCTGAGGGCGGGAGCGGCGCGCCGGAAGGCGGAAGCGGAGGATGGCGGCGGGTGCGGGCGGGCTGCTGGCGGCGGCGGCGCTGCTGTTGGCGGTGGCCGGGCCGCGCCCGGCACCCGCCGAGCTCACGGATGGCAACAGCGAGCACCTGAAGCGGGAGCACTCGCTGATGAAGCCGTATCAGGGTGAGCGTGGGGACGGGCCGGCGGGACGGGCGGACACCCCGCGGCGGGCCGGGCTGAGCCGCGCTCTCTCTGCCGCTTTGCAGGCGCGGGCTCCGCCGCGATGCCGCTGTGGGACTTCCAGGGCAGCACCATGGTCACCAGCCAGTACGTCCGCTTGACGCCCGACGAGCGCAGCCGGGAGGGCTCCATCTGGAACCGCGTGGTGAGAGCCCGGGGGCAGACCGGCGGGAGGGCGGGGGCCCGGGGGGTGACCGGTGGGGGCCCGGAGCGGCCCCATCGCCTCTCCCGGCTCTTGGCCTGACGGCGCTGGGCGGTCTCTCCACGCAGCCCTGCTTCCTCAAGGACTGGGAGCTCCACGTCCACTTCAAGATCCATGGAGCTGGCAAGAAGAACCTGCACGGGGACGGCCTGGCGCTGTGGTACACGCAGGAGCGGCTGGTGCCAGGTACGGTGCGCAGCCGGGGGGCTGCCTGGCCGGGCTGAGGCCCTGTTGGCACTCATGTGTGCCCCGGGGCAGCCCAGATTGCTGCCCCTGCCCTGGAAGGTTTCTTGCCAGGGAGGGTGTTTGAGCTCCCCTCTGCCTGGTTTCACTAGATCAGGATGGTGCCTTCTGCCCCGGGAGCAGGCGCCCTCAGTCATCTGCCTGGCAATAAACAGCTCTTACAGCTCTTTTCGATAGAAGTCTGAGCAGAAATTCTGTTTGAGAGACTTCTGTTTCCAATGTTCTGCCCTGCTCCAGGTCCTGTCTTTGGCAGCAAGGACAACTTCCACGGACTGGCTATTTTCCTTGATACGTATCCCAACGATGAAGCAACAGAGGTGAGTAGTTCGGGGAGCTTGTTCAGTGTTGAGGAGGTTGTTTCCTCATGGCTTCGTGCTCCAAGTGCTTCACACCTGGACCGAGGAAAAGTCTTTCCTTACATGAGAGTGGGCTGCTCTTCCTGTCATGGGAGCTGGTAAAGGCAAGAGTTTGCACATGCATTAACGGAGACAAGAAGGTCCTTGCTCCATCTTCTGCTACTGTTGACTACACAAATGTTTCTAAGGCCTTTCCCCCTCTGCGTGAGAGTGTGGCACGGGGCTGGTGTAAACTATGCACCACCTATTAAGTAAAGTTAGAGAAACCAGCCTAAGAGTATATTAATCTTGAGCGTGTTTTCCTGAACTTCTCTGTGCTTTGGTTGCTCATTCCATGTTGTTTCTGGCCTTATTCTCTGTTTGTGACCTGGGTATCTCTAAAAGAGAAACTCCTGGGCTGGCTTTTTGCTCCAGAATTCCCTGTGGCTGAAATACAGGTCAGTCCAGTGGGGACTGGTGGTCCTTTTCTTCTGTCCTGCTCTGTGTTTGTGGATCTTGTTGCAGCACAGTGAGAAATGTAACTGTGCTAGTGAGATCTATTGCACCAAAAACGTGATACTTAAGTCATAAAGCATCTGGAAATGACCCATCTCCCTGTTGTCTTGATGCTCACTGGGAGGTGAATTCTTGCCTCCAGTTGTCCTCTCCTGGTGTATGTAATCTACTGACTGGGAAGCCCCGAGTGTGGTTATGCTGCTTATGTGAGACTTCTGCCCATTCTGGGTCCTGTGCTCTGTTCTTACACTTCTTACCCGGTCTGGTGCTTACTCTCTAAGTTTGGGGCGGTCTCGTTGCCCTGGCCGTGCCATATGGTGTGGGCTCAGGGCGAGTCTTGATACAAGTCAGCAAAGGCTACTCTGCTTTAGCTAGAACAAGCTCTCACTCAGTTTAGAAGCAGCTTTCTGCAGAAAATAAGCCTTGATTTCATTGTTCTGCCCTCTGTGCCTGACTGTGCAGCAAAGCCGTGGCTCTGTTGCCATGCCTGGCTGAGATCCTCCTCTTGCTGAGGCTTCTGACTAGGCAGGGGAAGGTGGCTCTTGGTCTGCAGCTTGAAGGGTCCTGCAGACTGAAAGCAGTAGTGCTCTCCTCCCTGCAGCGTGTGTTCCCCTATATCTCTGCGATGGTGAACAACGGCTCCCTGACGTACGACCACAGTAAGGATGGGCGCTGGACAGAGCTAGCGGGGTGCACTGCCGACCTTCGGAACCAGAATCACGACACTTTCCTGGCAATTCGGTACTCCCGAGGTCGTCTCACGGTGAGATGTGGTGACACCTTCTGCAGGGTCTCTCTCGCATGTTAGACAAGGCAGTGCTGAGGGGCGGGTGTTGCTGTATCAGTAGGTGACGTGGAGATGGTTTTCCTGCTTCTCCTGCACCTCCAGCTCCAAGAGAGTTGCAGGTGGGCAGGATGACAGCGCGTGTTCCTGGTGTGACGCTCCCTTGGTCTTTACAGGTGATGACCGACGTGGAAGACAAGAATGAATGGAAGAACTGCATTGACATTGCAGGGGTGCAGCTGCCAACTGGCTACTTCTTTGGTGCTTCTGCTGGCACTGGAGACTTGTCTGGTGAGAGGGGGCTTTGCTCACAGGAACACATGCTATTTGGAGCTTGGACTATAACACTGTGGATGCATTGGATGGCTTCAATGGCTTCCTTTCCCTGAATTGTTCACCAGTCTCTTGAAAACCTCTTGGGTAGGGACACGTGGCCTGGGAAAGGAGGCATCTGAGAGCTAAGGAACATCTCAAATTGCAGTTTGATACCTGGGGTGTGAGGGTGGCTTGAGAGGGAAGGAGACCTGGACCTGGCAGAGCACGGTCCTAGGGGAGCTCTGAGCGCGTGGACATCTCTCGGAGCTTCTGACAGTGTTTGGTGCTGATGATTGTTTCCCAGACAATCACGACGTTATCTCGATGAAGCTATTCCAGCTCATGGTGGAACACCCTCTAGAAGATGAGACCGTTGACTGGACCAAGATTGAGCCCAGTGTCAGCCTCCTTAAATCACCCAAAGGTGAGTCTCTGGGCTTTGGAAACCTTCAGTGGAGGACTGGGACTCTTAAAGGCCTGTTGAATGGCGTCAGAGCTGTGACACCCTGCGAGACCCCGCAGGAGCCGAGGTTGGGTCGGTCTCTGTAGCTGTTCTTATCCTTGCAGACAATGTGGATGACCCAACGGGGAATTTCCGAAGTGGGCCTCTGACAGGCTGGAAGGTGTTCTTGCTCCTGCTCTGCGCGCTGCTGGGCATCATCGTCTGCGCTGTGGTGGGAGCTGTGGTCTTCCAGAAACGCCAGGAGCGGAACAAGCGTTTCTACTAGCAGAAGCCCTGGGCCGTAGCCTGTGCCCAAACCCATCTTTTCTATGGGGAGCTGTAAAAACTGTGGTTTCTAAAAGCTGTTTCTGAGAAATATCAGAAGTATTTTCTTATCTGTCTGTTTGGCTGTGACCCCTGCCTGGCCCTTGGCGTCCGGTGGCTTGGACCGAGGGGGGCGATGCCTGCTGGGGCCCCCAGGGCTGCGGTGCGGGAGCCTGGAGGTCTTTCCCCTGTTTTTCCAGCGCTCCCCCCACCAGACGAGACCTGCCGTGCTGCTTGTGGGGGGGGGGGGGGGGGGGGGCGAGTAGCGGCGGGTGTGAATGTAAGGGGGCTGTGGGGAGGGGGCTGAGTGGGGCATTAAAGGACTGACACCACCTGCGGCTCTGGCTCTGTCTGGGGTGGGAAAAGGGGGTGGGTTGGGGGATTGGGGGCTGGGGGTGTCTTTGGGCGTTGGGGCTGGGCTGGGCTGGTGGGGGGGGGGGGTCCGAGCTTGGTGGTGGGTTGTCCTTGGAGTGGGGGGGGTGGGGGGATCCCCGGAGGGTCCCAGAGGAACTGGGGGACGACGACACACACGCCAAGGAACAGGGGCTGTCCCGGAGGTTTCGGGGTGCCCGGAGGAGGGGAGTCCCCGGCCGGCGGGGCGTGTGTGGGGGCGTGTGTGTCCCCGCAGGCCCGGTCCCGCCCCCGGCCCGCCCCGCCGAGCGGAAGGGAGCGGAGCGGAACGGCGGGGCCGGGCCGTGTTTCCGGCCGGGGGGGGGGTGTCAGCGGCGGGGGGCAGCCAGCGTGTCCCGCGGCGGCGGGGCCGGGTGGCGGGGCCGGCCGAGCGCCATGGGCCCGGCCCGCCGCAGGGCCGCGCTCCGCCTGCGCGGCGGCGGGTGAGCGGGGCGACAGCGGGCGGGTGTGTGTGGTGGGGGGGTGCGTGGTGGGGCTCGGGGGTCCCCTCGGGTTGAGGGGGGGGTGTCCCCGCCGGCCGCTGACCCCCGCCCGCTGTGCCCCCAGGTCCCCGCCGCTCCTGGGCCTGCTGCCCGGCAGGTTCTCCGTCTTCCCGCTCTTCTTCCTGGCGCTGCTCCTGGGCTTCGCCTCGCTGCTCTGGCTCCAGCTCAGCTGCTCGGGTGAGGGGCCGGTTCCCGGCGGCGGGCAGAGCCGGGGGGCTCCCCGCCAGCCCTGCCCGCCCCAAGCCCCCCTCCTGCCGGCGGAGGACGAGCCGTCGTGGGGTCCCCACCGCCTGGCTCTGCTCGTCCCCTTCCGAGAGCGCTTCGAGGAGCTGCTGGCCTTCGTGCCCTACATGCACCGCTTCCTGAGCAAGAAGAGGATCCGCCATCACATCTTCGTCCTCAACCAGGTGGATCATTTCAGGTAGCGTCTCCCCTCGCCGCGGCGAAGCCCGGCAGAAAAAGGGAGCGAGGAGGCCCTTCTCCAAAACTTTGTCCCTGCTGAGAGGGTCTCCCGCTTGCCTCTGGCAGTATGGAGAAGTGTAGGGCCTGGGCAAGGGGGAGTCGGGGCTGGGCCGTGATGCTCTGCCCAAATTTACTCACTCTAGAGCTTATAGAAGGACAAAACGATACTTTACTTCTCTCTTCCTAAGCAAGAGGAGAATTATCTACCCGCAGATACTTCAGCTTTCTCCTCAGTGTCGCAGGTCTATAGCAGCAAACATCTGGGGACGGTGACATTCAAAGAAATACTGTGGGCGGGTTGGAAATGCTGTCGCTCAGCCCCTGCTCACTGTCCGGTACCTGCCTGCAGCCCCGCTGGGTGCTGTGGAGCTCCCCAGCCGGCCTTGGGCAGGACGGCGCTTGCTGTAGCCCCTTGGGGTCTGCAGTGGCCAAACCCCTGCCCATCACCATCAGGGTCAGCGTGTGCTGCCTGCATAGGGAGGAGCAGGGGTGCGGCTTCAGGATGGACAGCCGTGGCACCTGGCACTGTGGAGGCAGGGAACACCGTCTGTGTGTGTCCCCATTTGGGGACCAGTTGAACACCTAGCGTTGAGGAGCACAGGAGAGGGATGTGAAGGGGCGGTGGCTGCTGTGCATGGCTCTGAGACAACCCGGTCCCATGGCAGGTTTAACAGGGCATCCCTGATCAACGTGGGCTTCCTGGAGAGCGGCAACGACACCGACTACATTGCGATGCATGACGTCGATCTCCTGCCCCTCAACGAGCAGCTGGACTACAGCTTCCCGGAGGCGGGGCCCTTCCACGTTGCATCCCCAGAGCTGCACCCGCTCTACCACTATAAGACCTATGTGGGTGGCATCCTGCTGCTCACCAAGCAGCACTATGAGATGGTAAGCGTGTGTGTAGGATGTCAGAGCCAGTTTGGGGCAGGGGCTATGACATTGTCTTGGTGGACAGTTGTACGTTTTGTGCTCCACGCTTGGGAAGGGGGGAAAGGAGTCAAAATGGTTTGGGGACAGCCTGCAGTATGAGCTGGTGGGGGACAGGAGAGGGGAGGCTCTGCTGGTGCTCAGGGCTTGCGATGCTGGTGTCTGCTCCTCTGCGGCACGTGGAGTTGGGCTGGACTGGACCTTGGCTGGTACGGTGCCCCTCTCGTTCCAGTGCAACGGCATGTCCAACCGTTTCTGGGGCTGGGGACGGGAGGACGATGAGTTTTATCGACGTATCAAAGGAGCCGGTCTCCAGGTAAGGGGTGCTCCATGGCCTCCTAGGTTGAAATTGCCCTTAGTATCTCCCCACCCGGCCCCTGGCTGTAGCTGCCCAGGTCAGGAGCTGGGGAAGGCAGACCTTCTGTGCTCCCCGCTCCAATAGTAGGCGCAGCAAGTTTTCTGGTAGCTTTATAGAAGCTTTGCTCTCCTTCCAGGTTCGCCGTCCCTCTGGAATCACAACTGGATATGAGACTTTCCAGCACCTGCACGACCCAGCTTGGAGAAAGAGAGACCAGAAGCGCATTGCTGCACAGAAGCAGGTGAGACCTCAGTGTGGTCAAGGGGAACCACAGGAGATTTGGGTTGTGATCATGTGCTCTGAGCCCACCTTGCTCATGTCCTCCCCTGCCAGCTCTGTGCTCCCTCCCTGGGCACTGGGTGCTTCCTTCTCTGCTGGAAGCCAGCATGGGCTGAATGGTCTTTCTCTTCCTCAGGAACAGTTTAAGGTGGATCGGGAGGGAGGTCTGAACAACGTGAGGTACCGAATTGAGTCACGGACAGCTCTGAGTGTGGCAGGAGCCCCTTGCACCGTCCTTAATATCTTGTTGGACTGTGACACAAGCGAGACCCCTTGGTGCACGTTTGGCTGAGCCTGTCTCATGTGCCAGTTGTGTGCGCTGTGCTTGTGCCAAGACGATGGGGCTGCCACCGAGCTGCTGGGAGCAGGCAGGATTTTTGCAGCAGACGAGCATGGTGGTGCTGGCGAGACACAGAGAAACAGAAAAGGCCGAGAACCAGGAACCGGGCTTTGCTGGGACCAACAGAAGAGGGCAAGAGTGGGACTCGGTGGCGTCGCTGCGGACACTGGTGCTGCGTCCCAGGGCAGGTGCAGGAGGCAATTTTCCTGCGCTGGACATGGCTGACCTGCCACCTAGCTCAGAGGACAATAAAGAACTATCAGGGCACCTGTGAGCTGTGAATGCCCTGGGCTGTGCCGTGCAGCTCCTTTTTCCTGCTCCTTTCACCTTACTGGCTTCAGCGCACCTGTTTCTGGCTTGGCCCTGGCTACGCTCTGTCTGGACAGGTGATCGCTCTGGTTCGGAGGCCAAGCCACTCTGAAACAGGCACCGAGTGAGATGGTGCCTGTGTTTCAGCTGCCAGGTACCCCCAGGGCTGTGCTGTGGTCACCTCATTGCAGGAAGTGGTTGTGGTTGAGCCGTGCCCCGAGCTCCAGCATCTGCAGCTTTGCGGGATGTCAGCAGTTGAGGTAGCCCAGGACTTCTCTCTGTGGAGTACGGAGGAGAGTTCTGGCTGAACTGCTACTTTCCTTGCCTGCCTTCTGTGGCATGTGGTGCCTCAGACTTTTCAGGGAGGTTGGAGGGCCTGCTTTCCCCCCAGCAGCCCTGAGGGCAACTGGGATCTGCTCTGGCCATGTATGAGGTGTCCTGGGAAGAACCGCAGTGCTGGTGAGGTTGAAGTGCAGGAATTAGGATGATTGCCTCTAACCCACCTGAGTCGAGGGGAGCAAGAGCTTCCCTGGGTGAGGCAGGGGCTGGAATGCTTTCCTTGGAGGTGGAACAGGAGAGTTTGGGTTGATGAGGGAGAGGCAAGGCTGTGGGGGGGCCAGGCTGCTCACCCACTTGCTCTAGCTGCCCCGGCCCTGCTTTGCTGCCAGGCCACTTTCTCCCATGTCGTGGCAGGACAAGGGCCTGGGCTGCCCCTTCCAGCAGGACAGGGGGTAGTTACTTGATGAGGGTGTCACAGTGCTGGTCCCTTGCTGCGAGGGCTCTGCTGTGGGCTCAAGCCTCCCTGCTGTGGATGTGGCTTGTCTGGGTCAGTGGACAGCTCGGGGAAGGTGACTGGGCAAAGGGCTGTACAGCCTTGGGGTGCTTGTGAGCAGGAGGTGACTGGGCAGATGCACCCTGCAAACCCTGGGTCCCCAGGAGCCCAACCCATGCGGTGACCTGGGGACCTGCTACTGTCAGAGCAAGAGCAGCCCACGGGAGGTGGCAGCAGCACTGATGCTGTGTGCTGGGAGATTGCCCTGGGACAGGAGACGTGAGGAGGAGGAGGTGAGTCTCCTCCTCTGGCTGCTGGGAACGTTCCTGCGTGCTCTGCAGTGCTGGACCCAGGAGGTGGGGAAGCTGGTCATGTCCCAACAGGTGAGGAAGGGCCCTGGGGGCTGACAGTTGTTTGGGGTTGGTAGAAATCAGCCACACCAGCACCTTTTGCTGGGAAGTGGGATGTGTAGAGCTGGGCAGGGGGGCCGCATGCCTTGCTTGGGACCTGGCTCTTGAGCCCCAGGCGGGACCAGCAACCGTGGAGCAGTGCCTAGTCTGTGCCCGCTTATGCTGGGAGCGAACAGGCGCTGTGACCTCTAGGATGCTGCTGCTCACCCTGGTCTGTCGAGGGGTGGCATAGATGCCCGCCAACTCTCAAGGGAGACCCTTGCCGGCACTGAGCTCCTGTCCTCCATCACCAGCCTGGCCTGGGCTGTTGGGTGAAATGGTGCTGTGCCGCTCCAGAGCGGAGGGTGCTTGGGCTGGCTCACAGACCGTGCCATTTGTGGGACTGTACTGTGCTGGCTCTGGGGTCTTGGCATGCATTTTGGGTGCTGCTGCCTCCTCAAGCTGGGCAGACCCAGCCAAGCAGCCGGTACCCCTCCATTCAGCCCCGTCACCAGCGCTGGCACCAGGCCCTCCGCATTTCCTGGCCCCCTTCTGTCCTTGTCCCCTGCCTGGCGCTTCCTGGAGTGGTCGCTTTGCCGGGTGCCTGCAAATGTCCCCAGACAGAAGCTGTCACCATCCTGGGAAGACAAGTGGTCCTGGGGACGTGGCATCTCCGGGGAGGAGCGCTGGGACGAGGGAGGCAAAAGCATCAGAGCCAAGTGTGGGGGTTGTGTACTGTGTAGGGGCAGCAGGATGGGGCGTCTGGAGAGATCTGGTGCTGTCTGCTCTCCATCCTGCTCTGAAGCTGGGTGAGGAGTCTGGAGCCCTGCAGACTGGGATGCAAGGGGGGCTGCCTCCTGAGGAAGAGGTTGAGGTGGCGGCGCAGGGTGGTGAGGATCAGGCCATACTGCTTTGCATCATCCAAGGCACAGGCAGGCCCAGCGTGTCCTCCTCCCCAGCTCGAGGCCTGTCCTTGCCCCAGGGCAATGTGGAGACGCGCTGCCCAAGAGTTCCCAACAGCCTCTTCAGCCTCGCGGCACCAAACCAGCACTGGTATCTTGCACAAAGATTGCAGGTAGGCTTGGACGCATGGTGCAGTGCTCTGGAGGTGTTCCCGGAACCCGTCATGTCCCTCGCTGCGGTCAGCTGGAGGGAGATGTTGGCCCAGGAGCCCTACTCCTGTCTCTCCATCATGCAGGTTTTGGGATCGGCCACCTGTATGCCAGTCACTTACCGGTGCCTGAACTGGAGCCAGGGCTACCGGAGGCAGATCAAAGTATTTCTCCGCGCTGTTCAAAATAGATGACACAGTTTCGGGCAGGTTTCATGAAGATGTAGATGTGCAGAAACAGAAGCATATGTGCACCTCACACTTTGCTCAGCGCTAAAGGCTCCTCTCCCGCTGCCTGGAAGCTATTTCTCAGCTCTGCTTGCAGCCCCCTCATCCTCTGGTTGCTTTTATGGAAGAGGCGCCATGCTGGAGACCCAGCTTCCTTTTATAGCCCTGAATGTGACTCGGAGGTCGCTTAGCTCCGTTCCCCCCCACGCGCTTCGTTATTAGCAATGGCCCAGCAGGAGGGGATGAGGTTTTTTTCCCCATCGCCTTTCTGCAGATGGATAACACCCTGCCTGCTGTCCCGGGAGCCCCGTGGAGCCGAGCTGTGAGGCCTCCTGGTGTTCCCAATGCTTTCAGCAACCCTGAGGAGGGTGTCAGGATGCTCGGGGGCAGAGACAGCCTTTGGAGTCCCAGCCCTGCCCCTCTGTGACCCCCCTTCTGGGGCCCAAATTGCTGTCAGTGAGGCTGTGCGGGGGCACAGCAATCGGCTGGCTTTTATTGTCACGTTGTTTTAAACCGGGTGGTGCCCGGAGTGGTTTGCTGGTGGCCACAGGAAATTGCTGGAGTATCATGATGTGGGAGGGGGGCCGGGGGGATGAAGCGTGTGGAGAGAGCGGGCTGGGGAAAAACTGATGGGAGGCAGGAGCATCTCTGCCCAGAGAACAGGGCATCGCTGGCCACTGCAGTGTCCCAGACAGGACCAAGCCCAGGGCCACGCAGGAGCTGCCATCCCGGGGAGATGTACTCGGGGGAGCACAGCCTGGGGTGGAGATGTGGTGGCAGGAAACGGGGCAGACGGGAGGGAGAGGTGCAGCTGTGACCAGCACCCATTGAAGTCAGCCCAGCATCACTGCAACCTTGCCCATACCGAGGCCCCAGCGGGATGCTGTTACTGCCTGCCGCCACAGGCATATGCCTGTCCCCACAGGCTGCCAGGGGTGCCCCATTCGTGGCTGAGCTCCAGGCAGAGGGCCGGGGCATCGCAGATGCATTCCTGGTGCCAGCAGGATGGGAAATGGCACCGTTGCAAAGGGCCCCCCAATTCAGAGGCCACGTGTGCTGCTGCTCCAGCGTGCAGCCGGGTGGTGAAAAGGAGCTGTGGGGAACAGGGAGGCCGGGGACGGAGGGAGCAGTTGCGTGCCTTGGCACCGCACCTAGGATAATGCAAGCATGTGAGCCTGGCAAGTGGGGACCGGGGACAGTGTGTGTGTGTGGGTGAGCACTGGCAGCACAGCTTGAGGACTCTGGTGTGCGGCGGGGGGGGGGCTGGCAGCGAGCAAGGCCCTGGTGTGCGAGCATGCCGGATACACACGTCCCTGAACCCCAGCTGGGGACAGTGTGGGTGCGATCCCTCCCCGGCGAGAGATGGGCACGGTGCACGGGCTACTGTGGAGACCGAGCAGGGCTGCTGCAGGTGTCCCGCTCCCTGAGGAGGCCGGGATGCCCGGTGACCAGGTCTGCCCCGTGCTGGGATCTCTGCTCCCTGTGCCTGGCATGCTGCAGGGGTGGTGAGTGACAAAAGCGGCTTCTAGCCAGGACGTGGCAGGGCTGATTCAGAGGGATGAAGTGTGCCGTGTCTCACCAGTGCCAGGTCAGGCACTGGGCTGGGTGGCAGCCCCACAGTGTTACTCTATGCCCTCCGTGGCGTGCCACGGCCTGCGGAGCGAGCTGTGCAGCACAGGCACCTCCGGTGGTGCCGGCCCACCCGTGGGTGCTGTAGTGGGGGGGACAAGGGGCTGTCCTGCAAGAGGAGGGTGTAGAGTGTCCCACGGAGCCAAAACCCCTCTCGCCTCCGCAGGAGCTTGGTGCGGCCAACGACGCTGAGCAAAATGCTTCTCCCCTGCCCCGGCGGCCCAGCCCGCGCCCGGGGTGGGCGATAGGCCTGCTTCTACCGGCCCCCCCGCCACGGTGAGGGCCACCGGTAGCCGGCTGCAGCCGCTGCTGCCGGTCCTGGACCCGTAACTGAGGGGTTTGCGGGGGGGGTCTCCCCACGGTGGGGGTTTGCGCAAGGGGTGCTCGGCGCTGCGCGCAGCCAGCCCGCCCCGGGCAGCGCCCTGCCCCGCCCCGCCGGTGGGCACGGCCGGGCCGCCCCCTTCTTCTTCTTTTTCTTCTTCCTCCTCCTCCTCCTCCTCCCCCCGCCCCTCCCCGCCGCCGCCGCCCGCCTCCGCGCCGCGATTTGCCGGTGCCGGCTCCGCCCGCTGCCCGCGCGGCTGCGGCCGAGGGGCGCGTTCAAACACGGCGAGGGAAGGAGCGGGGAGAGGAGCCGAGCGGGATCGCCGCGCCGCCGGCATGGTGAGTGCGGGCCCGGTGCGCCGCCGTCCCCCCGCCCCTCCCCTCCCCGCTCGGCGAGCTCCGGTGCGCTTCCCCGGTGCGCTCCGGTACGCCCCCCCCGGTGAGCCTCGGTGCTTCTCCCGGTGCGGTCCCCGGTGAGCCCCTCCCCTCCCGCCGGTGCTCTCCGCCCTGCGGTGCTTTGTCCCCGGCTGTAGCGCGCTCGTCCGGGCCCGGCCCCGGGGAGCGACCTCCCCCTCTGCCTTCTCCGTGCCGGAAATTCCGGCCGGGCTCCGGGGGGGGCTGCGGGGAGGGGGGGGGGGGGGGCTGCGGGAAGGCGGGCGCGGGGAACCCGCGCCCGCCTCCCCGCAGCCCCCCCCCCCCCCCCTCCCCGCAGCCCCCCCCCCCCCCCCTCCCCGCAGCCCCCCCCCTCCGGTTCACACCCGGAGGGGACGGGAAAGGGTTTGTGGCCGTATCCTGCCCGGGCAGGACTCGACGGGGGCACGGCTGGGGTTGGGATGGGATCTCTTCCGCCACCGCGGGAAGGAGCCAGGCTGGCCGGACCGGTGTTTTGCCGCCTGGGGGGTGACACCCTTCCCGCCGCAGGCAGGACACCTTCGGGCTCCCCCGGCGCTTCCCAAAAACCTCCCACAACCTGACCTACTTCCTCGGCCGACTGTGCCGGGAGGAGCCGCTGCGGGGCTCGGCCGAGCTGATCCCGGCGGATGTCCCGGTGCCGGGGGGCTGGATGCTGCGAGCTTCCCCCCCACGGGGACATCCATGTCCCCCATCCCTGTGCGCACCCGGTGGCACCGCAGGCAGCCCGGACCCTCCCCGAGGGTCCATCGCTGCCGCCCTTCGTGGGGTGCCGATGCCCAGAGCAGGTGCTGGGCTCACGGAGGGAGGTGACAGCGCAGGCCGGGAGCTGTCAGACAGGTTTGTGCGTGGCAGCAATTAAAAGCGGGGTGTTTGTTTACCCGGCGCGTGGTGCTGAGAACCAGGGCAGCTTCCTGGGTGTAACCTGGCCCGCGAGCCCTCGGCGAGGCTGGGAGCCGCGGTGGGGGCTCTGCCTAGCCCCTGCCATGCTCGCCGTGTCCCCTCTGCCAGGGCTGCCCGCGAAGGGCCGCGAGGGCCATCGTCCCCCTCCCCGGTACTGGGGAGCCGAGGCCGAAGGCATCCTCGCATCCTTCCTCTCCTGGACACCTGCGCAGGAAGCTGCATTGTCCTGTCCGCATCCTGCCCCTTCTTGCCGCCCTCCTGCCGTGTCCGGCCACGGGGTCCCCCGCACGCACGCAGCAGCTGGGCTGTGGCCACCTCGTCCCTGCCCGGTGTTGGGGTGGGAGTGCCTGCGGATGGAGTGGGGCTGCAGGGAGGGCTTGGGAACTCGCCCTGCGTGGTGCAGGAGCCCGTGCCATGCGGGAAGACTCCCCGTGGGGCAGGAGAGATGCCTGTCCCCTGCTCACCCTAGTGAAGCTGAGTCAACGACCCCGGGACTGGGCATCCCCAGGGTCATTTTGGGGAGGTCTCTGGAGCGTGTCCAGACCCTGAGGTCCCGGTGGCGTGGCTCGGTGCTGCCGGGCCGGGGCTGGCGCCAGGCCCAGGCAGGTGCTGCCGGCTCCTGAACTCGCCCGCCTGGCTGGGCGGCAGGTGCCTGTTTTGGTGGCAGCCCCGGCCGCGGGCGGGAGGTGGGGCTGGGTGTGGGAGGGAGGCGCTCCACCATGGGGGGGGGCAGCAGGGGGGAGCCCCCGCCACGCCGCAGCTTGTCCGATGCATGCTGTACGGCGGTGCCCTGCTTGCTCGGCTCCCGGGTCCCCTGGGGAGCTGCCCGGGATGTGGTGGGTCCCTCCCAGCACCAGGAGCCCATGTTGGTCCTTGGGGCCAGCTGGGAAAGGGGTTGCCAGGGGCGCTCGAAGTCTCGGCTGCCCGGCGTTGCTGACTTTGTCTCTCCTTCGGCAGTGCTGGTACCGGGCTTTTCTCTAATTCTCCATGGCAGCAGCACAGGGTCCTGTGACCTGTGAGCCCGACACCCGAGTCCTCAGCACCTACCTCTCCTCGGAGCCCGTCCGTGTCGTCGGCAGCATGGGCAGTGTGGGCAGCCTGGTGGAGAAGCAGGATCTGTCTCCCCTGGAGCTGCGGGCCCAGCTGGGGGGCTCACGGGGGCTTCGGCAGCCCGACGGCTTGCTACGGAAGGGGCCGAGCCAGCGGGAGCTCTTCGGCTACCTGCATGGGGCCAAGAAGGAGACGCGGTCAGAGCGGAAGCATCAGACGTCAGGCGCCTGCTACAAGCGGGACTATGAGAGTGACCGTGAGAACCGGTCCCCCGAGCGCTGCTCCCGTGAGCATCACCGTGGGGCTGACTTCTCCAAGAGCTCCCTGCCTGAGAGGGGCCGCTTCGACAAGGTGAGGCTGTGGCTGCGGCTGCCATGCTGGGCCCCAAAATCCATCTGAGAGACGATGGGGCTGGAGCAGTACAGTCCATGCCCAGGACGAGATGTGGGAATTTGAGGATGTCCAGGGATACGGGGCTGGTGGTGAGCGGGTTCTCCCTGGCTTGGGGCACCTGTGTGTGCTGGTGGGGGCTGTTGGGCTCATCCTGACCCTGTTCTTGGTTTTCAGTGCCGTATCAGGCCCTCAGCCTTCAAGGCGGTAGCCGGGAAGGGGCTGGTCTCCATGCAGGGCCTGTCCTCATCCAAGGGGCAGAAGCTGTCCAAGAGCAACGGGAGCCTGCACACGCTGCTGTCTCAGAGCAGCACGGCGGCCTCACAGCACGGCCCGCTCCGCACCCACCTGCTCCACGCCATCAGCCTGGATGAGGCCTCCGACTCCAGCCACAACTCCATCCAGAGCTTCCCTTCCTACGGCTCCCGCCTCAAGCCTGCCCAGAGCCAGTTCAGCGCCTCCATGGGCCACATCAACCATATCGGGGGCTCCTTGGACAGGGTCTCCCGGAGCCCCAGGGACCCCCTGGCCCCCGAGAAGGCACCCTTGTCCTGCAAAAGCATGGCCACACTGAGCCGGCTGCAGAGCCCCGGGGAGCCCCCGCCACCCTATGAGTTCACCTACTCGCTGGAGGACGCGGTGAAGCAGCTGGAGGACCGGCTGCAGGAGACGGGAGGAGAGCTGCGGCAGCTCAAGAGGAGCCTTAGCGAGACTGAAGACCCCTTCACGCAGGTGAGCTGTGGGGCTGGGGCTGCGCTGGGTGCCCCAGGCAGGGGTGTGGGGCAGCGGTGCCTGGGTGGAAGGAGTGGTGAAGGAGCTGCTGTCCTGCCATCCTGGGCGATGGGCTGGGAATGTCCAAGCATGGGAGGACCCAATATCACAGGTCCTTCTGGGATCCTTCCCTGGGGCTGCCCCACATAGGGGCAGGCTACAGACCCTCACCAGCACCCTCACTATGCTGGCAGGTGTTTGAGGACAAGCAGCGGCTGTGGCTGGACGAGCTGGAGGATCTGAAGCAGATGTACATGGCCCGGCTGCAGCAGGTGACGCAGCAGGCACAGCGCGGGCAGCGGGCACTGCAGTTGCAGCTCTACAAGGCACAGCAGGAGAAGAAGCGGCTGCAGGAGGAGCTGAGCATGCAGCAGTGCCAGTGTGAGGAGCCCAAGCTCCGGCAGTCTCAGGGCGAGCGTGTCAGCCCCAAGCTGGAGGAGACCAAGTGGGAGGTGAGTCCCCTTCCTTCCCTCCCTGTTGCCACCCTCCTGGCCATGGAGCCAGGGATGGGGGCAGTGCTTCCCTGCTCTGGTGTCACTCATGGCTGCAGGACAGGGAGAACAAGTCAGGTGTGATGCTCCTGGTCTCCCAGGGATGCTGTGGTGACAACCTGGGGTGCTGCCACCCCTGGGGTCCTGCTCCTCCAATCCTTCCTCACTGCTCACTTGTGCCCTGCAGGTGTGCCAGAAGGCAGCAGAGATCTCCCTGCTGAAGCAGCAGCTCCGGGACACTCAGGAGGAGATGGCTCAGAAGCTGGGTGAGATCTTCAGCCTGAAGACGCAGCTGCGGGAGGCCAAGGCGGAGGTCCAGGCCAGGGACTCCCAGCTGGCACAACTGGCAGACTCCTTCCAGAGCCCCCCGGAGCCTGGCACCTCGCTGCCACTGGGCGACGACCCCATGCCGGCGTGCCAGGACTTCCCCGGCTGCGAAACTGATGACTCCAAGTGCCGGGGCCTTCACAGCGACACGGCGGAGCCCCTGGAGCGGCAGGTGGAGTGGCTGTGGGCAGAGCTGCTGCGGGAGCGGCGCCAGGGCCAGCTGCAGGCTGTGAACTTTGAGCTGGAGAGGAAAACCTGGCAGGAGGAGAAGGAGAAGGTGCTGCGGTACCAGCGGGAGCTCCAGGCCAGCTATATGGAGATGTACCACCGGAGCCAGGCGCTGGAGCGGGAGCTGCGGCAGCTGCGGTCAGAGCCCAGGGACATTGGGGCTGACTCACCGTGGATCGAGCGGGTGGAGTCCTCGAAGATCTGAGCGGCAGGATGCTGGTGGGACTGTGAAGGGGGAAGGTCTCTTGCTGCTGCAATGGGACAATCTCAGGGTCTGTACAAGGACCAGCCGCTCGGCGCTGCCCTGGGGAGAAGGACTCACTGCGACAAGGGAGCTTTTCCTTCTTGCAGCTCTTCAGGACCTTCTGGGGGGGGGTCTCTGCAGAGTGGGGGGGTCATCTATGCCAGGGTGTGGGTCTTGCATGTGCCCCATGCTCTGACTCCAGGAGCGTTTGCCCCATGATTCCTTCTGTCATGGGGGCAGAAACTAAGCGCCCTGTGAAACGTTCCCTGTCCCTCCTGCTCTGCCCCCCCTGTTCCCTACAACCCAGTAACTTAATGTCTTGCTAAGGAGAGGGTCAAGCCCTGTCCCCAACCCTGCTGCTGCTCACAGTAGCTGCCCTGTCAGCTGGGTCCGGGAGCTGGTGGTGTGGCGGTGCCCTGTGCCTGCACTGGTCTGTGTTGGTGCCACTGGGAAGGCAGAGCAGGAAAGCCTGACAAGTGCTGGTACTGCTGGGAGAGGGGGCAGCTGCCTCAGCACCTCTGTTGGGGCTTTCCATGTCACCACTATTGGGGTTGCTCTGCAATGGAGGGTGGTCAATGCAGCTTCCCTGTAGCGAGCCCTTGAGCTGAGAGGGGCGAGTGCCTTGTGTGAGGAGGGATGGGAACCTGGTGCCCTGCCACACTGGGAGGCCTTTGGGGGGGGGAAAGAGGACTGGGGTGTGTGGGCAGGGGGCTGGCATGCTCCCCAAGCTGGGGAAGAGGCTGGGGTGTCCCCCCATCACCCCTCCCAGGGTGGGCAACGGGAAGCTGAGGAGCTGGGCCAGTGCTGGGGGAGACCTGGTCGAGAGGCGCTGGAAGGAGCCCGGCTCCACGCCTGTAACAGCAGAGCCACGTGAAGGCCGGGCCCGGCCCAGCTCTCCTCGGCCTTTCCTGCAATAAACCCGGATTTCGTTCTTCTGGCCTCTGCCTTTGCTGTCCTCCAGCGCGGCGGGGGAGAGGGGAGGGGGTTACCGGGGCTCTCAGCCACGCAAGAGGGGTGCGGGCTGGCCTGGGCCTTGCGGTGCCCGGGGAGGGGGCAGCGGGCCCGCCTCCCTCCGCGCTTCCCGCGCCCATCCGGGCCGCCGCGTCGGGGAGGGAGGCGGCCCGGGGCTGGCGGTACAACCAGTCGGGCATTGCAGCGGGCTGAGTCACGGCAGGGCCGGGGCCTGCGCGACCGGCTGGGCCCTGCGGGGGCGGGCGGACCGGCCCCGGGGCGCTGCCGCCGGGACAGGCCTCCTCCCCCTCACCCCCCCGGAATGGTTTAACCCGGCCCAACGAGGCCCGGACGTACACCCCGCTCCCCCGTGGGAGTGGTCCATCCCGCACTCGCCCCCCCCGCGGCCCGCAGCGCGGACGCCCCCTGGCGGCACGGCGGACTCCCGGCCGTGCCAGCCTCCCGCCCCCTCGCCGCCCCCCAGTACAGAGTGCCGGGACCGCGTCCTACAAACCCCCCAGACACGTTTATTCACCCACACAGCGCTGACCCCTATTCCTCCGGTCAGTACCCTCGGCAGCATCCCCGCAAACACGGGGGGAGAGCCCCGCGGGCAGGGGGAGGAGGAGAACCCGCCGCTGGCCCTTCACAGGGGCAGGGGAAGGGCCCCCACCTCCTCCAAGCACTCATCGTAGGTCTCCTGGTACTCCTCGTGGGGCTTGATCATGATCACGCAGGTCGGGCGCTTCGAGCCAGCCGCGGCTCCCAGGTCCTGCGGGAACAGAGCAAGAATGTGTGTGTGTGGGGGCTGTGGGGTGCCAGGTGCCCTCCAGAGAGGAGGCCTGACACCAAGCCAGCATGCTTTGTGCCCCAGTGTAACGCAGGGAAGATGTCTCTGCCAGCCCCTCAAGCCCCCCAGGGTTTAAGAACCCTTTTCCCAGTTTGTCTCCTATGCCCTGGAAGCGAAGCGCTGGGCTGGCACATGCCACGGGGGGCTGGCACACACTTCACCCACTGTACTCCCTACCCAGGGTGGGGAGCCTGGGTCTGCAGAGCTGCCTGCACCGGGGTGAAGTCCCAAAGCAACGACCCCCCTGCCACAACTTGCAGTTTACAAAAGGGAGGATGTCCCACCAGCACCACACCTTGGCCAGCTTCTCGCTTCTACAAGCAGCCGGGTCCCAGCTCACAGCTAAGGGGAAAACATGTTCCAGCTCCATCCCAGTGAGCTCCCGCCCCAGCTGCTGCAGGGACTCGACATGGGTAAAGGGTTCTGTGGTCCCACAGTGTTCCACACTCCTACACCTGAGCTGTGACCGTTTGTCCCTGGCTAGGGACAAGCACCGGATGCTTCACTCAGGCACCAGATCCGTGCCTCCCTGGGTGCTGCCCGCCGGGTTCCATCTCACTGGGCAGCCCCAGCCCCTTACCGATTTGGAAGGGACGTATGCGTAGGGGAGGCTCCTGTCCTCGCACATGATGGGGATGTGGCAGTACACATCGATAGGGAGCGTGTCGCCGGCCAGCACCGTGATCCTGCAGGGGAAAGCCCGTGTCAGCGGCCGGACCCCCGGCAGTGGGGCCGGGCTGGGGCAGCGGGGCCGGGCCGGGCCGGGGCAGCGCTTACCCCTTCTCGCCTTTGTTGATGAACTTCTGAACCTCCTTCACGCCGCGACGGATCTGCTTGTGCTTGGCCGCTGCAGAAGAAGCACACTGTGAGGGGGGTCCCGCCCGGTCCGGCCCGGTCCCCACCAAGCCGCGGCCCCAGTACTAGCCAGACCTTTCCTGATGCACTTGTAGAGCTTGCGCGTCAGCTTGCGGGAGGCGAGGGGCTGGGCGATGGGGTTCAGGTAGTCGAGCTGCTCCCGGTACGAGCGCTCGGGAGTTCCCTCCGCCTCCGCCGCTGCCTCCGGCTGCTTCTCCCTCGCCATGGCGGAGCGCCGTCACCGCTTCCGCTTCCGGGGCACGCGCGACCCACCAGGGGAAACTACCTGCCGCCAGGCCTCTGCCAGCCAATCGGCAGCCCCCTCTGGCGTTACCCGCCCACCGCGCCGGCCAATGGCGAGCGGCGCCTTCCCGCCCCTTCCCCGCGGCCTCCGGGCCTCCTGCCGCGGTTCCCCCGCAGCCCCAGGCCCCGCGGCTCCCTCCCCGCCGCCCTCCGCCCCGGGCCGGGGTGTCAAACACTCGGGGACAAGCTTTCAACATGGGCCTTTACTGGGGTGCGGCCGGCGCTGGCCTCCCCGGCGGGCGGAGTCCGCAGCACCGCGGGGCCCCGCCGCCCTCGGGGCCTGAGGCGACACCGAGGGGAAACGCTCAAGCCAGCCCGAAGCCCGGCCCAGCGACGCCGCAGACGTGCACGCAAAGCAGGGGACACCAGAGCTCTCCAGCAGCGCCCTGGCTGAACAGCCAGCAACCTTCACGGGGCTGGGCCCTGATTCATCCTAACTGGTCACAAAGATGGTTTTCTCCCCTCCCCCCCTTTTTTTTTCATCTCAGGGAACCTTTTCTCACCGCAGGGCTACTCTGCTGCTTTTCCCGGGGGAAGAAAGGAGGTTTCCCTTCCGGTGCCCCTCCTAGAAACAGTTTTGTTCCTTATCCCATCAACCTGGCAGGCACCACTGCGGGATAACTAGGTCTGCTGCAGGCCACGGCGGCAGTGTCAGCACGTCCCCTGAGCCCCAGCAGACCTCTTGAGCCACCGAGACAACACTGCTCCAAAAGAAACAGGCCTCAGATGTGGCTTATTACCTTCTCCCCCACCCCAGCCTGTCCCTTGAGCACAGGAGGGCTTCACACAACATCTGCAGCTCCTCCAAGACCTCTCGCTGCATCTCCATGGCCATGCGGTGGATGTGGTGGTTGAAGCTGTTGTACATCATGGCATTCTGGAACATGAGCATGAGGTCACGCTGGAACTGGATCATGGACTGAATGTGTCCCTTTGACAGTCTTCTCTTTATGCTGGTTAAATCCATGGGTCTACAAAAGATAGACAGAAGGAAAATTGAATTGCAGCCCAGCACCAGGCATTCTTCAGGCTCTGCATGAACGTGCTTATTGTCGTTTCAGCGTGGCCCTGAAAGCGCAGCTATTTTCAATCACTTTTATTGCTCAGGACAAAGAGGAGGAGTGAGAAATGTTTTTCTTCTAAGTCAGACAAGTTAAGTTTAGCCAATGCGACACTTGCTATCCAATCAACTTGGCAGGTCATTAGCAGTCACCTCTAAAAAAAATTTGATGTTGAGCTCCAGAGAAGGCAAGCAGAGCGATTCTACTAATTAGTCTTCATGAAGTCAGTCCAGGTCTTTGTGGAGAAAGAAAAGTGACTAAAATAGGTATCTATTAAAACCCCTTAAAATCGAATGGTGCCACTAGCAAAAATAGCAGTACTGGTACGGGGAACATGATGGAGAATAAATATTACTTCCCTTATTTTGACAGAATGAGAAAATGAATGGCTGCAGAGACGACAACTGTGACCAGAATAGAATATGATTCAGCTCTGAAAAATGCCCTTAATCTCTCCGGGAAATATTCTTATGACCCACTTCTCCACTGAGAGTAAAATAGCTGGGGAGCAAACAGTGGATGAGGAGAGGGTATCAATCGAGGCACACACTTCCAGCATGGGGATAACAGACTGCTGCACTGCAGAAGCTAAATCCCCTGCTCAGGCAGGGCTTACAGCTGCAGGGACTGTGCCTGGAGTAAGTCAGCCATGCAATGCTGGCAAAGGGCAGGCACAATTCCTATCAGCACCAGAGTCAGTGCAAGCTTCCAGGTTCTAATTACCTGGAAGGGAGTTTTATTAAAAGACATCAGTGGGAGATGCTGGTCACAGCCAGACTCTGGAAAAGGAGGAAGGAAACTGTTCCCACTGGCTCTCTGGAAACCAGAGAAAGCAGAAAAAACCAAGAGAAATCAACTGCTGAGCACTTCCTCCATAAACTCACCTCTTCACCACATCCCTGTATCCAGGGGCTTGTTTCTCTGACACTGCTTTCAGGAACGGACCACTGTATCTACAGGGACAAGCACAAAGAATGACCTCTGTCCACCCCTTCACCAAAGACAGCATTGCAACACGGACCAGTGCTTGCCCTTCCCCGCTTGCCGTGAGTGCCACAGCCGATTAGCAACAGCCAGTATTTGGTGGCTGGCACGACTAGGCATGGGAGGAGGCTGAGCCCCTCACTGAAGCTGGCTGTGCCAGCTGTGTAGGAAGCAACATTTGGGCTCTGCCACATTAGGCAGAGGAAATAAATATGCAGTGTTCTCTCTAGCTTTGCAGCATGCAGCTGTTCTTGCTGCAAGGAGAGCCAGAAGCAAAGCTATGGAGAGACAAGCCAGCCTGTGGTGGCTGTTGTGGAAGGGAGGACAAGGCCTGGTGACACAGGAGCTGGAACTCAGGGCAATGTGTTCAGCAGCCATGTCAATCCAACCCTTTGACCCCACATACCTGTGACTGGCTATCATCTTCCAGATGGACAATAGAGTTCTTTTGAAGAGCAAACGCTGCAGGGGGTTATCCCAGCTCAGCTGCACCCTGTGGAGGGAATATATTGCCACATCATCACACTTGAGACAAAGTAGGAGGTGGCAATTCTGCTAGCACCCACCACATCCAGGTGGATGAAGTGCAGAGATCCTTCGCTGTAGCTACGCAAAGCCTCTCAGGGTGAGATGGTGGAAGCGTTCTGCATCTGAATGCACAACTAAACATCCAGAATGCAGGAAGACCTGGCCAACAGGTAGAAACAAGAGCTGAGCTGAGCAGCTTTAAAAGGGCAGGATCAAACTGGATAGAAAAGCTCATGCTGCTCTGAAGTTTAGAACTTTACTAAGGTGTTTTTTATTGTTTCCCATCCCCAAAAACCAGTTTTCCTTTGAAAGGCAGCCCAGGTGATCACACATGTGGCAGAGCCTGCATGTGACTGACATGCCTGCACCTGCCTAAAGGGGGCTGATAATGCCTCTCTCAGGAGCTGTAGTGGACATTGCCTGAGAAAGCATGATGCCCAGCTCACACAAGGCCTAGCTGCCCTAAGGAAACATGTATTTTCCATTTAATCTCTTATTTAATCTGTACTCCTCTCAGTTCAGCTTAGGATCAATGCCCACAAATGCTGGCAGTTCCACAGAGATAGCACAAGTTACCTCTTTCCCTCCCGTTCTTAGCTGTCTCACCTTCCTAGAGGTGACCTGTGCCATACACTTGTTCTCATGTGAGATAAGGGAAACAACTCTGTTCTGCTGTGCCCGCAAGCGAGTAGAATGAACTACTTACAGCTGCATGTTAGCAGGACTTGTGGAGTCCAGCACAGGGGCTGCAGAGGTGCTATCACTATCATCTTGATCCTGGGCCTGATTACTCATCTCCTGTGGATGCGGCTCACCTGAAGTTTGCTCTCCAGGTGCCTCTTGAGTGTTGTCCTGAAGAGCAGAGAGGAAAAGGGATATATGACTAAAATAGCAGCCTATCACCCGAATTCTTTATCTAGAAGGCAGCCTGCTGCACATCCCCTTACTGCACCCAGTCTCAGCTGGGAGCCAGCTCACTCTTTGTTATTCTGGCGGATGATGTTTGACTTTATTCAGGCCTTCACTGGGCTGCCCAGCACTCCAGTAACAGCTGAGTCTCATCTCTTGGATCATAACCACCTCTGGCTAACACAAACATTGTGGAGCTGACCGGTGCCCGGTGTTGTGTCCGTCTGCTTTTCTGGGGAGAGTCATGGATGTAGAGAGGGCAGGCAGGAGCTGAGGTAAGACTGCCTCAGGATTGTTAAAGCTGAAGACACAGATTACAGGATCCCCTAGAGTGCAACAAAGTTGTTTCCTCACAAACTCCCACATGAATATGACAGAGAATAGACTCAGCCAGGAAGGAGAGCAGTGCTGTTGATGTAGTGATTTGCCAATATAATTCAGAGTGACAGGCACAGGGAGAGAGGCTCTTTGGAGTGCATAAGTGGGATTATGTGCAAAGGCACCTGAGAATTCCTCAACAGGAGATCTGAAGCATGGAGCAGACTCCTCAGGAAGAAAGAAAGTGGACACTGTGCTGTGTTTGGCTTTGACCACTGGAAGAATGCAAGGGAACTGCTAGGAATAACATTGTCCTGGCTGAACAGGTGAAATGTGAGAACCCTGAAAGTTATTTTGGTCTCCGGTGTCTAAGTTTGCAAGGGAACAAATGTGAGTGTGGAAAAATGACACTGTTCTTCCACTGCTATGTTACCTGTCCCAGCAACACCTCGCAGGCTGGTGGGAGCCCACAGCCCCTCTAGACACAGGGCTGATGCAAATCCAGGCTAGACAGTGCCTGCTTCCAAGACATGACGGTCTCCAGGGGCAGATGGTTATTGCTATCACAGCCACGTGGGCCTGAAATCAGCCAAGCTGTGTGCTGCATAACATACCAATTAGAACATGGCAAGTATTCCAGTCTTGCCTTAAACCTGAGAGCAGACTGCCAGCTCTCATGAGTCACCTTTATACTGCCAAGGAGCAAATCCTCCAACTCACATCTAAGGGTTTTATCTGTAATAAGCTTCCTGTTCATAAAGATACATATCTATACATAAAAAACATCCTTCCCCTCATACACTTCTTTTGCATCCCCCTCCCTGCTGTCTCCTCCTCTGTGTCCCTGTCTCCCCACTCGGAACCTGGGACTTCCCCATTTCTTCTAGAGCTGATTTCCTTCAGTCTCTTGTCTCTCATCCAGGACCAGAGGCTCTCTTAGGACCACCTCTCCCCTACCTCTCTTCCCAGGAAGTGTTCTTTCTCATCTTCTGCCAGCATGTGTAGTTGACTTTCCTCTGCTCCTGAGACTGCTGTTCCTGTGGTCTTTTCCTGGCACCTCACATCTTCCCTATCACCCTGCTTCCCAGAGCCACAATAATCCCACTGAGTCTGTGATGACTCTGTGCTGCTAATGCAGAGAGGTTCCATCATCTGGGTTATCTGCAACACAGAGATTTATGGCTTCAAATTGTGAAGGCAAAAGGAAGAAGAAATAAGAGCACAGATGCTATTTTTGTTTTCACTCACGAACGCCTTTCCATTTTTAGGAATCCTTGCAAAAATTTCTGATGAAGCCCTGTGTTACTATTAACAGTGTCAGTTCACTGACATCTCTGTGCTTTAGGGTGAGCTGTGTTTTGGCAAAGCAGCTGCCTGGTTGCGGTGCCAGCTTTAAATGGGAGGAAGGGCAAGGCTTGGGACAGGGAGCAAGTGAACACAGGACATCTGCTCCTCCCCCAGACTGTTTCTATATGTAGGGATGGTGGAGGCCCTGAAAACCCTCATGTTTCAGGAGGGCCTGAACTATGCCGCCCACTTTCCTGTCATCCAAACAGCCCTACCTCTGAGAAGAATTGGAGAAGACTGTCATCTTGACATGGCCTCTCTGCCTTTTGGTAGTCTTCACTATCATCCTCCCAGAGAGGCTCACTGAACTCCAGCTCATGGTCTGCCTCTCGGCTGCTCTCCTCTAGCTTCCCCATGGCCACCTCTTCAGTATTCCTCCAGCTCCCCACGTCCAGATCCAAGCTCGAATCCCAGCTGAGAAGAGACTGGAAGTCACTGTTCTTCTCTGACTCGCTGGGAGACTCCGTCTCAGACTCCCACCATACCCAGGCATGGCCCATCTGCAAACAAACATAAAGAGAGAGACAGCAATTTTTTTGTACCCTGATCCAGAACTACAAAGCCCAGCTCATTTCCTGACATACTCAGAGAGCCAAAGCATGAGAAGGACTCTGTGAGGTGAGCAGCCTACACCTGAGCCCACACTTGACAGCATGTGGCAGGGCTGTAGTTCTGCAATACAAACTGACATTTCAGAGCAACTGAATATCAGGTTTTCTGGTGCTTTTGCTGTGCTCTGCCTCTGGGTTGGTGGGTTACTCTGCTCAGGAGATGCTGAGCTGGTTAGGAACATGAGGCTTTGGTGGATGCTAGATGTTTAAGGTGCCGAAGGCAGCCAGCAGCAAGCTCAAACCAAGTCATGCCGGGACTCGTGAGCTGCTGACAGTTGTGAACAACTAGTGACTCCAATGACAACTGACTGAAATTCCCTTTGCCGCCCCTTGGGAGCTTTTTACACTGGAAATAACTTATTACAAACACTACAGACTCTTTGTTTTGAAAGCGACGGATGTGATTTAGCTGGATGGTGATATCTTGTGTACCTGAGCCAGAAGAATTATAACCACGCACAGTCACACACTGACAGGGGACAGTTCTACACATTTCATAAAATAAAAGTTAGTATTCTCTTAAGAAGGAAGAAACCATTCATTTAATCTCTGTTCATTAGTCCATGCCTAAGTATCTTCTACTGCACGAGTCCACTATGATTTCTCTAAGTCTGGGGAATTGCTTGCAGCGTCACAGTAATGACAGTAAATGGCTGTTATAAAAATCTGTATCTTGCCACTGAACTCAGCTGCCTGGATGCTGTACCTATGGAGAATTCTATGCATTAATTAGCAGTGTCTTCAGAGTTTTCAGTTAATTATATACAACCTAATTTTTCGAGAATTTTGAACAAGCACATTTCTGACTTCCTTTTGCATTCTTAGGACTGCTAGCACATCTACAAATAAAGCTTATGGTGCGTATCTGGGGGAAATAAGGAATCCATTGGGTTTGGGATGAGAAAACTTGTTTGCTTATTTTATGAACTTACAAGCAGAGGTAGGATCTGAAAGGCTGTCCTTCTGAAACCTCTTTCAAAGTTAACTTCAGCGGAAGCAGATAAAATTTGATGAGGTAAGAGGTAACATTACCTGCTCTCAGCTTCCAGCTGAAGGAGTTGGGCAAACTGTGATTTCATCTGAAGAGTAACCCCATGCCTAAAGCAATTTCCTGCACCATCAGCAGAGCTGGCTGCACATACAGAACCAGCCACCGCAGCTCAGCTGAACAGAAAAGCCTTAGCCTAAGGTAATCCAATCACTTGTGATCATCTTTCTGTACTCCAGTTGAGAGGATATGCATTTTAAAATCAAGAAGCCTAGGGAACTTGGGCATAAGCATCGGTTAGAAAGATCTTCCTTCAGCCTTATGTTCAGTTTTACTAAATCGTGGAAGACTCAAGATGCCAGAAAGTGGAACAGCAGCATTAGTGCAAGACAAGCAGGACGAGTGAAAAAATTACAGACTGCTTAGTTCCGTACCAATTCTGTACAAAAAATAAGGGACAAAAAGATACAGACTTCAACTTTTAATTAAGAACTGCCTGACAGTTCTTAATTATGTTGGCTACATAAGTCACCAGCAAGGAATCATTATCAAATTGGAAAGTTTTAGTTCGCTTTGCAGAGATCAGACACTGTGCAACCCTCACTGATATGAGAAAAAGCTGTTAGAAATAAAAAAGATGGCCCTTAAAAGGAACTTATATGTCAAAACAAGAAAAATGATAAAAGCCTGAATTCTAGTAAATGAAATGTAGAACCCACAAAAAAGTAGGCAAAAAAAAAAAGAAAAAAATTGAAGAACAATTTGCTAAAGACATAAAAGCAAATAACAACAACAAACCTCATCAAAAACATCAGAAGCAGAGAGCTGCCAGATGATTGGGGGGATGACGCATCATCAGTGTCAAACATCTCAACGGAAAACAGGGCCAGTTGGAAAAACCAAATTAATCATCATTATCAGCAGTTGCAACTGAGGAGATCACACGAGACTTTCTCTTTGGATGGGTCTGAGAGACTGTTTCCAATTAAAATGTCAATAGGGGAGGTTTTAGGACAATTTGAAGGAGGGAGTAAACCTTAGAACCACTTGGGATGCACTCGTGAGTCCTAAAGAAGCTTAAATAGAATATGACCAAACCTATGCTGTGTAACCTGTCATTTAGATTAGCCACAGCACCAGAGAAACAGAAAGATGCAATTGTTGTTATCTGTCTGTAAAAGGGTGGATGTTAGGAGGTGCAGCACATTAAGCCTGAGCTCTGCACTAGACCGGTTAGAACAAAGTATTAGGAAGAACAGAATTAAGAGTCAGAGCATGAGATGATGAATTGGGAAGAGGCAACGGGGCTCTGTGGAGAAAAGTTTTATCTCAGATTTTTAAAGATCTTAAACATGACTAAAGGCTATTAAAATGTCATGGGATAAGAGAAAAGGCTCTTTGAGGGAAAAATACCTGGTTAAGAGAAGAAACCAAGGGTAGGAAGGAACAGCAATGCTGTCCATAATGAAAGCAAGTTACTAGTGGGCGTGATAAAAGTCATCCCACATGCTGCAACTTCTATTTTTCAACACAAAGATGGGGCAGAGTTGTTACAGAAGAGACAGAGCCAGACTCTTGTCAGAGGCCAACAGTGAAAGGAGAGGAGGCAGTGATGACACACTGCCCTGAAGGAAATTCAGACTGGACATAAGGCAAATGTTTACTCCATGAGGGTGGGTAAGCACTGAAACAAGTTGTCCAGAGGGGTTAGGGAATCTCCCTTCTTGGGAGATTTTCAAAACTTGACTAGACAAGGCTCCAAGCAATCCTGAGCTACCTCTGAAGCTGGCCCTGCTTTGAGCAGCAGGCTGGACTAGATAAATGCTCAGAGGTCCCTTCCAACTTAAATTATTTCATAAAATATCAGAAACCAAAAGAAACCTCTAACTTTTTGTGCTATGAACTTAACAACCTGTAATCTCTGGAAACTGAGGCCATAAAAATTCAAATCAGAAATTCATTCCCAATTTCAGTAGTGAACGAAAATTAACCAGTAAGCAAATCAAACGATTCTACATTTCTAGCATCAAAGGTAGAGTGACTTTCGCTGGAAATATACCTGCGCCAAACACAGGACTCAGCACAGCAGGCACAACCAATTTCAACACAAAACTTGTGAAAATCAAGCTAAGGTAACAATCCCTCTGGTCTGAATTGCAATGACTCAGTTTCCTGCAACTTGTGTGTCAGAAAGTTGCACCTGGTACATGCTGCACAAGGAAGCGCAGACCACTCCCAGCTGCTGCAAGCATCAGGAAGGACAATGTTTTGGTTTTTTTTCCCCTGGAAGGTCATGGGGGCAGAAAATATTCAAGTTTCATCTCATGGGTCATATGAGCAGAAAATAAGGTGACTTGAAAATTGTCAGAGAGAACTTAAATCTCAGTTAAGCACTCGTTGCTGAGGAAAAGAACCGTAATTTCCACAGTAAACAGTTCACAAGCTCCAATGTGTTACCAGGTACTGGCATGCCTACAGCTGCTGGAATCACAGATTTTCACTCTGACTAGCATACCCTTTATAAATCTCTGGGGAAAGAATGTAAGGTACATTTCAATACATTGGTCTCTTAAGGAAAGCTCCAGCAAGACTGTAGTATTTAACTTCTCATGGTTAGATCTCCCATTTCATCACAACAGTGCCATATTCTCGCACGCTCAAGCAGGGAATCTTCCCCTCCATCCAAGCACTATGCAACACTCCCACGATTAATGGTTTGTCTCTAATGTCAAAGCTCTGCCATGCTTGTGTGCTGTACCGATAACTGGAAGACAGTTGTGGTTGCAGATATTCAAGACAGGTATGCACGCTTGTACAAAAACAGGGTTCCTCACTGCAGAGCTGTGATGCTCAGTACACTGCACACTGTACACTGGATTTGTTCCCAGACTTTAATATACATACACATTTACACATCACTAGTAAAAATCTGTACACTTCACATTACAGTACATACGAGCCACCAGTTGCTAGCTAACACCAGAACACTGATGAAGCCCAAGACGACTGCCCTAAAACAGGCAGGGGGGCTACTCTTCCCCTCTGGGGAAGTTTCTTTGGGTTACACATTCCGACGAGACACTGCTTTCCAGGGGGGCAAGTGAAGAAGGTGGACCAGGTCCCAGAAATGGACCTGCAGCTTTTCTTCCTCCTCCAACAGCTGTTAACAGCATCTTGTTTGCACTCCAGCTCTGATGCCAGGTGCTGGGATTTTCTGTCTGCCTGCAGCATCACTTCTTCATCTTCATGTCTGCCTCGATGGCACACCGACGCCCTCTGGTGCCTCCGTCCTAGTCACAAGGCAAACAAAAAGATAAGTGTTATGCAACCCCAAACACACACCACTTCCTCCAGCACTCGGGGAGGTAAGGAATTGTGTATCTGGTAACAACATTTCATGCCTTCCAAACAGGAGAAAGGGAAACTGTCCTAAGAAGGCCTAGGGAGGCCTGCCTGCAGACCTACCTAAAATTCACTCTGGACACAGCACAGGTCCTGGGATTTGTAGCATCTCTGTGCACTGCTGGCAGCCAGGGCAGAGAGAGGCAACAAGGCTCTCACCCAGACAGATGCTTTTGGAGCCCATACAGTACAGGCTTTCTCCTAAGTGGCAGATTCTAGCTTGGCTCTTAAGATGGGAAGAGGAAACTGCTGACTAACCTACCTTATCAGCTGCTGATCCCTACGGGAAGTGCTCCTCCAGTTGAGTGACCCTGGCACTAGCTCCCTAGTTTCTCCGCACAGCTCCTTTCCATGAGTAGAAGGCGAGCTGAGAGCATCCTTTGATCCGCTGCCCTCTCCCTCTGGCTGACATGCTGACTCTCCCGGAGTACTCCTCTGTCTTTAGATATATGCGAGAGAAAAAAACAACTCTCCATCTTCCTCCCCTCTCTCCTCCCCACAACTCAGAGACTTGGGGTTTCCCAGAGGGAATATTTTTCCAAACACTTCCAGATCACCACAGGCACAGAGCAAGATATTTCTGCAGAGTATCTTATTTGCTTTCTGGACCATGAATGATAAAGGAGCACACAGCTGAGTCCTCACTTCCCCAAGACCTTTTGTACTGTCTCGAACATGCGGAAGGGGCGGCTGTATAAGCATGAGAGATGTAGGAACTACAGTACTGCACCACTTGGTCTGTCTTCCCACTTACATGGAAAGAAAGCAGGAGAGAAGTTGTGGAAAAAAGCAAAGGCAGATGACAAAACGAGAACAGTTGGAACCAGAAGAGAAGACTGAAGCCCCTCCCACTCACCCACACTGAGAATAAGGGACTGAGATGTTTCTTCTCTAATGATCATGGTTGTACAGCCCCTAAGTTAAACACACAACGCTGCAGTGCTAAGGATGCTGTGACAGTGCAGTGATCACCCAGACAAAGAGCAGAGCACATTGCCAGCAGTACTGCAGTACCTGCTGGAGCCTTTCAATACTTACAAAGAGAGAGAGAAGGAAGGCAGGAGAGCCCATTGGGACACTGTCCTGTTAAAAGGCCAAACAGAAGGACTTATCAGATATCAGATATGGAAATGCACACACCACATAGAAGCACTGAGTCCACAAACGAGCATAGAGAAACATGTGCCCCGCTCCCCTTCCCGCATGGCATCAGTCTTATGCAGCAGGAACATAAAAACGGACAAAAGAGGGATACTGCGAGAGTCAGAATGCTAGGAAAGGGATACTCCATCCTCAGCCATGGCAAGGCCTGGTTTACCAAACAATTTCTGTGCTGTGCAGTTGCCACTAGAACTAAGCAGGTAGTCCTTGCTGTCACAATGTCATGTGCACCAGCTGAGTGCACTTGAGATCACTTGATCAAGTTTGGATGTGTCTTTACAGAAGAAAAAAACCAAACAAACCTACACTGCTATTAGTTTAGACCAGTGTGTAAGTCAAAGGTTCTCTGGTGTGTTTTACACAGCAAACCAGACTGGAGTCATTCCCTGGTTCTAAAAATCTGACTAAGAAGTGAAGGACACAGCAGAGGCTAATCTTCCAATTCTCTACACCTTCACCTTCCTGCCATATCATGCCTCTTCCAATACTCATTCATTTCCCTACAGTTTTCATCACCTGTTTTTAAAAACAGGTAATAGAACTATTGGGATTACAGAAAAAACTCACGAGCCCTTCCTCTGGAATGATGTACAGCTCCAGAGCTGAAATCTAATCAATGGACACATTTAAAGAAAAATTTGTTCACATGAAGATACTGGGGCCACTGTAATCTCAAAAAACATTCTGCCTCTTTGGTATGGCAACTTCATGCAGTATCTTGGGATTCTTCAAAAGGTACCAAGTGCCCTTCCACAGGGTGCAGCGTTCTCACCTTCTCTGAAGCATCTTGCTTGCGAGTGGAGTCTCGCCCACGCAGGCTCTTTGCACTGATCCCTGATTCTGATGTTTGCATGATCAGCTGTGTGGCCAGAAATTGCTGCAAGAAAACCACACTCTGTTAAGATCCTCAGGCAAAACAAGCTCAGTTAGTGCGTGTCAGTTAACTATCACAAACCACAGGGTGGGAATGACTGGGTCAGAGGCAGTTTCAGTTCCTCGTCTGCTGCTCAGAATAAGTTCCCCCATTTACCTCAGAAGCCACAAGTCCTGAGGAACTATAAAACCCCAGTTCAAACTCTGTTAGCCCTGCCAGCTGGGACATTCTACTTCACAAGAAATTTGAAATGGCATATATTCACAGGACAGAGTTTCATGTGCACTTTATACCAGTGTAAACCAGCACAGCCACCAAAAAGAGCAATCGCGTCCCCTGTCATTCACCATTCTTGTTGCTTGTTTCTGTTCCTGAACCACACCCTGCTTCTTGCTGGCCTAAGCATTTCCCTGAAGGAAATTAGATTTGAAATTGGTCTGGGCTGAACTTAGAAAACATTTTGCTGCATTAGTTTTAACTTATCCACAACTTAGTTCACCACAAACACCTGAGCTAGCACAAGAGAGATGCAGGGAAAGATGGGACTACTTCATTCAAGGACACTGTGAGTGAAACCTGTGGTCTTACATCCAGAAGTCTTTCCCATACCTATGGGCCAAGGCAGATGCTCTGTCCTGTACTGGCCTCAGCTCAATACTTTACCTGGATCTGCTCCAGGACATCTCGCTGCATCTCCACAGCCATGTGGTATACATCATGGTCAGAGCTGTTGTACATAACTGCATTTTGAAACATCAGCATAATATCACGCTGGAACTCAGCTGTGGTTCGTATCAGCCCATTCTCAATGTTCTTTTTGATGGTAGATAAATCCATTGGCCTATGAAAGAAACACAGTCAAAATAGCAACAGAAATATTTAACTCTTTCCCTGCTCTTTTGCAAACAGCCCTGGGTCTGTAACATGTCTAGTTAGACCATCTATTTAATTTAGCCAAATACGTTCTCCCCCACACAGGCTGTGTTCCTGACTACCAAGGCCTCAGTTCAGAAGCCACAAGCTGTCCAGCAGTCATCATGAATGGTAACAATGGCGTGACAGATGCCTCAGGAGAGACATTTACCTTCTTCAGGCATCACTGAAGGAGACACTGAGGAGCTAGAGCTGCAGCCACTGAACTGTTTAGGAGAGATTTTGGGGGACTAGCAGGGGACTCTGATAATTCTTCCAGAATATCCACTATCTGGGACAGTAAAAAATGTTGATTAAAGAAGATAGGTCTTTGGAATTTCAAAGACTAAATCCTACCCTTGGATAGAAACTGGGAGAAGCAGATCAGTCACATACCACTTTAGTGATAAAAAATGTTCTATGTAAGTCAGTGTACTTCACTGAAAGACAGGCTGTGTAAAGACATGTATCTGTTACTGAAGATGACCCTTTTCCAGGTGAAACCTGCTTCTGACTGAATCATGCCAGAAAAAAAAAATCATTTTCCAAGTCTTGCGGTCCACATGGCAGCCAAAAACTACATTGTTCCTGCCAGAAATCCCTACACAAATATGCAAATATACGGAGTTCTAATGACAGAAGACTGCTGAGACTCACCTCTGCACAATACTGTGGTAGCCGGGTGCTATATCGTCAGTTACAGGCTGTAGGAAGACATTGGCATACCTGTAGAGAGAAGGAGACCACTTAGTGTCCTGTCCTTGCTTGCAAATTTGTTTCATGCTCTCATGTTTATTTGTCTGCTACCACTAACAATATGATTCATCATCTCCTGGTATCAAGGCAGATGAGCCTCTATGATGGGAGAGTGGAGACTTGTCTAGGATTAGTCACTTCTTTCTGCCAGTTCTCAAGACATCAAACTCACCTGTGATTAGCTGCTGCTCTCCAAACTAGCATGATGGCTTTCTTCCAGATCTTCTGGGCCTGTATTGCTTCCTGGTCCTCACTGCACACTGAGCTGGGAAGAAAAGAACAGGACTTCCTTCAGGAGTCTGCATACTGCCTTGGAGCAGAAACCTTATGGTTTATTTTCCCTTTGACGTGCCCACGCTAATCCATGCCAAAGACAGAAAGAAAAAAATGGGACCTGGTAGTATTATGGCACTGTCTGTACACTTGCACTTGTAAGCAAGGAGAACCAGACAAATCATCAACAAATTCCCCCTTCAGACCCACTCAGTCAGCAAAACAGAAATGAGAATCCTATGCTCCCACCACAAAATAGCCTGGGATTTGTACCTGTGTGCCTGAGAGCTTCACTGATACTCACAACTGTGAAGAGGCTGGGCTGCTGGGGATGGAGTCGGCTAGCGTGTGAGACTGTAAAGGTGCATTATGGACACTGAAGCCATCATCGCTCTCACTCACGGGGGGTTCGTTATCCATCTCTGATAGATATCCCTCACCCTGATCTTCTTCTTTGGGTTCCTCCAAACTGGCAGCCTCACTGGCACCATCTTCATCATCCTCTTCACCCTGCCCATCCTGAAACACAGAGTTCATGAGTCTGCACAGCCAGCTACAGCAGCAACTCAGAGCCTGCAAAGCAACTATGGTTCAGCAAGCAAAGTAATTTTCTTGCTATGCTGCTGACAACTGTACAGGCACTTTCACAAAATCCTAGTCACTCTATCTTGCCCTGCCTCCCCTGCAGACACAGAAACACACATACACACACAGCTTTATACTGTCTGAGGCAATCTCCCCTTTAGCTCCAACTGCAGACTGCCCACTTCTCAGTGCAGAAAGCTGAATGCAAGCTTTGTTTTTCAGCAGATGGGAGCCAGGAAGCAGCAGCAGTGAGAGGTTACTAATAAACTCAAGATGACTAAAACCAATTGAGAATTACCTTCATCTGACTCCTAAACAGGGCTTGGGCCTCCTCCTTCATTGACTCTGTGAAAGAGAAAAGCAGAAAGGTTGATTCTCCAAAGCAGTCTTTCCTACAAAAGCTCCTGCACCAATGCCTACTGTCCTGCAGTAATTACCACTGTTCCTACATGTATCTTTTCTCCCTCCTCCCCAAAAAACCTGAACCAGATCACTGACAACTATCCAGCTAATAATGTTGCATGTAAAAGATTTCCTAGCTGAATTAAGTTACCTGACAGCTCAAATTTGTGCTGAACATCAGCCTGTGAGGAGTCTTCACTCACATTTGGGACTTGTGGAGGGGATGAATCATCATCAGGTGGGGTCTGGAGGGAAGAGAAATGCACAAATCTAGATGTTTGTGTCAGCTTACTTCAGTGAAGGTGTGGGCACATCTCACTCACCCTAACCTAACTCAAGGCAATGAAGTTCACTGAGCACCTTCCCAACAGCAATTCTGCACATGGGCGGGGGGAGATACACAAAGGTACTGCCTAAAGCAGAGAGCTTCTCTGCAGATCGAACAGATCAGCAGCATGACTCCCCAGAAAACAGTCAGTCACATTCACTGAAGGATCACCTTCAACCCAGCAGTCATCCTTCCTCTAAACTTCTCTCCTACCTGCCACAACTGCTCCTTTCTTTCCCCACACCAGTTCCAGACAGCCTCTCTGCTCACATACCTCTGTCTTCACTGTATTGTGCACTGCGTCTTCTCCCTTGGCTGATTCTATCTCAATTTCAGAAGTCTCCCCCACTGCTACAGCTGCTCTTTGATCCTCTTCTATCTCTTGATTTCTAAGCTCTGGTGTTTCCGTCACTCTTGCAGTTGCTGGTATGGCTTCCTCAGGGCCCAGCTGATTCTGCTCCTGCTCTGCAGGTTCTGTCTTTATTTCTGATCCCAGCTCGCCAATGCCCATTAGGTCTCGAATTCCCTTTGCCTCTGGCTCCTCACACTCCAGTCTCTCCTGCTTCACAGTCACAGACACTTGGGGTATCTGGGCCTGTTTCTCATGCTCCTGACGAATTGAGTGTTCCCATGGGCCAGGCAGGGTCTGAGGGTCATCAGTATCTTCGCAGAAAGAAGACAGAGCAGCTTCAACAACTGCTGCATCCAGGACTTCAGGGTGGTCATCTACCTTTATTGCCAAAACAAACACACAGCAGTGCAGGCCAAGGTCAGAAAGAGGGATTAAAAAAAAGTTCATGTTATTTGGTAATGAGACAATTGTGGAAAACCAGGTGTACTGGGTTTACAAAGTTGCCATTCGCAGCCAGACTCGTATCACTCCCTGTGGAGTCTCCCGTGGAGGTTCAGTTTCAGAAATATAGCACTCCTGGAAAGTATGCTGCAAGCAGCGCTCGTCTGTCTGCCAGAGATGTGACCCAAACCCTACCCAACATGAGGAAGAAAGAGATTTCTTTCTGCACTCTGAAGAGAAGCACCAGGCTAAACGTGGCAGACTAGCAGCAGTGGTGTCATAGGGTCATTGATCTGGACAACGATGGCGAGAATGTGCATTTTGGAATAGTTATTTCTTGCTTGTTTAAACTAACTAAATTGGTGAACAGTAATCACTTGAGATTAACTTAACTGGATGTGGAGCAAAAGGCACTGGCACTCTGCTTTGCCCGTTTACCTTGTCCTCAATGATGGCTATAATATTTCCAACAGTATCGAAGTCCAGCTCTTCCCCTGTATAGGACACTGCAATATCCATTTTCTCAGCCAAATCCAGGTCTTCTTTCCCATCCATGCAGTGATCTTTGGAAGACCCTGCAGTGCTGCCAGCTCCAGAACCCAGGCACTCTTTCTTGATGGAATCAATGATCATGGATATTTCACTGCTGTCCATGGACACTGTCACGGTATGGGAATCAGACACTGCCTCCATGGAAACACAGGCTTCTGGCTGGCTCACTGCACAAGGATGAGAGTAACAATCAGAGACCAATCTGGAGAAGTCAAGTCCACGTAAACAAATACTGCAGTCGATAAGACCAAGCACCAACTGCAAGTATCCCAGGTCCACCCACAACAGCGTGGCTTAGAAAAATAAAAGACAAATACAGGTTTGCTTTCCCACAGTAGAGACAAAGTGAGATTCCAGCCCTTGAACCACAATCCAGCAACATACCATTAGTATCCCCACCCCCACCCAGCAAATCCTTTTTAAAACCATCTGTTTACTCCAGAAGCCAGCTGTAACCATCCTTTCATCAAGGATGGCGAGTCTGAGGTGATAAAAGGCCAGCTGAGAGCTCGCTGGGTGATGATCCCAATGGAATTTCTGTTTCCCAGCAGTGCATGACCTACGAGTGCGTAGTTCAGGAACGCACCTGTGGCTACGCTTTCTGGAGCTGCAGCTGGTGGCACAACGGATGGTGCTGACAGCGTGGGCATCATGACAATGGTTGCCTGGGACACAGGCTCTACGGGGGGTGGCAGGAGCTTAGCTGGAGGTTCGCTGGCAACAGCGGAGAAGGAAGCAAGAGGTGAGGTGAACTGTGCAGGACCAGCTTCTAAAAGCCGGGAAAGCGTAGGAGCACCTAACAGAGAGTAGAAGGGAAAAGCACATGAGCAAGCAGCCACCACTGAAGTCCACAAAGCCACCACTGGCCTCTTCACTGTCTGGTGGCTTCTTCTGGGAAAAGACACGGAGGTACCTATAAACAGTCCCAAAAGCTATACAGAGAACCCGCACCAAAAATGCACAACTGCTTTGTGTGTGCAGTCTGAGACAGAATCATGCAGACTATGGGACACTGTGTTCAATGAAAGGGCTGGACAGGCTAAGCCACACATGCAGAGAGATGCCCTTCCAAAGGCTCATCCCAATACAAGTATGGGAAATCTGAAAAACAGTGCTGAGAGAGCCACACAAGGTAAGCCAAGACAAACAGTCATCACAGGAGCTGGAAGGGAGCAGAGGGGATCTCTTTGCAGGTCTTTCCTGGAGAATCCCTCTTATATCAAAGGTTGCCACTCATCTTAGCTGTAAGTTCCAGTCTGAATTTACTGAACTGTCTGGACCAAATTAACAGGTCTTAAAGAATAAATGTGGATAAGGAAAGTGAGATTATTCATATGGAATTATACATGAATGAATGGCATAAATCCTCAGTTGCAATGTGATTAAACCACTGGTTAGTATGAGCTGAGAAGAAACTTCACCTTAGGCAGGTTGTTCTGAAAAGGCCCAATGCAAAGACTCTTGAACTGTCCCTCTCACCCCCCACTCTGTGGAACTTATTCTGGAGCTCATAGTCCAGTGTGGTCTGGACTATACTTAGACCTCTAAGCTAAAGCAGAGGTAAGACACGCGAATTCTCCAGGTTCACAGGGAGCTGCAGTTTGACACACTGGGAACCAGGTACTAGACCATTTTTTTCCCCAACTCCCTGTCAACCAACCTTTCTTTCTACACTGAAATGACTGGTATTAGCCAGTGTCAAGAGCAGAAAACTAGACTGCAAAGACCGGGATCGAATCAAGTCTAACTGTTTCAGTCATTTTAGATCCAGGCACTCTTTTTTTCTGTAAGTATTACAGTCGTCTTAAAAAAAAGTAGGGGTGAGAGGGACAGGGGTACAGAAATAGGAATACAACTCATAAAGAAGCCCCCAAACCAGCCAGGCTAGATGTCCTTCATCTCTCTCCAAAGAGAATTCATAGAACAGTCTGAAGGCACACCTGAAGGGAGAACTGTACAGGGAGAGTCCCGAGTTACCTGAAGCAGCAGGAGATGCAGGGACAGCACCAGGTGCCGACTGCATTTCCCCACTGTGCAGCACTGGAAGGACGCTTCCTACCTCCAGTAGGACTCCTGAGCTGTTCATGTGACCAGAAGCCACTGCCATTTCATTTTCACCGACCTGCCAAAGGAGGACACAACTAAGTTCCTGGAGATATCATCACATCAGTGATTCTCTGCCAGATATGCACCTCCATGAATATGTCCATCATTTGCTGTCTCAGCATTTCCTCTGCACTTTTTGTCCAGTCTAGTCACTGCCTGAGGCCCCTTATGCAAGTGAACATGACAGTCTGAAACTAGTTGTTCTTCAGCTACAATACAGCTGCAGTGCCACTTTCCTTGAAGTTAGGCCAAATATATCATTTGCTCTACCTTAGTTCCTCTGTTCAAGGACCTCACAATCCTTTACAGATATCAGTCTCTCTACCCCCCGAGATGGCATGGAATCATCCCTTATTTTGAAGCACCAAGATGGAAAGTAACTCTACCAAGGTCACACAGTAAACCTATGATGGACCTTGAAGCAGATGTAAAACAGTCCTGTCGATACAAAGAGAACCTAGTCTTCCACAGCCACTACCTTTCCTTGCTCCACCCTACGTTACATTGCACCCTGCAAACAGAGAACCCATGGAACATTTACCCAAGCTAACAAATAGAGAAGACCCCAAATGTGACTATTAAAAAAAGAAAGTCAACAGCAACACACTTATTCCATCACACAAGCACTAACACAGGGAATCCGTGCCACGGGCAGGCTGATGGCTGCTATTTTCAGACTGGGCTCTGAACAGTGCCAGCAATGGTTGCCCTCTTAAGACTTCCAGAGTCACTAACACCAGAAGTGAGTTGCCATCACAGTGATTTTAATAACTGTCTACAATTAGGAGAAAACTGAAGCACTTCAATACTGGTCATAAACCCCATTAAAGGACTCCCCACTCCTATGCTAAGACCCGTTACAAATATTGAAACTCAACTTCCTGCCAAGATACTGTAAAGAAGAATCGTGAACCCAAAGTAGAAATCATCAAGAACACCTCCATGCAGGCTGATCGGGATGATGCTGACTAACATGCTCCCTCCCCCAAGGAAAACAATTTCCTCTAGCAGAGCCTGCAACTCCAGCTCCTTGCGACTGAGGGGAGATAGCCAGTCCTATGTGCTGAATGATCCCCACAGTCCTGCACCCGCAGTACTGCTGGGAAAGGGTCCCACCTCTGTGGCTCACAGGGGTACTTATCTCTCTCAGATATCGCTTCTGTTGGGACTCTCACAAAAAGTACGTTTTTAAAAAGCCTTTGCAGTTCCCCCTTTTTCAGTGGGAGAGTCTGGAGCAAATTGTTTGTGTGCTTGCATATATGAGCAGAGAGCTCCATACCAGCCTGGGGCTTGTGGGCAGGAGACTGCCCTTCTTCAGCAGCTCTGAGAGCAGAGGGGAAGGAGGCGGAGTTGCTTTTTGTCCTAGCATCTTTTTCTGGGGTGAATCATCAGTGACTGGGGTCATGGGGGCATCCAGGGGAGCAGAGCCTGGAGGGGTGTCAGGGATTCCAATGAAGGAGGCAACTGGGGTGCTGGGCAATGTCCCTGGAGTGACCTGAGAAAGAGAAAAACCACACTGTTCAAAGCCACACTCCACCACACGGACTAGCCCCACTTGCTCCTTCCCCCAAGAGCATTGATCCAGCACACCACAGACACCTACTCCATTCACTCACTACACCTACTCCAGGCATATGCTTTCACCCTTTCCCTGCCCTGTAGTGCCATTTCCCAGGCACACACAGAAGACTGCCTGCCAACCCACTGATGCCCCTACATAGCCTCTGATCCAGGCACCTGATCATCACAGACATGGAAGAGGACACGTATCTCGAGCAGCACTGTACATCAGCCACACTACAGCACTACCACAGCTAGAAGTCTGCAAAACAAGGCAAGGTCTTCTCCCCAGGCTCCTGCTCCATGATGGACGCAGAGCCCCATGTCCCAGGCTGGTCTTTCCCTCTTACCATGGGAAGCATCCTTACCCCTGGACTGGCCTCATCCACAGCAGGCTGAGACAGATCTCCCAGAGCATAGTCTCCTCCTGGAGAGGTTGAGCCTGCAGGGGAGCGAACCATCACACCCGTTAATCGTCGTGGCGGGTTCTTAATGGCCTGACGAGCTGGAAGAGAACAGAAAAAAAAGTGAGATTCCATGACTCCATCTTGGACAGTCCCTGAGAGTTACCTCTGACTTTATCCTAAAGAACACCAAGTAAACAATTTATATTGTAGGCATTTCTCGCACCACACTAGGTCCAGTTCACAAATAATACTAGCATTGGGTAATGTGCTTTAATTTCAGATTTCCATAGCAGCTGGGTACTCACCACCTCCCAGCACTGATAGGTTAGTTCACTGAATTGCCCCAGGAATTATAAATGAATTAAACAGTCAGAACAAATCTAACTTCTTTTTATCTTCAGACAATAGCAAAACTAGAAGGAAAACTAAAGGGGTGAAGCCTGACATTCTAACAGAGAGCTCCTTGCTAATCCTGCTTCCTCTCAGATATACCTTCTCTACAGAATTTGTTCCCTTCTCAGAAGTGTCTGCATTTTGCCCTGTTACAAATACAGTGCTGGAAAAAGAACATAATCTTTCCTTCCAACTCCTAGGGTCATGGAATTCCTCCTGAACAGGTCTTAACAAGACTTAAATATTTCCCAAATGTTCTTATGAACATATGCATCTCTCTCTGAGGAGGAGTAAGGAAGCCCATTTCCAGCTTACCCTGATAAGCAGCATCTGTAGCCTTCCTCTTGACTTCTGCCTCCTCCTCCTCCATTTTTTTCTTTCTGTGTACAGAACCAAAACCTACTGTCACACAGTGTGCCACTTCCCCTTAGCTTCTCCTCTGCAATCAGCTTACTGACCCCCAACCCATTATCTCCAGACAGCAATGACCTGCCTCTGCAGACTCAGGCTCAAGTCCTCTGAGAAGGGAAGCAGAGTCAGAAGCCAGTCAAAGAACGACACATTTGGCAGGAAGTTTCACTTCCAGACGATTATCAAAACGGAGGAGGCAAGCATGATGCTGCAAGCCATCACTGAGCTCTTCACTGAGAAACTCCAAAAGATGTTCCACACAAGCTGGTGGCCCCCAATCTAAACTAAGTCCACCCTCAGAGGCCAAAGCATCTGCCCAGCTGCCCTGTTTCTCTTAACCCAATGTACACAGCACAAGAGGTGTCTGACAAACACACAGCATCAGGCAACTACAATCTCAGAAGAAAGCATAACATGGAAATAATTAAATAACCCACATCATAATCTCATTGCACAGCTCCTCCAGTCTGTTATCCATGTGTCCGGCCTGGATCAGCTCTGCATCCTTCTTGAGTTGCCTGTAATCAGAAAATCTTCTTACTTACCACTGAACGATACACCCTAAGCAGCATTTTCACCCCAAGCACCATCCCACTTAGGCCACTTTTTCAAGACAGGGCTCTCAGGTGCACCACAGCTTAATGCCTCTGCCACATACCTGTATTTCTCCTGTGTTTCTTTAATCATTTTCTTCAACTCCTCAACTCGTTCTGCAGTCAGTTTCCGCACAATAACATCTTCCACGGTTTCCACAACTTCTCCCTTCTCACCACGTTTTCTCCTATAGAATAAGAGAAAAGCAAAAACAGTTCAGACACGAAACACAGAAAATCCCTGTTCTCCTTTCAAAAATGGCTCCTGTCCATCATTCCTGACACAAACATGCACCCAAAAAAAAAAAAAAATCAACCTCCTCTTCCAATTTCTCTTAAATGACATTGGACAGCACAATGTTCAAAAAATTTATGCTGAAAAGTTTATCTAATTGTTAAATGCGTCCAGTGTTAAAGACTTCAGAAACAGATCAAAGATGCAACCCCACTGCAAATTCTCAACCTGAAAAAAAAATCATTCAGCTTCAGAGAAGAGTCTTACTACCCACGAAGAAACATCTATTTTTTTTCCTCAGTAACTCTACTAAGCCCTTTGTCTTTGCCAGTCTAGTGCTGAGATCATTCAGCACTATCACAAACAAATACTGCTTTTAAACATCCTGCCTTTAATTTAATTTGATATGAAGTCTCAAAACAAAATGCCTGGATTTAGGAGTGAGAAATATCTGAGACCACAAAGCTGTAGTGATAGCATTGGTAAGAAAACTGTAAGAAACCACTGCAAAATAGAGACAAACACAAAACATTTCCCCTTCTCACTCTTGTTGTCTTTTCTACCTCTACTCTGAATGATAATTTTATGTGTAAAGCTTCTGATCAATAAGACTAATAGGTAGTGTTTTATTCCAGCCAAATAAATGTTTCTTTTTGCTGCATTAAGTCCCCAAATGCACACTGCAACTCCTACAAATGGAGCTGTGGCAAAGAGGCCCCAATTACCCTGCCATGTATTCTAACGACAGTAGGGGCATATGGAAGACACTAACAAGTACACCGTGACTAGTTTTAGAACCATGTAATACTGAAATACTTTGATCTTATGAAGAAAGGAGACAAGATAATGAGATATGGGAAGGATGTTCTAAGAAATACCTTAGGCTTGCCAATCTCCCCCATCTGCCATACCCTGATCCCACTGTCCACCCACGCCAGCTATCACAACTGAATTTCCTCATTCCTGTACACTCGTTTTGGGAGAAGCACCATCAAGTCCTTTGCTGCAAGAACTGACAAGTCCACCCAAAATTGCTGCAGACTGCACTTGCTTCAGACTTTGTACTCACTTAGGGGTCTCCGTAGTCTCCAAGAGCTCTGAATACTGAGATGCACAGTGCTAAGAAGAAACAAAAAAAGTCAGAGGACACCAAAGAGTCGGCATCAGCAAATGCCTATCAACAAAGCCTACAGGGCACTTAACTCCTACTTTTTCAGAGGTCTAACGCTTTATGAACATATCTGACAAGTCTTCTCCAGAGTTTGCCCCATGGCAATAATTTAGTGTAGTGCAAAGTGAGGAAGCATATTCACTCTTTTACTGTAGCACTGCCCAGGCTGATCTCCAAAACAAAGCTAAAGAACGCTCCCAACTAACAATTTAGAAATCAAAGCAAGCAAGCATGATTACAAAAACTGTAGCCATAACATTTCTGTCTGTGAACATGAACCAAAAATATTTCAATGGAGAAAACATAACATTGTATCAAGGCCAGTTTCATAGCTTAACAGAAACAGTAAGCAACATAAAACCCCCAACTTCTCCTCCCTTGATTCTCTTAATCTCTCTGTTCCTTATACAGCAAAAATCCCAGGTGCTTGCCCAAACAGCAGGACACACCAAAACACATGGGCATCCACAAATTCCTGGGGAAAGGAATTCCACAGCTCTATTACAAGCCTGGTGAAGAACAATCTCTTCAGGTTTGCTCTGAACCTGCCTCCTGTTAGTCTTACTTAATAGCCTCTAGATCTTGTACTGGACCAAGCACAAAATTAATCCTTATTCATCTTCAACTTCATGCCACTTCTGATTATACAGACATCTGTTGTATCTCCTGTTATTCATCTCTTTTTTATGCTGAAGTGTTCTACCTTACTTAGCCATCTCTTACAAGGAAGCTGTTTCATGTCTTTGATCATCCTTGTCTTTTCCTTAACCTTATCCAACTGTACTGTAAGCTCAAATTTAATTTCAGAAACTGAAAAAAGTAATTAATGACTTATACAAAGCTGATTTTTTAAAATTAATTTTGCTCTCTTTTTTAAAAACAAGGAACACATTGCCTTAGGCAGCTATCTTACATATCCCATGCAGAACCCATTTTTTCCAAGACTCAAATGTCAGTATCTTACCTTCTGGGAAAACCAGTCAGGTGGGCGTCCTGGCTCTGCAAAAGGTTTGATAGCTCTGCTGACTGAGACCCTACAGGAGAGAAATGGCAAGTCACCGTCAACTTACTTTCTTCCCCAACCAACATGCAGAGAAAAGAAGCTGACCTGTCTTGACGTTCATCACTGAATAGCCCCCATAAACACAACGAACTTGTCAGTGAGTTGTTATGTTTGGGCATTATTGAAGTACAGCCTGTGGACTCAAAAATACTTGCCTACTCCCAAACAACAGCTTCCCTCCCTTGCTTTGAAAAGCAAGTTTCTAGCTTCTGATGACACCATTACATTTCCACAGAAACTTTGGTGAGGGGGGAAAAAGGCAGCAAAACAGAGCTGCAAGTGCAGAAGCAACGCACAGGAGTCTGTTACCAAACATCCTCCTTGACCACAACTCGCTTTGTCCGATCTATGTTGGAATAACGTTACTCTTTGTTCTGATTAACACACTCCTGCTTTCACACAGTAGTTATGAAAGAAGCAAAAAGATTGTCAACGTACACGTCTAATACTGCCATCTTTAACGGCCAAACTTTGTTTTGAGCAGAAAGTATGTAGAAAGCAGAAGTGTTTACGACTAGCTGTTGCACAACAAACCGGCATGGTGAAAAGCCACACACCAGTACCGCACACAACCCATGCTCTGCCCCGGGACTCCAGTGCCCGTGCAGCGGACATGACCCTCGCTGCGCCCCGCTCCCTTACCAGTTCTGGTCCCCGCTCCGCATGACGGACGAGGCCAGGCAGAGCTTCTCGCGGATGGACCATGGCTCCGTGGGGCCGGCGCTCAGCAGCTTGTGCTCTGCCGGGAGAGGGGAAGGAGTGCAGGGACCTGACAGCCCGCCGCGCACCCCCGGCAGCACCCCCGGGGACCCCATGCCCGGAACCCCGCCCCCGACCACTGGCCCCGCCCCCGCGGTGCTGGCCCCGCCCCCACCGCATCAGCCATAGCCCCACCCCTCCCTCGGGCCGTTGGCCCCGCCCCCCTCGCGCCGCCGTCGCCCCGCCTCCTCCCTCCGGAGCCGCTCGATTCTTCTCAGGCCGTTCCCTCGCCCCCTTCCCGCCCCAGCCCCGCTGCCGCGGGCCGCCGCCGCTCCCTCTCCGCCGCCCCCCCCCCGCCGCCTACTCCCGACAGGCCCCGCACTCACTGCCCGTCCCCGCCGCCATCTTCCCCGCCCGGCCCGAGGGAGGCAGGGCGGAGCCGCGCGCAAAGCCCGCCGGGAGGCGCGCGCGCGCGCCCCTAAGCCATCCCCGGGCGCGCGGGCGGCCGAGCGCTCGGGCCCCGCCCCTGCTGCCCCACGGCGGGCGCTGATTGGCGGCCGCGGAGGCGCGGGCCACCATTGGCTGAGCGGGCGGGCGGCGAGGTTTGAAACCCCAACAGTAGGCGCTGCGCGGACGCGAGGCGGGCGTGAGGCGGTGGAGTCGGAGCAGCCGGAGCCGGAGCAGGATCAGGAGCAGGGCCGCGGCGTGGCCGGGTCCGCGCAAGGACCGGAGGCCTTTGTAGCGGTCTGGCAATGTCAGGGGCGGGTGGGGGTGCCTGTGGGGAGCGGCGGCGATGATTTCTTGTGCGTGCGGAGACGGCCGGTGCGGCGGTCCGTGGCTGTGTGGGCAGGCCCCGCGTGGCGGTGGTCTCGGGGGGGTGTGGGGGTGCGTGTTGTGTGGGGCGGCCTGTGTGGAGCTGCGTGTGGTGGGGTCCAGCGTGGAGGTCCGTGTGCGTAGGTGGTGTGTCGGGGGTCCTGTGTGGTGGTGGGTGTGTGTGTGCGTTTGCAGCGGCATTCTGTGTGTGCGGAGGGAGGTTTCCATGTGGCAGCCTCTGTTTGCGAGGAATGGACAGATATGGTAGTGGTGGCAGACTGCGTGTAGTGGGGTGCATGCGTGAGGAGCAAAGCTTGGACTCCTGGAAGACTGCTGTAATATCACCCTATCCTCACCGTGCCCCTCTTTCTCCAGGAGCTGTGTGAGACGCCATGGCGCAAGCACTTGCCTCCCCAGGGCTGTTTTCTGATGATGATGTTGCAGCGTCCCCTGTTCTTGAATCCACAGCAACAGGGTTTGGGGCTGATGTGTGCAAGGACCTGCTGTCGGAGTTCTCTGCCATCTCTCCAAATCTGGAAGGCTCCCAGCAGGTGAGGTTGGAGGTCATCTGTCACAAACAGGGCAGTTTTTGACTTGTGGCTGCTGTGTCTCTGTACAAAGGTGTTGTGATGCAGGGCCAGCAGAGACTCTTCAGAAGAAGCTAGAACAAAATGTTGTGTTGGGGGGGAGCAGTTCCTGTTATGAGCAGTGTACTATGAAGAGTTCAGTAAGGGCCTCTTAGTATGATGCCTCTTAGTGTGGTGCTTTGTCTGGGGGCTGGTTTTGGTGTCAGGTGTTTGGGTTGTTGGTCTGATTCACTAGACAAACAAAAGAAATGCTGGTGTGCCTGGAAATGCCTAAGAAAGCTTTTGGCATTGCTAGGGATTTTGGGACCGAAAAAGTGTTCATTAGTTGCTGAGTACTAGTTGGGGTAACCACCCATGTGTTCCATGCTGTGGTTCCTGTTAGTGTTCTGATGGACGGTTGTGTTCTGCCTCTCTGGCTACCATATTTAACCTCTTCTGATTTTTGCAGGCTGTAGCTGAAGATAATAATGGAAAATTAAAGGTGTATCTGAGAGTTCGACCTCTGAAATCTACAGAAATGGAAAAAGGAGAAGACCAGGTGAGACACTGAATGAAGCAGTCTCTGAGCTGGTTGCCTGTGTGCCTGCTGGGAGATGCTATTATCCTTTGCTGTCTATGCTACGGCGTCTTATAAGCCATTGTGATTATGGGGGTTTATGTGTTCTTTAGGGCTGTGTCTGCATTGAGAATTCAGAGACTCTTCTTCTAAAAGCCCCTAAGGACTCCTTCACCATGCGGAGCACAGAACGTGGAGTGGGACAAGCAGCGCACAGATTCTCTTTCACCCAGGTAGGTAACTGGGACAAACGATCCATCTGGAAGTTTTTTGAGCTCAAACCAGCCTTACAGCTTGAAAAGCTGGCCTACTAATACACACTGATTCAAATACACTGCTTGAACTATGTAGTCTCATATAATCCTCTCTACTTAAGTTTGTTTCTGTTGCTGTTTCCTTATTCTCTCTTTAAGCTGATCCTGACAACTCTTTTGGCAGCAAATGCCAAACTCTTGTTTTGTTCATGAGGCTCTAAACGCACTAGAAGCCGTAGTGATATCAGATGTTACTGGATTAAGCAAGTGAACAGCTTGTTTTTGAAGGGCACTTGGACTACAGTTGCTGGTGGGTCTGTTGCTCCTGAATATGGGGCTAGTGGAGGGAACAAATGACTACATAGTATCACTTGAACAACCATCAGCAGTCAAAAGATAGGAAAGATCTACATGAGGCCAATTTTCATGTGTCTTGTTTGCAGATCTTTGGACCAGATGTGGGGCAGAAATTGTTCTTTGATGAGACAATGAAGCAGGTGGTAAAGGATGTACTGAATGGGCAGAACTGGCTGGTTTACACCTATGGCATCACCAATTCAGGGAAGACTCACACTATTCAGGGTAAGGAAAGCACTAGGTGTTAGTAGCTGGTTGAGGGAGTTGTCTGCTTCTATATGTGAATCCTCAGCTTGCTGTTGTTGTTCTTGCTTTAGGCAGCAACAAAGATGGGGGGATTCTGCCTCGCTCCTTAGCAGTCATCTTCAATAGTGTGGGGGACCGGCTGTACCAAGCCATGGATCTGAAGCCTTCCCTCTCCAATGAGGTGATCTGGCTAGACAGCAGGCAGGTGCGACAGGAAGAGACCAAGAAGCAGACCATGCTGCGGGGGGGTCTGTGGGAGGTAAGTGTGGCTTCTGGGAGGTTAATAATAGGGAAAGGATGGTGTCATACTGCATACATGTTCATGTTCTTTGTTTCCTTCTAGGAGGAGCTGTTGACACCGCTCAAGAGGAGTCACAGTGCCGAATCTCAGCTCCAGGCCACTACCAGTGGGAGTTTTGACAGTGGAGTTGCTGGCCTCTCTTCATCTAGCCAGCTCACCAACCATTCAGACATCAGCCAGACAGAAGGTAAGTCTGGAAGCCTGTTCTGTACTACCTGCTTCTTGTTGGAGGATGGGGGAAGAAAGGGTGAAGGCTATTTGGATGCTGTGTTGTGGGTAAGGGGGCGAAGGTGCTGTAGTCTCACAAATTTTCCCTTTGAAAGATAAGGATGTCAGGGCTGAAGAACTTTGCACGTATGTCTTGCCAACATATGAAGAATTTGCCACTGTGTAATAACCAAGCCTTGTGAAATGAAAAGTTGCCTGATGCCTACTTACTTCATTCAAGGGATATGGTTATTGAGCAGCTGAATGCCATGCGATGGGGATAGCTAGAAAGTGGGGTGCTAAAGTGACATGTTGCACTGAGCACTTGTGCCCAGACTTTAAAACCTAGGAACTACTAGCTGACTAGGTGTCCAGAATTATGGAGTGATTGAGGTAACAAGGACTAAAACTTCACTTAAAGTAGGAAGAGTTCATGTTTGAAATATCCTACACTTCTGGAGTCAAGATTAAATATATAAGAAGGAGCATACTGCTAACAGAAACTTTAGGCTGTCTCACTGGGGACAGGCATTAGAGTAGGTCCAAATGGGAGGAGGTATATAGAATAATTTGAGTCTGGGGTAGTCTTCCTGCTGAAGAAAGATATCTCACTCTATAGCTAAACCATTCAGGCTGGACCTGTGAAAAGCTGCAGTCATGACTTTTTTCCTCCTTTTTTTGTCTTCTCTCTTTCCCCAGAAGTGGGCCCTCACTGGGCTGACTTGGATCGCATTTCACTCACCAACACAGGAGATGTGCAGTTCTCCATCTGGGTCTCCTTCTTTGAGATTTACAATGAGTTAATCTACGACTTGTTAGAACCAGTTTTACCTGGCCAGAACCGCAAGAGGCAGACACTGCGGCTCTGTGAAGACCAGACTGGCAACCCCTATGTGAAAGGTAGATTTACCTGAAAGATATTTTTAGTGGCCTGCTAGGGTGACGTGAGGACTGAGTGGGTGGGTGGCTTAGCAGTGATGTGTTGGAGAGCACAATGTCCTCTATGGCCCCTCAGAGGTCTCTAGATTACAGGAATGTTACATTTGTTAAATGTCAAGGAAATGCAATAGTGAAGTTGAGGCTGAGGTAATTTTCTGCCAGTCTCCTAACTGCCTTGCCTGATGCATGCCTGGTTTTCCAGATCTGAACTGGATCAATGTCCAGGATGCCGATGAGGCCTGGAAGCTCCTGAAGCTGGGTCGGAAAAACCAGAGTTTTGCTAGCACCCACATGAACCAGAACTCCAGTCGCAGGTCTGAAGGGGGAGGGGGGTTGTTTAGGCAGAAATACAATTCTGAGGGGCTTATAAAGGTTGCATTTCCTTTTTAAAATATCTGCATCCTTCTTTACAGTCACAGCGTCTTCTCCATTCGGATTCTGCACTTGCAAAGAGGTGGCAGTGAAGTTGTTCCAAAAATCAGCGAGTAAGTTTCATGCTCTCTAGGATTTGGGGGTGTTCTCTGTGGACTTAACTTTCCTCTCTCTTTTGTTGTGGATCTGGGGTATGGGAATTATCTTGAGGAAGGTCTTGTTGAAAGTACTTGGAAGGAGTAAATGTTCCCACTCTTAAGTCTTGGAACTGACTGAGGAGTTTGTGAGGAGTACTGCAAAGTACAACTTGAGGTAGTTGTCAGGCTTTTTGAATCAAGGTAAATGTGAGTAACCTTGCCCTTGCAGCAGGGCTGATTTGAGTACTGCCGATGCCTGCCCCTGGGATGTAGTTGTCTGGAAATGGGTTGTCTCGATACCTGGGAAGTGGCTGTCCTGAGAACTGGCAAAGGATCTTTGAACTTGACACCGCAAAGCTCATGTTGGTGTTACCTTGTGTAACCCCTACACTTAAGGTAGGCCTTTCTGTCCAGTAATAGGCCATACACCCCAAAAGAACTTTCTGTGCCCTTAAGGGGAAGCTGGGAAGGTGAGCAGGGTAGGTGATCGCAGGGTGTCTGAACTGTAAACCTGGATAGAACACGACAAACCTAGTAGGTCATATGAATATCGCCTGTGTTTTCTTCAGGTTATCCCTGTGTGACCTTGCGGGGTCAGAGCGCTGCAAAGACCAGAAAAGTGGGGACCGAATGAAAGAAGCAAACAACATCAATACCTCCCTCCACACACTGGGTCGCTGCATTGCTGCCCTCCGACAGAACCAGCAGTCCAAGTGAGTATCCACAACTCCAAACGGAGTGTGTGGGGAGGCCGTTCTGCTTTCCCATGGGCTCACTCTTGTCTCTCCCCTTAGACTGAAGCAGACTGTGGTTCCCTTCCGGGACAGCAAGTTAACCCGTGTGTTCCAGGGTTTCTTCACTGGGCGTGGGCGCTCTTGCATGATTGTCAACATTAATCAGTGTGCATCTACATATGATGAAACTCTGTATGTAGCCAAGTTCTCAGCCATTGCCAGCCAGGTAAGTAGCACACACCAGGATCATAGCATGGTCAGGATACATTCTGCTTCTGTGGGAATGGGCCCCATTCCATCATGAGGCAGACGGAATGCTTGCAAGCCTTCCCTGTGCTTCTCCAGGAGATTATTACCTTTACAGTATTTCCAGTTTCTGCTAAACTGAAAGGGTTGACAGTTTGCAGGGAAGTGCCGTGTTTAAAGACTACACAACTTCCAGGCTTTATGGACTAGTAATGATGGCCTTTTCCCCTTCAGCTTGTTCAGGCACCTCCCACAAAGCTGGGACTCCCATCCATACAATCGATCATCAAAGAGCACAACAGGCGAACCAGCCAGGGTCCAGAGGCAACGGCAAAGGAAGAAGTGGAATCAGAAGAAGACAGTGGGGATGAAGCAGATGTCTCCATGTATGAAAAGGAGGTGGGTTGTGATTTGTTTTACAGCCTTTATGGATAGAGGGGCAAGAACATGACTGTTAGCTTTGGCCTGGGAGGTGGGGTTGGAGCTTGGCACTATACCAAGAGATGACAGAGAACCTCAGAAGGATATGGGACCCAGGAAATTGGGAATCCATGAGGAAAACATTCCACAGTTGGTCTAAATCTGACGCACATGCCTAATTTGGAAACACTTTGTCATCTGTGGCATAGGGACAGTACTCTGCAAGGGAAATCTAGAGATGAGAGCACACAAAACAGATGGCTAAATCGAGGAAAAAATAATCAAACTTCCTCAATACTCAAAGCAGGCAACTGGAATAACTGAAAGATCAAGATGAAAGTCATATACCTACAGAGACTTGAGCTGTAATGTGTCAAGGTAGCAAACTCAGGTGCAGCCCTGGGCAGCGCAGTAGGGGAAGCTGCTCTGGAGATAGCTCCATCTACAGTGCAGTGTTGTTTAAGCCATCTCATGGGAGAGGAATTAAGAGCATGCTTGGCAACTTCTCTTTCCAAGGACTAAAAGAATCTTAAACCTAGATCACCCCAGCCTACAGATATGGGATCACCTAGTTTATTCTAGGTCTTAATTCTGTTGTGCACGCAATGGAGTTTACGTCCTTCTTGCAGGACTTGTTGCGTGTAGTGGAAGCTGCACGAGAACTGCTGGTGCAAGAGCGGCAGGAGAAGCTGCAACTAGAAATGCGCCTCCGTGAGGAGATCTGCAATGAGATGCTGGAGCACATGCAACAGAAGGAGCAATGGTGCAGGTACAGTTTAGGCTGATCTCCTTCCCTTTTTTCAGGGTGAGCTACAATACCAAGAACTGCCAGACTCTGACATGTAGTTGTTTGTTCTCTTTGTAGCCAACATGTGGATGCTCAGAAGGAGCTGCTGGAGGAACTGTATGAGGACAAACTGAATAACCTGAAGGAGTCATTGACTGACTATTACCAGGAGGAGATCCAGGTTTGTTCACGGCAATGAAATGATATCAGGAAAGGGGACTTGGGGTACTTGAGTCCAGGAAGGTGACTTATGCAAACTGAAAGGCAAGATTTTGCTTTTTCTGGTATTTTTGTGATATTTGATAGCTTGATCCACAATTTTCACTTCTTGTCTACTCCTTTATGTAGTTCACTAGGCTTTCTATTCTCAGCCCTTAAACTGGAAGCTAATGTGCAACCATTCTTATTCCTCTATTTGTTCAACATGACTCTCCCCCATGTTATTCTCTTCACTAGTGGCTTGCTTTGCACTTTTCAGATTAACACAAGTTCTGTGAATTTCTCTTCTCTTAGTTGTGATGATGGGTATGGGCCTGTCTATATTTTTCATGCTATGGCATTTTAGTGGCCTCTGGGACTTGTTGCAGACCTCTCTGAAGATGCCAACTTTCCAAAAATCCCTTGTCTTTAGGGGTTGTAAAAAAAGTGGTTTAGGCTCCCAGAAAATGAAGTCACTGTTTTCACTTGTCGGACTAAGGCTTTAATGTCCTTTATGTGAAGTGTGTGACTAAGGAAGTCTCCTGGAATAAAGACATTGAAAGTTTCAGAAAAGGCATGTTAAGAAAATCTCGTTGAATATTTGAACAAACTTGCTTTCTAAGGAGCGTGATGAGAAGATTGAGGAGCTCCAAGCTGCTCTGCAGGAGGCAAAGCAAAAATTGGAGAGCCTGGATACTAAGCAAAAGGACTCGGGGCAAGGCTTGCGTCGATCAAAGCGAGTGGCCACCTCAAGTGCTCTGCAACAGGACCTGGTAGATACTAAAGCCAAACTGGAGCAATGTCAAATGGAGTTAAATGCTGCAACAGCAGGTAAGGCAGTGATGCTGCACTGGTTCTGAACTATGCCCAAGCAATCCTTTGTAGAGGGTTAGAGGTAACTTTTTTTTCAGTAGGGTACATCAGATTCAGACTATTCTGAGTTGTAGACAATAACACTATTCTGAGTTGTAGACAATATGAGTAATGTGCTGGATGGACAGCGTTTCACTTCATTTTCACATGAAAATGGACTTTAGGGCAGGATCATCTCCCTGTTCAAATTCTAAAGTCCCTTTGCATAACTGAAAGGGAGAAGCCTGGAATGTTTGTGCATGTCTGCACAAACTCAAAGCTTTTCTCAGCTTGCCTGTGGCAGCTTGTCTTGAGGGAAGTCCTGACTTCAGAAAAACTGAAAGCTTATGAATGTACTGTTGCTCACTACTTTTTGTCTGTTCCTAGAGTTACGCAAGTACCAGAAGTTACTGGAGCCACCTCCCTCTGCCAAACCCATTACTGTGGATGTAGACAGGAAGCTGGAGGATGGACAGAAGGTAATTCCATCTCTGCATTACAGAAAGGAACACTTGCAGGGCAGGATGCTGTGGAAAACCAGCACAGTTTGGAGCTGCTGTTTCCAGGTTTTTAAACAAATGGTTGAAGCTGAAATGGCTTGTTGAAAACAAACCCTGACTAGAGATGTGGAAGGTTGTAGTATCTGTGATCCCTGTGTACCTCACTAAGATGGGATCTTCCCTCAGTACCACATGTCTGAATTACCCTGGAGTGGCTTTGTTTGCAGAGCAACGTCAAAACTAGCGGTTGTATTAAATGTCTTTCTTCTGTAGAATGTCAGATTGCTGCGTTCAGAATTACAAAAACTTGGGGAGTCTCTTCAGTCTGCAGAGAGGGCGTGCTGCCACAGTACAAGTGCAGGGAAACTTCGAGAAGCCCTCTGTACGTGTGATGACATTCTGGCTAGACAGGTAATGTGTCTGTTTTGTTGTGGGTTGCATGGGAGGATTTAGTCTATGCACTTTGCCATAATCAGCAGAATAACCTTGCAGCTGCAAATAAAAATGACTTATTCTTTAGATACATACTGTCTATTACATTAAGGGAGCTATATTGCTAATTTTTTCAATGGTGGAGTCAGACTGCATATTTAACTCTCCAAAGGAGACCCAAATTGTCCCTGTTCAGTTAACTGACAGCTGGCACTTAAAGTAGGAGAATTCAGAGGTCTCATTTCCTTATGCACTTTACTATCACAGTTGCTATGGCAGCATCTTTGCAGCAGGACAGATTCGGCTTTTTCCTAGCCTTACCATTCCTATTTTGTTATTGAATTGCTACACTGTTGACTGTAGAAGCTTTTATGCATAGCTGTATTTAGCACACCAGTTAGTGAATTTTGGCAAAGGCAGTTTATCCTCTTCAGTTCATAGTAACCAGGGAGTGAGGCAACTTGTAATATCTTTATATATATTGCCTTCCCTTTCTCAGGACCAAACACTGGCAGAACTGCAGAACAATATGATGCTGGTAAAACTAGACCTGCGAAAGAAGGCAGCTTGTATTGCTGAACAGTACCACACTGTGCAGAAGCTCCAGGCTCCTCCAACATCTACCTTAAAGAAACGGTTCTGTGCCAACAGGGAAAACCTCCAACCTAATCAACCTCCTGGTAAAAAGCCCTTCCTGCACAACTTTCTGTCACGCTCAGCTACCCGGCCTGTTGCTGGCAGAGGGTGGCAACTTCGTTCAGTTGCTCTATGACTTTTCACAAAGAGATCCCTGCCCCACTATTACTGGAACAGGTGGCAAATCCAATATAATATCTATTTTTTTGTGTGCTTGTTTATTATTGTAGCTGCTTGAGAGCTTATGTAAACGGTTTTTGATATGTATGGTTAAACTTTTAATCAATACCAAAGTGGACAAAATGACCTTTTGTAATTTAAACACTACAATGAGGAAAGTCTTTAAATAGAATGTGGATGATCAAAGTTGTTTAACAAAAGGACAAGTTAAAACTGAGTCCTCATCTTCAGCTATGCTGGCACATAATTCAAAAATAAGTCCACAAGATCTTCCTTGAAAGGTGTTTTCCCTTCCTTGAATTATAATCCTTTATTAAAGTATACACGTTCTAGTTCAGGGCTGTTCTCTCGGATCTTGGCTTGCAATTCTGGCTCCAAGCGTGTTACAGACATAGAACTAAGCGAAAGAAACAGTAAAATGGTTATATATATCAAGCACTTGAATGCAAAATAAGATGGATGACGCATCTGGTTAAACTTCCTGGATTGTGAAAAGAGTTTTCAGATCTTTTTTTAACTTCTTATGAAGGAATCATGCTCACAGACCAGGGGCAAATGAATCCTTCCTTAAAAAGCAGTTATAGAGTCAAGAAATGGCTGTTGCTACTACCATGATGGCAGGAATCTACTTAGTTGATTCAGGTTGTTGCTGGTAATAGAAAGTTACCTTCCTAAAGGTGTTTTTATTAAATATAATGTATTTGCCTATTTAACTTACTGCCTGATTTCATTCAGTTGAATAAAAGGTTTATTTTTATGAGAATCATCTCACAGTAAAGTGAATTAAGCTGCCAGGTCATTTAAACAGCTGCAGTTTCTTAAATACAGTTAAAGGTCTAATCTTCCTATGAAATGGAGAGTCCTGGTTAAAATCAAGAACTACACCATACTTGCTATGCTAGTTTGTCAAGTCATCTTCAGGTAGCCTAGTGACACATAGTTACTACAATTCTCTGTTTTATGCCAGGCAGGGAAACAGGTGGTGTCAGACTGCTTTGTTGTACTCAAACAATTGCATCTGATGAGAATTAGGTATTGTTTTCTGGAAGTCAAAAGCTACTTTAGTTGCTCAATATTTTAACAGATTCAGCTCCTGCTTTCATGGTTTAAGCTACATTTGGCAGCTTGTCAAGTTTAGAAAACCACTAATAATACGAGAGGGACAGCTTAGTTGAATTTAAGACCCTGCTTGTACTATGTACAGCACATTGAGCTAACTTTATTTGTAGGTAACCCATCCAGGTTTCATTATGATTTCAGCTATAGTGAATATTGTTTCTAAGACAGTTTTCAGTACTGAGCTATTTGTGTATTGATGAAAAATTCTTCATGGAAAAATATTAATCAAATTACAAATAAGCATGTATAGTCAAGTGCTGCTCTCTATAACCAGAGGAGTTTCCAGCTGAAAATAAAATGGGCTCTGACTGTAATGAAGCAATAACCTTACTGGACATGAATATATTGTTTGGACCACATTAACCTTTTTTAATGAATCATTCCAGTGATTCTTAACTCTGTATTATCAAGCTCAAACTTCTCAGCTTGAAATAGCATGGTTAAACTACTCACCCAAACCTCTTGTTCATTATTGCTAGGTAGCTGCATCTCAAGCTGCTAGGTGTATGTAAACAAATGAGCCCAAATCAACTATTATATATTACTGATGAGTAACGTAGTTATTACTTTTCTGAATATTCTCATGTTTATCACACTTGTTATATGGGAATTAAGACTGTATGCTCTAGGAGGCAATGACCACTTGTTTCTGTCTTTTTGCAGTACCTTGCATGCATCCGGGAGTGTAACATTAAAGTAAGAATAATGTAACAGGAATACGTACCTTTTCTGAGGAAACAGTGCACAACACAGGGGTGTTGCAAACACGAGACTAGAGGAGACAAAAATGGGTTTACAAATATTTAGGGTGCTAAAGGACAATCCAAAACCCTTAGGCATGGCCTTCTAGGCAGAAAGCTTTTTTTGTGTACAGCGAGGTAAAGTTCCATGAAGTGCTATGTAACCTTTCTTTCTCGCCGCATTATACCTTATGAAATCATTTATCTACTATGTACTACTAAATGCATCAATACTGTGCTTACAAATGTCTATAAAATTATCATTTGATGTCCTTTCAGTGTTTTGCATTGGTGTGCATGACAACATAAAATGCTAGACAACAGCAAATGAAACTCTCCATTAACCAAGTGTTTCAAGAATTCATCACGCTACAGTATTAGATTCCAATTATTGTTTACGGAGGTAGCAGCCAAAGCATCATTTCTAATCAAGCTGCTACATGCCTTTTTTTTTTTCCACTCCCTCTCTTTCTCCCTCTGCATTTCTTGGCAGCTTCTTCATTACTAACAGCTTTTTTTTTAATATGGTATTATCAGTTACAGATATGGAAGTGAAACAACTGCTGTAGCCTTGTTAACTCTCTAAACTTTTTTTCCTTTAAACAAAGTGCAAATATTGCTACTTCCTCAAAAAAAACCCCTACAAGTGTGTCTTAAAATAGCAGACACAATCCAAAGAAATCACTTACCAGAATCCGACTAATCCAACCTGAATGGGAGCACTCATCCAAGGAAACCTCTGTTAAAAATAAACCGCACACAGTGAGTATGGTATCTTTTCTCCTCCCCTTCCCAGCTTCCTGGAATTCTTGTATTGTAAGAGACAGATTGCACCTAAAAGACTCTTGGACACAATGAAGGCAAAACAATTACCAGCATAGCTTAAAGTTGAGCTCCAAGTTGAGAGCCCAATCCCTCTGAAAAGTAGTTAAGAAAATTCCCAGTGATACCAATGTACACTGTTATCCCGAGTTAAGTGTTCCTTAGAAACTATAATAGGTGGTTGACTGTTTTACTTATTACCTGATCCTGAGTATGTGGGTTATTTCTTGGAGTCACACCAGCCCACAGTAGCTAGCAATGCAGCTAAAATTTGGAATGGTGCTGCCATGCTTCCTAAAGGCACAGTGAATTTTGCCCAGGCATCCCTAAGAAGAGCTAGGTCTGGTTCCAGCTCCTATCTCTGGTGACATCAAATGGTTTTAATTTGCAACTGGAGATTTACTTCTGTGAGCAACAGCAACTACAGCCACCAACCATAAATAAGGGAGGTGTCAAGGAAAAATGTAAGTCTGCCTCTCTTAGTCCTTTTTCCTGTCTTACGGTTTGGTTTGATGTATAGGAACTTGCCCCTGTAGCAGTTTGGTACACTCCAGTTCTGCAGGAGTTCACCTTTTATTAAAGGGAAAAAGGGTAGAAGAATAGGGGAAACAAAGCTGAGAAAGCAACACATAACCTATGGATGCATTTTTAGCATATTCCTCATTACTGTAATTTTTGCAGAACTTGAATGTATGCCAAGAAATATGATAGTTTTCTTGTAGGCCTTTAAATTATTTAGGAATCCATTCCACCCCCCCATGTTAGAATTTCAGTTGAAATTAATTACTAATGAAATAAAGCCAGACCTGCTTAAACAACACTGCTGCAATGGCCTTCTGTTGCTACAACAAAATCGGTGTCTCCAGTAAGTAGGACATAGCAGTTGCGTATGATAACAGGAATGATTTTAAAACAAAACAGCTAATGAGTTAAAAATCACGTTACAGTGGATGATGTTTTCAATAAAGATGATGTTTTTTCTGCAAGCAGCATTTCTCAAGCTGTAGAAGTTAGAGGGGAAACTGCTGAACAAAAGATGGGCACTACTTGAGAGTAGAAATAGAAAAAAGAAATCTAGAAAGCTCAGTAGGACAAAGCTTGGTGCTAAGGAAGGTCACAGCAGTGTAAGAGGCATGGAAGATAAGCCTGTCTGGATTAAACTTTCTCCAGAGCCTGAGGGAGAAGAAATGATGTAGAAGATTGCTTCTATTTTCTACCCCCCCGCCCCCCCCCCCCCCCCGTCAATCCGTAATCCAGAAATTAGTGCAGGAACAACTGTGCAATTCAGCAATAACCTGCAACAATAGATAACAAATGGAAAAAGACAGCAATAGCAAGAAGGATAAAGAGTGAATGGAGCAGTGTTCTGCTGTTCTGGCATTCCACTAAACACACCTTTATTTGACTCTCAGCTGAGATAAATTCACTCAAATGCTTTACATTTTATATATTGGGAGAGTTCATGATGAGATGGGGTGACTGATGGAAAGGTATGTAGGATTGTGGCATTGGTGAATACCACAAGTATTTGGGAACACAAGTCAAACTCTGTAGTGCAAATGACTTCAGTCTCTGAGGAGAATTAAGTGAGAGGGATGCTATGTATTGCAGTGTGAGCGTGGGACCTGAGATACATAACAGAAAAGCCCCAAATATTTTATAACTGGAAAGACTGTTGGAGGGTGTCATGAGAATAATAGATAGTTTCATACCTTGATTTATCAGAGTTGGTCATTAATCTGAGAGAGAGAAGTGGCTACTAGTACAGACTAAACATCTGCTTCATGTGGTAGAATACTTTTTGCCAAGGTACTTGATCTGAGTTACAGCCTTTATTTTTCAAGAATGTTACCAGGCTGCACTAATCAAGAAAGATGGTGAGGTAAAACACTTGACACTGGGAGGTCAATATTAAGAATTGTAGTTGCCCAGGGAACAATGTAAAACAATAAAGCCAACCTCAAATGCAGGCTCTACATCCCTACAAAAAGATAAAATGGAGAAGTACAAAACAGCAGAAGAATTTAGTGTGTTAAAGAACTATCACTGAACTCTGAAAGAAGGCAGTTCTCGATGAATTAAGATTTAATTTCCAGATGTCTTTATGACATCTTTAGTGGTTAGTGCAGAGAAATGAAGAAATGATAATTAAGAAAACAAAAGCCATAAGGAGAATCAGCTTTTTTCTAACTGCTTCCTTTTATTGTTGGATCTCAAAATCTGTCAGCTTTCCTAGGCTAGCTATGCCTGTTTTCAAAAAAATGAATAAATGAAATGACAGTTAAATTAGGAATGCATGGAAAACTCTAAGGCATAAGACATTCAAGAATGATGTTTAAAAAAAGAAAAGGCTCTCTGATCTAGTTTTGTAACAGTTTTGAATACATATTTTAGTTGCAGACTGAGAGACCCCAAGGAGCTCGTTTTAAGGTTATATGAGTAAATTTCTAGAATCAACTTGAACGTTAATACAATATGGAGAACAGGAGAGAAACAGTAGCTGAAGCTGTAAGAGTAGTAATATAAATTAAAATTAATAAATAAAAACTTCAGTGTCGATTGGAATTTTCAGAAGTTTCTATGGAAAAAACCAATTTCTTTCCTTAGGAGAAAGGTTACCTGTAACTAAAATACATCTATAAACGCTGTGCCTCAGGGCGAGGTTGTTTATGGATCCTCCTGCTGCAACAGATAAAATAACTTGGTTCTGCGCAGAGCTAGTCAACTATATGTCAGTAGGGATAATGAACATAGGCGTTATACAGCCTAATCAAGAACTACTATACTGCATAATCGCATAGAAGGCAGCCAAAGCCACTGCTGAAACCTATAGCAAAAGTACATATATATATAAAAAAATTTTTTTTCTAGTCAAGAAATGATTAGATTCTTTTTGAAGCAGTAAGTATGTGCTTGTATTCTAACAACATTCTTGAGTAATTTTCTAGCAATAACTTTTGGGAATATTGTTAATTCATACTAATGTTACCACCAAAATGTTCTCATGCAAAATGATGTCGGAGTATGGGGGATGAACAGTGCTATATAACTTACATCTTAATTCAAATATCAGAGGATGATAGCCTGCTATCACTGAGACCAGCATTCCAGAAGCATTTCTTTCTATCTTAATGCAGAATGCCAGTCTATTTTCTTCATTATTTCACACCATTTTCTGGCCCTGTGTGTTGCTTAATAGGCTTTGGCAAGCATACAAGAATTATTTTCAAGAGTGGTGGTGTGCAAAGCAAAGGCTAAGAATAATGAGTTAGTAAAGCATCGTGTGGATGGTGTTGGAGTACTACAAATGGGATGGTGCTTCTGAAACCTCAAGAGGACATGCAGAAGCTGCTTGTTAAAAATGCAGCTCATTCCTTAATGGTTTTAATACTAATCTCTACCAAGTGTTACCACTGACTACCTGCAGAGCAGTGTTTCACCTGAACTCACAGTCTTTGAGGCTGAGGGGGAGGAACAGGTGAGCGTAAACGGTCATGATGGTACCAAAGACCACTGAGTAGTCACTGAAGAAATCGCTCATTTTTGCTGATCTGAAAAATTCACAACACCCTTATATTGATTATACCACACAAAAACAATAGATATTTGTCTCCAAACCCTGAGGATTGCTGCAACTTCTTCACAAATGTCATGTATTTGTCAGTTGAGTTGATAGCATGTGACATTTCTCCTATGTCAAATACATATAAAATAATCTTTGCTCTAAATTTATGATTTTTTTTTTTAAACAAGGGTTAATGTTCCAGGTAATACATTCTCAAGAACGTAACAGTATCACAAGCTGCTTAAAGCTGCTCTATAAACAGGGTATGGGTCAAAAGAAATCAGCAATTAAGAATTAGCCAAATCAGCGTAGGGCCTTTTACGCTGCAGACAAATAGTGTATTTGGATGCACTGCAGTCTTGCTTCTTTCAGGATATACAAGCAGCACACACTGACTTTCACTCTAAAACATCACATTTCCTGTTTTTACATTCTAAGCAATAGTGTTTTCTGTTAACAAGGGAGTAGGGAAGCAAAGCACTTCAGGAAACAAGTTTTTAAAATTGGAAGATGCTTGGGACCTCTTCCCAATGCCTCATTTATATACACAGAAGCACTTTCAAATGGTGTACATAACTGGGTAATCTAACTCTGCATGAGAATAATGAAAGGCAGAAACAATAAGAAATACAGTGTAAATATTTTATAAAGCTTTATCTTAGCCAACCAAAACCAGGCAATTTCCCCTGCTTGTGCTCCCAGTCTCCACCCAAACCACTTTTCCAAGGCAGGGTCTGGCGACTCAGATCATGCTTGCTTTTCCTAACTTCTAACAGGAAGGAGACAGATTCTCTTAGGCTATTTTTCCCAGCTTGTTGGGTGGGTTTCACAGGCAGAGACTTTGCCTGGAGCTATGCAGTAAGTAAATCAGTGATATCAGCTGGTGAAGATGAAACTGCCTTTACTGGTAAAGAATTATAGAGTTCCTCATCTGAATATTATTTCTTGTGTTAGACAACCCTATAATTAATTTCATTATTGTTCTTTACCCTCTCATGCACACACAGTGCATAACATTGATTTAGTTTATGTATTTACTAACACCAGGTGTTTGACTTCACACTACATTAGCATAAACAGAATATAGGAAACAAGTAATCTTTGACGAAGCATGACCATTCTATGCCTACCCTGCACTTGCTCATTCAGTAAATTTTAAAGGATCATTTTCAAAAGAGATTTTTACCATCATTGCTGTTTCCATAGTCAAATTGCTACTACAGCAGCTAAGCAAAGCTTCCTTATTGCTATCTTGAGAAAAAGGCATTATTAAAATTTTCAGTATTTTTCTAATAAACTGTATTCCAAGTCTCAGTACAAGAAAGGTTTATTTACTAGGAGGAATTCTGCATTTTAAGAACAATTATAAAAATAACAAAAAAGTTCATATTTTCCTAATGTTATTTTACACTGTGATAAAAAGAACCAAGCTATCTCTAAGAAAGGCATAAAGAAAGCGACAGCTGTAAAGCAAGCTCTACAGTAATGTCTTCCAGAGTGTTTGGGAGGCAAATATGAAGACTCAGAAAGTATTTTAAATTCATGAAAATATTAACTTAGGATATGAAATACATATACACAGATTATCTAAGACTAACCTTTAAAAAGGCTCTCTTTTCCAATGTATTCATTATGAAGGGAGGAATTGCTGCAAATGAGAAAAAAAACCCCCAAAACATTAACCTTGGAGAAAAAGGCACTTTGTTTTCATTTTCCTTTAGGATGAACTAATACCATAATACAATTTTCACAGCCTTTTGTCATTAACTGAGCTTTCATTTCACATCATTGCCAATTCAAGATACCTGACTGGTATTTACAGAAGTAAATTCTCCCAATAAGCAAAACTTCTAATTTCATGCATAACTAAACCTGAGCTCAGTAACTTGGTACTGGTCAAAGCACCTACTCTACACCAAACCAATTCCACTCAAGCAAAATTTGCTACCATTCCTTTGCTATCTGTATTTTTTCTGCAAAAGCATCCCAGGAGCTTTTCTGCTGCAGTTCAGTGTAACATGCTGTGGATGTTTTCAGAGTAAGAAATGTACATTTCTCTGTGGAACTTCTTAACAGAAATGTAAATACTGCCTGCATAACTGTAAGATAATTTGGCCTCTGAGAAAAATCACTTATATAGAATTTAAGCTCTCACATTGGGAACTGATAATGAGGAGCTGCACATGACTACAGTTATTCTTACCCATGCCAGGAGCAGCCATAAGAATCCTTGAGATAACCACCTGGGTAATTGCCTGCTGAGCTGCTTTTGTTGATTCACCCAGTCTGTTTCCGTTCTCATCTGTGACGGGGATTCCAAACTTGAGTTCTCTGTTGAATAAAGGGTAAAAATAAAGCAGTGACTGACATGCATTTATTCACCTTTTTTTGTCACCTTATCTTTGTCCTCTTAAAATTGTCAGTTATAAGAACTATAGTTTTTATTTTATTTTCCAAGTTAGCCTGTTTGCAACACTCTCTGGCACAAAAATTTCAAAAGGCAAAGAAAGATCTGGGGGAAAATATGCTGAAAAGTAAACAACCAGCAATCTGCCACTTCAGCCTGGTCACATGCATTCCAAGGGGGAAGAAAGGAGGTGTGTTATTTCTGTAGAGAGATTCCTTCAAAAAACAACTTGGAAAAGTGGAATTTCCTGGACTGCTCTGGAAGTAGTCTGTCCTTTCTGACAGACAGCACAGGGCGTACAGGAAGGCTAGTTTCACTGAACTAAAACAGAAGTTTTTGTGAAAATTCCCCTCTGGCATTCTAGTCTGAGTTTTCATTTCAACCACTAAGAACATATTTGAAAGTATAAAAGGAGGCACAAAACGAACTACATTTCTGTAACTGTATTATTCTCCATTAGATCTTTTGCTCAAGTGCAGGGTTAGGTGTTAAACTCACATTACTGGGGAGAACTTCCAGGGGAGTGAGACGCAGGCAGAAGGGCAGATATACTGAGGACTACCTTTATTCTTCTCCTCATCTTTTATAAGAGATAAAATACTACAAGGGATTGAATTTCATTGTAAATACAAATTTTAAATATTCCCTTTTCTACCCATAACCTTGTGTTTATAACAGAGGATGCTTTTCATTTGTTTTTCCCCGCTTCTATTCTTAGTCCTAGTCAAATCAGAATACGTATGAAATTTTGTTTCTGAGAAAGTGCATATTTTTGTAATCTCAGATGATTAAACAGAACTGAAGAGCCTGATTTCTATGACTAACTTCTGCTTGTGGGATTTGAAGCACCATTTTTTAAATGACTGTATTTTTCCAAAGTGGAATTTCTATTAAAGGGTCCATGTGATCAAGTTTTGAAGGACCAGTACTTGGTTTCTGAGATCTAAGACTGAAGAACTCTATGGATAGTTACCTGAAGAGAATGAGGATATTCTATTTTATACCTGTCACAATCAATCAATCAAAACAAGATCATGCATGAAGTTTTTGCAAGGTTCTGAAACAAGCTAAAGAGATATAATGTACTTTATTTAGTAACTTGTTGATCTAAAAACTCAATAACATCCTTTCTTCTAGAATGAGTGATCTTTGTTCTTTTTCCTACCTTTGTCTCATTAGTGGAATATTAATGCAGTTAGCAGCAGCAACAGCAGCAAAAGGAACAAACCGTCCTATAAGAGGTGAGACATGCTGCAAAACACACAGAGAGGAAAAAAAAGAAAAAAAAGAAAAGAAAAAAAAAGAAAAAGAAGAAAAATAATTACATAATCATTTTCTTTTCTAAAGGTCATATTAAAATGCTTCATGTACTAATGATAGACCAGACTTATTTCCTTTAAATTAAAATTCAGTGAAAACTCACTGATGGGGCAGAGGTAAAACAACAAGACATAAGTCATAAATACCTCTCTCAGATTGAGCAGTGGCAGGAGACTGGCAAAAACAATCTTAATTTAGTAGCATCACTGCAGAGAAGTGTCAGCTTCTGAGCATGCCTGTCAGCCCAACATCAACACTAAACAGACCTTAACTTTAGTGTTTCTGCTGGCAAGGTCACAGCCAGCAACATCCACACCAGCTGCTTTGTATCTCAAGGCACTGACTATGGAGGCTATTCATCTAGTCAATGTCTTGTATAATCTCAATTACTCTGCTTAGAATAGTTTCTCAAATAACTTGTCAATGCTATACCACTCCCAGTACATTAAAGCATAAGCAGAGGGGTACAAAATACATTTTTGCTCCTTTTTTTTTTTTAAAGGACCTTTTTTTCATGATTGTGTGTACACTTGTTTAAAGAATTTGAGTTTTCTGCATTTAAGAGCGGCACCTCCTTACAAGTTCTTCAGCCAGTCTAGAGTAGGCATCCACGTTTGCAAAAGTGATACTGCACCTTAAAAACACACCTATACAGTTTGTGGGATAATGAGTCCACATTGTTGTAATTACATATCCACCCCAATTAACTTTCAAATGCTATTAGATACTTTGACATGTAAAAACAAAACTGACGAAAAGGCACCTTAATGGATACAGTTTGTATTAACAGAACACAAGGCTGTTTGATAGATGTATAAGGAGGACAGGCTGTTTGAAATATAAAACCATCTACATGGGGCAAAAATAAGCTTGGGATCTAAAGGGAGCTGCCAAAGGCCGTACAACTCCATACTGGGAGCAGTGCACAACATGACACAGATACACAGGAGGAGAAATGAGCCATGAGCATCTCATAGAACACCAAAGTCTAGTTAAGAATGGAAAAAAATATCAGCACTACCTTTGTTAGTGCATTAAGTCCTAAAGCTGTTGCGACAGCACCCGTGGTAGCAGAAACATAGGCTGTTCCCAGCTGGCTAAAACAAAAATAAAAATGTTTGCACATATACAACAACTACATTTATATCACTTTTAAAAATAATTACATTTTACACATGTAGTTATGCCCCACCAAAAGTTAAGAAGTAGATCTTTCTGTGATACTGCAATAAGATGTGGATGGAAGATTCAAATGGGACACTAAATTAAAAATTAAACACTTTTCTTTCACTAGCAGTAGGAATCGCATGCAAGCAACATCTTAACACTGAATCAGCTTCTGCTGGTTCTGCATTGCTATCTCTTCAGCATTTTCTCATGTGTCTGAATGAACACTTTGAAGGATTTAGTTCTGTATTTAATTTCCTAATTGCTTAAACTAATAAAATCAGTTTGGATTTCTAAGGCCATGTCTATAATAGTAATTAAAATCAACTGTACCAAAACCCATACATGCAGACCAGCTATGCTGCAAACACCCAAATCCAACCCAATCTGCCCTAAAACATACTTTGCATACTTCCCAGCTAGGAGGTCTCTGTATATCCTAAAACCCACGGCTTTCTCCTGGACATCTATAGGCAAGTCAGCCTCAAAACTGGAAAGTCAAACACTGCAATTCCAGTCTCCTGTTCATGATTTCTAGCTTTCTGCATCTATATTTAGTCTCTCTCTTTGCCTTCAAGTAGAAATAAGTACTGTGCAGACCAGTTCATTGAAGCGTCCTCTTTTTGTAAAAAAGCACACAGTGTGGTGTGTGCTATACTGCAGAGCACTGAGAAGATGGCACAGAGAGACACCTGAAGGTCCACACAAAATATCAACTTAGAAATATCCTGGTATAACACCAAACTGATGAGGCACTTTCAAATGGTAGACTAAGCAATGAAACACAGACTCCTATCAAATCTTACGCTGTTAAGTGCTTATGATCAAGGTGCTTAGGCTTATCTTTAACGGCAGAAATGGCGTTCTTGCCTCCATCATTATCAGACCTCATCTGTGCATATCAAATGAATCATAAGCATAGGTGAAAAAGCTTATCCATCACCTCAAACTTTAAAGCCCAACCATGTTCCAGTACATCAGAGAGCAACTTATAAACACATCAGAAGTATGTGGTTCAGTGTCTGACCTGACAGTAATTGGGGCATCACCGCTCCTGTTCGTGTAATTTACAATAGCATTGAAGGACTGGTTAATCCACTGCCAGAAAACCACTGCTGGTGTCGTTCTTGAAAAGAGATATTATTATTATTATTAATTATTATTTAAAAACATAGTTGCATCAACAGCACAGAAAAATGATGGCAAATAAAGAAAAGCCAGTGCAAGCAGTAATCATGCAGAGGTTCTTGTTTATCTGAATGAAACAATACAGTCAATCAGATACTGTCTTGATAATGAAAGTACTACTACTTCGAAGAACAGAATTTAAAAGCATTGTAATTAAATAGCAAGGTTCACTTGGGACAAAGATTTGTTGTAATAACAAAAGCATTATAGCAAACCTCGCTATAAAAATCACACCGAGAAATATGAAATGCTCTAATTTCTAGAATACTTTTCCATGGTTATTATGCCTTTACAGTCTGCTAGTTCCCTTTGGAAGCTCCATAAGTGACTGAGCAGTGGATTTTAGGAGACAGGCTTTATCCTCTCAGTCTTCAAAAAGCTAATATGATGCCATTGTTTTAATAAATCCCTGTGACATTAAAACATTTGGTCACATGTAGAACCAGAGTAAAAGACACTTAACTCCAAAATGAAAAATTATTTCCATGAAAATATCTGCATGTTTAAGAAGTACAAGTACAGCATGGAAATTAATCTGGTACACCATGAACCAGATGACCAGTCATCAAAAAAAAAAGAGCTCCAAGGAATCCTCATAAATTATGTCTGTGCCGGTATGCAGATGGCTTAGGAGAAAAAGGTCCTAACTTGTGAGCATGGGTAGCGGGCAGTGAAAAAATGTATTCTGTACAAGTTGCAGCGTCCCCATTTAATAAGCTAATGTGGTCCCTGTTAAACTGCAGGCACAAAAATTTTACAAATGGCTATGCTGATAAGTTACAAAAGCGACAGTCAATTTGTTTCACAATGTATGGGGCTGTCTTGTGGAGGGATGAATGCTTTGCTCTTAATCTAGTAGTTTATCTAAACAACGGGACACACTTATGAAAAAGAAATCCACTAAGGGCCATTAAATAAAACACTACCTTTGGATCAGGAAGTTTCTGATCCACAGATAGTTGGAGGCTAGGAGAGTATACCAGGGGAAAATTGTTTCTTTCTGTACTCATAACACAAACTCTGCCCTCAGTGGAGACACCACTGAAGATTCTGCTCCACCAGAATTTCTGTCAGGGCAACCAGGCCACCAAAAATAACAGTTGCTACTGAAAAGTATTTCCTAATCATTAAAATAACTTTTCATAGGACGTTAAAGCTTTTACTTAATTAAATTATTTAATAACACAGGCAGTAACAGTAACAGGAATGCGGTTCTCATTGGAGGGCTGACATGGAAATTAAGAGTGCTAAAGAAGAAGCAGTAGTTGCACCGATTATTCTGTAACAGGTGGGAAAGCAAAGAGGAGATGCTAGAGTAGAAGGTGTGTGTCTATCATGAGGCTTTGGTTCTGAAAAGGGAAGATATGTTATTTCTTTAAATTGCAAAAAATTGAAAGATTCACGAGATTTGAAAGTATATTCTTAATCCCTCTGGTTTCCAGTATCTGAATGAGATGCCAAAGTAACAGTGATACACTAGCTGGATTTTTTCTGTCACTACTGCTGTTCTTCCTCCTTTCTTCCTGTGCATGTGCAACTCTTTTCCTGACTCATCTTTTCCTGTTTCCTCACTACTGGTGTGTAGGGGATGTTAGGCCTGCTATAAAGTTTAGGCGTGACTCACATTGCCTTACTGCACTCCCAAGAGCCCTCATAGGTAGAACGAGGAATTTGCTTCTTCCAGTGGCCAGCAATAACCAGAACACAGTGATGTGCAGTAAGATGGAAGCTATGCTGCACCGTCTAAGGAATTCTACGCAATCCCGTTTGCACTGCTGAGGGCTTGGTCCAAAGAAACCGATGTCTTCCAGGCTAATAAATCACCTAATCTGGAATCTGAGTGACTACCGATAATGCAAAGAAAAGGTATATAGCTGCTATAGGTACTGTGGATAATAACAGAACATGCATAAAAGAATAAGCAGTTAACAGGAAGTAGTGCTTGTGAATGGGCAGCTGTACTGATGGTTTTGTTTATATTCTGGGCTGTTTTTTAAAATACACACGTATAAGTATATATGCACCATTCAAAATAGCTGTGCCTTTCTGGAGTGTGATTCAAGAATTTGTAAAATCTCAGCATCAAAACCACTATTGTTGTTTCCTCTGAACCTCCCTCCAGTTCATTCTGACAAAGCATTGTGTCACAAAAATATTTCTAACATGGAGTCTACTAACAGATGATACTGGCTTCTGCTGTGGACTTCAGTGTACTGGTGATTCAAGAACTATTGAGGAAATGAAAGGATCAAGCAGGTGCTGGAGAAACTTGATGACTGATGAACCGAAGCATATTGAGTACTCACTTGGCAGATAGAACATCCTACATGCCAGATCTCTAAGGTTAGAAATTCCCAGGTATCTCCTCCTCTGTCTTCCACATAACTCTCCTACACGGATAGGATTTTGGAACATTCAACTTTCCCAGTTTGAGGAAAAGTGGGAAGGTGAAGGAGAGGGGCTAAGGGCTTATCTCACAACTACTTCTAGAGGAAACCATTAATCAGCGAGAGGGAATGCAGAGAGAGAAGAGAAAAGGAAGCAAAATTTTACGTTTTGAAATATTTATTATAAATGTTCTAAAATGCTCTTTTGACAATAACATTGATTTTCACTTATCTAATTCATAGACAAATGTTTTATGTGTTGTATTACCATCACTTACCTATAAAAGGTCATCATACAACCTGTGATAGTCATGTTCATGGGTACCTGAGCTGACATTCGGCCAATCAAGACCATCTTTTCACCAGTGTCTGGATGAAAGGCTGAATCATAGATATATTTTGCTCTCCACAAGTTATCTTCTGTCAAGCCAGGTGCCACGATACCTTGTCTTGGGACAAGTCAAAAACCAAAACAAGACAACAGAAAAAAGCACAACTGTTATAAAATGCTACAACCTCCAGTGACAAATGTGGCATGAGAGGACTTTGGGATGTTCATACTAAGTTAATCTAGTCTCATAGTTAGCTTGCAGATCTTCAGCTTTTAAATGGACTGGTAAAATAAAAAAAATCAAAACTCCCAGCAGTGGTTATGTTGGCTGAGTCAATATATCCAGCACCAAATGTCCATTTAATCAAACCTGTACTGGATTTTAGAGCTAAAATGTGGAGCTAAAATCTCTAGAGTCGTTAGTGTGAAACTTTGAAAATTTACTTTGCAAGTATTTAAGAAACTACTTGCTCCAAACAATATAGAACATAAGAAGTTTTAAACTCTGTTCTCATATTAACTGTTTTCAAAATTTGACACTTCTGTATTTCAGAATACTTAATAGGGGTTCTCAGATGACGTAATTTCCCCATTCACTAGCAAATCTGTTTAAAAAAAAAAGTGTTTCAAGCTCTGAAGTAAGAAGAAAGAGTGGTGCAATGAATGGTGTTTTAAATATTTCCTTTTAAATATATAACCATGTACTTGTCATTGACTGGACTTTTTTGGGACAGCAGTAGGTGATCAATGCCATACCTGTAGTCATGAACAATTTTTCTTGCATTTTCCAGTTGGGCATCAGATAACAGAATATTCCGGGGGTCTGTTACAGTAAAGAAGTGACTGGCTCGCCCAACAAAAGTGCTTTGATCCCATCGGGGCTCCTTGATATTAATATTTAATGGTATATCTGCTGACATCTTCAAAAACTCTGTGAAGAAAACATGAAATTTACAATTTGGAATTCCACTTATTTCATAATGTATCTATAACCTACAAGATGAAAAGAGGTTATGCTTAGGGTAAAAACAACAGAAAACAAACACCAAACAACTTGCAAAACTGAGGCTTAAAGGCGCAAGTATATATCCAAAAAGCAGATGATGTCAGATATCACCATGGGTTTTAATGAGGCTGGTATTGACAGAAGTAGAAAAGCAAGAACTTAGTTATGTTTCTGTGCCTGTTTCCCCAAGACATTTATACATTACATCTTTGTAAGAGTACAAGTATCTGATTATGAGGTAGAGGTACATCATATACAAGTGCAAATATCTGATGATGAGGGAGATGCAAAGGAAGTATAGAAATTTATTAATAAATAGCTGTACTAAAATACAATATACTAATCAGATGTGTCCTTTATTTCAATGATGAATTAGCGTTTGCTGAGTATATTGTCTTGAAGGGAAGGAGAAATTAAATATTTCAAGAGGTGCCTGAAGAGCTGCTATAAAGTGCAGTGACAGAAAAAATACTTAATAAAATTCACTTAACTTCTCTGGCATAGCAATACAAAACAAAAATTAGAAACACAAACCCAACAATTTCTTGTAATAAATGTTGTTTCTCTAAATCCATGTTTTAACAAAACAAAGATTATGTAATGCAACAATTTGCCACATTATGAACACATGACCAGATCTCCTAATGATACTTCAAAGATGGTTAAAGAACTACAATGAAGGGCACTGAACTAACATAGTTGTGCATTTATGGGGCCTAAAGCCCAGAAAATTAAAAATTACTTCAGGATGACTAAGTTTACTTCAACATCTAATGAAGGAAGGACAGTCCCTGCATAGCAGAAGCTATATGAACTTTAACTTTCTTAAGAGACATTTCTGCAGTTAAAAAAAAAGCCATCTTCCAAATAATGCTTGTAATTCAAATGGCTGAAGTAAATTGGACCTATAAAAATACAGATGACATCACATAGCATTTTATCTGTTTTAAGAGCAAAAACTGTCAACATTATTAGGACAACTGATACGTATGGTATAAGCTGCCACTGAAGAGTATTTTCATCTTAACTAAAGAACACCATGAAGTTGTCTGAGACATTTTGGTTAATCTGATGAAACTTACATGATGTAGAACTGAAAAAAAATCACAAAAAGAAAGTAACTAATCTTGTAAAGTGTCTCCATCATAAAAAATATGAACTTCATGGGAAAAAAGGAAAGACTATTCATGATATCTGAAGAAGCTATTGTCCATCTCTTAAATGTAATTATGATCCTTCTCTTCTACCTCAAGTGGAAAAACTTGGAAGTCGTTGGAAAAGTAAACTTCTACAGAAATAAAGGCTTAAGTCTCCTCATCTGTCATAGCCAGCCCTAAATTGGCAGCTTTAAGCAACAGGAAGGAGGAGGAAACTTAACAAATATTTAGAAGACACTATAGAGCAGCATTTCTAGCTGCACCCACCCTCCAGCCCCCCCCCAAATCTGTTCTTGAAAGTGAGCTAAATCGGCTTGTAGTCGTACAAGAAGGAGATTATCCATCTTTGTAACATCTCTTGCAGGAACCATAAAATCAACCTTTTAAGCAGTTGAGGACTGTGTAAAAATTATTCTGCCTTGAACCACTTACCAGTTAGAATTGCTCTTAGAGGGGGAATTATTCAGGGAAAAGACTGTCTTCCCTGCATTTACCCAGACTTAGCATTTTTATGCTTATGTAATAGCAAAAGTATGACTCTTATTTAGGACTTCTGTGGTTATTATTGCTGTGATTTGATAACAATGAAAACCTAGTGGCCCCATACTATTTTATGGTGCACCGTACAAACATTATGGGAAATATTTGATTTTCTGATATATCATCTGCCAGGAAGAACCGCCAATGACATTCAGATTGCTCAAATTATTTCCAATGTTACACATGCTCATGAAGTCAATAGAAACCGTGTATGCATAAACACGATGGCACTGAGCACCAGACACGATTGTAAAGCTGTAAAGATAAGGTTGCAAAAATGCAGAATAACTGCATTATACATGAAGATATGCAATGTTTAAAGATTTGGCAAGTACATTCTATTCAGCACTGCTGAATATTTGAGGCACATGTGGTAATGAAGAAAGCAAAGTAGCCTACTGCTAGTACACCAAACTTTGAGAACCCAGAATGGATTAAATAAATAATAATGAAGGGTTGGCCTTCACAATCACAGCATGATTAACAGCTGAATGATGAAAATGTCGTATCTCAGCTAGTATTACTAAATAAGTTTGTTAAAAATTTATAAGAAAATTGTAATTTAGTGCCACTCAACATAAACATCCTTCCTTTTGTACGTTTACTGGTAATTAAAGTTTCTTTAAGTTAAGTAATCAGGTTCCATTAAAAACCCAAGGAGTTTGTTTTCATCAAATGAAAAAAAAACAACCCAAAGCATTTAGCATGTTTATGTACTATTTTTATGTTTAGTTTGTATTATTTATGATAGAATAGTGAGAAAAAGAAGCATTAAATAAGATCTCTGCTTTCCACCAGATGCAAGCTCTTCCTTGAACAAATAATCTCCAATTCTCTAGAACAGATCTTATTATTGAATTTTAGACAAGCTAAATCAATTTGGCTAAAATCACACAAAGATTATAACTACACAGGTATTTCTGTGTCTTGCTCACTAAATTTTCCTGATATCAGGAGAAACTCAGAGCTGTACTGGCAAAGCAGAGATGTTTGCCTTTGGAGTGTAGGCAGCAATTGTGTAACACCAAGCTGTGTTTCTACAGATATTGCTGAATTCTGGATAATCGTGAACTGACAGCACAGGCTGCAGGTAGGACACCAGTAGGATTGCTTTTGGTTTTTCCTGATAAACTGTATTAAGAGCTTAAGTGCTCAATTAATCCTTTCCAGACAAGTTTAAAATTCCCAGTTTCTGCTCAAAGTCATCATGTGCAAGGTTGTTTCAAAGACTCCCAAATCAGTATAAGCTCTCACAGCTTTTATTGCAGTAATTAACACCCCCCAGCTATTCAACAAAAGCATAAATAATTCTGAATGCTAGGATAAAGGAAAATATACTGAAGTATCCCCAGAAAATGGTACTGTTAAAAACATGTGATCACCTGAAACCACAAGGCCAGGGTTTTCTATACCACTCTGCATCCAATTCAGTGCTCTTTCTGTATTAATATGTGAAACCAGAACAAATGATGAAATAAAGTCCGTTTCTAGTAATAAAAATTAAGACCTTTTTATAACCAGCACTGACCTTACTGAGTACTGAGCATACAGAACTGGATTTACCCCTTTCTCAAGAGTTAAAAACCTCTGTTCACTTGGCACTGACCCCAACCAGCAGCTCTGAACACCTGGATACAATGAAGACTCCCATAGTGCAGTGTCTTCTTTCCCCTCAGGTGTATACTACACGGAATATGAGCTATTTGCTGTAGTAAGTAATTACATAATTTTAGTTTACTACATTAAAATGGTACTGTGAGGTGCAATAGAAGAATACGCTGATTGTATTTGGTGAGCATTATGAATATTTAAAAGCTATTCACTCTATAGTGTTTTACCTGTTAAGGAGGTGATCCACTACTGCATAGAAATAACTGCTAAATGTGTGTTTCAATGACTAAAATGAACATTGCTAAATTTATTTAATATTATTAGATCCAACCTACTGAATACACTTTCTTGCTCTTTCACTATATCATTTTTCCCCAGTGGCCTTCAGTTTTTCTTTGGTACAAGAGACCTCAAGAAAAACATATTGTTCCAAAGACCTGTTCATGTATTAAAATTTGCAGTCATTAACTCAAATAAGTAAGCATAAAGCAAGTACACAAGGAGCATCAGCACTGCTGCTCCAACGTACAGTAAATATAGTCGTGATTCAACTACCCTCAGATCTTACAGTTTCACCATCAAGTTAGGGAAGGTCCTAAAGCTTCCCAGGATATTAGCAGGTTAATAAACGTGGTACAGTACAGGAAACTAACCTTTTCACCCTCCTTCCACTCCCATTTCCCTCACTGTTAAGTTCATTATTGTACGGGAGCTTTTATTAAGGTCTTTACTATATGCTGAGACAGAATTTCCCTACAGTGAAACAATAAATCTTACAAACTTCAAGAAAATAAGGCGCCGTAGCAATATATCATTTACTAAGCTAACCTTGAAGCATGAAAGCATTTGTATCAGAATTATAAATGACATTACCAGTAAATCGGTGTTACCAGCTTTTCAGCACCGTTGAGGAGCATTGTTCTCCACACACAGGTAAAAGAAGCACGACAATTAAATAACATAACTTGGCTCAAGATTACAGGTCAAGTCACAAATGACAGCAGAACCTAGACCTCCTGACCTGTGCTCTAAGTACTGCTGATACGGCAAGACACAAGTTATTATTTCACAAAGTAATGACGAGAGATGGAAAGGCGCTGGGTAAGAAGCAGAGAATTCATCCCTCACTTCCAGTCCAGTTGAATATTCTTGTCTTTTTATTCCACATTTCTGTTTGCTATAAGTACTTCCACAGTTATGAAACAGTTTAAAACATCACAATGCGGAGACATCTGTGGATAAATAGGATTATTTTTACGTGATACATTTCTCACTAGGCATCTCACAGAATGAACACAGATCATGGAAATGAAAAAATACTCAGGACAGATTTGTTGAACAGAGTTCTTGTGCAGAGTGTCTGAATAGGAGATGCTCCTTAGGTTTCTTTTCCGTTTCTGAGTACTATAACATTAAAGACACCCTCCCGTGAACAGTGCTATATTGTGAAAAAACAGACTATCTTCTGGTCTAAAATGGTAACTGCTGGTTTTGCAAAGCAGTACCCTATGAAGGCAGGGTGAACTCATTTATTCAAAAATTCTTCTCTACTAAAAAAAAATAAGTAAAAAAATCTGTGCATTAGGGCTAGTAAGTCATTCTATGAATGCTTCCCTATGGTATATTATTTGTAGGAAAGCCCAAGTTTAAATATTTTTATAATTAAATTATCAGTTTCATTAAGAAAGATTAAAAACTTCTCAGGATTGCTTATGTTAATCTGTTTAAAGCTATCTAATGAACGCTTAATAAAGCTGTCCACAAATACAAGCTCTTTTCTTGCTTTTCACTCTGATTAGCATATATACTACTGGGTTGCCTGTGAATTGTTTTTACATACTTATGATACCTCTGTCCACAAAAACAAGTCCTTTAGTAATAAGAAATCTAAACAATAGGATCTGCCTTCACTGCAGATGGTTCATGGTTCAAGTCAGGATTGTTTCACTCCATTTCATTTAGCCTACCCCAGTGAAGATGGATCTACAGAAAACAGAAGACTTACCACTTTCATGTCCTATCTTTATCCCCTCCCCACTTGGTCTACTCTGTGTCCACTCTGATGCTCCTTGAACCATGTGTGCTGATATAACTTACTACCCTAGCAGAAAACCAATGCAGCAGAAAGAAGAGAGAGGCCTGGATTAGTATGTTAACCGGCACAGTAGAAGGTCTGGGAGCATGAAAGGTCTGGGAGCATCAAAGGTCTGCACTCCCATGCTCCTTCAACAGACTAACCAGTGACCACCTTGGGTTACCATTTTGCTCAAGTTCAGGATCTGCAGATGCAGGAGGAGCCACGTGTAATGCAAATCTTGAAGCCTAGCCTTAAATCTGCAGGGAAGACAAGGAACAAGAAACATAGGGCATAGATAATTTTAAACATTTGGGCTTGCCAGAGTCAAGAGATTGAAAGTCTACACTACAGATCAAGAAAATGGGTACAAGAGAGACCTAACTTGCTGTAAACTGGGAAAACTCCCAGTCCTTGCGTGTCTACACAGCCAAAAAAAGGTATGATGGTAGAAAGAGCTAACATGATCTAAGTGGTAGTGGTAAGAGAGTAGCCAGGGTGGCCGTAACACATGCTAGCAGAGTAAAAGCACACCAAAGACAACACACAACCACTCTGGTTGCCAGCACAAGGTAAAACTCCTGTTTCCATGCCTTTCTCACTGCTGTTACTTATGCTAGCCAGACTAAGCTAGCAGAAGCATGTCAGCACATGCTTTGGTCTCTCTTTCTCCTTGTAAATCTACCAAAAAAGGGTTAGTGCTGTAGCAGCAAAAAGCAACCTAGTAGGAAAATGGAAAACATACACTAATGGAGGACCCTTGGCATGTGCTACAACAAAAGATCATGCTTCAAATCACTGTGTCTGTTTAGAAAGATAGCAACAGAAAATATTGACTTTAATATTACTAATCTTAATAATGAATAGTATATAGCCTCCAACCCTGCATAGGATGGTGGGGGATGGGACAGGTGTCCACCCTGCAAAAGATTAGATCTCATGCAAAAAGGGATTAAAAATCTAGGTGACAGCTACTTAAGTATACAAAAACATTTTCTTCAAAATGATGCAATGGACGTAATTGACCTGCACTTTAAGAATATACATAGGAACAATGCTGTTCTAAATAAGTTTAAAATAAAAATCATAAAGACTGTGGGCAGGGACAGACCACCAATGCCCACAGAGAAGGAACAGATGTCATGCATACAAGGCAGTGTAAGAAGTTCAGACACTGGAATAATACAATTCGGAGACACATAAAACTTGCATTGAAGTAAAAAAGGTTGCTGAGTTTGCCAGTCTCGGGACTCTGAGTCATAGATCTGTTAACAATGGTGCCTGTCTAAAAGAACCAGTGAATTTCTGTATAAAAGCCCCACCTCTTATATTAAAGAGATGCTACTCATGACTTATCAGCCCCTATTAGTAAATGCTGAAAAGGGAACTAAGTCCCATAATGCAAAAACATAAGTCAATAAAATGCCTATGTACTTTGAAGGGATCCTCTTATAAAACAAAATGTCCAACTATAAAGTAAAAATGGTGACTGTGCACAAAAATGGTTTCATCAATATATCATCCAACAGCCATGCAGTCATCATCATAAACTGTATGTTTTTTTTTAAATTTTATTTTTTTATTTAAACAGTGAGACTGTAAAACTGCAAGAAATAGGTACAATACCCTCAGTTTAAGTTGCTGCAACAGTATTTTACCTAGCTGTCACCTTAATTTTCAGATACAATTTTAGAGGGGTGCTGCTGTTGGCATAATTGATTCAGGTACTCAATAACAAGAGCACTGTAATAAAACTATTTAAGATTTAATTATTATTTTGACTACAATGCTTTGTCAAGGGTGTAACTCCACTACCTTCAGTGATATAATTCTCCATATACATTAAGTGTGCCCAAGATTTAAGTTCTCATTATCCATATATCCATAACAGAATTATGTAAAGCAAAAATAAAGGACATTTGGGTTAAATCAAATTAAAATAAATCCATCTGAACCCTGAGATAAGTAGAAAGTTTGCAAAGGGACTGGAAAGTAAATGCACAAATCCTCTACAGCAAAGATAAAAATGTTTGCTGTGTTACAGTCAAATAATGAAGGCAAACTTCAACAACTACCTAACACTTAACTGCCTATATATAAGCATCTGAATTTATTGTTCCTACACCTGTTGCTATTCAATAAGTACCAACAGAGGGGAGACCACCTGTAAAATAGGACAAAACTGTGAATCAACAGTGCCTTAAATTTTAAGGTGGAAAGGTAAGCAGCAAAATTACCCAATCTGATCTTGAAACAACTCTCTTCCTCAAACAACTCCATCAACAGAGGATTTGGGAAACAACATTAATTTTACAAACATATAAGTTACTGTAATAATCCATAATGAAATGTCACTTTGAGGTCATGTTCACACTGGAGGATGAGCAGTACTGGAAAGGATAAAAGACAACATCATATAACGCAGTCAAACAGTTAACATCTATCATGGAAAACATGCAGTAAGGAAGGAAATAATACATATTTTTGGTGTTTCAAACAACAGATCAGTTAGGTATTTAATAGAACCCTTGTACCTGCACACCCTGAGGCTGGTAATAGTCCACACTAGTAAATTAAAACAGTAGTAAAGAACGGACTATGCTCTCTGGCACATTCATATTATTAAACCCTTTCAGTTTCCAAACTAGGGCAGCTGTATCTAAACTGCCCATGGAGAACGGCAGCTAAATCCTCTCTTGTGCTGCTGGATTGTCTGGGTGAGCATCAGCTGTCCTGGGCAAAACCGCTCCATGTTGCGCTCCAGCAAGTTAACAATACAGGGGACAGCGTTCCCATGACCAGGAACATTTTTGGGGACTATTTAGCTCCCCAGCACTGACAGAGAGGTTTGATTATCCATGTGTTTCACACTGCGGCTCTTCCTATGTACCAAGGCATATTTTCAGAATCATAACTACGATCGTGTCTTCATAAAGTTTTTTATAAACATATGACTGTCAAGCTAAAGAAATGGCCATGGCTTGCCATGCACTTGGCACCAAAAGTTGAGCTGAGAATGTGGTTCTGTAGACTGGAGGCAATTAGATGTGGTGATATGGATGGCAGATCACAGAGAGGACACTGCTGTGTGAACTGCGCTTCCCAAGTGCTTTAAAGCAAATTTCACTGCCAGCCTCTCCTCTACCACTCTCTCTCCAAATATCCCTGCTGCTGCCTCCTCATCTTTCTCCCCAACGCTCTCCCAGCTCTAGCAATCAGAAAATAAAAACAAACTAATAAGCACAGTAGGACTCACTGATGGCTAAAACTAAGGTCTTTGTTTATCTGAAGAGAAACTCTCAACTCTGTATTTTTAATAACCTCCTACAAAAATCTTTATTTTAAATCAGTAATTCTTTGATTATCTTTTTCATCTTGTACTTTCAATCAGAAAGTGACACTGAACTGAGCTGGAAGCCCCAGTACCGAGCACACCCAAACTTCTTGCCCTCTCTGATCAGATGGAATCATCTGCGAGTTCATGGTCTAAAGTTTAATACTAACATTAATTAAAGGGAAAAAGAGGGCTTAAGAATAAGTGAGAATGGCCTCTCTTAAAAAATAATTACATAAAACCTAGCACAAAGTCTGATCAACAGTTTTAGTACAAAGGCTACATTTAGATTTGCCACAGAACCAGCAGTAGTAGAAGACTTTAAACCTTGTTTAAAGGTTAACAACAGCAGTTGCAGCAATTCTACAAAATGCACATTCAGGAGTTGTCAGGAGTTCAACTCTCCGCTGTTCCTTTTCAAAGTTCACATTTTAAACATCACATTGAAGGTCACATAATCACTTTTCAAAGCAAAGCAATAGCCAAAAGAGTAGCAATGACTATTTAATTTATTTCAGACAGTAACATAACACTCAGTTTTGAACAACCCAGACATTTGATCCTTTGTTTTAAACCCTGCTGCACGACTGAATAATCCAGATGGGCACATAATCTGGGAAATTCTGGGCAATTTAAACTCATGCAGCAGTGCACCAATGATGAAAAGCAGCTTTGCTACCTTCCTTGGAAACATTTGTATCTTCTTATGTGACTGACACCTTGTATTTTAATCCAAGTCTTGAAAAAATCCACTTCACAATTAAGAAACTTTGTTAGGTATATCATTAATTTTTCCAGTATCTAAGCTAAAATTGGGAATAGAGCGACAGAAAAAGAAATGTCTTGATGGTATAACTGTGAACCTAATTCTCCATGTCTGATCTAAATACACATTTTTAAAGCAACAGTCACTGTTCTGAGTCAAGAAGCATCTCTAATGGCAAGATGTCCATTCCTTGAGAGATGCAGACAGCTTAGGTTTCTAGGAGCGCAGTATTGTCAGAGACACTATTTGTGAGAGAAACTTGCCTGAGAACTACCCCAGAAGCAGGCTTTCCTCAACAGATACAAATGCCTGAATTCTCGTGAGTGAGGATCCTTCAGCAAATGTCCTTAGATTGGGTACCAGACAGGGTACTGCTTCACTCTCTATACAGAACTTTCTGTTGCTGTTTGCTTTTATGGGGGCTGGAGTCCAGATCATAGCCTCCTGCACCTTCCCCTGTGGAAATGGACTCTATTAATGAGAGCAGCCTTTAACCTCTCTTGCATGCAATTTCAGAAAGTCAGCAAAAACTGAGCTGGGGGAGAGAGAAGTCTAAAGAGAAGTCTACGTCCAAAGGCAGTGCAGACATAATTGTGATAATGATCATTGTGAGATCTCACTTCTTAGTGCCCAACTCCCAAACTGCAACCTGCAACCCTCTGTTAAAAAGCATGGGACACGCTGGGTTCTCTAGCTTAAAAGAGAATTCAAACCAGCCTGCATACAGGAGGGCAAGTGAGTAACCTAGCCAACGCAAATGCTAAAAGAAAGGTCTAACTTGTACGGTGTCTTTTACCAGGACTAAGACTCCTAACTTCAGGTGATGTAAAGGCACTCAGGTCAGATCATGATTCACAAAATCTCCTAGAAGCAACTAAGAGTTCCTTTTTTGAAAAATGAGAGTGAGGCTTTTCCCTGAAAACCCAGTAACAATAGAAGGTAACAGCAGTACCTCTTTCTTACCAGAATCCTAAAGAATAGGAATAGTTCAAAAGCTAGAGCCAGGTGCTGCTGAAAACGTTTCATGTGCAGATTCACTGGGAGAGAAAAAAAAAGATTTGACACACTTAGGCCCCTAGATCTCCATTCTTCAAAGCAGTCCCCTAACAGCCTGCTGTCCAGCTGTCAATGCCCTGTTCTGGGAAATGAGAGATGTAGGCTGGAAAATCTTGAGGTTGAGAAAAGTACCTGCTGCTATAAAATGGGGAGAAGAACAGCTTCTCTTCTTCCTCTGACATGTTTATAAACCAAAGTGCCCATGGACACACGTCTATTTTTGCAGAGCTGAGTTCTTTTGAAGCATTTCCCATGCTGCTTTGATAGAGAAATACTTAGGGATCCTGTTAGGCCTCTTTATTCCTCAAATACACACCAGCCCTTTTTGGGGCTCCTTTGCCTGAACAAACTCAGAGTTTTCTTTTCCACAAGCAGTGTCCCTCACAACAGCTGCTATGTTGGCTTAGAAGAAAAGACAGGAAATTAATTACCCTCTGATTAGTAAAAGGTGACCTATTCTACTTTAAAACTACAACACATTGGCAAAGCAGCAGCGGAAAAGCAAACCCAGCTACTACCCATATTTTAATTGCTCTGGCAAAGAAAAGAATACAATGCGTTCTCCAGGGACGTCAGCGTCAATCATGGCAGTATAATTAGTTCAGATAAGAAGCACTAATAGATTTTTAGGGGAAGAAAGCATTTTTGTGTGATGGCAAAAGAGCACATGTCAGACTTACTGGGGTCATTAAGCAACGGTATTCCTCTATTTGCACTATGTTTGCTACCACAGTTTGAAAGAAGCAGCACAGCTAATGACTGGGAGAAGTATGATGCAATGTACTTACACCAAATGTTAACAAAGCCACTTGCCAAGTTTTCCTTCCCCAAAGCAGCTTCTATCAGTAAATATCTATCTAAATCACAAGGAAAAACAGCTTTGTCTGCACTATGATTTTTCCTACTGAAATCATAAAAACAAATTGAACACTGGAGAAGGCAAATCGTGGCAACACTACAAGATACTTCTTTTTTTTTTTTTGCTTATAAATGTACGTCCTGCTTGTAGCCTAGCAACAAAAGCAGCAGTCTGTGTTAAATGGATAGAGCCTGCTGCTGGGGCTCTCTCCTCAAAACAGCAGCCATCTTTGGTATGTAACTTGATGAGAGATTTCATCATTCTGCATTAAAACTACCTCCAGATGTTAGAGGTTGCCACAGCCAGCTCAGTGGTGTTGGCTTTCGATTTGCCACCTCTTCTCCCATCGCATGAGGTATATCACAGAGACATGTCACTTGTTCACTTCATCTCTTCATCAAGAAAAATAAAGCTTCTTTGCTAAAAAGGGTTAGTGCAAGCTCTTATTTTTTTTTCAGTCCTGATTGCTGCAAGCTTGTCTCTGCTTCTTATTTTTGACCCCCCCCCTCCCGGCAAACTGAAGTAGGATTATCTGACTCTACCCAGGCGTGTTCATGGTCCTTTTCTATAGTTTTTCACTACTTCATGTATCTTTTTCTGATAGGATCCATACAGGTGATTTTTTAATTGGACATCAGTAAAGCCAGTCTTCATCCCCTCCTTCCTGCTCTCCCAATACCCATTATAATCACAATAAATTCAATAATTTAAAACAAATAAATCAATAGTCATAATTAAACCTCCTGCTTCTGGCTACCAGGTGCCTGACCTCCAAGTTATTTGGCGTGCTCCTCCCCTGGAAAGGACGATCCCCCAGCAGGGAGGCTTGTTTGCTGCAGGCCCGGGGATCTGTGCCGCTGCCACGCACCACCCTGCGACAGACAGCCCACGCTCAGGGGACAGAGATTTTGGGAGCGGGTGGGGAAGCGTTATGTGTGCAGGGAGGAGGCAGGAGGGGAGGGCTGTGGCAGCCCCGGACCAGCTGTCTGCCACTGCGAGTGTCCAGCCAGCACCTCCCCAGGAGAGGGGTGACCCGCTGGGACACCGGCTCTGCTCCCACAGAGGGGAGGGGGCGACACGCGGGGCTGGGACACTGTGGAGGGGATGGGGTGACACATAGAGCTGGAACCCTGTGGAGGGGCTGGGGTGACACACGGGGCTGGGCCCCTGTGGAGGGGTTGGGGTGACGCACGGGGCTGGGGTGACACATGGAGCTGGGACCCTGTGCAGGGGACAGGGGTGACAAGCGGATCGGGGCCTCTGCAGGCGTGACAGAAGTGACAGATGGGTCCGGCCCCCTGTGGAGGGGACGGGGGTGACGTGCGGGGCCGGGCCTGTGGGGGAAGGACAGGGGTGACCCGCGGGGCCGGGCCCCTGTGGGGGGGACGGGGGTGACGCTCGGGGCCGGGCCCCTGCGGAGGGCACCGCTATGGCGCTGGGGGTGACACCGGCGCGGGCTCCCCAGCCGGCGGCCCAGCCCCACGGGGACCCCGAGCCGCGGGGACGCCCCTGCCCGGCGCCGGTACTCACCGCGGCCGCCGCACGCTGCCGGCTCGGCTCCGCGCCGCCCCTCGCCCCGCTGCCCGGAAGAGGCTCGCTCGGCGCGGCGGGCGAGGGGGCCGAGGGAGGCGGTCGGGCCGCCCCGCTCCGCTTCGCTCCGCCCCGGCGGGGCCGGGCCGGCCAGGGCCGGGCCGGGCCGGGCCGGGCGGGCGGGCGGCCGGCCAGCCGTGGTGGTGGTGGTCGAGCTGGAGCCGGCCCGGGTCCGCCCGCTCGACCTCCCCTCTCCCTCCGCCCGCTCCCCTGAAGTCCCGAAGACTCCCGGGGGGATCGGGCGGCCCGCAGGAGCCCGGGCTGCCGGGGCTGGGCGGCTCCTCCCGCGCCCCCGGGAGCGGCGGTGCCCCCGCTCGGCGCCCTTCGCGTTGCGGAGGCAGCTCAGGCCCTGACATTACTTCTGTCGTGAACGAAAGAAAAGCCGTCGGGAGAATTACCAGGAGCGTTACCGGCCGGCTCCGTGGCAGGACGGGGATGCTGGGGCTGGGGCCGGAGGGGCCGGCTCGTCAGTCCGCAGAGAGAGCAGCTTCGGGAGCAAGACAGCCGGTGGGCCGGGGCGGCTGGGACAGCAGAGATGGGTTTCTGCTGGCTTTCTCGTTTTCATCGCTCCTGCTTTTGCAGAAAGCAGCCAGCGGCGGGGAAATGTTCGTAGGAAACCACGGTGACAGAACCCTTAGAAAAATAATTCGCTCCTGGGTCCTAATCCCAAAAAGGAATAAAAAATAATAAAGCAATGCATTCCTATGAAATCCGTTCCAGCTGATGAGAACTTTCTTAAGAGTGTCAAATAAACGTGGGTCTTTGATTTCGTTGGAAGGCCGAGGATGGATTTCAGAGCATTTATTTCCTTTTAGTAATTATGGTCAAGCCACATTTTATATTTATAGCATCCGATAGCTTCTCTGAGATTAGATGTGCAATCATTTGAGATTTAATAAAAATAGTAGGGATACACAATTACATTGCTTCTATTCTTTCTCCAGCTCAGCTTCCTCATGAACACGGTGATAGACGCACAAACTGGATTCCTAACACACGTTTCAAGAATTAGCACGTTAATGCTTAAGTCTGATAGTGTTGTAAGTCAGCAGCACATGAGCTGGTCTTACCCCATAACTGATGTTGGGGATCTGGGAATGGGGGAAAATGTGTTCAGTTACAGCAGTACTGCATCCCATTCACAGCCTGCAAACAGTGCTAGTTCACCTCTTTTGTGGATCAGAAAAACATACCAACACACAAAGGCCGATTGCAACTACAGTCTATAACGCAGCCCAGCTCCTCTAAAGTCTTCTGTTAAAATTCCCTTTGTAACAATGCTGCTCTGTCCATAGGTCTCACCCCTGAAGGGGTTGCAGCTGTGCATCTGCAGCAATCCTACTCTTAACATTTTGAATACAGGGCTGGCAAGCTCTGACCTCCCTGTCACTCTTTGTTGCAGCATGCTAAATGGGAATTTTATATTAAAAAGCCAGAACTCTCCCCAGGTATTAAATGTTTGTGGAGATATACTTATTGGTGAAACTTTTGCTGTTAAAACTCAACTTCTGTGAAAAATTGGATTTTTTTCTTTTTTTTTTTTTTAATAAAAATACAACTGTGTAGGCTGGAGTTTGTTTTCAGCTTTTAACTAGCCTACTCAGTTTATGATTTTCAATAAAAAGCTAAGATTCAACTTTCATTCTGACACAGAAACATCAAATCTCAGATGTCCACCTATCTGTTTACCCCATGGCTCCACAACTTAGGTCTTACACACATATATATATATGACAGTTGCAGGTGCAAATATACCAGGTGAGATTCCATCATGAAAAAGTAAAAACTTGTACTGCGTTTTTCTTGCACAACAAAATTTGTTCACAATTTATGTACTTTACTGCTAGTGTCTTCAGTTCTTTTTAATCTTGTCAGGAAGATCCCAGTCTCCATGACCACTGACAGATCCAACACTGAATACATCTTTGATGTATCTGGCCCTAACACTTATTGCTAAAAACGTTGCAATGACAGAGCAGGAAAGACATCTCATTCAGAAGCTGGATGTCATGCATTGAAATAAATTAGTTGGTGGTGGGTATAACTGGTAGTGTGGTATATGGTTTTACATTCTGAGGACTGATGTCTTCTGTCTCTAATAATTTTCCTATATACCAAAGATACTAACTTGTTTTTCTGCTTTAAAACCACACATGGTCTTTTCTGCACATCACAATAGAAACTCTGCTTGCAGATTCTTTAATGTAAATATATTAATACCTAAATTCTTTCTCTGAGTCGCTACATGGAAACCTACATTCATTCCTTGAGTTAATCATTTCCTCTATACTCTGCAGGTGGTTTTGAACAGCTACATAACTTTTTCATTAGACTAGTCATTTCTCCCATTGCTGAGAAACAAATCTGTTTTTTTTTGCCATGAATTCCGAAAAGTCTTGAAATGGCTCTGACCAACCAACAACAATTGCTCATGAGCCACAGAACTGGAAGGCAAATGGGCAAATATGGGTAGTCACAAAGAATATCTTACCTCTGGCTACATGCGTTTCTTAGTCTGTGCTAATTTTTATGCTAAAATGTTTTTGGCTGTATTAAAAACTGCAGAATCCAGGAGGATGTGCCAGCTCCCAGATCCAGATGTGTATTTTGGCCTGATCCTGCTTCTGTTCTGAGGTGTGACCTGGTGTATGTTTCCACCTGGAAGAATTCCCGGACTATTACAAGGCAAATTATTCCTTATGCTGACCAGAAAAGGAGGATTTCTGTTCCTCTACAATTACTGCCTCATCTAAGAAAGGAGCTTTACTGTATTTGCTTTCCTCAAGCTTTCCTGTATTCATAATATTTACATCGGACATTAATGCTTTTTTATGTTTTTTACCATTTCAAATTGGCACTGGGAATCAACGGAGAAAAATGAAGAGCTGCTTGCACGTTGCTTTTATTAACATACATGTCCAGTAAGTGGCACTGCAGGACTGGCTTTTCTGCAACCCTGGCTCACAAACAGTGCCATCGATGAGAGCAAAAGCAAGCGTGGGATGTGTCAAGACTTTTCTGCATCATGAAAAAAGTAGTTGTAGAGCAGGTGGGAAATGATGTACGGTGACGGCCCTGAAGGTGCAGTGCAAGAAACTGGGTGTATTCGGCTGCTGGCTCGGGAAGATGGTGTTAGGAACTGGCCTTGGCACCAAGCTGGCTGTTATCAGGGGTTTGCTAGAAGAAACCAGCAACGTTTCTGGGAACTATTCGTTAGCACTCGATGGGAGGTGCCTGTGAAGGCTTTGTGCTGGGTTTTGCTATCAGGAGCAGAATACTGGGCAAGGTGAACCATGTATACACAGCATTTCCTATGGTCTACTGACTTACTCTGCGTTAATTTTATGTAGAAAATCCAAACCCAGACTGGAAGGGACATCAGTACAGTCTGAGGAGTACCCAAAAGTTCAAGTTTCTGTAAATGAGCTAGGGATTTCTGGGAGTCTGTGTCAGTATATAAAAAACCACCACCCTGTTTCCTAGTCTAAGCTAATAATGAATAAATTATTATCTAGGGAAATTTGGTCAATCAGACAAGTAACACTACACTGTTTGGCAATATAAATTGTAATGAAACACTTATATAAGCTGATAGAGATTACAAAATCAGTTAAAGGTTTTGGCTCCATCTACAATATTTGAACCCAATTTTATGTTACTCATGCTATACTGTGCCAAGCTAAATTGATGCATATCTAATTTACCTATTTATCTAGATGCATAGTATTTCAGATAAGACTGGAAGGGAATGAACATGAAAAGCCAATCTGCATTTAGAAGGGACATAAAGCTACATTTAAAGGGATAAGCCAGCCTTTCAAGGGAATTAGGAAGCCATTTCCCCCATGATGTGGCTATTTTTATAAATGCTTTTGTGGGATCGTTCATGCCCTGAAGCAGCTGTGCCAGCTGCTGTCAGCAACAAGAGACTTGACTAGGCAGACTGATCTGGGATGTCAATATGCAGCTATGGATGTAGTATGGGGGCAAGGGGAGGTATAGTACTATCCCATAGGGCACAGAGAACAGCCACAGGAGCTCACAACGGCTTCAACCAGGCCTGACAAATTTTTTTATCATCCTCAAGCGACCAGGTATTGCTGACTCCTAATACTTTCACCTCCTGAGTCTTTCCAATGGCTTTTGAAAATAGCAATTAAGAATACACACTCTCAAATGTTTATTCCTGCAGCAACATGGGATGGCACTTGATAACCTCTGACAGCACTCAGAAGCAGAAGGTGACACACAAGACTGTGCCACAACAACATGGGAAGGCATGCAGCAACGCGAGCAAAGAGGTGAAAACATGAGGTGGCAGCAGAACTCATGACAAAACAAGACACCACAGGACAACTCGGAATAGCATACAACATGCCACAACGTGAGATAGCATGCAACAGCACAAATAGCATGGAACAACACTTGACACCATGCCACAGCATGATGGATATACCTGAAAAGCTGATAGAAATGCCTAGAGAGCAGTAAGAGATTCATAGCAGCAGGAAATTCCTAGAAAGGTATGGAAAATGTCTAGAAAACCACGGGAAATTCCTAGAAAGCTACAGGGAACTCCTGGAAAATTATGGGAAATCCTTAGAAAGCATAATTGAATTCCTAGAAAGCTGTGGGGGGATTACAAGAAAGCAAAATATGAATTCTGAGAAAGCTGGCTACAGGTTCCTCAAAAGCTGGAGGGAATTTCTTATGAAGTAAGGAGGAATCCTAGAAAGAAATGCACAAGTCCTAGAAAGCTGTGGGAAATGTCTAAAGAGCAGAAGGGAACTCCTGGAAAGCAGAAGGGAAGTCCTATAAATAGTACACAATTACTAGGAAGCATTAGGGAAATTTCTAGAAGAGCATTAGGGATTTCTTGAAAGCCCTGGAAATTCCTAGAAAGCAAATGCAAATTCCTAGTAAGGTGAAAGAAATCCTTGAAAAGCAATGGGAAGTTTTCCTAGAAAGCAGTATGAAATTTCCTGAAAGCTGGGTGGAAATCCCTAGAAAGCTGGAGGGCACATTCCCAGAGATCACTAAGAAAATCCTAGAAAGGTATGTGAAATTCTGAAGAAGATGTAGAAAAATGCAAGAAAGCAATGGAAAAATCCTGGCTGAGCTGTACATCCTGTAGTTCCTAAAGACGCGGGGGAAGCTCTTAGGAAGTAATGCTGAGAAAAGCACAGGAGAAAATCAACCACCGAAAAGAGTGGGGAAAAAAGTGAAGCCAGAAAGTAGATAGGATCAGATCCCATAGCCTTTCCTGAAATGTAACGTGTACCTAGAAGACATCCCTAATTTTAACCTCTCCTAAATGCCGAGGACCAGTTTGATGGACTGAAGAAGAGACACTGAATGCCTGCATTGGTGCAGCTGAGCCCTACCTAACATGCACTAAACCCAGCCCCAGGCAGCTGAGCTTTGCGGGAAGGGAGCAGGGGGAACTTGCTGACTTGGAAGGCCCCTGACCTTGAGACAGATTTTGACAAACGGATGATGAAACTCAGGGAACATTTCCAGCCTGGGAAAGTACTGTCTGTTAGCGACTGTCACAGCAACAACTCTTTGCAACACAGGGCAGGGAAAAGCCAAGGGCATCGAGGCAGGCTGCAAAGAGGGAGACATTGCCTATGTTGCTGGGATGAGAGAGTCCTGCCTGATGTGGTGGGACAGGCACGGAGGCTGGAAGAGGAAAACAGATCCAGATGAGCTAGGGTGAAAGTGGATTTGGCATTATATATTAGTTTGGGGTAATCCAGTCAGATCACTGGGTTTTTCAAAAGTTCGAATGAAAGTTATGGCAGGAGGAGTGAAGCAGCCTGAAGTTTAGACCTTGGTGTGGACTCTTGCTTGGAATATAGTTCTAGTGTTTTATTGATCTTGGTGGAACATTTCTGACTGCCATCAAGGCCAGACTGTGTGATTTGGTGAGGACTTTGACAACCAGCATCTTGCCTCTAAGAACGATTTAATCCCAGAACCTGAAGGTGAGACCCTGGGTTGGTTCAGCTGCAACATTGCAACATCGCAACGGTTTGTCTGGGGAGCTGCAGAGGTGAAAATGCTGCCTGAGACAGCAGAGCTTCAGGACTGGGACATTTGGAGTGGTCTGGTCATTGCTGGACAGCTGGTTGACCCTGTCTACCGTAGCTGGACTTGCTGCGCTCCTGCATGGGCACTGTGGGGCTGCCCCCCATGCAGAGAGCCCAGGCTGGGCATCCCTGGCAGAACTGCCTGCTCCTGCGGCTCCTGGCAGCGCAGGTGCGAAATGCTTCTGTTGGTCTTCACTATGAGCAAGAAGTGATGCTCTGTGCAGTATCAGCTTCTATTTTTTTGGTAAGTATTAGTTTAATTATCTTTAATTCAAGGATTTGTAGCCTGCCGATGGAAGGGCTGTGGAGTCTGACCGTCCTGGATGTGCAATACTGTGGGCTTAATACTCAACTGTAGTGCAAACTATTGCTCACTTGCTCCACTAACCTTTAGAGGCAGTGGGCTCCTGTAGGTACCAAGCACACTCTTCATTGTCACAGATCCTGCATCAGAAAACCACAAAAAATCTGCTGGTAGAAGTTAGACAGTTCTTCTCCATCCATCAATCAGGGGCTGGGCTGGAATATGGGGAAGGATCCATTTTATGCTGGCATGCAGCTCAGGAGTAAATCTGTAACACCAGTTTAGGAGGGGAGAGTGCCACCTACCAAGCCATCTGCCAAAGAAATTGTATTATCTGCAGTCTCATCCACTGTTGCTAGAAATCACTGTGACACTCATCTGTGAAGAGTTTTGCTGCTAATATATCTATTTGTATTCTTTTTATCCATCCACTCAGAATTAATTATTTCTCAGATTAATTTCATTCTAATGAATCATTCTGTATCACTGGCTTTATTTCATTTCTGAGATACTAATTAATATGTCAAACCCATCTTTAACATTGAAAGTGCTGTCATTTTTTCCGTGACTTTTCTTTTGATTAATATATTCAACCTCAACTTTTCTGAGGGCCTAAAATGTCCATCCAGTGTGGAGCGAAAGAAAAAATGCGAGCTATACAGTATTAAAAAATTATGCATATGCAAATAAAACATAAATTGGGAGGCAATGGCCCAGTCTGTATTTTTGTGTTGACTTACTAGTTTATGTGCTATTTCATATAGCAGGTCCTCAGCAATCAGCTGTGTAGGATTTTTATGTCCATGGATTAGAATATAAAATTCAGCAGTACATCGAGTGTCTACAATTGTCGGTGAATTAATCAGAGATTTTGGATATTCTGTATTTGTTGGTTTAGATTAGGTTTTAAAGAAGGGGTCTTGTTGGTTTGCTGTGGATTTCCTGGCACTGTTCTGCTGAGCCGCAGGGACGAGGCAGTCGGATGAAGCGTTTTTCTTTCCTTAGAGCTCTCCTCTCCTCTCAGCTATAATTTAGTCTCATAATCCTCTGCAGTTTGGCTCTCTACCCACTCTGGAGAGAAGTGTTGGCAGGGCAGTAATCCCTGTCCTACCCCGTATCTGTGGCAGATGCAAATCCCAGAAAGGGAACGGGGGGAAATTTTAGGCTTCCCTGCTTGAGCCGTTTCTGGGGTGATTTAAGATCTAGTAATGGCCTTTGGTTTGACAGAGCAGGTTGAGCTGTGAGACGAAGGGTCACTCCAAGTGTTGATTGTGGAAAACTTTTCTTTGTTCCTGTGGGAGTGAGTGGGTGGAACTGGAAAAACCCCATAAAAAGTCACTGCATAAGCTCTGCCGATTAAATAACATGGTTATTGGCAGCACCGCACCGAACTTAAATTACCCATGGCTCCTGCATGGCAGGAGGCTGGGGACTGTTTAGATGACGGCTTCTGCTCAGATCCCTGGCCACAGGTTTGGTATTTGTCTTTCTTTCCTGTCTTCCACTCTCTCCAAAATGAGCCATTTTGTTGTAAAATCTGGGGAGTTACAGCTGAAACTCTGGGTTTGCACTGCAAATGTAGAGAGGGATTGCTGGCGAGGGAAGGAAAGGAGAACAGAGCCTGAACGGGCTCTGAGCAGGAGTGGGGATGGGAACGCTGCTCCTTTCCCTGTACAAACAAGTAGATTATGGTTTTTCACCACTTCTAAAGCTTGCGTGTGCAAAGCCCTGCAGACACGAGGCTGCTTTTTGAGAGTTTGCTGCCTGATCTCCCGCAGAGCAGAAATCCTTTCTGCAGGTTTCCTCCACTGTGGCCTGAGCATGGAGATGGGCTCTCCTGGCTGGGACCAGGGCTGTGCTCCAACAGTCAAGCATCAATGTAATGGGGAGGGGAGATGCCAGAGGAGCACCAGTGCCTGGTCCTGCCTCATGAGCACCCCACAACCACTGCATGAACTCCAGATCCTGGGAACCAGTAGCACTGCCCAACATATCCTTCCCATAGCTGCCTCGAATGAGTAATTTAAATTCAGACTTGCATACATGGTGTTTCTGTTTGGGCTTTTTTCATTTTCCTTCTCCTTGTCAGTGTCCAGAATTTTGCACATGCTTCACCAGTGACCTGAAACCCAGGGATGCTTTGTGCACTGGTTGCCATTGAAAATAGTTCAAAAGTCAATATTCACAAGGGCACTGATGTGCTTTTTTAGATCAGTCCTACAGAATCCCCCAGACTCTAAGGTCCAGCTGCAGATGGACATGCCTATAATTTACAGCCAAAAAAAAAAAAAAAAAAAGCACCCACACTCAATACTGAATATTTAGGCTTCTTGTCGTCAGTGTTTGGGGACTAGAAATCATTTCTCTCACTGATCCTTTTTCCCTGCTGGTGGATCTTTATCATTCAAGAGTGAGCTTGAGATTCTTGGACATGGTTTTTTTTTTTAGCAGCAAAGTAATATTTTTTTCTGCTGCTACTCTTTGCTCTGTGCTTTTGTACTCACTACTGCAGTTTTCCATGTGGAATGCCCAACATTGTAATGTCAATTTAACCAGTGTGCTTCACTGATCTTTAAGAGACTTCATAGCTGTTGTTCAATTTCCAGGAACCCTTGATTTTTCTGAGAAGGTTACATTGAGGCTAAAGTTATCTTGGCTTATTAGTATAACCAGTTATTTAGAAACCTGACAGCTCTTTTAGACATTATTTCTGTTAACATGCCTCAGCTGATTTCATGTTTAATGAATCCCATGCATGCAGACTCAAAAAGTCATCCCAAGAGTGATGCAACTACAATTTGTATCCACATAATGTAATATTATTTTGTAAATTAAGCTGCCTTTCTCCAGCTCTAGTATGTGCACTATTTTGTAGATTAAAGCATGTTTATCTCTGAATGCAAGATCTGGACTTTGTTCAACTCTGACTTAATCTTCCAGTAGCTAATTACTGTTTGGATGAAGATCATTTGGATCAAGGTGCTACTCAGCATTTATATTTTTAAATCTTCATACGGACCAAATAGGACTTTCTCCAACCTGAGTCTCCTGGGAGAAGCAGGTGCTTCACAGGGCTTTCCTTTTTCCTTTGGGCATTGCTTTGATTCCAGCATCAGCCAGTAGTGATTGAAAAGCATTAAATAAAATTAAGCAGCTGTTTTATGTGGGTATCCAGGGAGAATTAAACAAGCTCTGTGCTTGTTTCTAAATCTCCAGGAAACGCCTGCAATGTCATCCTGTTGCTGGCAGTTTTAGGCAAGTCCCAACCTGGACAAGAGCTGATCCTTCTCGCACTGGCTGGAGGCAGGTTAGCAGAGAGCAGCAAAAGGAAAATTCACCCTATACTTTGTATAACTGGCTCCTAGAGTCATGTCAATCGGCTGCCTAATCCCACCACTAAATTTACCTAAATAATAGTAGGGGTTTAATGGATTTCACTTTTGTTCCTCACCTGGGTATGACTATTAAGTCATGAAAGTTTTAAAAGCTTACAGATTAGCTGAAGTGACAAATGAGTACCACAGGGTGCCCTGCATGAAATGCTGGTGTTTGAAACCTGCGTAGCTGTTGAAGGGGCTTTACTCCACTAGTATGTTCTTGGCTGAGCCAGACCTCATTGTCAACCCTGAACCGATCACACAAACTTAGAGATGAGACAGGAGAGAAGCTCTGACTTCTGAAACAGATACTTGAATTGCCAGACAAATAAGGACTGTGAGATTCTTACAGGCTGCTGTGAGCAGGAAGATAAAAGGCTTTTTTTAATGTCAGATTCAAATGAAAGTTTTAAACCCTCACCCATATGAGCAGCATTAGGGTCTTCCAACAGTGAATTCAGCCTCTTCCCCAGGAAAGGCTGCTCCCTAGCAAAAATTAACTGAAGAGTTCGCTCGATGAGCTGATAAGCAGACGATTGAGCAGACTGCTCTCTTCTCTGCAATGTGTACCTCAGCGTTTCTCTCCAGTATGTCTCAAAAATTGTGCTGTTTTTGTACTCCGGAGTTGTGATTTCTCCTGGAATAATCCAGGATGGCTGTGGTAGAAAGCCATTTTGGGGGAGCCTCTGGAAATTGTTACAAATAAAATCAAATATACTCAGTGACTTCTTATGCAGGCAATGTTCCCCTCAGCCCAGGGTTTCTACTGAAAAACAGGAGCATGCTACATTTTCAGAAGGTAAGTATCATGCAGTATATCTCACCTGTGTTGTGCTTTAAGAACAGAAGAAAAAAAGAAAAAAATCTTGAAAAAAGAAAATTTACAGTGACTTTCATTAGAGATCTCTATTACCAAAGAGCACAGGATTCATTTTCTTGTCTATTTTCACCCTCCTCTGGGGATGAATGATGATTAAAGGACAGGATAATAAGAAGGGGAGCATGAGAACTTGCTGAGAAGCAGTTAAAAAGGAAAAAAAAAAGAAAGAGAGGGAGAAAGAAAACCAAGTACTTTAGTTAGCTAGTCAAGGTTAGCTTAGCACTGTATCTGCTTTAACTGACATTATGAAAAATTATGGATGGCACAAAAGCAGCTTCACTAATGCTGAACCCTAGGAAATTTGTCTTGACAATTTAGTGAGCTTATTTGTTCTTCTAGGAGGTTTTTAACCTCCCTGTGATGTCTTTTCTCTTCATTTTCCGAATTTTTTTGAGTAAGGTTCCTATACAAAGGTAGCAACATGTTCCTCTTTCGTTGCCTGTTGTGGCTAAGGTAAGAAAGAAAAAACCCTTTTGGAGAAAGAAGGGGTTTGAGACGTAACCGCTCTGTTTTTGGTGCTTACTACCGAACCGGAAGGATTTTTTTGCAAAGGAGAAACCACGGGTTGAAGAGAGCGGCAGATTTCTGCTTCCAAGGAGGGCAGTTCGTGGCTCTGGGTTTTCCCTGCAGACGCGAATCCAGCCGCATCTGCCGTCGGGCGGTGCCGCTCCGAGGCTCCGGCCGGTCCGAAGCGCCGGACCCGCTTGTTCCTCTGCCGTCCCCTCGCCTGACCCCCAACAACTTGGTCAGGACGCGGGTCCTCAGCCACCTACCGCACCCCTGGCAACCTGGGCTTCGGGTCCCCCCCTCCCCGCTCCCTTCCCTGCCTACCCGCAGGGATAACCATGCCCTTCTCCTGCGTTACGAACCCAGGCGTTAAGCCTGTCTGGCGGCGGGTGCGGGCTGGGGGGGTCGCGGAGCATCCCGGCGCAGCCCTGCCCCTCGGGGCTGCCTTGCACCCGGGGCGGCCGCCTCCGCGGGGCGGCGCGGCGGGGCGGCGGGGCCGCGGCCGCCCAGGAGAGGGAGCCCGGTGGCCGCGGCTGCGCCGGGAGCCGCGGGGGCGCGGGGCTGCGCCAGGCGGCGGAGAGGCGGCGCGGAGCGGTGCGGTGCGGTGCGCTGCCCCGGCTGCAGCCCGTCGCCAGCCCCGGGCCTTCCCCGCGCCGGTGAGTACCGCCGCGCTTACCGCTGTGCCGGGACGGGGGGGTCCCGGCCGGTGTGTTTGTGTGTGTCCCCCCCCCCCAGTGTGCTCTGGGGTAACGCTGCTCCCCTGGGGGTCGGGGAAGCCGCGGGTGTCTCGGCCCGCAGCCCGCCTCCTGAGCATCGCCCAGCCCGAAGTTAGGTGCCGGTACTTACTTTCCGCATCAATTAAGTGAACTCAGCTGGGTCGCAGCGCCGAGGCATCACGCAGCACCCCGGGCGTCCCGGAGCTCGGCGGAACTCAAGACCGGGCAAAGTAATCCCGTTTGCGCTAAGCTCCGGAACAGCCGCTCCAGGAGCCCGGCTTCGCCTCTCGCCCCGGCTGCCTTGGCTGGCCGGGACGTTATTCCCCAGGAAGGCGGAAAAACCGGGGAGAGGCTGCCCAGAAGAAGCTGCGCCCGACCGAAGATGTTAGAGGAGGCGAAGGGGGGCTGCTTTTTGCCCGTTGCGTGCCTCCATGCCTGTCTTTCCCTTGTCTTAATCCTTTAGGAAGGAGACGCCGGGCAGACAGACCTTTCCTGGAGGGGCGATGCTGCCGAGCCCTGCCCCGGGCAGAAGAAAGCCTTTGCCGCCGGGACCCGCCGGTACCGGAGATGCGCGGCCCGGGGCAGGCTGCGGGAGAGCGTGAGGAGCTGCCTCCGCCTGCGCTTTTCTGAGAGGGGAAAAAGCATGGTAAAAGCTGGCCCCGATCCTTGGAGCGCAGCCCCGCTGAGCAGGAGGTGGGATTATTCCAGGGTAGTTACGGAGAGCTATAACCTGGCAGCAGAGTGTTAAAGCGACTCGGCCCCGCTGGAAGAGGAACCCGCTGCGGGCACCGCCGGCGTGGCAGCCCGCGTCGTGGCTGTGGGGAGGTCACTCGGGTCCTTCTCCTCCTCTCGCCCTTCTTTCTCCTTCTAGTGAACGACAGAAGAAAGAACCGGTACTCGGCTCTTGCCAGCGTTGGGAATACCGTGCCTTTTGCCTGGGATGATTTGTCCTGACGTGCCGCTTCGACGGGATGTACAAAGTGCGACTGGGACTGATCCGGCCAACAAAGTTTGCAGCGTGATCGGCAGGGGCAGTGGGATGGAGGTAGCTGGGCACACGCCGGTGGGGTCCGTCACGCATGGTCCGACAGCACAGACCTGCTGCTCCCTTGAAAACTAACTCCTGATGGTCAAACTCTGCCGGCTCCTGTTTTTACTTCTCCCCTGCCAATCTGCACTTTCAGGGAAAAAAACACACACACCTGATGCAATGCAGTGTTTTTGTGGTGGTTTTGTGTATAAGATTTGCTATGCAATTCCAAAACTAAAAGAGGAGGAGAGACGGCCCTGCATCCCAGAGCAAACAGAGAATCAGAGGTGAAAGGTAGGAGCCAGCATTTCTCATTTAAATAAAACTAAATAACCTGAGCTACTTCTTACTGAAAACCTTTAAAACACACCTACTGTATGTTTATTTTCTTTGTCTTGGAAGTGTAAAACAGTTTGAAACAAAGTGAAGATTTGCTTTCTGACGCTGCCCAGAAACAGAGAACTGATGCATTTTGTAACAGGAATGTACCGAGGAGGAAGGATGGAGTGTTTCATCAGTGAGACATTTAGGAAACTAGAGAAAAGCACCTCATATAGTATGCTTCAGTAAATAGGAAAGGCTAGTGCAGTGGACTCTGGAAACACTCGATCAATAGCCTATTTAAGTGGGAATATATGCAAGCATGGAAAAGTGATTGCTTTCCTGTCTGTGGGGTATATTTGCAGAGGACAGCAGCAGAACATTTGCAGGTGAGCTGTCTGAATTAGGCCTCTTCATGCTGGGGTGGTGCAGTGTGTTTCTGAAGGGATTGCTTAAAAAAACAGTCTGTGGGGTGGACTGTATTTGTGCATTTTCAGTTCCTGCTCATAAAGCTTTCAGTGGGTTCAGGATGATTCAAAGTCCATCCGGGGGCGAAAGGGCCATGAGAAAGGACCTTTGGTCTCTTTGGTGATGAGTAGTTAATGGACGTCTGATGTCTCTGATCTCTGCAAGGAAAGGAGCTGATGCCGTCATGAAAATCATGATATGATTTTCCCTCAGGAGAAACTATGACTTGGAACGACACCACTATGGACGGGGAAGGGTTGCTGGTGGAAAGGGACTCTTCCTTTCGGATCCTCACGGGCTGCTTCCTCTCGCTGCTGATTCTCTCCACGCTGCTGGGAAACACGCTGGTCTGTGCAGCTGTCATCAGGTTTCGCCACCTCAGGTCCAAGGTGACCAACTTCTTTGTCATCTCCTTGGCCGTGTCAGATCTCTTAGTGGCAGTTTTGGTCATGCCTTGGAAAGCTGTGGCTGAGATCGCCGGTTTCTGGCCTTTTGGTTCGTTTTGCAACATCTGGGTGGCCTTTGATATTATGTGCTCAACAGCCTCCATCTTAAATCTCTGTGTCATTAGTGTGGACAGATACTGGGCCATCTCCAGCCCATTTAGGTACGAGAGAAAAATGACCCCCAAGGCAGCCTTCATCATGATCAGCGTGGCGTGGACTTTGTCCGTGTTGATTTCCTTCATCCCTGTGCAGCTGAACTGGCACAAGGCTACAACCACAAGCCTTTTGGACCTAAATGCCAGCTTACAAGGTATAAGCATGGACAACTGTGATTCTAGCCTAAACAGGATGTATGCCATCTCCTCTTCTCTAATTAGCTTCTATATACCTGTGGCCATCATGATAGTAACTTACACGAGGATATACCGGATTGCTCAGAAGCAAATACGACGCATCTCAGCTTTGGAGAGAGCAGCAGTGCATGCCAAGAACTGCCAGAACACGAGTGGCAACAGAAGCAGTATGGACTGCCAGCAACCAGAGAGCAACTTCAAAATGTCCTTCAAGAGGGAAACAAAGGTTTTAAAGACTTTGTCGGTGATCATGGGCGTCTTTGTGTGCTGCTGGTTGCCATTTTTCGTATTGAACTGCATGATTCCCTTCTGTGAGCCTACCCAACCTTCCAAGGGAGCAGAAGCTTTCTGCATTAATTCCACCACCTTTGATGTTTTTGTTTGGTTTGGATGGGCTAATTCTTCCCTCAACCCCATCATTTATGCCTTCAATGCTGATTTCCGCAAGGCATTTTCGACCCTGCTAGGATGCTACAGGCTCTGCCCTATGTCCAGCAATGCTATAGAGACTGTTAGTATTAACAATAATGGAGCAGTCGTTTTTTCGAGCCAACATGAGCCCAAAGGGTCCAGCCCCAAAGAGTCTAATCTGGTTTATCTGATTCCACATGCAATTATCTGTCCAGAAGAAGAACCTCTCAAAAAGGAAGAAGAGGGTGAACTATCTAAGACCTTGGAGAAAATGTCTCCAGCACTGTCTGGTATCTTGGATTATGAAGCTGATGTTTCTTTGGAAAAGATCAATCCCATTACACAAAATGGGCAGCATAAAACCTGAACAGTAAGGTTTACCCAGCAAGACCTAATAGTGTATATGGTAATAACCTTTAAAAAAAAAAAAAAAAGAAAGATATACAAGATTTTTTGGTAAGAAACTAAGCTCTAGGGAGAAAAACAGATTTACACCAAGCCCAGAATTAATTTTCCTGACATTCAAAGCAAATTTAACATTTTAAACAATAAACAGAAAACGATACTGAAAATTGGTTTAAAAAAAGGATATTAAACTGTACTGTTCATACTGAGGAAAAATTACAAATTTAGATACAGTGCAGTGACAAAGAAAGTATTGCTGCTTCTCTACACAGAGAAACCAATTTATAGCTTAAAATGAGGCAAAAGATAAATGTTAAGTATTTAAAGATTAATGTTTACTAGAAGTTAAAAGATTGCTGTGTCTTGTGCTAGTGGGTGTTAACAGATCCTAATTAAAGACTGAGGGATTGTAAAGGTAGGTAGATGCCTTCTTAAAATTATTTCTGATGAATAATTGAGCCTTATAATGAGAATGGTTATTTTTAAAGCTTTGGGAGGTAATATGTTGATACTGGTTTTATTTATTTATTGTTTTAAATCGATATTTTTCATATGTTATAACAGAACTAGCTTTATTTATGTTATTTAAGATGTCTAAATAATGGGATATTTTTGGAGTGTCATAACTGCATTTTGATCAGTCAACCAGTCAGCACTTTATTACAAGCTCTGATAGTCTGGAGAGGTGAGGAGAATGAAGGAATGTTAAGAAGCTCAGCAAGAAACGAAGGAATCAACAAAACTGATGCTGTATGGAGTTTGTTTGCTTGTGGGCTTTTTTTTTTTTAAAGTGGAATTTCTTTCAAAAGATAGGACCAGCGTTGACTGAGTTGTGAATTCTCTTCCCTTATAGAAATAAAAGAAATTGCTGCTATTTATTTTTAAAAAGTTTCATGTTACAAAGACTTTGCTAGAATGTCAAGTTTGTGGATCTGTAAATACCTTAAATATGACTACAACCTTAAGAAGAATCCAATTTGAGAAGAAAAGCTTCTTAGATAACAATTCTTAGTATATAATGTTTTGTATTTATGTAAGATAAACGGCTTTCTCAGACTTTTCTTATTTCAAGTCTTGGATATCTTTTCTGAACAAACACAATTGGTTATAATGGTAGTAAACATGCCAAACCTCGTTATCATCTGTATTATTGCAGTACCACCAGGATCATGCTCTCTGTCTGCTACTGTACCACGGTCAGAGTTAAAAAGTGAGGTACCTAGTGCTTTACTTTGGAAACTAGGAGGACGTTACATTTTAGTAATTACCATGTCAATAGTCCATTCGATATGGAATAGTGCCTCATTACCATTTTGGATTAAGACATTTCTAAATATGGATGGAACTGCAGCCCCCACCTCAAAAAGTCATGTGAGCTCCAAAAAAGTTGCTAATGTTTAATTAAAAAAACCTGCTACTTTTCCATTGTCCTTCCCTGCTGCTTTCCCTTTGTAATGCCAAAAGCAATCAGTGAACATTAGCAACAGGAACATTGGGTGTTAATATTCAGCAGCATTCAAAGAAAGCTATTTGTTTTCCGAAAATACCCTTTGGAGCAACTTTTTCATAACATATATAAAAAAAAATGTGTTGTCAGAAAAAGAGAACTGAGAAGAAAAAAAATTTAAACTCTAATGAACTATATACATCCTGCATCAGGTCTGTGTATTTATGTATTGTGAATGTTTTCATAATTTTATTGCTTGTATGCTGCTTTCATACATATAATAAAATTATTTTGTGAACAGAAGGTCAAATAAAATGATCTACATTGCATTTATTAAATACATGCTGTTTTTTGGCACTTGTATTGATCGTGTTAAAGGCAAGGACGGTTCCTCTTTTTCCATTTGCCCTTATTTGGGATCATACCCGTAAGGCAGATGGGAATTTTTATTAGAAGCAGGAGAAAGCCCTCTCTCCAGAGAGACCTCTGAGCCCTTGCTCTAAACTAGGATTTGAAAGCAGTAAACACAGTTTGGAAACAACCACACTCTGCTTTAATGTGACTAGTTAAAATATGTAAAGCTCGACTTACTGGTGACTTTTATTTCAATGATTTTTTTTGCCTTGGTGTAACAGGGTAGTGAACTTGGTTTATAGCATGCTTTTATTGTTGCTTTTTTATCTTCTCCCCCCCCCCCCCCCCTTTCCCCCCAAGTTGTGCAATACTTTTCAAAGCTTGATACAGCCCCACTGCTAGTGTCTGGTTTTTGGAACAAAATGAATCATTTCAGAAGCGAGGCGATGGTGCGTGCAGCTGAGTGAGGTTCACCAGTGTCCCTCTGTTCATGGCAGCCCTCTACTTTGTTTTTGCCTGTCAGCAGATTCATTTTGAAATGAAGAAAAAAACCAAACAAACGTGGTCACTTCTGCCTCAAGCATTACCAGTGTGACCCATTCAGCAGCTGGGATCTGAGCTGGTGCACGAGCTGCGGTGATGTCCAGCTCCCCTTCCTTTAGCGCTAACTTCCCTTGGGCAGTGAATGCAGCAGGTCTGACGGCAAGCAGGGAGTCGTGTCTGCCTCCAGGCTTTCTTAGCTCCTTGGGTAAAATTTCCTTGCATGGTGCTGATGCCTGATTTTTTTTTTTTTTTTTGTACTTTTGAAGAATTATTTTACTTTTTAAAATTACACAGGCCAAAGATAAAGTTCTGTGGTTGCCTACTTAAATACATCTGTCTTCAAGAGCTTTTATTCTCCAAACTCCCAGCAGTCTATATAATAGCAAAATACAAAATACATTTAAGGAGATCATGTAAAGCAAGATGCTGTTCTTGTATTAGTTTGTATGAGGATGATTTGTATTCTGAAACAAATGGTTGCTCTAGTGTGACTAGGAGCCATCCCAGGAACTCCCTCCTGAGTTCCAGAGGGACTCTGTGGAGGTTGGTGGGGAAATGCTGCCTGCTACTGCTGCTGGGTGCTTCCATTTGGTGTGACAGGCTCCCTGTTAAAGGCAGGGCAGGAGAGAAGTTTTTCTGAGTGTATTTTACTGTTTTTTTTCTCTACTTCTCTTTAAACTAATTTTTGCTTCTGCCTCCTTTCCCTTACATACATTGTAGAATACCATTAATTTGCCTTGATCCTCATTTACCGATGTACTCAATTTACTCCTTCATTTTCCAGCCTTTCCAGCTCGTTTTTTTTTATCTGCCCTTTCTTCCTTTCTTCCCACTGCTGCTAGAGCTGTTCTGTCACCCGTTTGGATTTATTGGCCCCAATAATCCTTTGCTTGGGAGAAAGTCCAAATTAAAATCCTACCCCCCCAGCACAGCCAAGAGTCCCCTTCCCACAGCCTGCACACAGAAATGTTTCTCTTACCTGTTGCAGAGCCTGGAGACCAGAGTCAGGGGTGACTAGAAGGGACAACAGCATGTGCCTGCTAACTACTACTCTGTTTATGTGCTGAATTAATTGCTCAGGAGCTGTATTACCTGTTCTGCACCCGGTCCCCAGCTGCTCGAAACCAGTGGTCTGCTGAAACTACTGGTCATACCAATGTCAGGAAGCACCCCAGGGACTGGAGACATGCCAGAGCCATGCTGGGCTCTGGTGGAGCTGATAGCAGGGAGTTAACTGGTGAGGTTTGGCCATAGTAACCCTGCGAGTAACCTGCGAGGAGTGCTTACTGTTCCATGCTAGCAGGCAGCATCATCCTCTCTGCTGTTCTGGAGGATGAGAGCAGCAGAAGTTCATTTGCAATAATGTCATCTTTGAGATAACAGCCACTTTGGTGAAACACTTCCCTAGGAATGTTTTTCTCGCCATGTGTTGCAATATGTGGCCGGGCAGAGGCAGAGCCACCAAGAAGCAGCGACGTGTCAGGACACCAGGATGTCACTGCTCCCACCAGGATGGCCACCTTGTCTACCCTGTGGGCACCAGGTGCTTTTCTCCCCACCTTGCCCACCCCCAAGCAGTATTTTCTGCTGTGGAGCGAGCCTTGCTGTGTGCCTTTCCGATGCACCCGCAAATAACCCATGTAACCTTTTTTCCTGCGTTGCTTCCTTGTGACTGAAGGTATTTTTCTATTTGTGGATGGAAGAGGTTAATAATTCACCTGATGGCCTTGATGAAGGAGCTGTTTGCAATGAATGAACCATAATCACTAGATTAAATCTGAATACATTTCTCCCTTCCCTTGGCAAGCATTTTATGCTGATTTGGGTTTTTAACTTAACAAAGCATATAAAAGATAGAGGATGGAAGAGGAAATGCTGTTGCTGATGTACAGTTTTAATAATAGTTATTGGGAGCCAGTCCTGGATTTTTTCAAATCAACAATTTTCAGAAGCACCCAAATCAGATTGAAATCTCAAAAACCTGCTTTGGTTAGTATCTTGAGAGACAGATTATTCCAGTAAATATTTTGGTTTTTTGATATAACGATAGTAGAATATGATCCTAGCGATACCACTTCTGTGGCCACACAATGAATGTTACTTAAAGACTGAGGAAAACAATGGTATCTGTTTCTTAACTTCCGAAAGATTGAAACACATAGTGTAAAATGTTCTTGCACTGTTCTGTTGCAGCAGAGATGGGCTGAGCCAGGCGTTGGGCTCCCACCATGAGCCTTGGATCAGGTCGGTGTTGATCTCCTCTTTGCGAGAGGTTCTGGGCTGCCTGGCTGCCTCCTCAAGCCCTGTGGGGGGCTGCTGGGTTTGCAGGGTGGTGTTCCTTCACCCCAGATCTCAAAGTCAGGGTTACACTTGTGAACACCAGCCTTCCCAGATGGATCTGGAGAGCGCCATGCTGCTGGCCCTGCTGCCCTCCCCAGCCAGGCACAGGTCTTTCCAATGCACCGCCGGAAGCGTGTTTCTACAAATGTAGTTTTGAGGCTGAATGTGTAAATCGAGTATACGATGGCTATTTGCATGTTGGTTGTCTTTACAGTCATGGTCAGAATGAAATGGCAATTTTCTGCCATGCCTGTTTTTATTCTGTTTCTAGGAAAAAACTCTGGGCAATGATACAGGAGAAGGCTGCTGGCCCTGCTGTGCCGATGGACATTGCTTTTCTCTTTTGATTGCTTTCCCTTTTGGTCCCGCCAGGCTGTTCCTCCCTCTTTCCAGGAGGGATGTTCCCATCGGTTCTTTGGTGAAGGAGTTTCCTCAGTGCCTGTATGGGCAGGGGTGGTGGACGGCGCTGGCAGGGCAGTGCAAAGCCTGCTGCCAGTCACTCGGAGCAGCACCACCAGACCTGGGATCCAGGTTGCGCACCGAAATAACGTGACTGACTGGCATCAAAGGCATTGCTTTAGTTTCTGTCCCTCCGGATGGCATTGGTTTCACCCAGGAAGGCAACATGGGGATCAAAGGGATACCCTGGGCCTCGTTCGTCATCACCCTGTGGACCTGGTGAGATGGATGATTTGGTGCAAAAGAGACATAAAAGAGCAAGAGGCAAAGGGGTTCCAGGGTCGGGTGCAGGGGAGCAGCGCTGGGGATGGTGGCACTGGGGAAACCTGTGCCCCAGCTCCCCCGCCACGATCCCGGGCAGCCAGAGGACACGGATGAAGGAAGAGCTCAGGTCCAACCCTGCCCTGGCCAGACCCACGGACCGAACTACCTCCCAGTCCCTGCATCACCACGGGGCTGGCTCTGCGAGGAACGCGGCTTTCGCTTTGGGGCCAGCCTGGGTACCCCGACGCCGGCTGATCTCAGTCCAGCCCGAGAGCACTCAGTACAGCTGGGTGAGATGCTCAGCTGAGGAGTAGGTCTGACTTTGGGCTGTGATTTGACTCAAAAAGAAATGAAAGTTGTAATAATGTCTGTGATAGGGGATTTGTACAGCTATCTTACACTTTCCTTTGCTCCACATAAGTCATACATTTGTTTTTCTCACATCTCCTGTATCTGTTATGTCAGTAGCTTCCCTTTAAATCAGTTGGCTTTTTTCCTGTTTGAAGTGTTCCTACCCAACAGATCTAAAACTGTTTGTGGGATATTTCAAATAACAACAACAAAAAAATATAGAAAAAAGTGTCATTTGAATATATCATCAGAGAGTGTTTTGACATCTTCAAAATTAATTTCTTTATTTTTAATTATCTTTTCAGTTTGCAGTGTTAGATTTTTAAAACTCAGATCAGATCTTTGGTTTGAAAATACTGACAAAGAAGTTAAAAATTAAAAGTAAAATGAAATAGTTTAATATGACTTGCATTAAACAATTCGATTGTTCAAAACTTTTCCTGCTCCCATCCCTTGATTTTCAGATCATTAAATTCCTATTAATTTCACATTTTCCTAAGACAAGTGACTTGAAATCTTGAAAGAAGACACAGAATGAGATAAATATTTGCTTCCCGGATTCTCCTTCCAGTGATGTGAGCAGAGAAGTCAAATATTTCAGTGAACTAAAGTACCATTGCAAAGTTTCTCTTAATTTCAGAGAGAGGAGATTACAGATTCAGACACCAAGACATTTTCCTCAGTTTGTTTTTATTTTCTTTCTTTGTTAATAAAGGAGTTTCTGATAGTATTGCTTTTCCTAATCTTTTCGATGCCATTCTGTGTGAGTACCAACAATTTTACTTTCATATGCACATTCATACACATATACAACATACATTGTTCTCAGTTAGTAGATTCAGAGAGCAGAGGAAAACAAATAGCTCCATGTGCAGTGATGAGAGGTGAACTCAAATTAATATATTTCTTTGCTACAGAAGCAGACCACAGAAGATGAACCAGGCCCGTATTGCCTGCATTAAAAGGACAAACCTGTCAGGACTGATAGATCTTTAATGCCAGCAGTCCTTCATGCATGACCTGGGGCTCAGGAGCACATTTCACCAGCACCACACTGGAAACGGGCTGCGGCTGGCAGGGGCTGCGCAGCAGCCAGCAGTTTGGGAAGTGCAGTTAATTAGAGCTGGTTGTGCTTCACCTGCTTGGGAGAGCATGTGTGCCTGAGAGATGAAACATTCAGAAAATGGTAAAAACATGCTTTGAAATTGCTCAGTAAAAGGTGTTTTAAATAATAATAATAAAAAGATTTAATGATGCTGTTATGTACTTCTTCACTTTCTGGTTTTCTAAAGCTTTAGTAAGAAAGCTATTTCCATAGTGATTTCAAAGTTGTAAACGGTACCATCCAATTTCATTTGCTTTGCTCTTCTGTGGTTGTATTAGACTTTGATACCAATTTGTGTTCTCAGCTGAACAGAGTCTGCTCCAGCAGCTCCTCCAGCCTGCTGACGCCTGCTGAAACCCTGCATCCCACCCTGTCCATTGGGATGTGGGACAACAGTGAAGGGACGTCCCTGGAAATGGCTGCTTTTGAACAGTGGGAAATTATTTTTGAGCAAAAAATTCACTTTTCAAGTTGGTATCCATTTTGTAGGTCTTAAAATGAATCAATTTCCATATTTTTTTTGGTGATTTATTTGCAAACGGTTTGAATTAATTTTCTAAAAAGCAAGACTAAATGGTTTAAAGAACACCAGTATTTTCTAAAAGAGAAAGAATTTAACATTATAATAGTTAACATTTTAGAAACATTTTAATTAAATATCATTAAAACTTTATAAAGTAGGACATTTTAAATGCATTTTGTTCATGCATTCAAAATAATAATTCAATAACATTCTTCAAAATAAGAGAACAATTTCTGATGAGAGAAGTTTAATGCAGAAACTTCCAGCCATATTTCTTTCTTGCTTGAGAGGATAAAATGTAATGATAGGTAGCTTTGTGATAGTATGTAGCACCAGTAAAAGCATTTCCTAGCAAACAGTGTAACCAGTCACATTTAGACATTTAGTCATTCCACTCATGCTATTTAGTCGCACTCATTGTACAATATTTAAAATATTTAAAAAAATAAGTAAGTATGTAGAGGTAACTTCCATCATAATAAGTGTCATTAACTGGTCTTTTGCTGGGAGTCTCACAGACCATGCGAGAATGGAGTCCTGGCCAGGACTTAGAGGGACTTTTACCCCTCTGAGCAGCATTTTCCTACCCAGGCTACAGCACATGAATTCCTGCCCTCTGTGTCTGTCTTGCTGCCTTTTGGCAGAAGCAAATTCCTTCTTCCCCCTTCCCTGTCTTTTATGCATATTCGCTCCCTTCTGCCTCTTTTCCCTTTACTTATTAGGATAAAGTAAATTGTGGGAATCTGGTTTGAACTGACACAGGGAACAGTTTTTTTACTATAACACCACAAGATCCTGTCTGTAACTCAGCCATGGTCTAAGCTTTACTCGGATCCTTTTGACGTCCCCTGCACACACACACGTGCATGGACGCAGCGTCCCAGGCAGCTCGTCTGTTGGGACCTCCGCACTCACAGTCCCGAGGTGAATGATGCACATCTTGAAGTGGGATGGGGAGAGCTCCAGCCAGTGTATTGACTGAGTCATTCTCAAGAAAAGGCTAAAAAATCGACGAGCTTATACCCTTTTGGTGGTGGCAGTATACTTAACCCTTGAAATAGGGCTCCTCAAGTACTGCCAAGCACCTGTCTTTCCCAGATCGAAAAATATTTTCAACAATTGATTTTATTTTGCAATATTTACTCAGCTCTAATGTGCAAACACACATATCTCCTACATTTAATTTAAGTAAAGACCCAGCTGCATGATAAAAGCATGTAGAAGATAAAGTATAGTTATCAATCCTGACAGCCAGGAAAAAACCCTGTCAGCAAAGGGCTGGATTCCCACCCCCTTGACACAAATGTAAACCAGGGCAACCACATGGAAACTGTGCTGCCCTGATGCCGTGTGAGCAAGGAGTCAGAATGGGGTCTCACCCAGCCGCAGTGCTGCGCTCCGGTCTGCAGTACGCATGCATTTCCACTCCGAAAACAACACAATAAAAGAAACACTTTACATGCCATGGGCTGCAATCAATGGAGCGTTCAATATTTCAGTCACTTTCTTTTTCAAAATGACTGGTGATTCCTCTCCACCCCCATTCGCTGGCTGTGCTCAAAGTTAAATGTAGGAAAGAGTCACCAGTAAAAGCCTCTGGGATTTATAGTGCAGCCAAACTGTTGCAGAGAGGGATGCGTGGGGTGGGATGGCTGAGGAGAAAATGCACTTTTCCTTAAAATGGAAGGGCTTCTGTGCTATTTTATTTTATTTTATTTTACTTTACTGCTTTCCCTTGCTCACAGCTGACAAAATAATTTCTGAAAGCTACTTTCGTATGTGCTTTATGTAATATTTTAAAACTATTAACACCTGTAGATAATGAAGGCACCAGCTTGCTTGTTAAGGTCTGACCCAGGTGCTCCAGAAGTGATGCCTGAGAAATGCTGTGGATGAACCTGGAGACACTGAGCTGAGGAGGAGGGTAACTTTGCGAAGGAGGACCTTCCTTTCTCATAAGCTGTTTCTGGCCTCTGAAACGAGGATTTCCCTTCCTAGGGCTGAAAGTCTCATTTATTGCAAAGGACTCCCTTATTTTGAGTGTATTGTTGGGTTTTTCCCCTCCTCACTCAACTGACTGGAACTGGGAAATTTGGCATCATCTTGTAATGTTGCTTCTTTTGACAGCAACAAGTAGATGTTTAGTTGTATCCATAAATCAAGTGCCCTAAACAGACTGTAATTGTTTCAACAGTTAAGTTAATCAAAATGCCCCTTATATTTTCATTCCTTAAGGAAAAGAAAGGAATGACATGTAATGCTGCAGAGTTGTTTCTCAGTCTTGAAGTAGTCTCTCAGGCACATGTGAGATAGTCTGCAATGATGCACAGTCACAGCATGGGTTGTCGCTTTGTGTTTAGTGCATGGAAAAACTGTACAAGAAAAATATATAGATTAATAGGCCTCATGATACACAGTCCTATTCACCACAGACAGATCTGGGGATATTCACAGTGCTAAGACATACTTAAATATTACTATTTCTGTGCTTGTTTTTCAAGCCAGCATCCTGCGATAAATGTACAATCTTTTACTTGGGATGCCAGGGAGGACACAGTTACCGTTTGTTACCGCAGGGTGTAATGCCATTACAAACTTTAATTCCAGCTTGTTCCAATCTATCACATCTGTCTCAGTGGGAAGCTGAGATGGGAGGAACATGCGCGAGGGGGTTTTAGTGCTGCTTTCGTGTCATTATCATTTGTCAATCTTGGAGGAGCCATCACTCCTGTTATCACAGCAGTCCTGGGCACGGAGTTTCGGGGGACACTGCTGTTAGGTTTGCTATGAGGGCATCATTGTATTGCTCCCTGATTCGTCTTCATTACAGCTGTCACATTGTGCCCCACGCTGGCATCCCAAACGACTTCTGCTTCCTCTGTTCCTTTCTGAAATCAGCCTCTCCTGTAAAAAAACAAGAATCGCCTGTAACTGTCCCTCAATGAGCAATTTCTGGGGGCAGGGTCAGCTAATCTGGAATGCTCCATTTGGAGTAGATGGAGACATTCCCACCCACGCAGCTGGTATGTGATGACTGACAACGTGGGTGCTACCAAAGCAACCGCTCTGCGGTCCCGTGGTACCTCCCATCAGCGGAGCTCAAGGGGCAGCTTTTCATCATTGGCAAGAAATCATTGCTCTGACCACTGCTGCTGACATTAATGGGACTGCCCAGGCGAGCGGGCGCTTCTCTGGTGGGCAGAGACAGCCCGGGCTGGCCAGGGTGGTTTTGCTTTAGAAAAACGTGGCAATTTCAGGAGACAAATATTACTGATCCGATCCCACACTCACTGCAACTGGACATGGAGCCATTGGGATGCTCAGCAAGCCTTCTGCATGACTGATGGAGGGGGCTCCCACAGCCCCGGCTGCCCAAATTGCCTCCCTATGTTATGTCCCTCTCTGCAGCTTAGGAGCTACAGCAGGAGCCGATGCTGGAATTTCAGTAGGAGCGTTGATTTTATTCATGCTACAGCCAAAATTAGGCCACCAATGCTGCCAAGAGGCATGCTTTTTTGGTTTGATACACGGAAAATGCATTTTTAATGCTGTAAGTGCTGTTCTCTACCATAGGACTCCCATGTGATACATAACTGCAGTCAGAGCCTTGCAGTAAAACAACACTTGCTTCCAACGAGGACAGTGAAAAATACAACAAATATTTTTTTTTCATTAAAACTGAAAAATATTACTTTTAACTGGCCAGCATCTGACCTTTCTCAGATCTCAGCTGCCAAGTAGTAATTCTGTCTTGTGAGCTAGAATTGGAGCAAGAAAAATTTTCTAATTGAAACCAATGTTTACCACTGCAGGAAAATTTGTGTGTCTACACATGGACACCAACCTTCAGCTAAAGTTGAGAAACATTTAGAACAGGTTGTTTTTTTTTTTCCTTTCATCCTGGTCATGCTGTGAACTGCTCCCTAATTGTAGAAAAGATTTGTGATTAAAAGTGCAAGCTTCATGAATCTGAATTCTGAGCTGGGCAGAACAGATTTAATACTGAAAACCACCCCCCAAAAAATCCCAGACATCCTCCCCACCAATACAGAACTCACTGTGAGGTAGAAACAAACCTATTTGATTCTTGGACATCTGTGATTCCTTTCAGTCATCCCTATGAGGATAAGATAATAGTTGCAAAAAAATTTGGGAAGAGGATTAAAGATGATTTTCCTGCATGAATATCCACTGTGCTCTAGATGGGAGAGAAATTCTTGCCTTGGGTTACCCCACAAAATAAACCTTTCGGGGTTTTGGACAGTTGCCAACCCTTATACAGAGTCATTAGGAAGCAAGTGGAGCACTGCATTTATCTTTGCTTTCTCCATGTGAACTGGGAGTTGGGATCAAAGGTATTGGGGTGCTTGCATGAGAAAGGAGAGCAAAAACTTGGTGGTGATTTTAGGTCCTAGTTGCCAGCTCTTGACGTAGCCTGCTGCTTCTCACTCAGTCTGGGTTGCAGTTTCTCACCAAGTCACGCTGGTGAGAAAGTTTTCCAGTCCCAGAAATTTTCTGATTGTAAAAGCTACCTGGTTAACATCTAGAAAAAGGAGTCATTGCAGGGAATTAATGAACCACCTGAAAAATAGTCATATCAAATTATGATGTTTACTGGAAAACAATGAGTTAAGCAAAATCTAAGCAATAAAGTGTTCACTTTATTGTGCCTGTTGTTCTCCTCAGCCATGTGCAGCAGGAGGGAGCCGGATCTGGCCGTGCCACTGTCACGACACAGCACACTAAAGCTGTTCCTTCACTCCTGTCTCATGGCAGGGGTTGGGAGTAGCTCTGCTGTGTGGGATCTGTGTGGAGTGCATCTGGTTAACTTGACTATCTGTGTCATTTGGAACAAGATTAGAAACAAGGCTCAGGCAATCCCTGCTCTGCCTGGGAGCACTTTCTGATCAGCAAGTTTAGGGAAAGAGACGGTGCCAGATGAGCAGCTACTTAATTTCTGATGCATCCTAAGGCACGCAGAAAGTGGGGTACATGCTTACAAGAAACTGGACAACTGGTCTTTTTCTGGATTAATGTGAAAGGTGTTTTCAGGAGAGAAACACAGAGGTATGAATCCTCTTGAGCTTTGAGAGCTTCTGTTTCAGATCTTCATAAGTTTATTGCTTTTTTCCATGTGGGAGCATGGTACATATCTGCATTCATTTGAGACAGGAGGCCCTGTCTTAGAGCAATTGTACACTTGAAATTCTCCCATCAAGCAAAATGCAATTGGTTTCTTCCCGTTTCCTGCTTAGCAGAATTAATGTTCCCTCCCGTGGGGATGCATTAGCAGGGAAGAGACTATACACATAGGGAAGAAATGCTGGAGTCACTCAGGGACAAATGTTGATCTATTACAGCTGAATAAATCCACAGTAATATAATTTATTCCCTGGGATTTGCATTAGATTTATGCTGGCATATATGAGATCGCAAAGTTCTGCACGCATTGTCCCCCAGCTGATTAGCACAATGTGATTCGGATGAAATTCCAGACCACCTTAAGACTGTCTGATGTTTCCCTCAGAAGACCCTTTTTTCAGTTGCTTATCTCTTTGCTGAGCTTCAGCCGTTTGGATAGAGATTTTTCTATGCTGGATATGTGCCTCAGGCAAATCGACAAACTTTTAAAGTGTCAGTCACAACAGTGAAGTCAATGCAGCATAAAAGAACAGGAGAAAAGGAAACTTGTGTTTCGCACATGAAAATTTACGGCTGTTGTGAGGAGAAGCTCAAAGGTTGCTGTGCTTTGGAGTGAGGGCAGACAGTTCTGCAGGTGGCTGGTGCTGGTGATGCCTTCTGTTGGATTTTGCTATTCTGTCAGGGAAAAATAGGCCTGAACTTCAGCAATTTAAGTGTTTCTGGAACCACCTCACTTTTTGTGTGTGCTCAGGAGTGTGTTGAGCACCTCTGATGGATGGATGTCCACCAAGTGTGCTCCTTCTCCTTCCATCTGGAACTGGGCTCACCTCCACTGAACTTTTGAGTATGACTTAAGACAAGGTCTGCAGAGGCAGAGGAGGATTTTCCCTGCCTTGACTATGATGGTACCACAGGTGAGAGGAGAAGCGGTGTCCATCCTGTGCATTTAAAACCCCATTTTGATCCTCCCAGAGAGGTCTGTACCTCCCTACCTGAGACATTTCAGTTTAAACATGAGAGACAAAAACTGCTGTTCTTGCAGCAGCATCACCTTATTGCATGAGTAGTTTAACAGAAATGAGTTAAGGTATTTTTCACTTGTTATTAGAAAAGGTGGAAAAACAGGGCTGAGAAGGTTTCCTGCCCAGAGAAGGCTGTCCAGCTAGACAAGGCACCTGTTAGTGAATGGTACAGAAAAGCTACAGGCAAGTGGGGAACAGTGGTGAGGATGGGAGCTGGGAACCCAGGACCCTCCACTCCCAGCCCCACTGTGTTGGCTGTGAAGCTGGGTTTTCCCCACCAATATTAAGGATTTATTATTAGACAATAACAAAGAGGGAGAGGTTTCATTTTCAATTTTTTTTTGTCTTTAATAAAAGGATACATCAGAGTGTCAGAAAGGGAAGATATTGCTTATGGCTTGCTTCTGTGTGTGTGTTTAATTGACAGCTGTGCTCAGGGTGATTCCAGTATTGCCATCCAGGAAATGAAACCAGCAGAAGTCTTTCCTATTAAAGCTGACACAGCTTGAGAGGACTTAAACAACAAAACTAAAAAGGAAAATGTACAGCTGGAGCTTCCATTCACTTTGAGGCAAAAGATGGGGGAGAGGCATGAAGGATTTGGCAAGTCTGAAAAAAGGAGTAGTGTCCCACTCATAACATCCTGCTGGCAGCAAAGATCAACGCTGGTGAGTTGCTGTTCCCACCCGTGATGCCCAAACCTAACTCCAGAAGGCTTCCTTGGGCACCAGCTTGGGGGCAACAGTCCCCACAAGGTTGTCAGCCTGCATTGCTGGAATTCACACCAATTTTGCCTCATACTAACAACATATCCAACTCATGTTCTGAACCCACCATGCAGAGAGTTTCTGTGGTCTGGTTTCAGGCACCGCATATGCCTGCTTTGAAGCAGGAATTGCTTGCCGCAGCTTTGCAGGATTGTGTTTTCTTGCAAAATGTTGTACATTTAAAATAATCTGTGATATTAAAAAAAAAAAAATCTCCTCTCTATGTTACTAGTCTCTCTGAACAGAAATTTTGATGATAAAGTCTGTACGAAATGGTCTGAAATAAAAGCAAGCTGCATTCCAGCTCTATGTTCCAATTAGATGTGGCCTTTTTGAGGTATTAAAAAGAGTGTGGAGAGGGGGGGAGAATTGTTGAAATTAATTTTTATGCCTATAGGCATCATAGTTACATTTTTTTTCTTAGCTGACTGAAAAAAGCACTTAAGTGACCCTATTTTCCTAATGCTCCCGTCAACTTTCCAAACCCAAGCTTAAGGAAAGCAACTAGATTGCTGATATTTATCTGAGCCTAAAGAAGCAGAATCCCTTCCAATTCTTGCATCACAGGAACTGAGAGGCAGCAAAAACATGGCAGATCTATAATTTGGTTTTACTGACACGCTCAGGCAATGAGTGTGACATCTTGCAGGATACTTACAGGATCAAAGGAAGATTTTTATTACCAGAACTGAAAGACAAATCCAGAGTTCCTTTACATGATTCATTTCCATTTCAAGTATCCAGGTCTTTTGATGGAGCTGATAGGAAGGGAGAAGGACAAGAATTGCTTAGACTGAGGATCTGAGTTTGTCCAAAAGAATCCAGAAATGAATCAAGCTACAGTTTTCATTTTCTGGAGCATCTCAGAAGGAATGGACACATCAGTGCTTTTGTCTCTAGCTCCTTAAAAGTATTTCTTTTATTTTACTGATGTCCCCACTTTCATCCTGACCAATTTCTCCAGTGCTTGAAGCTTTCTAGAGAGAGGAGAGAAAGCCTGGGAGATCTACGCCACTGCCACATGTCTCAGGGTGACCTCATGTAATGGTCCGACCACCCCAAACATGATTTCTTCTTTAGACACTCAGGAGGTATCCCTTCCTGCTGGGGTCTAAGCCTGCTCTCCCAGCTGACAACTAATAACTGCAGCAACCAGTTCCTCTCTGCCTGGGCTAATGGCTAGTGTTGATAGGCTTATTTTCCCCTAAAGCTTATGGAAAGCTTGGACAAAGAGAAATAAACCATCTAGGCTCATGGAAAAGCTGCAGTCTCTAAGGGAGAGAAGGAAAAGGAGGGAGAGGACAAAACTAGCCTTCGTATTTCTCTGGGTCACATTCATTCACTCACATTTTCTGCACCTACACTATTTCTTCCTGCAATGAGCCACCCACTCGTCCACTTCCCTGCTGTGGAACAGGAATACTCCGGATCAGCCAGAGCAAGCAGAGCCCCAGCCATTTCCTGCAGGGAGCAATGGGATGTGTTCATCTATGTATGGGTGGCCTTGTGCTTTATCAAGAAAAGCATTTCCCATCAGCTGGAGTGAATGGCCAAGTCCCATCCTGACCTGTGGGCAGCTGAGCAAGGCTGCAACAGCTACAGAAGATCCTGCTTCTGGGTAACATGGGTGAAACACAAAACCTTCGACATCTCCCTGGTCACTGCACCAGTGGGCACAGCCTTGGGGTTGTTTACACCTTGCTGTCGTGCCCGTGTTGGTGCATGGAGCTGTCAGTGGCTTTACATACCTTGGGTAGAGCTGACAGGCTCCAGATGGTCGGCATGGTACCCTACAGAAGAGTCAAATCATAATTAAAAAAAGCCACATGACTGATTTTGAAAGTAATAAGATAATGTTGCCATAACACGAGGGACCTGGGATCAGAAAAGCAATCACTTTTGGATAAGTCGTTCAGCCATTTAGCCTTCTTAGCATCTGAGAAATCCCCTGTAATGGACTCGTGGTTATATAGTACCACGCTGTCTGTGAAGCAGACACTAATAATGTCATTGTTTTATCCCTCTTCATTCTGCTGTCAGTTAACCACTGTTTTCTCTGTTAGATAATAATAAAGCTGATGTGCATTTTCCTGTGTTCAGATATATTGCTCTCTAAATGAGAGGAAATAATTTCAGTTTAACGTCAGGCTTCATTGAAGGAAGAAATGAACATGAAAAGCAAGTACCCCCTTGAAATATTTGTTCCAAAAGCAAAATTTATTACTGCATACTGCATGCCCATTTTTCACAAGTGTTTTCTACAGTCATGGTGAATTACGTATAAATTGTCACAGCTCCATTGGCTTTAATAGCACTGCACTTACAACTAGCACCTCATGTTGAAACAACCCTTTGGAATGAATGACATTTAAGTATGAGTGTGAATATTGAGAAATCACAAACCGAACCTTTTTGCTGAGGCCTATGAATATTAGCTTGCTACCACATCTCTTGTCACTCTTCACCTAATTTCCTAAAAAAGGGAAGATCTGCCGTGAGCTTGCTGCATTGCCTACCTGCCCAAGCAAACAGCGTTATCTCCCTTTCCATATTGTATTATCCATCATCTGATTTTATTGTCTTTTATCCTTTTAACAGCATTGCTACAGCGTGTGGGTGCGAATGAGGAGAAAGTGCCAGCTCGGACCTGGGAGACTGGCTCTGCTACCTCTGTGCAGGAGCTGCTGCAGCTCCATTTGTCCCCTGCTACTCTACTGCTTCTGCCCCGGCCCAGGGGTGCTCAGGGGGAATATCAGACCGTCAGGAAGAGGACAGTGAATGTCACAGGCAGGGTTTCATCCTGCCAGGTGCATGAGTGGTTGTCTAATGCCTGTCTGTGCTCGTTTTCTTGCTTCCAGCACAGAGCAGTACCTCTCACTGCACTAGCTTTCAGGGAGAAGGAAACGTGAAGGGTTATACTTGTTCTCAGTTACTGCAAATAGGTTGCATAGGCAGCACTGTATTCAGAATTTCAATCTGTATTTTCACTGTCCTTGTTATACTTTTGCATGTCCAAGTTCCCTAAACTTGCCTAACAAGGCACTGTGTGCACCTCTGATTTCAGTTTGAATTATCTTTCACTTTACTATATTTATTATCTATTATTCAGATAGCAACAGATAACTCTTCAGGGGCTTTTAAAAAAATGAAGAAAAATGAATTCTCTGATTGGAATCAGTTGCTTGTTGGTTGTTTGTTTCTTCAAGAAATGGTTGTTTTCATATTTGAAATATAAATCTTATCATAGCATATGTAGACTATGGTAAACATCTAAAGAAAAAGGCAAGTAGCTTCTGGTTGAGCACAAGCAATAAAACAAGTTTCAAGTTTAGCATCCTATTTTCTGCAATGTGTTTCTGCCCTTCACACACACTGTAATCCATCCTGGGGGTTGAGTAAGGCATTGGCTGAATGCTCAAAGAACCATAGAAGGGAATATTTCACCATGGAATAGTCCAGGACCTCTATTGTGAGATGTATTTAACACAGCCTGCCAGGAGACAAGGAGGTCAGGTAGGGCCACAGGCTTGATTTGCTTCCAAGATACTCTTTTCTGAAGCCTTTTCTTCAGCTCGTAAGGCAGACATGTCTGATGGACAACTGTCCTCAGACAGGACCAAGAGCTTGAAAAACTAAATAGGATGTCTGCTGGAAAATATACTCGACAAAAGCAGCAATTTGTCTCTGGAACAATTTGGTGTTTGCAGTGAAGTCCACTTTGTCCTGGAAACCAGAGTAAAAGAGAGGAAAGGGTGAATAATAGACGAGAGGTATCCTTCCACGTATGTCGACATAGGATGGGGCTCAGACTATATGCTTAAGATGCAGGAAATAACAGCATACAGTGAAGGCATTCAGCAGAAAGAGAGAATTAGTTTAAGCTCCCCCCCCCCAATTTTTTAAAAAAGGGTCACAGACAGTGTATCTTTATAGTATCATGGAGAGAAATTAGAAAATAGCCTGAACGCAAAGGATACTGAGACTGTAATGTGTGAGTCACAGGAACTCAATCACAAGCCCGAGAGGCAGAAAGTGAGCTCAGATTTTTCAGTCAACCGCTCCAGGCAGGAATGAATCAGGCAAACAGACATATGATGATGCTCGTTCCAGAGAGGAACTGGAAAATTTGCAGTGGGAGAAGAGCAGCCAGCATGTGAGCTGGGTGGCCATGCAGAGCACCAGGAGATCTCAGCCCAGGGCTGCTTGCCAAGGGAAGCTACGGAGAGGTGTCTGAGGGCAGATTTCTAACTGCTCCAGCCCCCACCGTGCTCTCATTAGGAGGGCTGAGATAAAATCTTCATCCAGATGTAACTCTTGTTGCTCTGGCCCTACTACAGTGTCATTTAGCCTATCTTGTAAATAAAAAAAAAGAGCATTCTTGTATTGTCTTATTACTTGATCCATGCTTGCTTTGCTCTGGATCTTTCATCATTGACTTTAGAGCTGATTTACTTTGTGGCTCTTTCAGATTTGGCACTGGAAATGTACAGCAGGAGATCAGCGAGGCTCATTGAAACACCCGGCCCCGGTGCTGCACCTCTGGCAGCACCTCGGCGATGTGCAACTGCTGCGCGGCTGCTTTGCAAACCAGGACCTTGCACCCTGCCTGGTGCTACACAAAGGAGGCTGGGGGTGGATTGGTGATTCAAGTGCAGGAACTATTATATACATTGTTTAGGAAAGACTGTAATAGAGGGGGCTACTTTGGGAAAATAAAAGGTTGGAGACGCACACGAGTGCGGAGAGCTGCTTGGCATGCCCCTGCGCTTGCTTTGCCGCAGAATTTGGGGAGGTTTGTGCGTGGGGAAGTCACGAGCCTGCGCTCCTGGCAGGAGGGACTGGCTGTTAGGTGACGTGATGGGAGAAATTTTCGGAGCAGCATCCTGGAGCAGCTGCAGTGAGTCTCTTGCCACCTTCACCTCCCAGCAGGCTGAACACCTCTCTGTGTGCATGGGAACGGGGTTAAAAGGAGAGCTCCAAGCTAAAGGAGTCAGACCCACAGCTTCCCAAGAAGGTTTAGAAGTGTTCCCTGCTATTTGAAGAAGATAAAGTCATTAACACACAGTGCACCGGGGTGCAGCAGGGAATGTGCCTCTCTCCCTGGCCAAATTAGACCTCCCATACCGTGAGGCTGGGTGGAGAGAGCTCTGCAAGGACTTCAAGTGAAATGAAAACCTCTGTTTCAGTCTAGAATTTGCTCCCAGGGCTCAGTGCTGGTGGCCAAGGAAGCCCTGGCAGGCTCCGTTCTCACTGATTGGCAGCATGGAAAGGTCCAGCCTCACCTCCGAAGGCAGCAACTTGCTCTTCTGCTTCTCCAGAGGAATTGGGTGAAAGCAGAATCACAGCTGTGTTACTGCTGAACCACAGAGAAAACTTGTTAACATGAAGCAAATGCTTTAAGCCTAACCCCTTTCAAAATTTTCCCCAGCATCAAAGCCCTTTTAAAGTAAAGGTTTCCTTTTTGTTTTTGGTTTTTTTTTTTCCCTTTCTCTCTTTTTAAGTGGTTCAAAGAGAATATGCTGCGTTATGTAACTCCTGCTATTTTTTCAAATATTAAAAGCCATGAGGCAAAGCTATCCTGTTGAGTCAGGACTGGATAGAGGTGGCTCTGGATTAGGTGGTCCCTGGGCTGGGAGGTGGATGTGGCACCCAAATCTTAGGCTACTGATGGTGATAGATGCTCTCTCCTGGGCTCTGACCCAAACCCCTGGTGCTGTAGGAGTTGAGGCATTTTCTGCTCCTTCCCCATCTGCTCCTTCCTTCTGCCAACATCCTCTCTAATAAAGATGTACTAAACACAGCTGGATGGGCTAAGGGTGGTCTCAGCAGTCGATGTTTTTCCTCTTATATCTGCAAAACAAACATAAAAAATATAATTTCTTATGTATGCTGCCCCTACCTCTTTGGAAATTTTTATGAGATTCCAGGCTCTGTGTCTGGATGAAGAAGTTCTCCTCCCACAGAAAATGTAAAGATAAACGATTTGATTATAAAAGCACGAATTCTTATTTGGTGTGAATATTCTCCTGAAATAGAAGAGAGAATTATAAAACCTTTTGTCTTATAAAACGGAGCTCTTTCACAAAAAGAAGAAAGAGCGTTAACTCATTCAAAAGGCTCGGGATTGTTTTTTAAGTATGTCATGGAAAGCATTTGGAAAGCATGCAGCAAAATGCGAAATCCCTGAAATCTGAGCATTTTTGAATATCCCTGAAAATAGAGAAAGTGGGTCTGGTTTTGTGAGATTTTCAGTGGAAGGTGGTGTATTCCAAGCAATGTTTTCACAGGACATTTTCTGACCTGTTTATGTGTCAGTGTGGCTACTTGTCCAGAGTGAAAATTCAAAGCAAAAGTAAAACCTCCAGAAATTTAATATATATTTAAAAATATAGGGAAAAAGCCAAAACTGAAAAGTAAAAAAAAAGATAATTTTGCAGCTTCAGAGTAGCATAAGATTAAAGTAGGTTTTATCACTTTAGATAATATCTAGGTTACTAATGCATCATATATAAAAAGTGAGCTATTTTAGAAGTAACCTGAAGGCTTGTTAGTGAGAGTTTCTTTCAGTCCCTTCCTGAATAACAACATTTCCCCCATTCAGCTCCTTTGCTTATGTTGCCCAAATGTATTAAGTCTTATCAGCCAGATGAAGGAGGGTCCACAGAGCTTGCAAAGATCACCTTTGCTTTCCTATCCCCAAAGCTCTGTTCTTCATCAGCTGCTCTTCCTCCGCTGTGCATGCACACAGCTTCCCTCCCCACTCCCTTCCCTGCAACGGAGACTTAAAATGTCTGTATTTTCCTTTACCACAAGGGCGCTCTGCTGTTGTGCTCAGCGTGCTAACAGGGGCAGTTTGTCATGACATTTTCGCTGGAAAATCCCATTGTCAGATGTAGCTATCACAGAGGATCACTCTCTCTCCGGGGCTTGAATAACTGCTGATGAACTCCGGGACCTCTGCGGCAGCTCTGCTTGGCGTGCACGCATCTCTGACCTCTCCCACGCACAGGCATCTTCCATTAAATTAATGCCCAGGCTTTGCTTTAATCATGTTAGCAAACCCACAGAGCGGCTGGAGCGGTGTGTTTGACTGCTCGGATCAGTGAGGGCACAGAACAACATCCAGCCACATCCCCATCACTTCTTGGGTTATATTCCAAGGCTGATTAAAGCATTTGTTGAAGAGGACTCAGCTCAGACAAAAACCAGGGCTTTTGGTGGCATAGATCATTAAAATCTGGACAAGACACAGTTCTGTCAGGGCTAACTAATTTCTAAAAAAATTCAGTTGCAGTGATTCCTGAAAGTATCCAGTGCGATTTTGTCCACTTTAACTGAACAGCCATGTATGTAAAATATGTTATTTCTCAGAACTCAGAAAATCTTGAGGAAAAATTTCATTGTAACATATCTTTTTATTGTCCTTTTCAGCACAGTTTTCTAAGGACCTGTCTAAAAATTTATCCTTTTATCCACCAGCTCCCTGCAGCCCCTCCTGGGCTGAAATAACAGTCTTTTTACAGTGTACGTCATTCAGTGCAAAGCAGCTTGGGGCAAGAAGGGAGAAAATATCCTGTACCTATCACCTTTGAAAGAGAATTTGAGGTAGAAGGCAGTTAACTGATCGTACAGAAATTCAGCAGAACAGGAGAAATCCTCCATACTAATTGTTGGATCTTTACTAAGCAATGAGAGCCAGATCTTTCCTTTTCTGTTTTGCTCATATAACGAAACCTAACACAGCCCACCACTAAGATAAAGTACATGATTGCCACTGATTTAAGCAGTGAGCTAACGGCAGACATTTTACCCTTCTTAAACTGCAGCTACATGAATTTTCTTTAGAGGTCTAGGATCCATGACAGATCCAGCAGGATCTTGCTTAAGCTGTGATGATACAAAGAAATTGGAGCCTGTTGGTAGGCATGCATGTATGTGTGAGGTTGTAATCAAATATTCAAAGCTGCCAATAATGAGTGATGCCAATGACAGCAATGATGTAACTGAAGTGACAGTGTAAAAATGAGTCCTGCGATCTTACACATACAAATTAAAGCTAAGCTGCATCCTAACAACTTTCATGAAGTTGCTTTGATGCATATTTTATTTTTTCCACTAAATAAAATGACATGTACTCTTTTGCCTGCAATTCCCTAGCCCTTCCCGTGAAGTCTTTCAGGATGTCTTTTCTCAGAAAGTTCTCCTGAGTAAGTCAACACACAAATGAAAGCATGAATTAATATGTCAGCAGACTTGTTGACAGACTTGATGGGCGGTTCGCAGGGAAATAACAATTCGGTAACAGAGGAGTCATCATGTAGAAAGATGCCATCCCAGGAGCATTTTGTGTCTGATGAGCGTTTGGACGTGTTCCTCAACAGCACACTTAATGGCAGAGCCATGAGGTTGCCATTACTATCAATGACTCTGGTGTGCCTAATCCCCAGGCACTGGTCCACACACTCAAGGCATCTTGGCTACACAGAACTGCCCAGATATTTGTGAATTGCCACTTTACTGTTATTAGCCTGCCATGCCTGGTCATTCTCTGAATTTATATTGCAAGGTTGATTCACTTGATTTACACAACTGTGTAATTGAAAGTCTGCTAATGATTTCCTTGCCCAGAAGCAGCACTGCCTTGCTCTACATCCCCTGCCTGACATTAGCTGACAGAGGGGATCTCATACTCGCTACCGGCAACTCCCCAGAAGATGTATTTGCAAAGACATTGAGTGTACCCACTCCTTTGCAGAAACTTGGTTACTGTGTGACCCACATGAATTAAGGAGCAAACTCGCTCATGTTCCTTTATCTCACCCTGTATTGATGGCTATGGCACTGCTTCTACAGAAAGGTAGTATAATTGCTGTAAGTGGTTATGTTACTAACCAGACTGCCTTGTGTGGAGTGATGCTATCCGATTTCAATATTGCAACACAGACTGATTTTGTACATTTTATTTTTAAGGCAAAGTGCAGCCAAAAATGTTTCAAGAATGAAATGTTGCTACTGCAAAAGAACCAGCTGGCTGGGGCAAGGCAGCTCCTGGGGCAAGGCAGCTCCTGGGAGCCACCCTGGTGTAAGTGCTCATGGTGAGGCTTGCAATCAGGGTGCTGTGGGTCGCAGGACAGGGGAATCACCATGCTGCTCTCCAGCCTTTTCCAGCCAGGGCCACGAGGAAGCCAACAGGCTCTGGTGCCCTGCGCAGCCCCGCCTGGGCCCCCATCCACGCACCCTGTGCCAGCTGGCCACAGAGATGCATTTTGGCTCAGCCCCCCGGTCCTTGCCTGAGCTGTGCTGCCGGAGTGTTATGCCCAAACCTGTGCCTTGACCTTACGGCTTGATTTGAAGTTGCCCTATCACTATGCACTTGCCTGGGGCTCTGGACTGTGGCTGACCCTGGCTGTGGCCACTGGACCCACTCAGTTCCCCTGGGGGGCTGCATCCCTTAGTGGGGGCTGCTGCCCTGCTGTCACCCTCGGTCCTGCTTGCCCGTCCCTTGCAGAGCAGACTTCTCTGTCCCCTCCTTGACTCTGCCATCCACACCAGCTGCAGCCAGTGCAGTGATGAACCCAACCCTCAAATCCTGGAGCAAGAAAGGGGGAATAATAATAGTTGTTTTCCAAATACATAGTTCCCCTTAAGTGCAACTTTTTCCTCTGCACATATGGCTGGAAGAGATGGCTATGGAAATCTATGAGAAAGCACAGGTTAGAAATGTGTTGGTCCTGAAACATGTTAGTTTATAGCCAGGAAGAATAAGATCTCCAGCCCTTGTCTTGGTGACACTGTTCTTGGCAAGAAAAATATGCAAATCAAAACCGCTGTTTTAAAAATCTGGCCCCATGAAGGAGAAAGGAAAGAGAGATGCAGAGAAAGCGCACAGCTACAAAACTGGGAAAATGTGATTTTCTGGGCTTTGGGAAACTTAACACCTTGTCCAAAGCATTTGGATGTCCCTACCTCATCCAAAGTGTGTTACATGGCTGGGTGATCCAGCAGCACAGAAATGTGCTGTCAGTGATATAAAAGCATTGCCTGAGCTAGCAGAAGGCGTTTACAGTGTGTCTGTGAGCCATAAATCAGGAGGATACACTCAGGTAACAGCACTGGCCAGACTGCAGGGTCTGGAGGCTGTTCCCCTAGAGCTGCCTAAACTGTGGTTAGAGAAGCTAACAAGGCAGGAGAAATGATGCTTTGGACTGTGATTTTCTATGCTTTGCACCTTTGGGAGAAATACAAATAACTTGTGCTTTGCCAGCAAGCAAGAGAGAAGAAAGGTGCTTTAATATGAGATTAGAATATAAAGGGAAAATGAGGAAATTGAGAACTGTGAAAAGTGAGGGAAGCAAAGGGGGCATTGCTGCAATGAGTTTTGGCTGGAGATGGGGAAAAAAAGTCTCATGGAAAATTGCTCCAAATAAAAATGCTGTCGTCTTCTGCACCAGCAGTACTGAGCGAGTCTCTGACTGTTTTGAAGAAACCAAAATAGGTTTCTTCTTCTATTTCTTTTCCTTTGACATGCCAGCCAAAGGCTTGGAAGATTTTCATGAAGGCCTTTGCTCCCAATGAGGCTGGCAGGCGTCTGCCAAGCTGGCTGGCGGGGGCTGATGGCAGACCCACCTCCTCCTCCTCCCTCGCACCCCACTGAAGCCTTCCTCCACCCGCTCTGCTCTCGCTGCCAGCTCCTCTCCCTCCCTGGGGCTTGTCAGCTCCCTTCCTTCTCCATGGGCAGAGTGTGAGATTGAGAAGATCCTCCCAGGCAAGCAGCCCAGGAAACGTCGCAGAAGAACACCAACATTTTTTCCAGTAGAACTGAACATTTCAGGCAATGTTGCCAAGAAAAAGCCCCAAACCCAACAAACCAGGGGTCTTACCAGAATTGTTTGCTCAAAAGAAAGAATTCTTGACCCAATGAAGACTGCCAGGTGAAATGGTGTGAGGGGATGGGAGGCCAACTGGGAGACGTGCAGAGAAGGTCCACCAGGATGGTCAGGAGAGAAGAGAAAGCCTGCTGAAAGGCAGTTGTGCTTCCATTCCCGACATGAGTGCTGAGGGGAGTTGGGAGAGATGTCTATGAATGCATTAGGGAATAAATACCCTGGAAGGGCAGGGGGGAAAGCAGTTTATCTGAAAAGGGCAACTCACAAAGAAGCTGGTACACAGAGGTCACGGGGGAATTTCAGCAGGAAATGACAAGGTCTCACCCTTGGGATGCTGTGGCTCTGGGGCAGCTTGCCTCCTCCCGAGGTGTAACGTGAGCGGGAGAGACACACATGAGGGGTCCGAGTGCATCTCAGCAGCTCCATCAGGTCGTGGAAGTGGCTGCACATCGTTTGTGCCTGGAGCAGCAGCTGAGCTCAATGACTCGGGACGTCCCTTTTAATGCCATGTGCCTGTATTAGCTCAGCTTTCACGTTTTTTCACTAGTGCCCATCTGTTTGTTTCCTTAAGCAATGGAAATAATTTTCACCTTGGGTGAAACTTGCTAATGGCAAGAAAAGAAAAAGAAAGCAATGTAAGAAAAATACTGACACCATCACTGTCAGAAATGTTTCACTTTTTTCCCCAAAGCCACTACAAATCCACTCTGAGTCTATTTTACATTCACTTTTGAAACATCTGCATTGAGAAACTGTGTTTCAGCTCAGCTCTGTCATCTCATCCATTACGTGCAAACCATTTACTTACTTAAAATCTTAACATAAAATAACTTTGTTTCATCATAGTTAGAACCCTTTTCCTGGAACTGACACATGGATTCTTTATTTTGGGAAGAAGTGAACATGATGGAAAGGCACAAAGCAATGCCTGATCAGTGAGCAGCGGATCAGAAACTTCTCTTTGTATCATGCTACATGAACAAAGGGATGCTGGAAGGTGGGAAGCTGCTGGCAGTGGGGAATAATTTCACAAAACATTCACTTAAGCAACAGTCGTTGAGAACAGGAATTTTGACAAGAATTCCAAAGGAATTTTGTGCTTATAGGAATATCAAGAATATTCAGTTTTCATTGTTGATTATAATTAGAATTTTGGAGAAGTTGTTCAACTTTGTGCATTTCATTGCTTATGACCTAGCTAACAGTTTTCAAATACTAAGCCACTGCCTCAGTCGTAAACTGATATTAAACACAGGCAGATGCTGTCTGAAAGCCCTTTCTGTTTAAATCCCTGATAAATGGCCATTTCAGTAGATCAGTGGTTTTATTTCTGTCCTCAGTAGTCACATCTGTATGTGGAAGGAAACCCATTCCATAGCTGCCCACCTAGCTGGTAGCCTGGGTCAGAAGGGGAGCCACTGGGCAGGTCACGGAGACTGAACTATTTTATCCCCTAAATAGAAAGATGGCGGTGGAGTTGCTGGGGAGGTATGTGAGAACTTGCCCTGCTGTGTCTGTGGTATTGCCACCTTAGAGAAAAAGGATCTTCTGTCTCATTATGAAAAGGGAAAAAACCATTAGCATTATCCCCAAAGCTCATTCATCTGTTTTAAGTTCTCACAGTCAATTCTTTTCTGCTGTCAATCTACTTATAGCTCTCCCTGAGGAAGAATTAAGGACTGAAATACTCCTCAAATAACACTGGGACACGCCTCAAATAATAAAGGGACAGAGAAAGAGCAAGGGCAAACTGTACCATGGAGACAGGGCTGCTTAAAACTCAAAACATCTTGAAAACAAGAAGTGCTGGAATTCGGAATGAAAACCGTTTGGGGGGCGGGGGATAAAAAGAAAATATGAAAAGTGTGTTTTGTAAACATTTTTTGTTCAAGAATTGTGCTTCAGGTCTGGTTAGAGTTGTTTGCAGTTCTCTGTTTTTATATTGGTCTCATATTTTTTTTCACTGTTTCAATCACCAAGTGTCGTGGTTTAACCCCAGCCAGCAACTAAGCACCACGCAGCTGCTCACTCACTCCCCCCACCCCCAGTGGGATGGGGGAGAAAATCAGGAAAAGAAGTAAAACTCGTGGGTTGAGATAAGGAGGGTTTAATAGAACAGAAAAGAAGAAACTAATAATGATAATGCTAACACTAATAAAATGACAACAGTAGTAATAAAAGGATTGGAATGTACAAACGATGCGCAGGGCAATTGCTCACCACCCGCCGACCGACACCCAGCCAGTCCCCGAGCGGCGATTCCCTGCCCCCACTTCCCAGTTCCTAAACTAGATGGGACGTCCCATGGTATGGAATACACCGTTGGCCAGTTTGGGTCAGCTGCCCTGGCTGTGTCCTGTGCCAACTCCTTGTGCCCCTCCAGCTTTCTCTCTGGCTGGGCATGAGAAGCTGAAAAATCCTTGACTTTAGTCTAAACACTACTGAGCAACAACTGAAAACATCAGTGTTATCAACATTCTTCTCCTACTGAACTCAAAACACAGCACTGTACCAGCTACTAGGAAGACAGTTAACTCTATCCCAGCTGAAACCAGGACACCAAATACGACATGAAAAGGTGTTAGCGTGACTTTATGAATTCAGCATGAAATACAATACTATTCCAAACTGTCCATAATGATGATATTTTAGGTTTATACCACTTCTTGAATACCTAGTGGAGGCATTTTTAATTTTTTCAATTTTCAAATAAATTGAAAATAATTTTTTCAAACAATAAACACAATTAAGATATGCTGAACACTTTTCCCACTTACACACAGATGTAATGGTCCTCACTTCCAGTCACTACACCTCTTAAGACTTCTAACTGACCCTGGTGAGTAACTGAGCTCTGAAAATTGTAAGCTTCTGGACAAACTTGAAATTTCAGACCAGGAAAAACTCTGAGCATCCCAGCCTGCTTTTACTGTCATTAGAGCTAAAGTGGAAGGAGCTGGAGCAGCAGCAGTCCCCTGATCTTGGCTTGGAGGGTGGATCCTTCTGTGTCCTTACCAGCATGGGTCCTTGCATATTTGAAACCTTACATCTCATTAAAGTAGTAGAAAACTTGTAATGAAAATTTGGGTGGCATATATACATTTTTTTTTTTTTATAGCTCAAACTTGATTATCACTTGTTACAAACAGGCTCGTAACTTTATATACCTAACGTAAGTGAAAATGAAACCATCTGTTGAATGGCTTCCCACTATGGAATAACAGATGCATAAAACATGTGCCATAAATGGTGCTGGTGGCTTTGAACCTACTGTGGGAGGCCAGATTGTTTTCAGCCTTCTCCCACACTGATAGATTACCCTGTGTGTATCGCTCAAGTGGCATGTTCCACTTTTTGTTTAGCATGAGGCAGAACTGAGTAAACTGATAGCTATTATACAGACTTAAGATGCAGAGTTCAGCATCTACTGGACTTCATCTTTAACACAGCACCCAGTGGTTTCTGAATCTAGCTCAGCTCTAGCTGAGCTAAGTAAGTGATTTTTCAGCCCAAAGTGTTTGAGGACTCCTGACAGCTTTGCAGTAGAGCTATTAACTCCTGTGCTTCAATTTTGAAATGTACACACCATATACTGTTAAAGTTACTTCTTGCACGTATTTCACAACAGTTGTGCAAATGATAGGTTGAAAACCGAGAGTGAAATTTTACCTTTTAGCTTGAAATATATACTAGGATTCCTGTGCTTCAGGAGACAAATGTTCGTCTTCACACAAACCAGCCTGCAAGATAAAGAATATAAAAAAGATACCAGTATGTATTGGAACTGTTGCTCGAGGGGTCTCTAAAGGCTGTAACTGCTGGTAGCCCTGTAATGGGGAGAGAGTGTCTTTGTGACTGGACCTTCATGTTGGCTTTGCTGGTGATGGGCAGAGTGTGCATCAGACTAACCCAGGTTTTGTTTAACGACAGTTCTGATAAGCATGCACAAAGATACAGAGAGGGTAATCTTACTTTTTTTTTTTCATTATAGCTAGACCCATACTTTGATTTCATCTCCTACTCTTCCGGCTTTGTCCTGGAATTGTTCCATTTGACACCTGCCATTTTTGAAAGAGCTTTTGTTTCTACTGCTTTCAGCAGGCTGGAAATGCATTAACTGAAATGCCCATCAGGTAATTCAGCTTTGGAAGTGTGAGTACAAACCACAACATTTCAGGGTTATTTTAACAGTTCTGCTTGTCCTTTCCCTTCTTTGACAACATATAATAGGGAGGCTAGAGAACAACCAGCCTCTGGTTTATCTCAGTGGAGTCTTAGTTCTCTCATTATCTTGCACAATCAATCCTTGAACAAATTTAGTTTAATGACATTTTTTGTTGGAATAGACAAGTATTTCTCAAGCGCTCCATAATAGGACTTCTTTGAACATATATCACTTCTCCAGTCTCCTCATCCTTTCTTCTGCTCCTTTGTTCCTCAGTGAAAGTACTATTTGCTCTAAAGCATTTCTTTTCACTAGTTACAGACATGCAGAAATTCAGATAATATTATTTCTTTTAAAGAAACTTATAGGGTTTTAAAAATATGTGACTACATGTAAGCAAGTTCTTTGAAGATAATTTTTGGTCTGCTGAGGCTCATAAAAATCACTGAATATTTATAACAACCACCACAACAAAAGGAAAGAAGAAAGATATCAAGTATAGACTAGAGAAACTGCTTTAAAAAGATCTTCATCGCTTTGGGAAATGACTTTGAATGCAGTTGTCACAGAAGCCTCCGGGAATTAGGTGCTCAAATTCCATTAAACATCATAAGAACGTAATCATCTCATCACCTTGGTCTCCTAAGTAGATCCAAGCTATGCTCTGAAAATTGTTACAGAAAGAAGTATTTAGAAATTAATGATTTGCATCTCTTTTAAAAAGACAGGATCATTTGACTTTCTCCTCTTTGGGAGGATCAATTGTAGTTTTGGTTTGCAATGAAGAGCTTCATGAAACACAGCAGGGCAACACTGCCTCCATTCCTGTCTGCAAATTCTGTTTGGGAAGAATTTAAGGATTTTTACATTTGTCTCGGATTTCTCAATGGAAGCCCAGGTGAAATGCTGAGAAGGAGTGCAGAGGGGCTGCAGTGTGTCCAGGGTCCGGTATAGATCTAAGCTACTTGGCTTGTGAAATAGGTGAGGGAATGATGTGGGAGCAACCAGCTGGCAAAAAAGGAAGTTCTGCAAGAAGGGTGATAACAAGCAATGGATCTAGTGAAAGCCAATCATGGGTCTCACTGTTATAATCATTTTGGAATAAATCACAGTCTGAAAAGACCAAGTCATCACACCAGTACAAAAATCTGTTCTTGTATAGACATAAAATTGGCAGAATCATGCCTATAGTTTGCTCCTGATCCTGAACTCTCCAAAAGAAATGAACTGGCTTTCTGAATGGAGCTTGTCACTGTGCCAGCTCATCAGCCTGGCTAAATTAATTCATTAATTACATTACAAATATGATTTGGATGGAAGAAAAAAACACAGAAAAATTAGGTTTTGATTTAAAAATTGCACCCCATTTGACCCTTTAACAATGCATTCATGAATTTTTTTCATTTAGGGATGACTCCTTCCTTTAAAAATATATTTAAGTTAATATCTAAATGCAATGTTTTTCACAAAAAAGCCTTTGGGTTTTTCATTAGAAAAATGTCAGAACAATTTTTTTTTTTAGTTTTGAAATTCCTGTCTCTGGGTTTCTTAGCCAAACCAAGTCAATGAATTTGTCTCTCATACTTGTGAATGCTTTCAGTTGATGTAAATGGTGTTTTTTTTTCTTGGAGTTGCTGTAATGCTGAGTGGCAAATCTTGCACAACATGGTCTTCATCTGATGGGTTAGGCAATTAATCATTAGTTCATCAGTTTCACCTTCCAAGTTCCCACACGTAATTTCCTCTAAAGAACATTGGTAAGTTTTGAGGTAATTTGGAAAGTCTTTGCAAGTCAAGTTGGGTTGTAACCCCATCTAAAAAGCATAAAGGACTTTGGATTTGTGCTAGCAGAATTTCGAACTTCACCTGGACAGCAAATAAATGAAGGAATAAATGAAGGAAAATTGAGGGGAAAACCAAAAACAACTTCAATATTTTTAATCAAAAAGATACTTCACTAAGAAACCAAACTCTAAAGATTTATTTGTTTGTGCCAGAATTACTTGACAGAAGCCGTGTACTAAATGCTGCCAAAGTGGAAAGCTGAGGATCTTATACGGCAGTGAATCATTTATACAGCATCCCAGAGCTTGACCATTTCCTATTAACTGTTGATGTATGGACTATATTCCTCATGGCCTTGGCTTTTCTTGGTACCTGCAATGCACTTAAAGTCCAAGCAGACTGTTGTGAATGCCAGTTACGCCACAGAACATGCCTGAAACTTGTTACTCTGTGCTGTAGCAAGCTCAAGGTCCAACATCATCACACTATCTCCAAAATGAAACTGAGGTCCACAACACCTACTGCACTTTCCTGAATATTATTATCTTTTTCTAAAACACAGTAGAAAAAGCTCTGCATGATTTTAGATTTTGGTTTTAATTTTTTTCCCAAGACACAAATGTACGATTAGTTGCTTTGAAGAATATCCAAATGAAGACATGCTCATGAATCTATGGCTGCTCTGGATTTATGGTTGAAGCAATGCTGCCTGCAGGGGTTTATAGCACCAAGAGGTGCAACACCTGGAACCCCGTGCTTTGAAAGGTCAGTCTGTTCTGAGGACAGGTGTGCTCCAGACTTCTGGCCACTGCGGGAGGGGAAGAGCAGAACTGATCCATCGTCATAGGGTCCTAGGTCACAGCTGCTGTGTAACACAATTATTTGAACATTTGAAATGTCTCTGGGTGGCAGGGCTGGGAAAAAAAGATAAAAAATCAAGGAAATCGTTGATAGCAAACAAGAGGCAATACCAAGCACCAGTCCCCTCATTGAAAGTCAACCTCTGCAGGAGACTGGGTAGATGGTGCTCTAGAGATGCTCTTTGTCTGGGCTGACTAGCTGAGACAAAAGGGTATTTGTCATAGTTGTCTAAAATAAGACAAAATAAATGCCTCTCTGCTGTTTAGTTGACTTCTGTTTTGCTTGTTCTCATCATTTTGTGACAAATTACATGATGCCAGGCATTTCTTTCAAAGCTCAGTACTTACAGTCATGCAAATATATCAGGTTTGGCTTCCTAATAATCCTCTGACCTTTGTGGCTGCAAAGAATAAACAAACAAGATCTCCAAAAGATCAGGATCATATCTATATATGTATAGATGATAACAGAACAATTCTATTAATCTTCTATTTTGGACTTGCAAAAGGCTGGTATTTGAAATCTTAATGACTGTGTCCACTTGTAAACTTTCAAACCAGGGTTTAAATGCTTTTGGTGATCAGCTTTGTACCATATATTCAAAGAATCTGAAACCTTTCCCATGAAAGTTAAGGGAAGCTTTGAAAACTAATTTAGTGGAAGTTTTTAACTTTAGATTAAGATATTTAATATTCAGAAAGTACATTCTCTAAAAATCGTTCCTTGAATTAGAAAGGGAGAAGGAGCAGTCTCCTATTTACCCTTCTGTAGGTCGGTCCCCATGTAATAGGCATTATCCTTTTCACAATTTCAAATTATTTCTTTTTCATCCTTTCCTCTTCATCCCTGTCACTGAATTCATTATTCATTTTACTGACACATCTACTAAGTGAGCTAAGCCCTATTATGATTAACTTCAAAATATGCTAATCAAAAAACCTACAGTATAAATATTTAAATTTCAGATTTTAGTAAATCTACCTTATCAAAAGTAAAAGGAAAGAAAATGAAGCAACAGAGCACATGTATTATGTATACTATTATTATAGGAATGTATGAGAAAGCCTCCACAGAAAAGCCTCAATTTTTGAATTTTTTTCTTTTTTAAATAACAGTTCTGTTGAGAAACGTTATTGCAGTGAGTAGGTAGGCAGCCTATACCTACGCAGTGATGGTAATTAGAGTGGTGCCTCGTCGTTCTGACAGGCAGCATTGCTATCAATCGGTCCATCTGATCAGCTGGATTCAGCCCAGCAATATTTTCACACTGAACAGTCAATTTCTTTAAAAATATTTAATTGTATCTGCATTTGGGTGACTCTCACCATACTTTTGATCAATTCAACAAGGACCAGAGCCAGTTCTAATACCCACAAGCCACATCAGAGTGTGTTTCCCTCTTCCAACGTGTGGTTATGAAGAGGGGGAGGGACCGTCAGCAGCACATGTAGTCCCATGCAGGTACCGCTGTGCATCGTGTGGGTCAGAGGATGGAACGGCTAAAACCTGTCAGGGAGCCAGAGAAAAGCCTTGTCAGAAGGGGAAGAGAAGCAACAGCTTCCTGAAACATCCTCCTGAAGATGCTTATCTTGGCCTTCATACGCTGATGTGGCCAGCATTGTGCTGGAAGGAAACATCGCTCTCCCAGCCATGTGTGCATGCTTTAAGAAGTACTGGGTAGGGGAGAAATATCTCCGTTGAAAAGATGCAGTCTTTGGTGTATTTGTTTGTTTGTTTGCTTCTGCCTCCACAGCTTCCCATAGTTCGATATTCAAATGTCAATTGATTTAACAGTCCATGACCTACAGCTTCTGTTTATAGGGTACTTTGTGAGTTGCTCATCAGCAATAAACTTAAATTCCCTTGATCCATGGCTGAGAAGAGACTAACTTCTGACTTCTGTGTTTAATTTCATCTTTTGCCGTTCCAAAGGGTTTGGGGCCCTCTTGCATTGCCAGTGAACAGACAGAAAGGAGGAAGAAGAGGCTGTCACATCGCTTGAGTATTTGTCCTGACTCTAAAAGAGAAAATTTCTATAGGAAGAGGAGCTCTGTGTCCCTTGCTGTTGACAAACAGATGGAAAATCTGTAGCTACTAGAAAAGTTTCATTTGCAGTGGATTACTTCTTTGAAAGCCCTTAGGAACTACCATTACTGTGCACACATTCATAATTGATTAATGGGACAGTTTTCAATGGTCTTTTGGTCTGATATATCCACAAAAGCCTGAAATATGTGAATTCATGCAAGGCCAAATTTTCAGCCTTTTCCAGGATGGTTTCACTTAAAAGGTAGAAACATCAGCTTCCTGAAGCTGTCCCAGGGTATCCGTACACCTAAGTTTATCCCATTTTAAAAACACAAAGGTTGCCATGAATCTTTTCCAGGATATATTCTGTACCTTATACTGTACCTATATTCTCCACTGAATAATTTTTCTATAACATTACAAGATTGTGCAAGAATAAAGAACTGTGTATCTCATGCGGTATATTTTTTATATGTGACATTAGAGATTCTTACATGTCTATCTGAAATCATCAAAAACATTAAAAGGAAACCAAAATCCACTCTGATTTTATTTTCTAGAAGTATTTCTACAATCAAGAACTACATTTTAAAAGCCACTAAGTAGCTAGATCAAAGCAGAAACATGATATGGAGTGCTGTTAATGTTACTTTGCTTTTTCTAATAATATTCATTCTTATTGGTCTAAATCTTTTCACACCACATGAAAGAGCACAGGATCCCACATCCCTACCAACCTGAAATAAAAATATGCACAGTATGAAAATATCAGCAATCAATAATTCACAAACTGGCTTCCAGCAGCGGCTATCCAAACTTATCATACTGCCCGAGGACAATTTCCTGCTGAAAACCCAGTCTGAAACAAGCAATTAAGTGAACGAGTGATGATAATGTGCTTTGAAAGTTAAGCCAGGGGTTATTAAATGTCTGTGGGTAATAAACAGAATTATAAGTATTTAGGAAACAAAGCACAACTCCGAACACAACCAGAGCATAGTATATCATTAGCTGTTGTAAGCAAAAGACATTCATTTGTGGGACAAGATAATGGCTGGACGTGAGAAAATGTCTGTTCAATTAAGTGCTGTTTTCTCCACTCTTTAAAATGCCTCCCCGTAAGCTAAGTGCTGTATTATAAGCATTTAACATGCTTGATGATACATTTATACATTTCATAATTCAAACTTGCTTCCATGCCCTCAAAAGTGTCTTCAGCAAATGCTATTTTGAAAGAGACAGCTTAACAAGAAGAAAATTTGCATCTTTTAAAAATGAGCTTACTCCTATGCCACATGGATCATGGCAAAATTTGACTGGGAGAAGCCCTTGGGAGTTGAACTAGAACATATCAGCTCACATTTTGAACCATTCACTTGCACCATATTTTCAGACAATAAAGGATAATAATTCAAGATTTAAACTTTGATGGCTTCAATTGCTTAGCAACAGATTCAGCAAACTCAGATTGTTTCAACTATGAAATTGAAAGAACTGTTGGGATCTGGAAAACAAATGATATATTAATCTAGCTAATTTCAATATTTCTTTTGCTTTAATTGCAGAGTAGCAGATTAGGTAAACTCCAGGAAAAACAGTCATTGTAGGCTGAAAAAGCAAAGTGATTTGGCTTTTAAGGAAGCTGTCAGCAAACATTTCTGTTTTGGAATATCATAGAATCATAGAATGGTTTGGGCTGGGAGGGACCTTAAAGCTCATCTAGTTCCACCCCCCTGCCATGGGCAGGGACACCTTCCACCAGACCAGGTTGCTCAAAGCCCCATCCAACCTGGCCTTGAACACTGCCAGGGATGGGGCATCCACAGCCTCTCTGGGCAACCTGTTCCAGTGCCTCACCACTCTCACAGTGAAGAATTTCTTCCTCATATCTAATTTAAATCTACCCTTTTTCAGTTTAAGGCTGATACCCCTTGTCCTGTTGCTACATGCCCTTGTAAAAAGTCCCTCTCCAGGTTTCTCGTAGACTCCCTTCAGGTACTGGAAGGCTGCTATAACGTCTCCCCAGAGCCTTCTCTTCTCCAGGCTGAACAACCCCAACTGTCTCACCCTGTCCTCATAGAAGAGGTGCTCCAGCCCTCTGGTCATCTTTGTGGCCCACCTCTGGACTCACTCCAACAGGTCCCTGTCCTTATACACAGGCAATAGCACAGAGTTCTCAGGAAATAATCTTCAGAGCTTAGTGTAGCTCTGCAGAGCACAAGGTTTGAATCAACAGGTCCTCATTGTTGTCAAACAGATCTCCTGATTAGTGTTAAAAAAAAAAAAATATCTATTTCATGCCACTAGATAGAGTCAGTTGAAGCCTGGGGATTTTTGCTATAAATATTGATACACCCCTGCAATCGCTATTCTGACTCATTCGCTTTCTCTTTCCTGTTCCCCTCTTTGGCTTCAGTTTTCACGCTAATGTTACACTTCTTACTCACCAAGTGGCAGAGTCACTGCTGCCTTTAGCACAACTTCAAAAGCCTTCCTTTCAAATCTTTGGAGAGAAAGCACAGTCTGACAGATCACCTTTTATTTATCCTGTCTGCTTAGGAAACCATCTGCCTAGGAAGCAAGGCTTGTGTTGAGGCAGCACCTGTGCCGCAAGCCTGGGGAGGAGCTCCTCCCATCCTAATGGGGGGTCTGGTTGCCACTGGGCTTGTTGAAAGTGTTCCCGTTCCCTCTGCTCCTCCTGCCCCTCTGCAACCTCATGCAAATGCTGCTGGAATGGCTGAATAGAAAGGTTTCCACGTGGCACACTTTGTCTTTTCTTTTTCTCTCTTAAATAAACAGGTTGCTCCAAAAAGGGTCAAAAGCAAATCCCAAAGAAGCCACGAGAGCTTTCCCAGTGGCGTTGGATCAGGATAAAGCACTGTGAAAGGCACATTTTTAAAGGCAGGTACAGTCACCCTGCTTGTCACTAGAGGATGAGCCAGTTGAGCATGCAAAGCATGGAAGAGTATCACCAGCTCTTTGGGTAAAGGGGTGCACGGATTTTGAAGGATTTTGTGGCTGACCTCTAGCTATGTTTGGAGGTTTGCAAAACCAATGTCCATTCACTTCTCTTTTCCAAATTTAAATTTAAGCCTGCAGGTTTTCAAGGTGCTTCAGCTAAAATCATGGTTATGCAGGATATACAAATTACTGATCCTGGTTTTCCACCTTCCTTCGAGTCTGATTCCAGATTTGCTGAAGTAACTTCTCACTTCAGTGGTTTTTGAACCGATTTCTTCAACAGTTTTCAACCATGACAATACTATCACTTTGCATTTAGAAATACTTCATTTTATTTACAGTGTTTTTTGATGGACTTTCTTCAAGGAAATCCCAGATGGACTATATCACCTATTTTTTCCTTTTATTCATTAACCAGGTGACATTACTGGTTTGAGCAAACAGTGTTCTCCTGTAGATAGCTATTCTGTTTCATTTGTAACTCATTGTGATCTCCTAGCAGTTTTATTATTTTATCTCTTTTTATATTTTCAATCAAATTCCTGGTAAACTAAGTCAAACTCGTTAGTTAAAAATTCCTGTAATCAAGGTTCTGACCTTCAAAAGAAGGCTCCAGATGTTGGGTACAGTTTCCAGTTTCAGCATTTTTATTGACATTGTCATTAACTCCTTTTCAAGATCCTTCAGATCTCTTGCATGAATAATGTCTGATCTAATGACCATTGCCTGGTCTTTAACCAATTCATATTAGCCACTGCCCCAGGCCTTTTTAGTCTATTACCTTGCTTCAATTTGTAAATAAAAAGAAAGGACAGTCTTGTCTATATTTGACATGTTATTGTCTGCTCTTGAAATGTAGAAAGAGTTTAAAAATAAAGAAAGAGCCTCTCCAAAATGAGATGTTAAGATATTCAAACAGAGCTGACAATTGAATCAAGTGTTCACAGTCTTGCAAGCATGAAAAGTTTTCCTCCCCAAAATGTAAATTACTGGTCTATGTAGGCTGTGCTGGTTCAGGCTTGGGAAACTTTTTTAGTCTTACCTGAACATTTCCCCTTGATCCCTGGCTTCAGGTGAATTTATGATAAACTTGTTGCTTTGTGCTAAGTACCACTCCTGCCTCACACTAATTCCTTTATCATTAATTGACCCGCTCTTGAATCCTCACCCTCCAGCCCTGTGCATTAAATTGCAGTAACCTTATTTCTACACCTTTCTGCCTCTAGCCTGGAAACAGCCCAACCCAGACTGTTTTGATGGGCATTATGCTGGAAAAACAATGCCGAGCTTCTCTATTACATTTCCCAGTCTCCTCATATTGTTGACTGCACATTGGTTGATCACCCTTGGGCTGTGAGCACCCAAACACACAGGGTGATGGTGTCTGCCCCAGCTTGGCCGGTGGCTAGCAGCGGTTGTCACCTCTTCTCTGGGCATCTCTGCAGGGAGGGCAGAAGACCCAATGTCTGCTGCTCCCCGGGGGACTCCAGGCAAACAGAGAGGAGGCAGCGAAGGGAGGAAACTAGAGGGCATCTGGGCAGGCGCCTGCCCTGCTCTTGCCCTTGTTTTCCCTGCCTCTTGGCTAAAAATAGAGATACCAGTCTCCAGAGCTGTCAGTCTAACATCCTCCACCCTCATGAAAGTAACTTTTAAAAAGTGACACGGATCGAACATGTAAAATGCTTTTTAATTTTCATGTAAATTCCATCTTTGCTCTCCTGAGTCTGGAGGTGTCCAAAATTTGAGAAGCAGAAAATAGAAGGCTTTAAAAGAAACATTAAGCTATTTGCTAGCTTCTCTGTATAAAGAGCATTTAAATGTGCAGTATTCTGAGTCTTTAAATACCACAAATTGGGTTTTATATTCTCATTTTTTTAAGCTTTGCCCATGATTCGTATCTCAATAAATTGAGCTCTGTTTGTTGTCTGAGCACTTTTAATTTCTGTGAGTGCCATCTTTGTAACAGGCAGCCCTATCATTTCTCTGTGTTTGCCAACTGATCAGTTAATTACTGGTCCTGGCCCTCAGCACACAGGGTTATGCCACCCAGCTGAGGTTTGAGCTGGAAGATTTGCTGCAATATTGTTTATTTCACTGTGTTTTAAGAGGAAAGGAACTGGGCACTGTAGGACATGAAGATATTAATTGATGTCCCTTTTTCATCTGTCCATGTAGCAGTTAGATCCTGTAATGTCCTCTCCCTGTCTGACCCCATGGCTGCCAGCTGTGGCGTTGCTGCAGCAAAACTGCTGTTCCTGCAGGGATGCCTTAGAGGAGATCCAAGAGACCTCAGCAATGTTTAGCACTTGATTCACATATTTCTGGTTAAAAAAAATTAATTGCATGGGAGAGCTAAAAGCCTCTGTAGAGCAAGGCAGAGCCAGGCAGTAGTACCATGTATGTCTGCAGGCAGACCAGCAAAGAGTTGCCAGACTTATTAGAGGTGCCTCTCAGAAGCTTATTTTCCAGGTTTCCAAAAATGGAAATGAAAATACATCCTTTTATAATGTCTGAAAGATTTTCTTTTATCCTTAAGTATACCCCACTGTGCACACACACTTTGCCTAGGTCCACTGGGAAATGGAGTTACAAATACAGTGCCCTTAACCATGCTTAATTTTTGGTCCTGGCTTAGAGAAATATTGAAATAGGATTAACGTTGCTTCCAGTCAACCAAGGATCTGGTTCATACAATGCAATTGTTGAATAATGCTGAGGAGGTGAAACTATTTATGTCCTCAGAAGGCTGAAACAAAGAGGTGGAGTAGACTAGCCCTTGTGTTTTATTAAGGGATAAACTAGGGAACAGTGAGCTAAGCAAGAAGAGTGTGCAAGCTGACGTGTGAATTGCTTTGTCATGGGGAAAGTCCCACGGATGTTTCAGTTGACAGGTATCAGCTGATATGTCGTGATGTTTTGGAATTTTTCCTTTTGCTCTCCAATCATTGAATACAGAAGGAATTTTTTCTTAGAAATTTCTTCCTGGTTTTTCAGTGAGCCTGGGTTCACAGAGACGATACGGGAATTTTGATGTGATAGGTCAGCTTTGGGGCTATTACAGTGTGAAAATGAGGCTGGTGAATTGATTCAGAGAGATTGCTCCACCTTTCTCCAACATAACAGCTGATGTGCAGCTTGTTTTTTACCTCATTCTGAATACTGGGGGTCTCCTCTGAGGCTTTCATGTTATCTAAGGAGGCTTTGAAACGAAAAGGTGTTTCAGTGAATTTTGTCTTTTTCTGGCTGCAAACTGCCAGCCAGAAGATCACTCCAGATCTGTGTGGTTTTGCTCTTTGCCTACATTAATCAAATGATTTCTGTGAATAGTGCTTGGTTTGTGACATGCTATAAGTAGTTCATAATCCTTAACTGATGTATGATATCAGGTGGCAAAACATTACTCCTTTTATTGCACATTATAGTCATATAGTGTATTTTTCTTACTTGAATGGATTTATAAATATGCAGAAAATCTTTCCTGGGGAATATCATACCATCCTAATTTTATTTTTGTTGAATGATGTCCAATCTCTGTTTAAAATTCCCTGTTCTGATGGGTATTCCAGCTGGCAAACTAGAACAGTCACAGTAAATTCATTTCAAAGTGCAAATTAATATTTGCCAAGATGCACTCACTCTCTTTGCAGCATTCAATCAGCTCTCCCTAAAGCATAATGGGTGGAGAGACTGAAATGGATGAGATACCTATTGCAACTCACATTAATGTTACTAATGGGAGTTCTAAATGAGAATTGGATCAGGCACTAGATGAATTAATATGTCTTGTTAGTACTTAATTAATCAGTCAGTTTATCAGTAATTATGAATACAGCACTTCTGATCTTCAGGAAAAGCTCATCCCTCTCCTAGAAACCATGCACATATCTGATTTTCATGACTGAGAAGTGTACAGTTATGAATTGCTCACTACAATTCTGGGGTTTGTTTGGTTTTTTTAATTGAAAAGTTTCTTGTTTTTTTCTTTTTTTATTAAATGGGTATTTTCATGGAAAGCACATGTTCCCACTGGAGAATTTATGTGAAAACAGCCTTTTAATCACCTTTTATCAGGACTGTTTTAAACATTCTCCAACCAGTTGCAGAGTTTGCACGTGCTGAGTGTCCCCAGAAACCTGGATTGTTTTAAAAGAGTAGGTAGAACCATTTTTATGTAGTGTAGATGTTTTTATTGTTTCTTGGAGAATCACTAGAAGAAGCATTTGTGCCCAGATGTTTTGAGATTGTATTCATTTATGATATTTAAGACAGAATTTTATCAGACAGATTTTTATCAGACAGATTTTTATTAGATTTTACCTGGTGTTTTATCAGACATATAGCTTTAGTGGGAGATTTCAAAATTAGTGATAGATTCACTACAAAGAAATTATTTGTTTTGTGATTTGGAGGTAACAATCATAAGGGCTGAACAGCTGATTTGCTGGATGAAGAAGAGAAAGAATTTCACAGTACAATGTGTTCAAATTCTGACACCTCTTTCATTTTAGATGCTTAGTTGAGCTGGGGCTCATCTGGAGAAAGAATGGTCCAAAACACTGATATTCTGAATTAGCCTTGAAGTTAAGAGGCAAAGACACTGCAGGAAGTCATCAGATGTCAGTACTGTGGGAGCGGGACCTGCAAAAAAGCAATGTTGGTAACAAGGACATTAGACAAACATTTGGGTTTAAGCCTGATGGTAGTTGCTGGCATGCTTCAGTCCCACTGATGGCTGTTCTGGGTGGCTGGGTAAACTTCAGGTTTGGAGGATTTGTAATGAGATTGGCCTTGGAGGGATCTTGGACTTGACGCATTGGCAGCAAAGTTTGTATCCTGGTGCTCTGGTTTTCTAGACGGTGGTAATTGTAGTGAGATTCCCGAAGGAAGTCGGAATGAAGAAGATGGGCAGCTCGGAATTACTTTTTCTTGGACAGAGGTTGGGAATGGAGCAAATGAGTTTGAATACAAGATTAAAAAAAAAAAAATCTGTGGAACTGATGGTCTTCTCAGCTAGTGGCTTCTCCAGCTTGTGTCTTCTCGTGTGTGTCTTCACCAAGGCCCTAAATGAAGCATGGCAGTTATGAGGCCAAAATAATTAATTTTAAGGTTTCTGCTTCTTCTGTTGCTTGAGGTTAGTGGGGTACTTTTTAACAATGGCCTGATCTTGGTTGATTTATTCTGCAGATTTTCTGTGTTGGTCTTTGTTGTGGTGGGGTATAAATCAGGACTAAGACATCTAGGAAGGAGTGGATTACAGTGCACTAGATTAAACTCAGAGGTTGTCATCAGTAAATCTCTTTTGTGGATGATTAGTGGGAGAATCAAATGAGACTCTCCATGTGGATAATCTGAATAACTGTACTAGGAGCTGGCAAACTGACTTTTTTGTTTGGCATTATTTTTATCTTTCATTTTGTTCTCTCTTTTCTAAGTTTAGTATGTATTTTTCACTTACAAAGATGGCTGTATGTTTAATATAAAAGATATATTTTCTAAAAAACAGAAATCAACTCAAATATTTGTTTCACTTGAAAACTGGCATATCAGCTCTTTTTTCCTAAACCTTCTATAAAGTCAGCTCAGTTTCAAACTTTTCAATTTGTGTAGTTGTAGAACATATTAAAAAGCTTGAATTTAAGGAAGCTAGCAGGACATTTTTTTTTTTAGATTCAATCCCTCCCTCAATTTCCATCCATATTGAATTTAAAGTAGGCTTGCATTAGGTAGCAGATTTTCACACACCAGTAACCTGCCTTACGGGCCATTCACTTTCTATAAATATTGAAGTTTATATTGAGTTTATACTGGAGAGCACAAAGCTTTCCAAAGGTGATAACACTGTGCCCTTGAATTGCTCTATGCATTGATTGCATGGAGATGTGAGGGCAGTAAAGTATTCTGCTAAAGCAATCTTATTCAAGCTGAAAACATGCCAGCCATAGTTTTCTTTCCTTTTTCTCCTCTTTCTTCACTTCCTCAGTGGCCTTTCGTGGTTGTAGTGACATGAAGTAAATCAGCTCCATCAGCCTGATCAGTAGCAGCAGTTAATTCCTGTGATTGATACATCCCTGACTGGGGCTGACACTGAGGCAGAGTGCTGGATTTCAGGATATTAATTATCTTCCTGTATATTTCTGTTCTTCTTCATGTTGTTGTGACAGAGAACATGCATCACTATAAAGTAAGGTCTCAAGCAGCTGAGACTGAAGGCACAGTCATAACCATATCAGAGGTGAAAATGTCGCTGCCTTGATGCCAGCTGACCCTGAAGTGGACTGAAGGCTTAACGTGGCTCAGAGGCAGCACCCAGCACCCTGATGGTGGAGGGGCTGGTTCACCACGTGGGACCTGACATGGAGAAGAGGTGCTCTTATTCACGCTGGTTGGTCCAGGGATCTTGAGCGCTGTCTGGTGTCGAACAGTCCCACACTGGATATGTGCGAACCCTGTCTGTGCTCAGCTAATATTGGAAAGGTTTAATTGATATTTTTCCAACAACAGTTGGAATTTCAGAGGATTGGTGAGCCAAACTGTGGGAGATGTAGCACGGCTCCTGACCTCGGTGGACCTTTCACTTGAGAGCTGCTAACAACTATTTAAGGACTGAGCAGCTTTGATGTTCTGCCAGCGTGCCTTCCTTTGCTCCCTTGTAGTAGGTCTTTTCCAGTTCCCTAAGCTTGTTCACTCCCTGGTTGAGCCAATAGCTTTGCCATTTTAATGAGAAAGGAATGCCTCGCTAAACTGGAGCATAAAAATATTTATTTGCATTGTACATGCAGGCTAGAAGGAAATCCTTTAATTAAAGACCTGAGAGGTCAGAGAAAATATATGGGATGAACGAACTCAATTCATTTATCGGTATATGTATGAATATGCACAGATTCAGTGAACTGGTGAAAGCACAGTAAGTTTAATTCATGCAGTGAAATTTTAAAACATGGAAAGGAAAATCCAGGAAGGCTTCTCTGCCTAAATAATCAAAGTGGGAACAGAGGAGAGATCAATTTTAAAAGCACATATATGGCCAGACTTCTCTGTGTTAAAAACACCTCCAGAATCACTGTTTACTTGACAAATTGAATTGTACTCTCTGTTTCTCTTTGAGTAAGTGTTTAAATATTTTTAGAATATTTTTAATATATGTATTAAATGCAATAAATAAAAGGAAGAGGAAGAAGACATATAGTTACAGAAATATACGCTAGTTCTGCCCTCTGATAATGCAAGGTTGTACTTATAAACTAATGATTTTGGATTTGGTGATTTTGGAACCACCAAACGTGTATGGAATTTCAGTAGTGAGGTATTCAGCATGTCACAAGGCCTGGGGATCTCTGTGGTGGTTAATGACACTATGAAATGAACAATTTCAGTTGAAAAAAGCAATCCGATATAAGGAAGAATAGGCAATTTTAGTAATGTTAAATAAAAGTGTGTCTAATGTATAATTTAATACATTTCTAGGTTTTTAATAAATTTTGTTTCTGTAATGGAAACTTAAGGTTCCTCCAGCTCACCAGTAACAGACATCAAGTGCCATGTAGAGCATCAAGGTAATATACATCTGATCCTAATAGAAAAGATGTAATTTGGATGGAGAAACTCCAGTCCAGAAGTGGAAGAGCAGAGCTTCCCTGAAGCCTCCCTGCAGTGAGGATTTGAGCCTAGGGACAACTGAGCATCTGTTTCCGAACATCCATGTGTTTCACTCAGAGATAAAGCAATGGGAAATTCTGGCTGCAGGGCATCACCAATTTCCCACTAAGCAAATAACATTATGATGAGGAGCGTACTGAGACTGGAAGACTCTTTCTGGAGTGTAATCTGGGTATTGCCATCTTTTGAGTAGTTCTGCTTTTGGTCATCTCTGCTTAAGGAAGACTGTGCTTGGTGGTAGCACTTCCAGAATTCTCCCCGTTATTCAGATAAACAATGTTATTCCCTTGGTTCTATTGCTTCTCATTCCCACACATTTATTTCCCTGCAATTTTAGGCCCAGATTTTTTCTTGTGTTGATTATGTTGTTCGATACAATCATCACTGTAGTGATTTCTGGATCAACAGAAATTTGACCCATCATTTACCACTGCCTGTAATCTCTTCAGCTTCTTTAGATTCCTTCAAAAATACTAAGTGGGTTCTTTGTGTCCAGCCCCATTTCTTGCCTTCAGTGAATATGCTCCATTGACTCAGGCAGCCTTTCTCTGGGGCTTTGGAAGCATCCTTTTCCACGCGCTTAGAGCATCCCCCTCTGCAGAGGCTGAGCCTGTTGGTCTCACGCTCAGTGCTGTACTCGGGGACATGCTGTGCCTCATGCTTCGTTTTGTTCATTTATTCACATGGAATTAGAAGTACTTTGCATCAAAAATAATGAGTAAGTAGGGCAGGGTAGCGAGTTAAAAATAAGCTGTGACATGCTTCAAGCGTTCCTTCATGTCCGGTTACATCTGATTACCGTACTACTTGCAGTGACCACTGTCACAACCATTTCCCTGGCACAGTTAGAATAGCTAATACAGCAGCTTCCTTACCGCTGGGCTTCAGGACTGGAACTGCAGAGGAAAAATGCAAAGCTGCACTATTCTAACCATAGCACGTGATGAGAAACAATCTCTGTTGGCAAATCCAGCTTTAAAATGCTGTACTGAAAACATTACTCCATTATTTAGAAGGAGTGGGTGGAGCAGACCTATTACCAGCCACTGCTATTACTCTATTACTGATGCTCTAAAAGTTTTTGAAGAAGACAAGCTGAAGTTGTTCAGTTATTAATAGAGCTGTTATATTTTATTCATTTCAGATGAAAAAAACATATGGTATGATATAAAATTCCCTGAAGTTGAAGGGAGACGTGTTTTCAGTACATTGAATCATTGAAAAGAAGAAGTCGAGTGAAGTGACATTGTGAACCTTGCATCTTATGGAGGTTTTTTCTACACATCTCTTTAAGTAGTCTCCTCACACCATCCAGCCAACCACAACAGCTACCCTTTAAGTCCTCTCTTCTCCATGGGGGACTCTTGCAAATGTTTGTGTATACATTTACTGTGCAAAGGGCTTGAGTACGGTCCTGCACCTCTGCCATGGGACTGAGGTAAAGTGCACTACAGAAACAGCGCTACGTAGACTACGTTTACTTTCCTGCATGCTGCCAAGTTGTACCAGAAGCTGTCTTAAAAAACAGAGGGCTGAGGTTTTGGGCATGCCTTTTGCCTGTGGTTTAGGGCAAGGGTCTGGACACTGTGCTGATGTTGGGTGGTGGAGCAGAGCACCTGCAGAGTAGCACAGACATTTCCTTCTTGTATGACCTATAGCACGGGATACGCTGGATTGTGCTAATGTGGGGACAGATTCCTTCTGGTGTGTTCATAAATGCACCCTTGCCCACAAGTGTGGATAACTCAGCTGCTGAGTAACAGCATTGGTTTTACTAGGTAAAGTTTGCTCATGACTGACAGCTCTGATAGACCAGATTCTTGCAGCACTAGAACAAATGCTCAGTTCATATTAATGCTCAGAGGCTGTGACAACTGTGGTGCACTTTGGGGTTGACACCTGTTCAGTGCTGGTTAATCCTGAATTTGTCCCATTAAAATACAATCATGCTGTCATTTCAAATGTGGCTGTTTTCTGTACAGACACGCACAGAACTGAAAAAGCTTTTTTATTCCATGCCAGCTGCCTGGAGGAGATAAGTCCTATCTATATCTCAGTTCCATGCTTTATATCCACCAGAGGCAGGAATCCAATACACAGATATCTTTGAGGCATCACTGCGTTAAAGAGTGGACGGATATAAATATGGGACTATGGATAGATGCATATTTTGCAATTCCTCTTTACAGATTTTGTTAAGGTGAGTTTGCAGGATTCCTCCCCTGACATTTTTTTAACAATCAGTGTTTTCACTGTGCATCTGCATTTGCAGCCTAGTAGAATTTGGCCCAGTTTCTCATTTATTGGTTCCTGCGAGTTAATCCAGTACAAACTTTTTTCTAAGTGCTAAATGCAACTTTTATCTTGCAGGAAGAGTAAAGTGCATTATCAGGTAAGATGCTGATACCAAAAATAGCTTCACAAATAAATTGAGAGCTAAGAAATAATGTATGTTAATCTGTTGGAAGGGTTCTGCTGGTGGCATCAATAGCCACATAGAAAAAGCCGAGCATAATATGAATGTTAGCATTTGCAACTATATTGAATATATAAGCAAAACCACCTCCCATCATATTTAAGTGGGATAAACTTTTAAGGAAAGGTCAAAGAACATTCCTTACTGTGTCATTCTTTTCCATTTCACTATTTTGTTTGTCGGCCTTTTTGATTGTAAAATACTTAGTATGTTATCAAATGACATAGACTGTAGGACAGTGATAATAGTCCACTGCAGAGGAAAAAAAGAAGTTACTTCTGACCCAGAATGTTTCCATTTGCTGAAGCTATTACTTGTGATCTTATTTTTTGGTCCCATTTCATATACTGTGGTTCTTTTGGGCTGCAGACTGGAATAGAAATGCTGAAGTAGGAATACAATGTCGGTGCTAATACAGCTTAGTTCACTCAAAAATCACAGTGCACTTTGGAGACCACTTAAACTAAGCCTCTCTGTCCTGCCTGTGGAAGATATAAGCCTCCCATTTTACTCCCAGGGAAAAGGCTATGCAGAAAGAGTAAGTGCTTCTGCTGTGTGAGGTGTGCCATTTACTTTTTGTGCTGTCGTCACACTCCAAACCGGACTTCCTTCACTTATTAATATCTGTATGTCAACTCAAAACCATGCGTACTAGCAAGGTGAGATGCTAGGGTGGAGGTGACCAGTAGAAACGCCCACTGAGAGAAGCCTTGAGAAGAGCACTACGTTAAATAATATTTTCCCACTTGTGACAGCAAAAATAAAGATCACAGAGAGACTTTTCAAAGTATAAGCAGAAGATAAACACCTACCCACAACTGAACATCAATTGGAGTCACCTGCTATCTGTACATACACAATAAGTCAAAATCAAAGTGGAATAGCCTGGCTAAATTTAACTTCCAACCTGTGTGTTAATGTAGAAGTTTTGCTATGGGATTATTCAGAAGTGATAAACACATAGGAAAGGAAATGCCCACACCAAAAAAGTTACAGGAGATGCATGGTTTTAAATTCATGGGGACTTCAGAAAATTAGAATAAAACCCAACCTTTTCAAAGGACCTGCTTTAGGTCCTGGATAATTGCTAATGAAAGTTTACTGGTGGTGTTTGGCTCCTGTTCTTCCAGCCATATGCAGACTCATGCAAGGAGACTTTAAAACTGGTACCATCTGTGGCTGATAGTTTATAAGCCTTAATTAGTCAAAGTTTATCCTTACACCAAACACAACCAGCGTGTTTAGCAGACAGTAGGCCCACACATGTCAGCAAGAACATTTGCTCTAGATACGCCATCATCCATGTCAGAAGAATGCGAGGGGAGCTTTAAGGAGATGGCTACAAATGACTGCAAAGAGAGACTTTTCCCTGTGCTATTCCAAGGACAAGGTTAACACAATGATTTTCATTTCTCATGGAAGATATCTTCTCTGTAACTTCTTCACAGACAGTTGAACACTTGCATTTGAAACTACTGTAATACTTCAACTAAAATGGATAGTTGGTGTGAACACATCTTGATGACATCTGTCATCTCCCGCGCTGTCGCAGACAGACTCTAAGATTTAGCAAATCACTTTTTAACTTTTCAGCCTACTTTGAATAGTGATCAAGATCTATCTTGAGCTGGGATTCATGTAATCTGATTTTAGCCAGGCTTGACAGCTAGTTTAACATGATTGTCAGCAATTCATCCTATCCTAAGATAAGACAAGCTAGATGAATTGTCTGTCTCTCTCTTCTGACTAGATGACTAGTTTTGATTAAACGTTCTCCTTTCAAGCTTAGGTGAGAGGACTTCTTTGGTGTAGAGGTACTTTGCAATATTCTCTATTGCTTCCCCCCTAACTCTGTCAGGATTTAGCTTCAGGTGTCTGGAATCAAAAAATAGTAGTCCAGTCCTTAATGTATGTTACAGATCCAGTTAATATCTTTTTCTCGCACAGGTTCCATCTAGCTCGTGTCCATGAATATCAGCTAAGCTAGGCCAGTGGTTTGCTCCAAGCAGCTCTGCTGAGAAAAGGAGATAGCAGAGCTTTTAGCCTGGAGGCTAATCCTTTTGAAATCTCAGGGATCATAGCAATGATCCTCATCTAAGAGAGCATGAACTCTCTCACTGCTTCAAGTTACTGACTGATAACTGGAGCAGAGCTGGCTGTAGTTTTGGAGGCAGATGCAAAGAAATTCTTCCAGATGGAAGCCAGAGTGAAGCATGTAAGATGCCATCTGGAAAGAGAGGGGCCTTGCTGTGCAGATGCACATTACAAAAATGATAGAAATATAAAACTGGAAAAAACCCATATATGGTGAATGGGATAGTTCACTGAGTGTCTTGCTGCTGACTTCCAAAGAGTGCATTGTGCACAGCAGCATGTAGCCTGGTAATAAAGCCCAGAGTAAGAATCTGTTTCTATCTTTCTGGATTTAGCTGGGCTTTTTTTTTGAGTCACTGTTTATTTTGCAGCATGGGGTTTAGCCAGATTTTGCACCCATGTGAATGTCATATTTCCAAGAGCTGTTGCAAATGGTGAGAGGTTTAGGCTCTTGCATTATACAGCTCCATGCACTCCACTGTATTTTGCCCAGGAACTGAAATGACAGACAGGAGGCTTCATGCAGTGGATAGGGGGAATTGCACCATGGAGTTAAAGAACGTGTTTCTTAGAAAGTACTTTTCACTTTGATATTGGACATGTTACTTCACAAGAATCTTATGGAATCAGAAATAAAGAATGGACAGGAAGGAGAAAGTGAGAAAGCAAGGGTGGTCTGGCTAGTGAACATGAGAATCCCCCAAACAGATCTCTCTCTTTCTGCATCAAAATTATCTTCCAGGCTATTTCTATACTGGTATTTACAATTGCTCTTAGGGTCAGGCAAAGCTCATGCCAGTGGCTCTTTATAGTAGACCTGTCATCTCATCCTCTGGCAGTAATCTGTCCCAAGATTGGAGGCTACTGAATTACCACTGGTTGCCTGACTGTTCCTCTCTGGAGTGTGATGGGAACTCATCTGCACATCATAGCCTTGCCAGGCAGATGGCTTGTGATTTGTCTTGAAACAGCATCATTTATAGAGTATTAATTCACAACAATCTGAGGAGTACTGGATGTGAATTTATTACAGACTGAGAAGGACAGTTTTCTGAGGCAGATCTTCAGTGCAATCCTGTCTGTAGATTTGTGAATACATTTATGTTCAAGAGGCATTAAATCTCAGACAGGCTACATCTGCCACATTATTTTTTTAAAACTTTGTCATGGGAACAAACATGACAAAAGTCTGAGAGAAGCAGAAATAACAATGATCCATTTCAGCTACACTTCAAAAACCCTAATGAATTTGAGACCACACATGGATGGAGTCAGAACTGCTTGGTTGTGTGTCACAGTCTATACTGTCCTCACCTCTAATGAGGACTTACTTTTAGGACCTTTTTTCTTTCAGGTGGTAGACCTTTGCTGTCTGGAAGCCAACAAGTATAAAGGAGTTGCTGAACAGTGCCTGTGACTGTAAGCAACAAATGTGTGACAAATGTGAGTATCTTGTAACACAAATTCAGTGACTTATTATCAAGCTCCAACAGTCCACAAAGAAAACTCAAAGCTCTCTCGTATTGTTCTGCTGCCACTAGGACAGCAAGACTAGGGCAAGGTAGGGTAAGGCTGGGATAATGGCTTGAGTGGTGATGAGAAAGCTCTCAAATTGGATTTTGTGTTGCAGGAGAACTGGCATTCTGGGTACATAATGAGTACGTGTATTTCTGATGGGTGTACTGGGGCTTTGGTCTTGCCTTTGTTTTAAAAAAACCTGTGACAATGCAGAGCTGACAGCACTTCTCATCGGCTCTCTGGGCTCTCAGGCATGAAGGCTCAGGAGCTTCAGGCTCTTACCTCCTCTGGGATAGAAAATCCAATGGTTCTCCCATTCTTATCCCAGAAAATTAGACTGCAAACACCATGCTTGAGGCAATTTTGTTGTAGCTGAGCTTAGTGGACTTAAGAGATATAACTCCATTATAACAGGTCATAACCAGTAGTAAACATCTAGCTGTAGGAATCTCAACAGAAATTAATTGAGATTCACACTTCTGGAGGGATGAATTTTGACCATTTAGAAAATCCATTAAAATCTACACAAATCCCTGGAAAAATACACAGGTTTTTCTTGCTTAGAGAAAGTCATGCTGAAGGGTCAATGGACAGAGAACAACTCTGAAGAAATTATGAGAAGAAGGACTGTGATGTATCAAAAATCGGGATAAGAGTACTGGGGGAAGAGATCTTTGACTCAAGCCTTGATGAATCTTAATGTGAAGATGCGATCTAAAATGCTGTTCTTCATTCATGCCAACTAAAATAGCAGCCCATGTTTTTCATGTATAGCCCTAGAAACCTGCTGTTGTTTGAGATTAGATGTTTGCACTGCTTTCAGGTAAGCCACTAGAGAGTATGTACACTAATACCAAGAAAATATGAAATGAGAAAAATATCACGATCAGATAGTACTTAAAGCAGGTGGATAATCAGTGGTAGGGCTCTGAACACAGGGGAAGCTGGGAGCTTTGCAAAGGAGTGGGATCCCACTGACCAGCTGAGTGATGGTTTCCTGCTCACACAGCACTGCAGGTAGACAGCAATTCCTGTGTCTTGCTGGCTTTCTGCAGGAAAGCTGGACTATTTCTTCTAGGTGAGATGGTGCCAAAGGGCTCCTGCTGAGCTTCTGAAAGGACTGCACAGAAGGCTAAAAGCAGCTGGCCACGAGGCCAGGCGATCAGCTGGCCACTCATACAAGTGGGGCTCTGGTTCAGCAGCCAGCTGTATCCCCAATGCCCACGGCAACTCAGAGGCAGTGGGAAGAGTGACTTGGCAGCGTTCTACCCCATGGAAGGCACTGTCTCCTGACGTGGTTCTGCAGGTGATGAGAAGACAGGTGCTTACCTAAAAACTGTTTATAGTCCCCAACTTTGCACTCTGAGGACCGGACTCCAGGTGTAGTCAGAGGCATCACTTTGCTGGTAAGATTGTGAGTTTTTGTTCGGATCAACTAACAAAGAAATCATACTGGAAAAGATTAGAGCAAGGAGTTTGGAAGCAAAGCCTTTTTTCAAAGTGTTACTCTTAATAGTGTTTCTAGGCTGGAACAGAGAAGCTGAGAGCAGCAATTCAAATTTTCAACTTCTCTACTAAGCAGTATTAATTAGGGTCTAATGTCAATTGACTGCACTGTGCTTTGAATCAGAGTGTTAGTGCTGGACTGACACCTGACAAACTGGAAAAAATGAGCAGTTTTGCAAATCTATTCTTTATATACTGACAAAGATGAATACATCAATCAGCAATAAGATGGAAACTGCAATATAGAACTGAAAGCTGTCACAATACTGGCCAGATGTACATGAGTGATCAAAGAATAAACAAATCATTAAGAAAAACAGTTTCCTTCTGGTACCATTACTTATCTGAAGAACTGAAAAAGTGCAGCCAGTCATTTAATGATTCTAATTTTTTGGTGGCTATATCATTCTGAATGTCCCATTTCCAAATATGAGCAATAGTGTAAGAAAGGGTAGGAAATGTCCTATTGGATGAGAGCAATAGCCCAGTACTATCTATCCGTCAGAGACAGCAGAAGCTGCTATTTAGGAAGAACACAGAAAAATGGTCACCTCCTCCAGTCTATTCCCCCTGTATCCCTGGCACTCCCAGTTGCTGTATTTAGGATTTCAGAGGGCATGGCCCTGGCTACTCCTCCAAGTATCCATTTAGACACCTGCTGTGCAGGAATTTGTCTTATCCCTTTGTCATCCTGCTAATACTATTAGTGTCCACAAGTGCCTGTGGCAGCCAGTTCAGTTGTTCATTGCTGTGTAATTACTTTGATTTAGTACTGAAGCTCTGTATTCACTTTATTCACCCTCTTCATGAATTTTGTCTGCCCCAGCCACCTTTTCTCCAAACTGAAGACATTTTTTTCAGTCTCTTATAAAACAGCTTCTTCCCCTTGATTGTTTTAGCTGCCCTGTTTCTCTTTGCTGCCTCCACTACTTTTTTCTTGAGGTGTGGAGACTGGGACATCCGCAGTACTCAAAGACAAGAGCATGATCAACTTTTATAAAGCTGCAAAACGATGCTGTCTTGACTCCTGCTGCACAATGTCCTGATGATTTCTGAGAACTGTCACTGACAACTCTAAGATCTCTTTCTATAGGTGTCAGTGCCTGTTCTGGGTTCAGCCTCATGTAGGCATGGTTTATATTCTTTTCTCCTAGATGTACCACCTAAAATTTATCTAACTTGAAGTTCACCTGCCAGTTTTGTGCCCACCACTTAGTTTTGTGAGGTCCTCTGAATCTGCACAATTTTGGTGCATTTGCTAGCTGTCAGAAAGCCTGGCTCAGTTGGAGGAGGCTTCTGATGCACAGGTTTCCATGAACTTAGCCATAATACAGCAGGGAGCCAGTGGTAAAATTCTGTACTGGAAACACCTAGTTCTCTGCCTTCTGGGAAAGCAGTCAGACATGTTCTATCTCCAGTTCCTAAGGGGATATAGCACTATGCCTAATTTTACACGTGTCAGTGTCGTGGTTTAACCCCAGCCAGCAAATCCCAAGGAAAGGTTGCATACACCTAAAGTTAATATCTCAACACCTTCCTAAACCAAAAGCATTATCTAACATCCTGCTTAGGTTACTCAAGCCCTTGATTCTCTCCCATACACACAGATTTTATTCGGTTGGAAGAAGATTTCTCCAAGAGCTACAAGGGGTCTTCATCTCAGCAACATGCTATATAAACTGTCATCTTCAAAGATGGTGACAAGCTGACAGCTTCCTAATAAGAGCCTAACACATTAGCATTGCTGCCCCAAGGTGGGCAGAAGAACTCTTTTGCAAGTGCTGCAAATTAAAACCAGCACTTCTTTGTAATATGAGATAGTGATGTGCTGGGAAGGAGGTACCTGGCATTAACATCAGTTCAGTGGGAAGAGTGGATGCTGGTTAGAAATGTACAGTGAGCTGTCTGTGTGTGCTATCAGGCATCTGTATCGAATCTCCACCTTGCTTTTTTCTGTGACACAAACGAAATCTTGGCCACTGGGAAGCTGATTTTTAGTGATAAAAATAGATTCCTTTATTTAGTTCATAAGGCAGCAGGTGGTGTTTAGCCCAGTTTGTGTTTTGGGAGGCATCAGAAATGATCTGACTGGGAGTTTGTACACAGCTTCAACTTCCATGTTTGTGAATGTCTACTTAAACCAGCATTTTGAGACCCCTCCAGCTGTGCCTCCACAGCTCCTTCATAACACTTTTCTGTAGTACAGAGAGAAAAAGTACCAGAATGTTGATTTGCTCCACTTTCCCAAAACAACCTTGAATTAATTACTGTCTGTGGGGATGAGATGCAAAACAAAGCATAAAGATAAAACTACCTGCAAATACACCTGCTGGCTGTCGAATAACTGTAGTCATTCCCTCACCTTGTGATCAATAACACATGATCAATAACAGCTTATTGACAGTTCATTAAAAAATTCTTCCCTGTATTTTTTCTAATTTTTTTTGTTAATAGACTAACATTATCTTTTATTGTCTACTGTCTAACCACACACATTTGTTCTGTCACAGCTTGCTTGTTCACAGGGGAACAAGGAGTTCAGAGTAGAAAAATCCATATTCCATCAACAGTCCTTATACTTTTATCAGCTCCCCTTCTCAAATTTTTCTAGTGACAGTGTGAAAATTACTTTCTGAAAGTTGTTTATTGGGCTATTGGGTTTGTATGCTCTTTCTTAGCAAAGAATATGCATAACTTTCTATTGATAGATCTTAAAAATGTTTGTCATATCATGTCAACTGCTTCAAGATGTGAGCTGGTGCAGAGCCTAAAAATAGCTACTTGAAGATGATTGGACTGGCCTAAAGCCAGGCTGGGATCAAGGATGAATAAATGTAACTTAAATTCACTTTTGCTCACTCGTGTCCTAAACTCTGACTGAAGACTGGATGAAACTAATTCAAATGATATAGTTGTGTATAAAAAAGTCAGAATGAGAAGAGAGTGACATTTTTACTCCAGTTCCCCTGTTGTTTTCATCACTGACTACAGTAGCACATTGGCCACATTTTAGGCACTACAGAGTCTGTAAAACAAAGAAGTTGGCAGTCATTGAAGAAAACAGTGGAAGGCTGTTTCCCCAAATGCAGAGTACAAGAAGGAGGTGGAGAGGGAGCTGCCTACCTCCTTCCCAAACTACAGCTTTGTACAGTATGTTTTCCGCAGTTGAACCCTTCTTTAAAGATAGCATGGCATGTTCCTGAGCTAATTGGACACCTGAGTCACACGAATCATCAGAATCACCACAGCGATAACTAATACATCATTTGGAAAAAAATCAGCTGTTTAAAATGGACCACCAGTGCCCCTTAAATAGATGCTTGCTTAACATTTGTGGTTTGGAAATCTCCATGAATAGCAATTCTAATGAACGAAATGCCAAGTAATCCCATCTCCTTGTGTGACTGGCTTTGACATTTCCAAGCATAGCCTCTCTCCTGGGCCATCATTTTGCACCCACACTTGTCTGACAACTTGCTGAAGAAATGCATCCAAACAGACAATGAAATGCCTGGATGATTTATGCAGGAGGGAAGTAAACAAAATATCACTGAGAATAAAACCTTTCCAAATGCAGCTATAAAAAAAGCAATATCAGATAGTTCCAAGTGCTGGAAAATTGCTTTTCTCACTGTCACTTGGCTCATTTCAATTCACTCTTTTGGGATAAGATTTTCCTAATGAGGTTTGACTGGACTTTGATTTAAACGTCTGAAGGCTCCACAACAATTGTTGCTAGGCATTTGCTGCTGTTCATGTTTGGACAGTTAGCTCATAGCCATGGCACAGAGAGGGTGATTTTCTTGGAAATCTGCTGAGAATAAAGACATTCAGTAAATCTGTAGGACAGGGACTGTGAAAGTGTCAAGTTTTCTGTCCTGTTCTATTGGTCAGTTTTCACAAATGATGATTACGTTTGCACATATTACAGCTAGAAGTTGTTTTGCCTAGGAAATTCTCCATACTTTAATTTTCACTTGGACTTATAGTCTTATCTCCTTTCAAATAAACCATTGGTTCCCAGTGCTAATCTTTGTATATTCTCTCCTTTTGCCTTTTCCCTTCAACCCCATGTTACCTCTCTCTTAATAACAAAATGGAACAATGAGATGCAAATGGTGATTTGCCCCATTTTACCCAGACGGTATGTCGAGAAGCTATGCACAAAATCTGCTGTGCTGTTCAAACAAATGACACATTCATTAGATTCAGTTGAGCATGGGAAGAATATTGAAGATGATGTGCAAACGGTAAACAGGTCACCTTCTTAAAGATAAAATGGATTATTTCAATGCAAGACATAATTAAATGCAATTTCTTTGAACTCTCCCTTTTGTGGTTTAATGTATGCCTATTTGGGAAAACAAGATTATTTTTTAGGAATTCTGACCTTCCTACTTGTGGATATATTTGTTCTAAATTCCTTTTTGGCTCCCAGGGAGCTTGTCATTTACAGATTGGGATTTTTCTATGTGACATAGAATGACATCCTAGTTTGAATACATCTGTTTCAAATGAAAAGATTAAAATATGGAGAGCTATGTCTCCCACTTGTGAAATGCGATTCCTGATGAATATACTGATTTCTCCATTGTGTGAGAAACTGGTAATACACTATGTAAAACTGTTTGAAATATGTTTCAAAGCTGTTTTTTGCAGAAAATTCCACCTCTATAGAATAGTTTAATCCAAGGCAAGTGAAATAATTTAAAATGTGGGCATGTCCAAAACACTTTTCTGGTGAAAAAATAATTGTTTTGTTTTGAAAGTGCCTAATGATCCAAAAATTGGGTTAACAATTCTCAAAGTTTTCAGATCTGTAGATGCTGACAGAGCAAATTTAAGAATGGACAGCAACTTTGGTTTTAGTGTCTCCTTTTTCAGACTTTCTAAAACAGACTGCTGTCTGAAAACCATTACTCATTAGACAAGCACAGGGTAAGGGATAATGCTTGAGAGAGCTTTCCATCTAGATAGGCAAGACACATGGCACAGAAAAGCAGAGGACAGAGACATTTGAACTAGATGCATGTTAGGCAACCAAAACCTTCTCAGCTGCTTTTTACTCTGAGGCACCAGAATATCATAGGTGCCATATTTTAGTTATTTATTACAATAAGGTTTCCTAGATGTTTATAATCGTGCCTGTGTACCAGCCTAGAGTGTCCCAGGTTTGACAGGACTGAGTAGCTTGTACATATCTCCACTTGAGACTAAGCAACAGGGCGCTTCTCTGTCCTGGGCTCCAAAGGGAGGAGGTCTGAGCTTCCTGGGGATGCTCAACATCTGTCTTGTCAGCTTCTCTTGAAATATGGTTTCTGGAAGGAGGAGATGATGGTGCCAGCACCCTTTCATAGTGAGACAAGGGAACTATGAAGGGTCAGCTCTCCCTTTGCCCAAAGGGATTGAATCCAGCCCCTGTTTCCAGGCTCTGTGTTACTCTGGAGAGGGTGCATGTGAGAGCAGGTGGAGGAGGAGGAAAGTCTGTTTTCCACCTGTGCTCGGAAGCTGCACTGCATGGGTGAAGAGTTTAAGATTCACAGCAGTGCTCTGCCTGGTGGCCAGGGCACTTCCCTGGGAAAAGAAATCCTACATTTTTTATTAATCTGCAGGGAGGAGGAATTCCTGCTGATGGAGGAGGGATTGAATATACCACCCCCCCACCTTTGGTGATGCTTCTAGCCACTGTGTATTGTGTAAGGCAGGATTACTATCTCCAGTGACTGCATTTTAGTCAGTCATCCCTGCCAGCCCTGTGAAAAGGAAGAAAATTATCTCAGATTAATCCCTGTTCCCTGAATTTCCCTGTTGACAGCCCTAGGCTGATGTTGGCTGCTTGTTTTTGAACCATACATTCCCTATACACCATGTAGGGACCTTTAGTGCCTATTACTCCTAGGGTGCTTAACATTTAAGCAGCAAAACACCTACATTTATTTACTGGATCTGGCCTAAAATGGTTTCCAAGATCATACTGCATATCAGCGGAAGAAACAGGACAAGAATTTACTGAATACTGATTGCAGTTAATAACCAGATAAAAGTAGCCAAAAGCTTGCAGGAGTGTTGTGAACCTAGGAAAGCACTTGTTTGTCCTTACTCCCCTCCATCCTCTCCCCCTGCAAAAGCCCTGCTTTGTCTGTACAGGGGGAGAATGGGTGAGAGCAATACAGTGTTGGTCCTCCTAGTCTTTGCCATGGAAAAGTCAGCAGGTTTTCAGACACAGGAGTAATCCATCCTTATGATGTCTTGACTCCAGGCTGGAAAGGAACCATCTGTTTGTTATACCACACATTGAGCCTGTGCTTTTGGCAATCTTCTGGGCTCCGATGAAGCCAGCTAAGCTTTACTCTGGGGACTGCATACAATGGGGCATGAGGTTAATTCTCATATTGGAAGCTGGTGAAAACAGGTCCAGAGAAGATATGCAAAACAAATATGTATTAAAACCAGGCCTACTACTGCATAGAAACTAAAAGAGTAGCTTGAGAAGCAGCATAGGGGGGAAAAAACAATATTATGTGATATTCACAGTGCATGGAGAAAGAATCATGTTGAGAGGATGCTAAGTGAGAGCATGTACTGTGCAGAAGAATTGCGGGGAGGAAGATGCAGCTCCAGAAGATGGTGGGTGGGAAAGCTGATCCCAGCAGAATGAGGGCAGGCAAATTCATCTCAAGAGATGGCCACAGCAACAGTGACAAACCTTAATTTCACAAGATGTTGCTTATTTCTGGGTGCATATGCATGTGCATATGTAAATAACAACATTGCAATTTCAATCAAGAAAACCACATCTTATCTTCAGATGAGAGAAATTGCAGATATGGGGGTGGAAGTGTCATCTGCACTGGGTGTTGAGACTTCAGATTCAGTGACAGGTGATTCCTTACTCCCTATAAGTAACACAAGTACTTAGCCTGTTTGCATTAGGCTCTGGAATTTTTTTTGCCTGACAGATTACTGCAGTCAATCATGGCATATACTGCGACACTAATAGCTAACCACTGAGGTGCTCTGCAGTAAAGAAACATGGACCTGTGGTATTTCAGTTAACTAAAACTGGCATTACATTAATGTCAAAATGAAAATGCTGAAAATAGATTCTCTTTACTGACAAATTCTCCTTTAACAGAATCACTCTTCAATAGGGTGCTAGTGCTAAAAGCTTTGAGGGTAAAATTATAGGAAGAAGAGATTGCAAAACAAGATGTTGACCTCAACGTAGAGCAAGTCTATCAGGTAGGTACAGGGAGACCTGGGGTCTTTTGTTCATTCTCCAAGTTGTTAGATGCAAAAGACTTCTGGTTGAGATGTCACACTCACTCATTAACCCAGTGCTTTGCACAAGCAAATACATTCTGACTCAGTTAAGCTTAAAAAGCCATCCCAGCAGGGCATATTAGGAGACTAGCACTGGTTGTGCCTGAGTTACGTTAGAGAATTAAGCCTTTATATGCACATATATACACACACACATATATATATGTAAAATGCAACTCAAATATATATATCTCATATATACACATAAAATGCAGTTTATTATCCAAGTGCATCTTAAAAATAGAAAAATAAATATTTGAATATGTTTTCTGAAATTTCATTACTAATAAGTAGTGGCAGTGGATCAAGCTTTTGAAGGAAATAGGAATCTGGTGATCCAGGAAGCTGAGCTGCCTGCATGTCACCCTCCCTACCAGCTTGTGTGGGGACACAACTTCACTAGCAGTGGCGTGCAGCTGCAGCACTAGAGATAATTTGCACCTGGACAAATCCAAATGATCATGGAGGAGCTGGGTCTGCCTGCATCTGCCCATAGAGACATGCCAATGGATGGCAGACACGTGCTATTGGCAAGGACCAATGCCAATATTCACATATGGCACTATAATTAAGTGCCCCAAAACAGGCACTGGAGGGAGAACCAGTGTAAATCTTTTTGATAGGAATGCTTTGATTTGTGCTTCACTGCAAAGCAAAGTGAACTGATGAAGTTTGGAGGTGGCAGAGCCCTGGAGGGCCCCAGACTTAGGAATGAAAGAAACAGAGGCAGAGCATCAGATGCATGAGTGCAGAGGGGTGAGATGGGCTCTCGTGACAGTGGTAGAGGGGAAATAGTAGGTAGCACAATCACGTCTGATATAAAGGGTGACAGAGAAGTCCAGACTGCAAAGGGCTTCAAACAGATTAGTGACCAGTGTTTGTAAATCTGACCAGACAAGAATCGAACTAAGATGGCAAAGAGACGTACCAACTGCAACATGTTTGGGGAAGCTGACCTAAAAATCAAGGGTCTTCCAAGAAACCCCCAGATGTTGGTGTATGCAATGCATGTAGGTATGTGTATTTCTCAGTTCCACTAATACCTTCATACCTTGAAATTTTTATGGTCTACTTTAGTTAAAAAATTTTCTTTTTGAATACTGGTAATCTTCAAGTGACAGCACTGAAGATGTTGTTCCTAATTAGGGTGATCACACAGTTGTAATGATTTAATTTCAAATTTTGAATGATATTATAACTGAGCTAACATTTTAATAAATAGCAAGGCAGGTTTGGAGAACAGATTTATCTGCAGTCTGCTATGAAATACCTGCATCTGTGCTGGATTCAAGGACATCTCTGTCTTTAATACAGACATATAAAAAGAAGACTGTGTTTCTAAAGATCTCAAGAAACATTGAAGGTCAGACGAAAAGTTGAGTAAACAGACACTTTTAAAACTATCTTCTGATCTTGTTCAAATATTGTGCTTTTTTCTTCAGAATCTTTACTTAAACTTTTAAGTTAACCTCACAATAATAAAGATGATAGAGTACCGAAATGCTAAAATGTAAGGTGAAGGGTATCAGCTTTTTAATTAACCACCTGTGTGCTTGTTTTGCTAAAGATAACAGTCTGTCTTGTGAACACAGGTACATGAAGAAATCAAGAGACTGAGTACTCATGCTGTGAATTAACAGAAAATGTGGGCTCTGTTTTGAGCTCTGCTATTGATCTGCCGCTTGACCTTGGGCAAGTCATTTCACCTTTCTCTGCCACTGTTGCGTGTTGGTTTTTTTCCCTGTTCTTCTGCCTCATCTGGCTATGCTGAATATTCCTCTGGACAGTTGTTCCTGGTGTGAATGACTGGTGCTGAGCAGTCCGAAGCCCTGGTCATGGCTACTGTGCTAAAAAAGGTGCCTAACTCTTTGAAGTCTGACGTACTCTGAGGGCAGCTTGAGGCCAGTATTGGACTCGGTGCAGAGGGATGCTCACTTGGAAGGGCACTGCCCAGGGGGCTCAGCATTCCTAGCTCAAGTCACCATCGCAGGGACAGGGGCAATGCACTCAAGTGCAAGATTGTCAAACAGGGAATTTCATCCTTGCCAGTGGCAAGGGAATGCAAGGCAACATGAAGTGCTCAAACAATTGATTTCAGTGCAAAAGTCTTGGTTAAAATACTTCTGCAAAATAAAAGGCTTGTGATCTCTAATGATTACAGGTTTCATTGCACAAATGCACCTCAACGTGAGAGCAATCACCTGCACTGCCAAAGGGGGTCAATGCATCGAGAGCAGCCTGCACTAAGAAACCATTCAGGGATACCTGCGTGAGAACTGTGTTCCTCACCCCAGCTGCAGTGGAGACACAATAAGATATCTATGGGCTTGCACACCCAGTCAGGGTAGAGCTGTCTAATGAATTACCACCCGCCTGCATGCTCAAAGCCTGTGGCGAATGGGAGGTAGTTTGACTTAGTTCAGCAATAAAAGATGGATAAACTTAGATCAGATCGCTGTAGCTGTGGGTTAATAGCTTGCACATAAATGACTCCCGTGACTGAGCCCACTTGCAGTGATTCGCTTAGCCACTGAAACTTGAGTGTGCCTGTAGGCCAAATACTGCTTGTATGTGCAAATTTGCATAAAGATTTACAAAACCAGGTGCCACAACTTTATATTTGCAGCAGTTAAATAATCTATCCATTTTCTAAGGAATGCTAAGGCTCTAGCAGTGACCCCCAGTTCTATCTCCACAGCCAAATGACTAGGTGAAGCTGCAGTGGGAGCAACTAAGAATTCAGTGCTTTTCAAATCAGGCCAATATTCTTTACAAATCCACTGGATTGAACTGTTGTCTGTATAATCTCATATTTTTCCTAAAACTGAGGTGCACAGAGATAGCACTAGTTTTAATGTAGCCTTCCTTTTCAAATATATCACTCTCACACAAATACATCCTGGAGGAAATTGAATCTTGGAAGTCATAAGATTGTGGGGCTTAAAAGTCAACATCCCGCTGAAGATCCCACTTAAAAGAACAATTGTTTTTCAGTCTGGATTCCTGTCTTCCACTGCACTTCAGAAATTTTTAACATAGTTCACACAGTTCAATCTCTATTGAGCATTAAAGTTATTTTATAAGTGAAAAAAACCAATGTGGATGGATCACCAGGACTGCAGTCTCTGCACTTGTATTAGCAAGGAATTTTTATTTTTGGGAAATGCTTGAAATTTTTCCTCCTAGTTTTGTGACCCAAAGTTGCAGAGCTGAGCCATGCTTTTCCTTATTGCCATTGGTAATAAAGGTTGGATTATTCTCCTGGCTTCTGAGGGAAACCTTATTATTACTGGGCAGCTGTCGCTGAGACACAGTTTACATTCAATTTGATAGATTATGCAATTGTCCTGGTTCTGACATAACTGCAGCATCGTCTCAGCAACTGTAAACACACAGCTGCAGGAAACATGCTCTGGGGAGGCAAGGGAAGAGAAATCACTTCTTCAAGGGGAAAAATAAAATCTGGATCTAACCTCATGAAATCAAACTGTATTTGGTTTTAAGGCATTGTTGGCTTGGTCTTACAGCTTCTCTTCCTGTTTCTTCATTGCTGGCATTTAATGATGATCCTCAAAGCTAGAATCTCTCATTGAGATGCTGAACAGATACATAGAGGAAAAGCTTTATAGGTGAAATGGAGCTGTGTGTGTTAGTAACCCTGCAGCAAAACGTAGGATTCTCAGCTATAAATGGATATGCTAATGAATGACAAAATTTCACCCCACTATTAATTTGTTTTCTTTATTTAGATCCTTAGCATTATTATCATAAAAAAGGCTCATCAGGTATGGTCAAAGAGCAAGTGGATGGGAGGTGAGTTCTGCTTTCCTGACATCTCTCTGACATTCCTCCCTGCTGCGTACAGGCTGTTATGAAGCTAGACCAGCTGCTGAGGACCCTAGGAAGCCTGGACATTACCCCAAAAAAAGACGACAGCTGATATCCCTAACTGGGCATATCCTTCCTAGGCCAGGAAGAACACAGAAAAGAGGGAGGGTTCCTTGCTGCAAAAAATACAAGTGAAAGAAGGAAGTGATATAGTGTGGGAAGGTGAAAGATGAAAAACTACATAAATATTAATCTGTCTAAACAGTGGCTAGAAGTCTGTGGTCTTTGTCTCTTGTCGCTTTCAGCTAAAAAAGACAGGATGGTCACACACAGGTATTATCATAGCAACAGTTTATTTTCCAGGAGGGTGGTGTGCCTTATGAAAGTCAGTAAGGCATACCACAGGAAAAAAAAGGGATTTAAACACAGGAATAGACACAGTGTCCTATTCAAGGCTCAGGAAGGAGTTGCCGCCGCCGTCGTCGTCGTCCAGCGGCACCCCAAAAATCATCTGAACGGACAGGGTTTCCTGTCCGTTTGTCAGCCTGATCTTGCAGGAGCGTGCAGTAGGCAGCACTGTCAGCTGGCAGTGGTGTGACTGGGGCATAAGCTCCCAGGCGTTTTTCACCAGCATCTGGAACCAGGAGGCGGTTTTCTCAATGTCTAAGTACGAATTGGTGCAAAGAGTGTTGAGGAGGCTGGGGCCTTGCCTTTTCAGCTCCTCCTCACTGTGGTGGAGGAAGCATAGCACGTCCTCCACCAGCCACTCCCTCATGCACATGCACCGTAGCTGGACACGGAGGCAGGAGTCGCTGGTCAGCATCTCCTTTGCGGTGGCCGGCTCCAAGCAGAAGGCGTGCCCGGGTGGAGGCTGCAGGGGCACGAGCAGGCGGTAGAGGACATTGTTCTCCCGGGCAGTCCACGCTTCGTAGGCACAGCCCACCCCAATGGCTGGCTGCAGCCGTGGCTTGAAGCTGTTCCCCGAGAGTCTTCGGCAGGCGCTAAGAAGCTCGTCTACCAGCTCCTCCACCAGCTTGCACGTGTCAGCCATGTACGGCGCTGGCCACTGGGTGTGATCGACCACACATCTGCCGAGATCCCCTGGGTCACCAGAGTCGTCATCATCATCATCGTCATCTTCTTCGACCTCTCCCTCCTCCTCCTCCTCGCCTTCACCTCCAGGGCTGCCCTGCTTGCAGGTGCTTCCTGGCTCACGGCTCCTTTTTCTGGTCCTCCAGCAGAGGCACAGGAGCAGGAGCAGGAGCAGGACTCCTGCCCCGAGAGCAGAGGCCCAGGAGCACCGCTGTTGGAAGGTAGCGAGGAGCAGGACTTTCCTGACCAGCCCGATCTGCTCCATATCCCGCAGCGGCTGAATGATCTCCCAGCTCAGCTGCTGTGCGAGGTGCAGCATGAGCCTGTGCGTGGCCACATGCAGGACTTCCCCCAGCCGCAGTACGCTCTGGACAATGCCCAGCAGAGCTGGGACGAGGAAGAGAATGACAGCCATGGCCTGCAGGAGAAGAAAGGGAAGGGGTCTCAGTGGGGGTGGGCAGGAGGGAGCTGGCAGCGGGGGAAGCAGGTGTGGGATCCGCAGGGACCTGGGGAAAGGCAGGAGAGGGCGGGAGGGAGCTGGGAGGCACCCGTCCCCAGCGGGGGCACCGTGCCCTGCCCAAGGTGCTCCCCTGAGCGACTGGACCCTCGCTCCCGGGTGAGACGGCTGCAAGGGACCGGCGTCTTTGCCCCGGCCCTCGTCCAGCCCAGCCTTCCCTCTGCATGCGCACTCACCGGTGGCACAGGCTGCACTGCGGCAGCCCTGCCCGCTGGGGCCCCTGGTGACAGCCCCAGACATTGTGACACGTGCCGTGGTGTCACAGGCTCCAGACTCATGTCAGTGATCTCTCCCATCCCTTTTCTTCTCCCTTTTTTGTTCCCTTTTTTCTTCCCCTCTTTTCTGCCCCCTTCTCTTCTCCCATTTCCTTTCTTCCCTCTTTTTCTTTCCCCTTCATCCTATCCTTTTTCTTTCTCTTGTGTTTCCCTAGGTATGGCACTTGCTCTCAACACCAACCTCATGTCTTTCCCTTCTTAGATCTGCATGGGTGATAACAGAGCCATACCTGCACTGCCAAAGCCAAGCTGAACACCGTTCAGTTCCTGCTACTTGTGTGCTGACAGTGTCAAAGAGGAGAAAAAAATCGGTCACACTTGTCATTGTTATCTGTAAGTTACCTAGGATCAGTCGTGGAGTCGATTTCTACACTAAAAGCTGCTTTTTGTTTTCTTCGGGGCTTCCACCGTCTTCAGTTAGGCTCTTAATCAGGAAGACAAACAGTTAAGAAAGAGAGGATAAGGGCGGGAACGCTGCCGCTGTGAGACTGAGGGGGCTAGAGAGCTGGTAATACCCTCGCGTTGCCAGAGAGAGCGTCTGAGGAGATTTGGGCGGGCCCAGGAGAAAGGGCGGGAGATTTAAAGGTGGCGTAACGGCCACTAGCGGTCCGTTACTCGCTGAGGCGATCAGCTCCGTGCTGGCACGTTCCGCAGCAGAGCGGAGGATCACGGTGTGCAGGGGGGTTTGCTGAACCGGGGGAAAGGCAGGGACGCAGAGAGAGTCGCCGGGAGCCGGCAGCTGTCTCAGGGTGGCTGACGAGGCTTGGGAGGGGCCGAGAGCAACGGTGGGAGATGTAAAGGCGGTGTAACTGCCGCTGGCGGCTGCGGAAAGCGCTAGTGACTCCAACTTTTATGCCATTCAAACTTTATTGTGCTACGAAAGAGGGTGCGGAGTCCTGGTTTTGGAGCAGCTCTGGTGGGAGCTCAAGCACAGCTCTCGCAAAGCCAGGACGGATCCGAGGGGAAGCTAACAGCACTTCACGACGGCTAGTACGGGACAGAAAAACCACTTTGGAGCACGGCATCTTGGGGAGGAAGATGTTGTGCTGGCCGTGCCTGATGCACGGCATCTCGGCCACGTCACAGCTCTCCTGCCACGCTGTGCTGAGGGTAGAGCTGGCCTCTGCCTACTCAAGGCTCAGGAAGGAGTTGCCGCCGTGGCCGCCGCCGTCGTCGTCGTCCAGCGGCACCCCAAAAATCATCTGAACGGACAGGGTTTCCTGTCCGTTTGTCAGCCTGATCTTGCAGGAGCGTGCAGTAGGCAGCACTGTCAGCTGGCAGTGGTGTGACTGGGGCATAAGCTCCCAGGCGTTTTTCACCAGCATCTGGAACCAGGAGGCGGTTTTCTGAATGTCTAAGTACGAGTTGGTGCAAAGGGTGTTGAGGAGGCTGGGGCCTTGCCTTTTCAGCTCCTCCTCACTGTGGTGGAGGAAGCATAGCACGTCCTCCACCAGCCACTCCCTCATGCACATGCACCGTAGCTGGACACGGAGGCAGGAGTCGCTGGTCAGCATCTCCTTTGCGGTGGCCGGCTCCAAGCAGAAGGCGTGCCCGGGTGGAGGCTGCAGGGGCACGAGCAGGCGGTAGAGGACATTGTTCTCCCGGGCAGTCCACGCTTCGTAGGCACAGCCCACCCCAATGGCTGGCTGCAGCCGTGGCTTGAAGCTGTTCCCCGAGAGTCTTCGGCAGGCGCTAAGAAGCTCGTCTACCAGCTCCTCCACCAGCTTGCACGTGTCAGCCATGTACGGCGCTGGCCACTGGGTGTGATCGACCACACATCTGCCGAGATCCCCTGGGTCACCAGAGTCGTCATCATCATCATCGTCATCTTCTTCGACCTCTCCCTCCTCCTCCTCCTCGCCTTCACCTCCAGGGCTGCCCTGCTTGCAGGTGCTTCCTGGCTCACGGCTCCTTTTTCTGGTCCTCCAGCAGAGGCACAGGAGCAGGAGCAGGAGCAGGACTCCTGCCCCGAGAGCAGAGGCCCGGGAGCACCGCTGTTGGAAGGTAGCGAGGAGCAGGACTTTCCTGACCAGCCCGATCTGCTCCATATCCCGCAGCGGCTGAATGATCTCCCAGCTCAGCTGCTGTGCGAGGTGCAGCATGAGCCTGTGCGTGGCCACATGCAGGACTTCCCCCAGCCGCAGTACGCTCTGGACAATGCCCAGCAGAGCTGGGACGAGGAAGAGAATGACAGCCATGGCCTGCAGGAGAAGAAAGGGAAGGGGTCTCAGTGGGGGTGGGCAGGAGGGAGCTGGCAGCGGGGGGAGCAGGTGTGGGATCCGCAGGGACCTGGGGAAAGGCAGGAGAGGGCGGGAGGGAGCTGGGAGGCACCCGTCCCCAGCGGGGGCACCGTGCCCTGCCCAAGGTGCTCCCCTGAGCGACTGGACCCTCGCTCCCGGGTGAGACGGCTGCAAGGGACCGGCGTCTTTGCCCCGGCCCTCGTCCAGCCCAGCCTTCCCTCTGCATGCGCACTCACCGGTGGCACAGGCTGCACTGCGGCAGCCCTGCCCGCCGGGGCCCCTGCTGACAGCCCCAGACATTGTGACACGTGCCGTGGTGTCACGGGCTCCAGACCCGCGTCACAGACCTCCTCTCCTCTCCCTTTTTCTTCCTTTTCTTTCTTTTTTTATTGCCAGAGAGAGCGTCTGAGGAGATTTGGGCGGGCCCAGGAGAAAGGGCGGGAGATTTAAAGGTGGCGTAACGGCCACTAGCGGTCCGTTACTCGCTGAGGCGATCAGCTCCGTGCTGGCACGTTCCGCAGCAGAGCGGAGGATCACGGTGTGCAGGGGGGTTTGCTGAACCGGGGGAAAGGCAGGGACGCAGAGAGAGTCGCCGGGAGCCGGCAGCTGTCTCAGGGTGGCTGACGAGGCTTGGGAGGGGCCGAGAGCAACGGTGGGAGATGTAAAGGCGGTGTAACTGCCGCTGGCGGCTGCGGAAAGCGCTAGTGACTCCAACTTTTATGCCATTCAAACTTTATTGTGCTACGAAAGAGGGTGCGGAGTCCTGGTTTTGGAGCAGCTCTGGTGGGAGCTCAAGCACAGCTCTCGCAAAGCCAGGACGGATCCGAGGGGAAGCTAACAGCACTTCACGACGGCTAGTACGGGACAGAAAAACCACTTTGGAGCACGGCATCTTGGGGAGGAAGATGTTGTGCTGGCCGTGCCTGATGCACGGCATCTCGGCCACGTCACAGCTCTCCTGCCACGCTGTGCTGAGGGTAGAGCTGGCCTCTGCCTACTCAAGGCTCAGGAAGGAGTTGCCGCCGTGGCCGCCGTCGTCGTCGTCCAGCGGCACCCCAAAAATCATCTGAACGGACAGGGTTTCCTGTCCGTTTGTCAGCCTGATCTTGCAGGAGCGTGCAGTAGGCAGCACTGTCAGCTGGCAGTGGTGTGACTGGGGCATAAGCTCCCAGGCGTTTTTCACCAGCATCTGGAACCAGGAGGCGGTTTTCTGAATGTCTAAGTACGAGTTGGTGCAAAGGGTGTTGAGGAGGCTGGGGCCTTGCCTTTTCAGCTCCTCCTCACTGTGGTGGAGGAAGCATAGCACGTCCTCCACCAGCCACTCCCTCATGCACATGCACCGTAGCTGGACACGGAGGCAGGAGTCGCTGGTCAGCATCTCCTTTGCAGTGGCCGGCTCCAAGCAGAAGGCGTGCCCGGGTGGAGGCTGCAGGGGCACGAGCAGGCGGTAGAGGACATTGTTCTCCCGGGCAGTCCACGCTTCGTAGGCACAGCCCACCCCAATGGCTGGCTGCAGCCGTGGCTTGAAGCTGTTCCCCGAGAGTCTTCGGCAGGCGCTAAGAAGCTCGTCTACCAGCTCCTCCACCAGCTTGCACGTGTCAGCCATGTACGGCGCTGGCCACTGGGTGTGATCGACCACACATCTGCCGAGATCCCCTGGGTCACCAGAGTCGTCATCATCATCATCGTCATCTTCTTCGACCTCTCCCTCCTCCTCCTCCTCGCCTTCACCTCCAGGGCTGCCCTGCTTGCAGGTGCTTCCTGGCTCACGGCTCCTTTTTCTGGTCCTCCAGCAGAGGCACAGGAGCAGGAGCAGGAGCAGGACTCCTGCCCCGAGAGCAGAGGCCCGGGAGCACCGCTGTTGGAAGGTAGCGAGGAGCAGGACTTTCCTGACCAGCCCGATCTGCTCCATATCCCGCAGCGGCTGAATGATCTCCCAGCTCAGCTGCTGTGCGAGGTGCAGCATGAGCCTGTGCGTGGCCACATGCAGGACTTCCCCCAGCCGCAGTACGCTCTGGACAATGCCCAGCAGAGCTGGGACGAGGAAGAGAATGACAGCCATGGCCTGCAGGAGAAGAAAGGGAAGGGGTCTCAGTGGGGGTGGGCAGGAGGGAGCTGGCAGCGGGGGGAGCAGGTGTGGGATCCGCAGGGACCTGGGGAAAGGCAGGAGAGGGCGGGAGGGAGCTGGGAGGCACCCGTCCCCAGCGGGGGCACCGTGCCCTGCCCAAGGTGCTCCCCTGAGCGACTGGACCCTCGCTCCCGGGTGAGACGGCTGCAAGGGACCGGCGTCTTTGCCCCGGCCCTCGTCCAGCCCAGCCTTCCCTCTGCATGCGCACTCACCGGTGGCACAGGCTGCACTGCGGCAGCCCTGCCCGCCGGGGCCCCTGCTGACAGCCCCAGACATTGTGACACGTGCCGTGGTGTCACGGGCTCCAGACCCGCGTCACAGACCTCCTCTCCTCTCCCTTTTTCTTCCTTTTCTTTCTTTTTTTATTGCCAGAGAGAGCGTCTGAGGAGATTTGGGCGGGCCCAGGAGAAAGGGCGGGAGATTTAAAGGTGGCGTAACGGCCACTAGCGGTCCGTTACTCGCTGAGGCGATCAGCTCCGTGCTGGCACGTTCCGCAGCAGAGCGGAGGATCACGGTGTGCAGGGGGGTTTGCTGAACCGGGGGAAAGGCAGGGACGCAGAGAGAGTCGCCGGGAGCCGGCAGCTGTCTCAGGGTGGCTGACGAGGCTTGGGAGGGGCCGAGAGCAACGGTGGGAGATGTAAAGGCGGTGTAACTGCCGCTGGCGGCTGCGGAAAGCGCTAGTGACTCCAACTTTTATGCCATTCAAACTTTATTGTGCTACGAAAGAGGGTGCGGAGTCCTGGTTTTGGAGCAGCTCTGGTGGGAGCTCAAGCACAGCTCTCGCAAAGCCAGGACGGATCCGAGGGGAAGCTAACAGCACTTCACGACGGCTAGTACGGGACAGAAAAACCACTTTGGAGCACGGCATCTTGGGGAGGAAGATGTTGTGCTGGCCGTGCCTGATGCACGGCATCTCGGCCACGTCACAGCTCTCCTGCCACGCTGTGCTGAGGGTAGAGCTGGCCTCTGCCTACTCAAGGCTCAGGAAGGAGTTGCCGCCGTGGCCGCCGTCGTCGTCGTCCAGCGGCACCCCAAAAATCATCTGAACGGACAGGGTTTCCTGTCCGTTTGTCAGCCTGATCTTGCAGGAGCGTGCAGTAGGCAGCACTGTCAGCTGGCAGTGGTGTGACTGGGGCATAAGCTCCCAGGCGTTTTTCACCAGCATCTGGAACCAGGAGGCGGTTTTCTGAATGTCTAAGTACGAGTTGGTGCAAAGGGTGTTGAGGAGGCTGGGGCCTTGCCTTTTCAGCTCCTCCTCACTGTGGTGGAGGAAGCATAGCACGTCCTCCACCAGCCACTCCCTCATGCACATGCACCGTAGCTGGACACGGAGGCAGGAGTCGCTGGTCAGCATCTCCTTTGCGGTGGCCGGCTCCAAGCAGAAGGCGTGCCCGGGTGGAGGCTGCAGGGGCACGAGCAGGCGGTAGAGGACATTGTTCTCCCGGGCAGTCCACGCTTCGTAGGCACAGCCCACCCCAATGGCTGGCTGCAGCCGTGGCTTGAAGCTGTTCCCCGAGAGTCTTCGGCAGGCGCTAAGAAGCTCGTCTACCAGCTCCTCCACCAGCTTGCACGTGTCAGCCATGTACGGCGCTGGCCACTGGGTGTGATCGACCACACATCTGCCGAGATCCCCTGGGTCACCAGAGTCGTCATCATCATCATCGTCATCTTCTTCGACCTCTCCCTCCTCCTCCTCCTCGCCTTCACTTCCAGGGCTGCCCTGCTTGCAGGTGCTTCCTGGCTCACGGCTCCTTTTTCTGGTCCTCCAGCAGAGGCACAGGAGCAGGAGCAGGAGCAGGACTCCTGCCCCGAGAGCAGAGGCCCGGGAGCACCGCTGTTGGAAGGTAGCGAGGAGCAGGACTTTCCTGACCAGCCCGATCTGCTCCATATCCCGCAGCGGCTGAATGATCTCCCAGCTCAGCTGCTGTGCGAGGTGCAGCATGAGCCTGTGCGTGGCCACATGCAGGACTTCCCCCAGCCGCAGTACGCTCTGGACAATGCCCAGCAGAGCTGGGACGAGGAAGAGAATGACAGCCATGGCCTGCAGGAGAAGAAAGGGAAGGGGTCTCAGTGGGGGTGGGCAGGAGGGAGCTGGCAGCGGGGGGAGCAGGTGTGGGATCCGCAGGGACCTGGGGAAAGGCAGGAGAGGGCGGGAGGGAGCTGGGAGGCACCCGTCCCCAGCGGGGGCACCGTGCCCTGCCCAAGGTGCTCCCCTGAGCGACTGGACCCTCGCTCCCGGGTGAGACGGCTGCAAGGGACCGGCGTCTTTGCCCCGGCCCTCGTCCAGCCCAGCCTTCCCTCTGCATGCGCACTCACCGGTGGCACAGGCTGCACTGCGGCAGCCCTGCCCGCCGGGGCCCCTGCTGACAGCCCCAGACATTGTGACACGTGCCGTGGTGTCACGGGCTCCAGACCCGCGTCACAGACCTCCTCTCCTCTCCCTTTTTCTTCCTTTTCTTTCTTTTTTTATTGCCAGAGAGAGCGTCTGAGGAGATTTGGGCGGGCCCAGGAGAAAGGGCGGGAGATTTAAAGGTGGCGTAACGGCCACTAGCGGTCCGTTACTCGCTGAGGCGATCAGCTCCGTGCTGGCACGTTCCGCAGCAGAGCGGAGGATCACGGTGTGCAGGGGGGTTTGCTGAACCGGGGGAAAGGCAGGGACGCAGAGAGAGTCGCCGGGAGCCGGCAGCTGTCTCAGGGTGGCTGACGAGGCTTGGGAGGGGCCGAGAGCAACGGTGGGAGATGTAAAGGCGGTGTAACTGCCGCTGGCGGCTGCGGAAAGCGCTAGTGACTCCAACTTTTATGCCATTCAAACTTTATTGTGCTACGAAAGAGGGTGCGGAGTCCTGGTTTTGGAGCAGCTCTGGTGGGAGCTCAAGCACAGCTCTCGCAAAGCCAGGACGGATCCGAGGGGAAGCTAACAGCACTTCACGACGGCTGGTACGGGACAGAAAAACCACTTTGGAGCACGGCATCTTGGGGAGGAAGATGTTGTGCTGGCCGTGCCTGATGCACGGCATCTCGGCCACGTCACAGCTCTCCTGCCACGCTGTGCTGAGGGTAGAGCTGGCCTCTGCCTACTCAAGGCTCAGGAAGGAGTTGCCGCCGTGGCCGCCGTCGTCGTCGTCCAGCGGCACCCCAAAAATCATCTGAACGGACAGGGTTTCCTGTCCGTTTGTCAGCCTGATCTTGCAGGAGCGTGCAGTAGGCAGCACTGTCAGCTGGCAGTGGTGTGACTGGGGCATAAGCTCCCAGGCGTTTTTCACCAGCATCTGGAACCAGGAGGCGGTTTTCTGAATGTCTAAGTACGAGTTGGTGCAAAGGGTGTTGAGGAGGCTGGGGCCTTGCCTTTTCAGCTCCTCCTCACTGTGGTGGAGGAAGCATAGCACGTCCTCCACCAGCCACTCCCTCATGCACATGCACCGTAGCTGGACACGGAGGCAGGAGTCGCTGGTCAGCATCTCCTTTGCGGTGGCCGGCTCCAAGCAGAAGGCGTGCCCGGGTGGAGGCTGCAGGGGCACGAGCAGGCGGTAGAGGACATTGTTCTCCCGGGCAGTCCACGCTTCGTAGGCACAGCCCACCCCAATGGCTGGCTGCAGCCGTGGCTTGAAGCTGTTCCCCGAGAGTCTTCGGCAGGCGCTAAGAAGCTCGTCTACCAGCTCCTCCACCAGCTTGCACGTGTCAGCCATGTACGGCGCTGGCCACTGGGTGTGATCGACCACACATCTGCCGAGATCCCCTGGGTCACCAGAGTCGTCATCATCATCATCGTCATCTTCTTCGACCTCTCCCTCCTCCTCCTCCTCGCCTTCACCTCCAGGGCTGCCCTGCTTGCAGGTGCTTCCTGGCTCACGGCTCCTTTTTCTGGTCCTCCAGCAGAGGCACAGGAGCAGGAGCAGGAGCAGGACTCCTGCCCCGAGAGCAGAGGCCCGGGAGCACCGCTGTTGGAAGGTAGCGAGGAGCAGGACTTTCCTGACCAGCCCGATCTGCTCCATATCCCGCAGCGGCTGAATGATCTCCCAGCTCAGCTGCTGTGCGAGGTGCAGCATGAGCCTGTGCGTGGCCACATGCAGGACTTCCCCCAGCCGCAGTACGCTCTGGACAATGCCCAGCAGAGCTGGGACGAGGAAGAGAATGACAGCCATGGCCTGCAGGAGAAGAAAGGGAAGGGGTCTCAGTGGGGGTGGGCAGGAGGGAGCTGGCAGCGGGGGGAGCAGGTGTGGGATCCGCAGGGACCTGGGGAAAGGCAGGAGAGGGCGGGAGGGAGCTGGGAGGCACCCGTCCCCAGCGGGGGCACCGTGCCCTGCCCAAGGTGCTCCCCTGAGCGACTGGACCCTCGCTCCCGGGTGAGACGGCTGCAAGGGACCGGCGTCTTTGCCCCGGCCCTCGTCCAGCCCAGCCTTCCCTCTGCATGCGCACTCACCGGTGGCACAGGCTGCACTGCGGCAGCCCTGCCCGCCGGGGCCCCTGGTGACAGCCCCAGACATTGTGACACGTGCCGTGGTGTCACGGGCTCCAGACCCGCGTCACAGACCTCCTCTCCTCTCCCTTTTTCTTCCTTTTCTTTCTTTTTTTATTGCCAGAGAGAGCGTCTGAGGAGATTTGGGCGGGCCCAGGAGAAAGGGCGGGAGATTTAAAGGTGGCGTAACGGCCACTAGCGGTCCGTTACTCGCTGAGGCGATCAGCTCCGTGCTGGCACGTTCCGCAGCAGAGCGGAGGATCACGGTGTGCAGGGGGGTTTGCTGAACCGGGGGAAAGGCAGGGACGCAGAGAGAGTCGCCGGGAGCCGGCAGCTGTCTCAGGGTGGCTGACGAGGCTTGGGAGGGGCCGAGAGCAACGGTGGGAGATGTAAAGGCGGTGTAACTGCCGCTGGCGGCTGCGGAAAGCGCTAGTGACTCCAACTTTTATGCCATTCAAACTTTATTGTGCTACGAAAGAGGGTGCGGAGTCCTGGTTTTGGAGCAGCTCTGGTGGGAGCTCAAGCACAGCTCTCGCAAAGCCAGGACGGATCCGAGGGGAAGCTAACAGCACTTCACGACGGCTAGTACGGGACAGAAAAACCACTTTGGAGCACGGCATCTTGGGGAGGAAGATGTTGTGCTGGCCGTGCCTGATGCACGGCATCTCGGCCACGTCACAGCTCTCCTGCCACGCTGTGCTGAGGGTAGAGCTGGCCTCTGCCTACTCAAGGCTCAGGAAGGAGTTGCCGCCGTGGCCGCCGTCGTCGTCGTCCAGCGGCACCCCAAAAATCATCTGAACGGACAGGGTTTCCTGTCCGTTTGTCAGCCTGATCTTGCAGGAGCGTGCAGTAGGCAGCACTGTCAGCTGGCAGTGGTGTGACTGGGGCATAAGCTCCCAGGCGTTTTTCACCAGCATCTGGAACCAGGAGGCGGTTTTCTGAATGTCTAAGTACGAGTTGGTGCAAAGGGTGTTGAGGAGGCTGGGGCCTTGCCTTTTCAGCTCCTCCTCACTGTGGTGGAGGAAGCATAGCACGTCCTCCACCAGCCACTCCCTCATGCACATGCACCGTAGCTGGACACGGAGGCAGGAGTCGCTGGTCAGCATCTCCTTTGCGGTGGCCGGCTCCAAGCAGAAGGCGTGCCCGGGTGGAGGCTGCAGGGGCACGAGCAGGCGGTAGAGGACATTGTTCTCCCGGGCAGTCCACGCTTCGTAGGCACAGCCCACCCCAATGGCTGGCTGCAGCCGTGGCTTGAAGCTGTTCCCCGAGAGTCTTCGGCAGGCGCTAAGAAGCTCGTCTACCAGCTCCTCCACCAGCTTGCACGTGTCAGCCATGTACGGCGCTGGCCACTGGGTGTGATCGACCACACATCTGCCGAGATCCCCTGGGTCACCAGAGTCGTCATCATCATCATCGTCATCTTCTTCGACCTCTCCCTCCTCCTCCTCCTCGCCTTCACCTCCAGGGCTGCCCTGCTTGCAGGTGCTTCCTGGCTCACGGCTCCTTTTTCTGGTCCTCCAGCAGAGGCACAGGAGCAGGAGCAGGAGCAGGACTCCTGCCCCGAGAGCAGAGGCCCGGGAGCACCGCTGTTGGAAGGTAGCGAGGAGCAGGACTTTCCTGACCAGCCCGATCTGCTCCATATCCCGCAGCGGCTGAATGATCTCCCAGCTCAGCTGCTGTGCGAGGTGCAGCATGAGCCTGTGCGTGGCCACATGCAGGACTTCCCCCAGCCGCAGTACGCTCTGGACAATGCCCAGCAGAGCTGGGACGAGGAAGAGAATGACAGCCATGGCCTGCAGGAGAAGAAAGGGAAGGGGTCTCAGTGGGGGTGGGCAGGAGGGAGCTGGCAGCGGGGGGAGCAGGTGTGGGATCCGCAGGGACCTGGGGAAAGGCAGGAGAGGGCGGGAGGGAGCTGGGAGGCACCCGTCCCCAGCGGGGGCACCGTGCCCTGCCCAAGGTGCTCCCCTGAGCGACTGGACCCTCGCTCCCGGGTGAGACGGCTGCAAGGGACCGGCGTCTTTGCCCCGGCCCTCGTCCAGCCCAGCCTTCCCTCTGCATGCGCACTCACCGGTGGCACAGGCTGCACTGCGGCAGCCCTGCCCGCCGGGGCCCCTGCTGACAGCCCCAGACATTGTGACACGTGCCGTGGTGTCACGGGCTCCAGACCCGCGTCACAGACCTCCTCTCCTCTCCCTTTTTCTTCCTTTTCTTTCTTTTTTTATTGCCAGAGAGAGCGTCTGAGGAGATTTGGGCGGGCCCAGGAGAAAGGGCGGGAGATTTAAAGGTGGCGTAACGGCCACTAGCGGTCCGTTACTCGCTGAGGCGATCAGCTCCGTGCTGGCACGTTCCGCAGCAGAGCGGAGGATCACGGTGTGCAGGGGGGTTTGCTGAACCGGGGGAAAGGCAGGGACGCAGAGAGAGTCGCCGGGAGCCGGCAGCTGTCTCAGGGTGGCTGACGAGGCTTGGGAGGGGCCGAGAGCAACGGTGGGAGATGTAAAGGCGGTGTAACTGCCGCTGGCGGCTGCGGAAAGCGCTAGTGACTCCAACTTTTATGCCATTCAAACTTTATTGTGCTACGAAAGAGGGTGCGGAGTCCTGGTTTTGGAGCAGCTCTGGTGGGAGCTCAAGCACAGCTCTCGCAAAGCCAGGACGGATCCGAGGGGAAGCTAACAGCACTTCACGACGGCTAGTACGGGACAGAAAAACCACTTTGGAGCACGGCATCTTGGGGAGGAAGATGTTGTGCTGGCCGTGCCTGATGCACGGCATCTCGGCCACGTCACAGCTCTCCTGCCACGCTGTGCTGAGGGTAGAGCTGGCCTCTGCCTACTCAAGGCTCAGGAAGGAGTTGCCGCCGTGGCCGCCGTCGTCGTCGTCCAGCGGCACCCCAAAAATCATCTGAACGGACAGGGTTTCCTGTCCGTTTGTCAGCCTGATCTTGCAGGAGCGTGCAGTAGGCAGCACTGTCAGCTGGCAGTGGTGTGACTGGGGCATAAGCTCCCAGGCGTTTTTCACCAGCATCTGGAACCAGGAGGCGGTTTTCTGAATGTCTAAGTACGAGTTGGTGCAAAGGGTGTTGAGGAGGCTGGGGCCTTGCCTTTTCAGCTCCTCCTCACTGTGGTGGAGGAAGCATAGCACGTCCTCCACCAGCCACTCCCTCATGCACATGCACCGTAGCTGGACACGGAGGCAGGAGTCGCTGGTCAGCATCTCCTTTGCGGTGGCCGGCTCCAAGCAGAAGGCGTGCCCGGGTGGAGGCTGCAGGGGCACGAGCAGGCGGTAGAGGACATTGTTCTCCCGGGCAGTCCACGCTTCGTAGGCACAGCCCACCCCAATGGCTGGCTGCAGCCGTGGCTTGAAGCTGTTCCCCGAGAGTCTTCGGCAGGCGCTAAGAAGCTCGTCTACCAGCTCCTCCACCAGCTTGCACGTGTCAGCCATGTACGGCGCTGGCCACTGGGTGTGATCGACCACACATCTGCCGAGATCCCCTGGGTCACCAGAGTCGTCATCATCATCATCGTCATCTTCTTCGACCTCTCCCTCCTCCTCCTCCTCGCCTTCACCTCCAGGGCTGCCCTGCTTGCAGGTGCTTCCTGGCTCACGGCTCCTTTTTCTGGTCCTCCAGCAGAGGCACAGGAGCAGGAGCAGGAGCAGGACTCCTGCCCCGAGAGCAGAGGCCCGGGAGCACCGCTGTTGGAAGGTAGCGAGGAGCAGGACTTTCCTGACCAGCCCGATCTGCTCCATATCCCGCAGCGGCTGAATGATCTCCCAGCTCAGCTGCTGTGCGAGGTGCAGCATGAGCCTGTGCGTGGCCACATGCAGGACTTCCCCCAGCCGCAGTACGCTCTGGACAATGCCCAGCAGAGCTGGGACGAGGAAGAGAATGACAGCCATGGCCTGCAGGAGAAGAAAGGGAAGGGGTCTCAGTGGGGGTGGGCAGGAGGGAGCTGGCAGCGGGGGGAGCAGGTGTGGGATCCGCAGGGACCTGGGGAAAGGCAGGAGAGGGCGGGAGGGAGCTGGGAGGCACCCGTCCCCAGCGGGGGCACCGTGCCCTGCCCAAGGTGCTCCCCTGAGCGACTGGACCCTCGCTCCCGGGTGAGACGGCTGCAAGGGACCGGCGTCTTTGCCCCGGCCCTCGTCCAGCCCAGCCTTCCCTCTGCATGCGCACTCACCGGTGGCACAGGCTGCACTGCGGCAGCCCTGCCCGCCGGGGCCCCTGCTGACAGCCCCAGACATTGTGACACGTGCCGTGGTGTCACGGGCTCCAGACCCGCGTCACAGACCTCCTCTCCTCTCCCTTTTTCTTCCTTTTCTTTCTTTTTTTATTGCCAGAGAGAGCGTCTGAGGAGATTTGGGCGGGCCCAGGAGAAAGGGCGGGAGATTTAAAGGTGGCGTAACGGCCACTAGCGGTCCGTTACTCGCTGAGGCGATCAGCTCCGTGCTGGCACGTTCCGCAGCAGAGCGGAGGATCACGGTGTGCAGGGGGGTTTGCTGAACCGGGGGAAAGGCAGGGACGCAGAGAGAGTCGCCGGGAGCCGGCAGCTGTCTCAGGGTGGCTGACGAGGCTTGGGAGGGGCCGAGAGCAACGGTGGGAGATGTAAAGGCGGTGTAACTGCCGCTGGCGGCTGCGGAAAGCGCTAGTGACTCCAACTTTTATGCCATTCAAACTTTATTGTGCTACGAAAGAGGGTGCGGAGTCCTGGTTTTGGAGCAGCTCTGGTGGGAGCTCAAGCACAGCTCTCGCAAAGCCAGGACGGATCCGAGGGGAAGCTAACAGCACTTCACGACGGCTAGTACGGGACAGAAAAACCACTTTGGAGCACGGCATCTTGGGGAGGAAGATGTTGTGCTGGCCGTGCCTGATGCACGGCATCTCGGCCACGTCACAGCTCTCCTGCCACGCTGTGCTGAGGGTAGAGCTGGCCTCTGCCTACTCAAGGCTCAGGAAGGAGTTGCCGCCGTGGCCGCCGTCGTCGTCGTCCAGCGGCACCCCAAAAATCATCTGAACGGACAGGGTTTCCTGTCCGTTTGTCAGCCTGATCTTGCAGGAGCGTGCAGTAGGCAGCACTGTCAGCTGGCAGTGGTGTGACTGGGGCATAAGCTCCCAGGCGTTTTTCACCAGCATCTGGAACCAGGAGGCGGTTTTCTGAATGTCTAAGTACGAGTTGGTGCAAAGGGTGTTGAGGAGGCTGGGGCCTTGCCTTTTCAGCTCCTCCTCACTGTGGTGGAGGAAGCATAGCACGTCCTCCACCAGCCACTCCCTCATGCACATGCACCGTAGCTGGACACGGAGGCAGGAGTCGCTGGTCAGCATCTCCTTTGCGGTGGCCGGCTCCAAGCAGAAGGCGTGCCCGGGTGGAGGCTGCAGGGGCACGAGCAGGCGGTAGAGGACATTGTTCTCCCGGGCAGTCCACGCTTCGTAGGCACAGCCCACCCCAATGGCTGGCTGCAGCCGTGGCTTGAAGCTGTTCCCCGAGAGTCTTCGGCAGGCGCTAAGAAGCTCGTCTACCAGCTCCTCCACCAGCTTGCACGTGTCAGCCATGTACGGCGCTGGCCACTGGGTGTGATCGACCACACATCTGCCGAGATCCCCTGGGTCACCAGAGTCGTCATCATCATCATCGTCATCTTCTTCGACCTCTCCCTCCTCCTCCTCCTCGCCTTCACCTCCAGGGCTGCCCTGCTTGCAGGTGCTTCCTGGCTCACGGCTCCTTTTTCTGGTCCTCCAGCAGAGGCACAGGAGCAGGAGCAGGAGCAGGACTCCTGCCCCGAGAGCAGAGGCCCGGGAGCACCGCTGTTGGAAGGTAGCGAGGAGCAGGACTTTCCTGACCAGCCCGATCTGCTCCATATCCCGCAGCGGCTGAATGATCTCCCAGCTCAGCTGCTGTGCGAGGTGCAGCATGAGCCTGTGCGTGGCCACATGCAGGACTTCCCCCAGCCGCAGTACGCTCTGGACAATGCCCAGCAGAGCTGGGACGAGGAAGAGAATGACAGCCATGGCCTGCAGGAGAAGAAAGGGAAGGGGTCTCAGTGGGGGTGGGCAGGAGGGAGCTGGCAGCGGGGGGAGCAGGTGTGGGATCCGCAGGGACCTGGGGAAAGGCAGGAGAGGGCGGGAGGGAGCTGGGAGGCACCCGTCCCCAGCGGGGGCACCGTGCCCTGCCCAAGGTGCTCCCCTGAGCGACTGGACCCTCGCTCCCGGGTGAGACGGCTGCAAGGGACCGGCGTCTTTGCCCCGGCCCTCGTCCAGCCCAGCCTTCCCTCTGCATGCGCACTCACCGGTGGCACAGGCTGCACTGCGGCAGCCCTGCCCGCCGGGGCCCCTGGTGACAGCCCCAGACATTGTGACACGTGCCGTGGTGTCACGGGCTCCAGACCCGCGTCACAGACCTCCTCTCCTCTCCCTTTTTCTTCCTTTTCTTTCTTTTTTTATTGCCAGAGAGAGCGTCTGAGGAGATTTGGGCGGGCCCAGGAGAAAGGGCGGGAGATTTAAAGGTGGCGTAACGGCCACTAGCGGTCCGTTACTCGCTGAGGCGATCAGCTCCGTGCTGGCACGTTCCGCAGCAGAGCGGAGGATCACGGTGTGCAGGGGGGTTTGCTGAACCGGGGGAAAGGCAGGGACGCAGAGAGAGTCGCCGGGAGCCGGCAGCTGTCTCAGGGTGGCTGACGAGGCTTGGGAGGGGCCGAGAGCAACGGTGGGAGATGTAAAGGCGGTGTAACTGCCGCTGGCGGCTGCGGAAAGCGCTAGTGACTCCAACTTTTATGCCATTCAAACTTTATTGTGCTACGAAAGAGGGTGCGGAGTCCTGGTTTTGGAGCAGCTCTGGTGGGAGCTCAAGCACAGCTCTCGCAAAGCCAGGACGGATCCGAGGGGAAGCTAACAGCACTTCACGACGGCTAGTACGGGACAGAAAAACCACTTTGGAGCACGGCATCTTGGGGAGGAAGATGTTGTGCTGGCCGTGCCTGATGCACGGCATCTCGGCCACGTCACAGCTCTCCTGCCACGCTGTGCTGAGGGTAGAGCTGGCCTCTGCCTACTCAAGGCTCAGGAAGGAGTTGCCGCCGTGGCCGCCGTCGTCGTCGTCCAGCGGCACCCCAAAAATCATCTGAACGGACAGGGTTTCCTGTCCGTTTGTCAGCCTGATCTTGCAGGAGCGTGCAGTAGGCAGCACTGTCAGCTGGCAGTGGTGTGACTGGGGCATAAGCTCCCAGGCGTTTTTCACCAGCATCTGGAACCAGGAGGCGGTTTTCTGAATGTCTAAGTACGAGTTGGTGCAAAGGGTGTTGAGGAGGCTGGGGCCTTGCCTTTTCAGCTCCTCCTCACTGTGGTGGAGGAAGCATAGCACGTCCTCCACCAGCCACTCCCTCATGCACATGCACCGTAGCTGGACACGGAGGCAGGAGTCGCTGGTCAGCATCTCCTTTGCGGTGGCCGGCTCCAAGCAGAAGGCGTGCCCGGGTGGAGGCTGCAGGGGCACGAGCAGGCGGTAGAGGACATTGTTCTCCCGGGCAGTCCACGCTTCGTAGGCACAGCCCACCCCAATGGCTGGCTGCAGCCGTGGCTTGAAGCTGTTCCCCGAGAGTCTTCGGCAGGCGCTAAGAAGCTCGTCTACCAGCTCCTCCACCAGCTTGCACGTGTCAGCCATGTACGGCGCTGGCCACTGGGTGTGATCGACCACACATCTGCCGAGATCCCCTGGGTCACCAGAGTCGTCATCATCATCATCGTCATCTTCTTCGACCTCTCCCTCCTCCTCCTCCTCGCCTTCACCTCCAGGGCTGCCCTGCTTGCAGGTGCTTCCTGGCTCACGGCTCCTTTTTCTGGTCCTCCAGCAGAGGCACAGGAGCAGGAGCAGGAGCAGGACTCCTGCCCCAAGAGCAGAGGCCCAGGAGCACCGCTGTTGGAAGGTAGCGAGGAGCAGGACTTTCCTGACCAGCCCGATCTGCTCCATATCCCGCAGCGGCTGAATGATCTCCCAGCTCAGCTGCTGTGCGAGGTGCAGCATGAGCCTGTGCGTGGCCACATGCAGGACTTCCCCCAGCCGCAGTACGCTCTGGACAATGCCCAGCAGAGCTGGGACGAGGAAGAGAATGACAGCCATGGCCTGCAGGAGAAGAAAGGGAAGGGGTCTCAGTGGGGGTGGGCAGGAGGGAGCTGGCAGCGGGGGGAGCAGGTGTGGGATCCGCAGGGACCTGGGGAAAGGCAGGAGAGGGCGGGAGGGAGCTGGGAGGCACCCGTCCCCAGCGGGGGCACCGTGCCCTGCCCAAGGTGCTCCCCTGAGCGACTGGACCCTCGCTCCCGGGTGAGACGGCTGCAAGGGACCGGCGTCTTTGCCCCGGCCCTCGTCCAGCCCAGCCTTCCCTCTGCATGCGCACTCACCGGTGGCACAGGCTGCACTGCGGCAGCCCTGCCCGCCGGGGCCCCTGCTGACAGCCCCAGACATTGTGACACGTGCCGTGGTGTCACGGGCTCCAGACCCGCGTCACAGACCTCCTCTCCTCTCCCTTTTTCTTCCTTTTCTTTCTTTTTTTATTGCCAGAGAGAGCGTCTGAGGAGATTTGGGCGGGCCCAGGAGAAAGGGCGGGAGATTTAAAGGTGGCGTAACGGCCACTAGCGGTCCGTTACTCGCTGAGGCGATCAGCTCCGTGCTGGCACGTTCCGCAGCAGAGCGGAGGATCACGGTGTGCAGGGGGGTTTGCTGAACCGGGGGAAAGGCAGGGACGCAGAGAGAGTCGCCGGGAGCCGGCAGCTGTCTCAGGGTGGCTGACGAGGCTTGGGAGGGGCCGAGAGCAACGGTGGGAGATGTAAAGGCGGTGTAACTGCCGCTGGCGGCTGCGGAAAGCGCTAGTGACTCCAACTTTTATGCCATTCAAACTTTATTGTGCTACGAAAGAGGGTGCGGAGTCCTGGTTTTGGAGCAGCTCTGGTGGGAGCTCAAGCACAGCTCTCGCAAAGCCAGGACGGATCCGAGGGGAAGCTAACAGCACTTCACGACGGCTAGTACGGGACAGAAAAACCACTTTGGAGCACGGCATCTTGGGGAGGAAGATGTTGTGCTGGCCGTGCCTGATGCACGGCATCTCGGCCACGTCACAGCTCTCCTGCCACGCTGTGCTGAGGGTAGAGCTGGCCTCTGCCTACTCAAGGCTCAGGAAGGAGTTGCCGCCGTGGCCGCCGCCGTCGTCGTCGTCCAGCGGCACCCCAAAAATCATCTGAACGGACAGGGTTTCCTGTCCGTTTGTCAGCCTGATCTTGCAGGAGCGTGCAGTAGGCAGCACTGTCAGCTGGCAGTGGTGTGACTGGGGCATAAGCTCCCAGGCGTTTTTCACCAGCATCTGGAACCAGGAGGCGGTTTTCTGAATGTCTAAGTACGAGTTGGTGCAAAGGGTGTTGAGGAGGCTGGGGCCTTGCCTTTTCAGCTCCTCCTCACTGTGGTGGAGGAAGCATAGCACGTCCTCCACCAGCCACTCCCTCATGCACATGCACCGTAGCTGGACACGGAGGCAGGAGTCGCTGGTCAGCATCTCCTTTGCGGTGGCCGGCTCCAAGCAGAAGGCGTGCCCGGGTGGAGGCTGCAGGGGCACGAGCAGGCGGTAGAGGACATTGTTCTCCCGGGCAGTCCACGCTTCGTAGGCACAGCCCACCCCAATGGCTGGCTGCAGCCGTGGCTTGAAGCTGTTCCCCGAGAGTCTTCGGCAGGCGCTAAGAAGCTCGTCTACCAGCTCCTCCACCAGCTTGCACGTGTCAGCCATGTACGGCGCTGGCCACTGGGTGTGATCGACCACACATCTGCCGAGATCCCCTGGGTCACCAGAGTCGTCATCATCATCATCGTCATCTTCTTCGACCTCTCCCTCCTCCTCCTCCTCGCCTTCACCTCCAGGGCTGCCCTGCTTGCAGGTGCTTCCTGGCTCACGGCTCCTTTTTCTGGTCCTCCAGCAGAGGCACAGGAGCAGGAGCAGGAGCAGGACTCCTGCCCCGAGAGCAGAGGCCCGGGAGCACCGCTGTTGGAAGGTAGCGAGGAGCAGGACTTTCCTGACCAGCCCGATCTGCTCCATATCCCGCAGCGGCTGAATGATCTCCCAGCTCAGCTGCTGTGCGAGGTGCAGCATGAGCCTGTGCGTGGCCACATGCAGGACTTCCCCCAGCCGCAGTACGCTCTGGACAATGCCCAGCAGAGCTGGGACGAGGAAGAGAATGACAGCCATGGCCTGCAGGAGAAGAAAGGGAAGGGGTCTCAGTGGGGGTGGGCAGGAGGGAGCTGGCAGCGGGGGGAGCAGGTGTGGGATCCGCAGGGACCTGGGGAAAGGCAGGAGAGGGCGGGAGGGAGCTGGGAGGCACCCGTCCCCAGCGGGGGCACCGTGCCCTGCCCAAGGTGCTCCCCTGAGCGACTGGACCCTCGCTCCCGGGTGAGACGGCTGCAAGGGACCGGCGTCTTTGCCCCGGCCCTCGTCCAGCCCAGCCTTCCCTCTGCATGCGCACTCACCGGTGGCACAGGCTGCACTGCGGCAGCCCTGCCCGCCGGGGCCCCTGCTGACAGCCCCAGACATTGTGACACGTGCCGTGGTGTCACGGGCTCCAGACCCGCGTCACAGACCTCCTCTCCTCTCCCTTTTTCTTCCTTTTCTTTCTTTTTTTATTGCCAGAGAGAGCGTCTGAGGAGATTTGGGCGGGCCCAGGAGAAAGGGCGGGAGATTTAAAGGTGGCGTAACGGCCACTAGCGGTCCGTTACTCGCTGAGGCGATCAGCTCCGTGCTGGCACGTTCCGCAGCAGAGCGGAGGATCACGGTGTGCAGGGGGGTTTGCTGAACCGGGGGAAAGGCAGGGACGCAGAGAGAGTCGCCGGGAGCCGGCAGCTGTCTCAGGGTGGCTGACGAGGCTTGGGAGGGGCCGAGAGCAACGGTGGGAGATGTAAAGGCGGTGTAACTGCCGCTGGCGGCTGCGGAAAGCGCTAGTGACTCCAACTTTTATGCCATTCAAACTTTATTGTGCTACGAAAGAGGGTGCGGAGTCCTGGTTTTGGAGCAGCTCTGGTGGGAGCTCAAGCACAGCTCTCGCAAAGCCAGGACGGATCCGAGGGGAAGCTAACAGCACTTCACGACGGCTAGTACGGGACAGAAAAACCACTTTGGAGCACGGCATCTTGGGGAGGAAGATGTTGTGCTGGCCGTGCCTGATGCACGGCATCTCGGCCACGTCACAGCTCTCCTGCCACGCTGTGCTGAGGGTAGAGCTGGCCTCTGCCTACTCAAGGCTCAGGAAGGAGTTGCCGCCGTGGCCGCCGCCGTCGTCGTCGTCCAGCGGCACCCCAAAAATCATCTGAACGGACAGGGTTTCCTGTCCGTTTGTCAGCCTGATCTTGCAGGAGCGTGCAGTAGGCAGCACTGTCAGCTGGCAGTGGTGTGACTGGGGCATAAGCTCCCAGGCGTTTTTCACCAGCATCTGGAACCAGGAGGCGGTTTTCTGAATGTCTAAGTACGAGTTGGTGCAAAGGGTGTTGAGGAGGCTGGGGCCTTGCCTTTTCAGCTCCTCCTCACTGTGGTGGAGGAAGCATAGCACGTCCTCCACCAGCCACTCCCTCATGCACATGCACCGTAGCTGGACACGGAGGCAGGAGTCGCTGGTCAGCATCTCCTTTGCGGTGGCCGGCTCCAAGCAGAAGGCGTGCCCGGGTGGAGGCTGCAGGGGCACGAGCAGGCGGTAGAGGACATTGTTCTCCCGGGCAGTCCACGCTTCGTAGGCACAGCCCACCCCAATGGCTGGCTGCAGCCGTGGCTTGAAGCTGTTCCCCGAGAGTCTTCGGCAGGCGCTAAGAAGCTCGTCTACCAGCTCCTCCACCAGCTTGCACGTGTCAGCCATGTACGGCGCTGGCCACTGGGTGTGATCGACCACACATCTGCCGAGATCCCCTGGGTCACCAGAGTCGTCATCATCATCATCGTCATCTTCTTCGACCTCTCCCTCCTCCTCCTCCTCGCCTTCACCTCCAGGGCTGCCCTGCTTGCAGGTGCTTCCTGGCTCACGGCTCCTTTTTCTGGTCCTCCAGCAGAGGCACAGGAGCAGGAGCAGGAGCAGGACTCCTGCCCCGAGAGCAGAGGCCCGGGAGCACCGCTGTTGGAAGGTAGCGAGGAGCAGGACTTTCCTGACCAGCCCGATCTGCTCCATATCCCGCAGCGGCTGAATGATCTCCCAGCTCAGCTGCTGTGCGAGGTGCAGCATGAGCCTGTGCGTGGCCACATGCAGGACTTCCCCCAGCCGCAGTACGCTCTGGACAATGCCCAGCAGAGCTGGGACGAGGAAGAGAATGACAGCCATGGCCTGCAGGAGAAGAAAGGGAAGGGGTCTCAGTGGGGGTGGGCAGGAGGGAGCTGGCAGCGGGGGGAGCAGGTGTGGGATCCGCAGGGACCTGGGGAAAGGCAGGAGAGGGCGGGAGGGAGCTGGGAGGCACCCGTCCCCAGCGGGGGCACCGTGCCCTGCCCAAGGTGCTCCCCTGAGCGACTGGACCCTCGCTCCCGGGTGAGACGGCTGCAAGGGACCGGCGTCTTTGCCCCGGCCCTCGTCCAGCCCAGCCTTCCCTCTGCATGCGCACTCACCGGTGGCACAGGCTGCACTGCGGCAGCCCTGCCCGCCGGGGCCCCTGCTGACAGCCCCAGACATTGTGACACGTGCCGTGGTGTCACGGGCTCCAGACCCGCGTCACAGACCTCCTCTCCTCTCCCTTTTTCTTCCTTTTCTTTCTTTTTTTATTGCCAGAGAGAGCGTCTGAGGAGATTTGGGCGGGCCCAGGAGAAAGGGCGGGAGATTTAAAGGTGGCGTAACGGCCACTAGCGGTCCGTTACTCGCTGAGGCGATCAGCTCCGTGCTGGCACGTTCCGCAGCAGAGCGGAGGATCACGGTGTGCAGGGGGGTTTGCTGAACCGGGGGAAAGGCAGGGACGCAGAGAGAGTCGCCGGGAGCCGGCAGCTGTCTCAGGGTGGCTGACGAGGCTTGGGAGGGGCCGAGAGCAACGGTGGGAGATGTAAAGGCGGTGTAACTGCCGCTGGCGGCTGCGGAAAGCGCTAGTGACTCCAACTTTTATGCCATTCAAACTTTATTGTGCTACGAAAGAGGGTGCGGAGTCCTGGTTTTGGAGCAGCTCTGGTGGGAGCTCAAGCACAGCTCTCGCAAAGCCAGGACGGATCCGAGGGGAAGCTAACAGCACTTCACGACGGCTAGTACGGGACAGAAAAACCACTTTGGAGCACGGCATCTTGGGGAGGAAGATGTTGTGCTGGCCGTGCCTGATGCACGGCATCTCGGCCACGTCACAGCTCTCCTGCCACGCTGTGCTGAGGGTAGAGCTGGCCTCTGCCTACTCAAGGCTCAGGAAGGAGTTGCCGCCGTGGCCGCCGCCGTCGTCGTCGTCCAGCGGCACCCCAAAAATCATCTGAACGGACAGGGTTTCCTGTCCGTTTGTCAGCCTGATCTTGCAGGAGCGTGCAGTAGGCAGCACTGTCAGCTGGCAGTGGTGTGACTGGGGCATAAGCTCCCAGGCGTTTTTCACCAGCATCTGGAACCAGGAGGCGGTTTTCTGAATGTCTAAGTACGAGTTGGTGCAAAGGGTGTTGAGGAGGCTGGGGCCTTGCCTTTTCAGCTCCTCCTCACTGTGGTGGAGGAAGCATAGCACGTCCTCCACCAGCCACTCCCTCATGCACATGCACCGTAGCTGGACACGGAGGCAGGAGTCGCTGGTCAGCATCTCCTTTGCGGTGGCCGGCTCCAAGCAGAAGGCGTGCCCGGGTGGAGGCTGCAGGGGCACGAGCAGGCGGTAGAGGACATTGTTCTCCCGGGCAGTCCACGCTTCGTAGGCACAGCCCACCCCAATGGCTGGCTGCAGCCGTGGCTTGAAGCTGTTCCCCGAGAGTCTTCGGCAGGCGCTAAGAAGCTCGTCTACCAGCTCCTCCACCAGCTTGCACGTGTCAGCCATGTACGGCGCTGGCCACTGGGTGTGATCGACCACACATCTGCCGAGATCCCCTGGGTCACCAGAGTCGTCATCATCATCATCGTCATCTTCTTCGACCTCTCCCTCCTCCTCCTCCTCGCCTTCACCTCCAGGGCTGCCCTGCTTGCAGGTGCTTCCTGGCTCACGGCTCCTTTTTCTGGTCCTCCAGCAGAGGCACAGGAGCAGGAGCAGGAGCAGGACTCCTGCCCCGAGAGCAGAGGCCCGGGAGCACCGCTGTTGGAAGGTAGCGAGGAGCAGGACTTTCCTGACCAGCCCGATCTGCTCCATATCCCGCAGCGGCTGAATGATCTCCCAGCTCAGCTGCTGTGCGAGGTGCAGCATGAGCCTGTGCGTGGCCACATGCAGGACTTCCCCCAGCCGCAGTACGCTCTGGACAATGCCCAGCAGAGCTGGGACGAGGAAGAGAATGACAGCCATGGCCTGCAGGAGAAGAAAGGGAAGGGGTCTCAGTGGGGGTGGGCAGGAGGGAGCTGGCAGCGGGGGGAGCAGGTGTGGGATCCGCAGGGACCTGGGGAAAGGCAGGAGAGGGCGGGAGGGAGCTGGGAGGCACCCGTCCCCAGCGGGGGCACCGTGCCCTGCCCAAGGTGCTCCCCTGAGCGACTGGACCCTCGCTCCCGGGTGAGACGGCTGCAAGGGACCGGCGTCTTTGCCCCGGCCCTCGTCCAGCCCAGCCTTCCCTCTGCATGCGCACTCACCGGTGGCACAGGCTGCACTGCGGCAGCCCTGCCCGCCGGGGCCCCTGCTGACAGCCCCAGACATTGTGACACGTGCCGTGGTGTCACGGGCTCCAGACCCGCGTCACAGACCTCCTCTCCTCTCCCTTTTTCTTCCTTTTCTTTCTTTTTTTATTGCCAGAGAGAGCGTCTGAGGAGATTTGGGCGGGCCCAGGAGAAAGGGCGGGAGATTTAAAGGTGGCGTAACGGCCACTAGCGGTCCGTTACTCGCTGAGGCGATCAGCTCCGTGCTGGCACGTTCCGCAGCAGAGCGGAGGATCACGGTGTGCAGGGGGGTTTGCTGAACCGGGGGAAAGGCAGGGACGCAGAGAGAGTCGCCGGGAGCCGGCAGCTGTCTCAGGGTGGCTGACGAGGCTTGGGAGGGGCCGAGAGCAACGGTGGGAGATGTAAAGGCGGTGTAACTGCCGCTGGCGGCTGCGGAAAGCGCTAGTGACTCCAACTTTTATGCCATTCAAACTTTATTGTGCTACGAAAGAGGGTGCGGAGTCCTGGTTTTGGAGCAGCTCTGGTGGGAGCTCAAGCACAGCTCTCGCAAAGCCAGGACGGATCCGAGGGGAAGCTAACAGCACTTCACGACGGCTAGTACGGGACAGAAAAACCACTTTGGAGCACGGCATCTTGGGGAGGAAGATGTTGTGCTGGCCGTGCCTGATGCACGGCATCTCGGCCACGTCACAGCTCTCCTGCCACGCTGTGCTGAGGGTAGAGCTGGCCTCTGCCTACTCAAGGCTCAGGAAGGAGTTGCCGCCGTGGCCGCCGCCGTCGTCGTCGTCCAGCGGCACCCCAAAAATCATCTGAACGGACAGGGTTTCCTGTCCGTTTGTCAGCCTGATCTTGCAGGAGCGTGCAGTAGGCAGCACTGTCAGCTGGCAGTGGTGTGACTGGGGCATAAGCTCCCAGGCGTTTTTCACCAGCATCTGGAACCAGGAGGCGGTTTTCTGAATGTCTAAGTACGAGTTGGTGCAAAGGGTGTTGAGGAGGCTGGGGCCTTGCCTTTTCAGCTCCTCCTCACTGTGGTGGAGGAAGCATAGCACGTCCTCCACCAGCCACTCCCTCATGCACATGCACCGTAGCTGGACACGGAGGCAGGAGTCGCTGGTCAGCATCTCCTTTGCGGTGGCCGGCTCCAAGCAGAAGGCGTGCCCGGGTGGAGGCTGCAGGGGCACGAGCAGGCGGTAGAGGACATTGTTCTCCCGGGCAGTCCACGCTTCGTAGGCACAGCCCACCCCAATGGCTGGCTGCAGCCGTGGCTTGAAGCTGTTCCCCGAGAGTCTTCGGCAGGCGCTAAGAAGCTCGTCTACCAGCTCCTCCACCAGCTTGCACGTGTCAGCCATGTACGGCGCTGGCCACTGGGTGTGATCGACCACACATCTGCCGAGATCCCCTGGGTCACCAGAGTCGTCATCATCATCATCGTCATCTTCTTCGACCTCTCCCTCCTCCTCCTCCTCGCCTTCACCTCCAGGGCTGCCCTGCTTGCAGGTGCTTCCTGGCTCACGGCTCCTTTTTCTGGTCCTCCAGCAGAGGCACAGGAGCAGGAGCAGGAGCAGGACTCCTGCCCCGAGAGCAGAGGCCCGGGAGCACCGCTGTTGGAAGGTAGCGAGGAGCAGGACTTTCCTGACCAGCCCGATCTGCTCCATATCCCGCAGCGGCTGAATGATCTCCCAGCTCAGCTGCTGTGCGAGGTGCAGCATGAGCCTGTGCGTGGCCACATGCAGGACTTCCCCCAGCCGCAGTACGCTCTGGACAATGCCCAGCAGAGCTGGGACGAGGAAGAGAATGACAGCCATGGCCTGCAGGAGAAGAAAGGGAAGGGGTCTCAGTGGGGGTGGGCAGGAGGGAGCTGGCAGCGGGGGGAGCAGGTGTGGGATCCGCAGGGACCTGGGGAAAGGCAGGAGAGGGCGGGAGGGAGCTGGGAGGCACCCGTCCCCAGCGGGGGCACCGTGCCCTGCCCAAGGTGCTCCCCTGAGCGACTGGACCCTCGCTCCCGGGTGAGACGGCTGCAAGGGACCGGCGTCTTTGCCCCGGCCCTCGTCCAGCCCAGCCTTCCCTCTGCATGCGCACTCACCGGTGGCACAGGCTGCACTGCGGCAGCCCTGCCCGCCGGGGCCCCTGCTGACAGCCCCAGACATTGTGACACGTGCCGTGGTGTCACGGGCTCCAGACCCGCGTCACAGACCTCCTCTCCTCTCCCTTTTTCTTCCTTTTCTTTCTTTTTTTATTGCCAGAGAGAGCGTCTGAGGAGATTTGGGCGGGCCCAGGAGAAAGGGCGGGAGATTTAAAGGTGGCGTAACGGCCACTAGCGGTCCGTTACTCGCTGAGGCGATCAGCTCCGTGCTGGCACGTTCCGCAGCAGAGCGGAGGATCACGGTGTGCAGGGGGGTTTGCTGAACCGGGGGAAAGGCAGGGACGCAGAGAGAGTCGCCGGGAGCCGGCAGCTGTCTCAGGGTGGCTGACGAGGCTTGGGAGGGGCCGAGAGCAACGGTGGGAGATGTAAAGGCGGTGTAACTGCCGCTGGCGGCTGCGGAAAGCGCTAGTGACTCCAACTTTTATGCCATTCAAACTTTATTGTGCTACGAAAGAGGGTGCGGAGTCCTGGTTTTGGAGCAGCTCTGGTGGGAGCTCAAGCACAGCTCTCGCAAAGCCAGGACGGATCCGAGGGGAAGCTAACAGCACTTCACGACGGCTAGTACGGGACAGAAAAACCACTTTGGAGCACGGCATCTTGGGGAGGAAGATGTTGTGCTGGCCGTGCCTGATGCACGGCATCTCGGCCACGTCACAGCTCTCCTGCCACGCTGTGCTGAGGGTAGAGCTGGCCTCTGCCTACTCAAGGCTCAGGAAGGAGTTGCCGCCGTGGCCGCCGCCGTCGTCGTCGTCCAGCGGCACCCCAAAAATCATCTGAACGGACAGGGTTTCCTGTCCGTTTGTCAGCCTGATCTTGCAGGAGCGTGCAGTAGGCAGCACTGTCAGCTGGCAGTGGTGTGACTGGGGCATAAGCTCCCAGGCGTTTTTCACCAGCATCTGGAACCAGGAGGCGGTTTTCTGAATGTCTAAGTACGAGTTGGTGCAAAGGGTGTTGAGGAGGCTGGGGCCTTGCCTTTTCAGCTCCTCCTCACTGTGGTGGAGGAAGCATAGCACGTCCTCCACCAGCCACTCCCTCATGCACATGCACCGTAGCTGGACACGGAGGCAGGAGTCGCTGGTCAGCATCTCCTTTGCGGTGGCCGGCTCCAAGCAGAAGGCGTGCCCGGGTGGAGGCTGCAGGGGCACGAGCAGGCGGTAGAGGACATTGTTCTCCCGGGCAGTCCACGCTTCGTAGGCACAGCCCACCCCAATGGCTGGCTGCAGCCGTGGCTTGAAGCTGTTCCCCGAGAGTCTTCGGCAGGCGCTAAGAAGCTCGTCTACCAGCTCCTCCACCAGCTTGCACGTGTCAGCCATGTACGGCGCTGGCCACTGGGTGTGATCGACCACACATCTGCCGAGATCCCCTGGGTCACCAGAGTCGTCATCATCATCATCGTCATCTTCTTCGACCTCTCCCTCCTCCTCCTCCTCGCCTTCACCTCCAGGGCTGCCCTGCTTGCAGGTGCTTCCTGGCTCACGGCTCCTTTTTCTGGTCCTCCAGCAGAGGCACAGGAGCAGGAGCAGGAGCAGGACTCCTGCCCCGAGAGCAGAGGCCCGGGAGCACCGCTGTTGGAAGGTAGCGAGGAGCAGGACTTTCCTGACCAGCCCGATCTGCTCCATATCCCGCAGCGGCTGAATGATCTCCCAGCTCAGCTGCTGTGCGAGGTGCAGCATGAGCCTGTGCGTGGCCACATGCAGGACTTCCCCCAGCCGCAGTACGCTCTGGACAATGCCCAGCAGAGCTGGGACGAGGAAGAGAATGACAGCCATGGCCTGCAGGAGAAGAAAGGGAAGGGGTCTCAGTGGGGGTGGGCAGGAGGGAGCTGGCAGCGGGGGGAGCAGGTGTGGGATCCGCAGGGACCTGGGGAAAGGCAGGAGAGGGCGGGAGGGAGCTGGGAGGCACCCGTCCCCAGCGGGGGCACCGTGCCCTGCCCAAGGTGCTCCCCTGAGCGACTGGACCCTCGCTCCCGGGTGAGACGGCTGCAAGGGACCGGCGTCTTTGCCCCGGCCCTCGTCCAGCCCAGCCTTCCCTCTGCATGCGCACTCACCGGTGGCACAGGCTGCACTGCGGCAGCCCTGCCCGCCGGGGCCCCTGCTGACAGCCCCAGACATTGTGACACGTGCCGTGGTGTCACGGGCTCCAGACCCGCGTCACAGACCTCCTCTCCTCTCCCTTTTTCTTCCTTTTCTTTCTTTTTTTATTGCCAGAGAGAGCGTCTGAGGAGATTTGGGCGGGCCCAGGAGAAAGGGCGGGAGATTTAAAGGTGGCGTAACGGCCACTAGCGGTCCGTTACTCGCTGAGGCGATCAGCTCCGTGCTGGCACGTTCCGCAGCAGAGCGGAGGATCACGGTGTGCAGGGGGGTTTGCTGAACCGGGGGAAAGGCAGGGACGCAGAGAGAGTCGCCGGGAGCCGGCAGCTGTCTCAGGGTGGCTGACGAGGCTTGGGAGGGGCCGAGAGCAACGGTGGGAGATGTAAAGGCGGTGTAACTGCCGCTGGCGGCTGCGGAAAGCGCTAGTGACTCCAACTTTTATGCCATTCAAACTTTATTGTGCTACGAAAGAGGGTGCGGAGTCCTGGTTTTGGAGCAGCTCTGGTGGGAGCTCAAGCACAGCTCTCGCAAAGCCAGGACGGATCCGAGGGGAAGCTAACAGCACTTCACGACGGCTAGTACGGGACAGAAAAACCACTTTGGAGCACGGCATCTTGGGGAGGAAGATGTTGTGCTGGCCGTGCCTGATGCACGGCATCTCGGCCACGTCACAGCTCTCCTGCCACGCTGTGCTGAGGGTAGAGCTGGCCTCTGCCTACTCAAGGCTCAGGAAGGAGTTGCCGCCGTGGCCGCCGCCGTCGTCGTCGTCCAGCGGCACCCCAAAAATCATCTGAACGGACAGGGTTTCCTGTCCGTTTGTCAGCCTGATCTTGCAGGAGCGTGCAGTAGGCAGCACTGTCAGCTGGCAGTGGTGTGACTGGGGCATAAGCTCCCAGGCGTTTTTCACCAGCATCTGGAACCAGGAGGCGGTTTTCTGAATGTCTAAGTACGAGTTGGTGCAAAGGGTGTTGAGGAGGCTGGGGCCTTGCCTTTTCAGCTCCTCCTCACTGTGGTGGAGGAAGCATAGCACGTCCTCCACCAGCCACTCCCTCATGCACATGCACCGTAGCTGGACACGGAGGCAGGAGTCGCTGGTCAGCATCTCCTTTGCGGTGGCCGGCTCCAAGCAGAAGGCGTGCCCGGGTGGAGGCTGCAGGGGCACGAGCAGGCGGTAGAGGACATTGTTCTCCCGGGCAGTCCACGCTTCGTAGGCACAGCCCACCCCAATGGCTGGCTGCAGCCGTGGCTTGAAGCTGTTCCCCGAGAGTCTTCGGCAGGCGCTAAGAAGCTCGTCTACCAGCTCCTCCACCAGCTTGCACGTGTCAGCCATGTACGGCGCTGGCCACTGGGTGTGATCGACCACACATCTGCCGAGATCCCCTGGGTCACCAGAGTCGTCATCATCATCATCGTCATCTTCTTCGACCTCTCCCTCCTCCTCCTCCTCGCCTTCACCTCCAGGGCTGCCCTGCTTGCAGGTGCTTCCTGGCTCACGGCTCCTTTTTCTGGTCCTCCAGCAGAGGCACAGGAGCAGGAGCAGGAGCAGGACTCCTGCCCCGAGAGCAGAGGCCCGGGAGCACCGCTGTTGGAAGGTAGCGAGGAGCAGGACTTTCCTGACCAGCCCGATCTGCTCCATATCCCGCAGCGGCTGAATGATCTCCCAGCTCAGCTGCTGTGCGAGGTGCAGCATGAGCCTGTGCGTGGCCACATGCAGGACTTCCCCCAGCCGCAGTACGCTCTGGACAATGCCCAGCAGAGCTGGGACGAGGAAGAGAATGACAGCCATGGCCTGCAGGAGAAGAAAGGGAAGGGGTCTCAGTGGGGGTGGGCAGGAGGGAGCTGGCAGCGGGGGGAGCAGGTGTGGGATCCGCAGGGACCTGGGGAAAGGCAGGAGAGGGCGGGAGGGAGCTGGGAGGCACCCGTCCCCAGCGGGGGCACCGTGCCCTGCCCAAGGTGCTCCCCTGAGCGACTGGACCCTCGCTCCCGGGTGAGACGGCTGCAAGGGACCGGCGTCTTTGCCCCGGCCCTCGTCCAGCCCAGCCTTCCCTCTGCATGCGCACTCACCGGTGGCACAGGCTGCACTGCGGCAGCCCTGCCCGCCGGGGCCCCTGGTGACAGCCCCAGACATTGTGACACGTGCCGTGGTGTCACGGGCTCCAGACCCGCGTCACAGACCTCCTCTCCTCTCCCTTTTTCTTCCTTTTCTTTCTTTTTTTATTGCCAGAGAGAGCGTCTGAGGAGATTTGGGCGGGCCCAGGAGAAAGGGCGGGAGATTTAAAGGTGGCGTAACGGCCACTAGCGGTCCGTTACTCGCTGAGGCGATCAGCTCCGTGCTGGCACGTTCCGCAGCAGAGCGGAGGATCACGGTGTGCAGGGGGGTTTGCTGAACCGGGGGAAAGGCAGGGACGCAGAGAGAGTCGCCGGGAGCCGGCAGCTGTCTCAGGGTGGCTGACGAGGCTTGGGAGGGGCCGAGAGCAACGGTGGGAGATGTAAAGGCGGTGTAACTGCCGCTGGCGGCTGCGGAAAGCGCTAGTGACTCCAACTTTTATGCCATTCAAACTTTATTGTGCTACGAAAGAGGGTGCGGAGTCCTGGTTTTGGAGCAGCTCTGGTGGGAGCTCAAGCACAGCTCTCGCAAAGCCAGGACGGATCCGAGGGGAAGCTAACAGCACTTCACGACGGCTAGTACGGGACAGAAAAACCACTTTGGAGCACGGCATCTTGGGGAGGAAGATGTTGTGCTGGCCGTGCCTGATGCACGGCATCTCGGCCACGTCACAGCTCTCCTGCCACGCTGTGCTGAGGGTAGAGCTGGCCTCTGCCTACTCAAGGCTCAGGAAGGAGTTGCCGCCGTGGCCGCCGCCGTCGTCGTCGTCCAGCGGCACCCCAAAAATCATCTGAACGGACAGGGTTTCCTGTCCGTTTGTCAGCCTGATCTTGCAGGAGCGTGCAGTAGGCAGCACTGTCAGCTGGCAGTGGTGTGACTGGGGCATAAGCTCCCAGGCGTTTTTCACCAGCATCTGGAACCAGGAGGCGGTTTTCTGAATGTCTAAGTACGAGTTGGTGCAAAGGGTGTTGAGGAGGCTGGGGCCTTGCCTTTTCAGCTCCTCCTCACTGTGGTGGAGGAAGCATAGCACGTCCTCCACCAGCCACTCCCTCATGCACATGCACCGTAGCTGGACACGGAGGCAGGAGTCGCTGGTCAGCATCTCCTTTGCGGTGGCCGGCTCCAAGCAGAAGGCGTGCCCGGGTGGAGGCTGCAGGGGCACGAGCAGGCGGTAGAGGACATTGTTCTCCCGGGCAGTCCACGCTTCGTAGGCACAGCCCACCCCAATGGCTGGCTGCAGCCGTGGCTTGAAGCTGTTCCCCGAGAGTCTTCGGCAGGCGCTAAGAAGCTCGTCTACCAGCTCCTCCACCAGCTTGCACGTGTCAGCCATGTACGGCGCTGGCCACTGGGTGTGATCGACCACACATCTGCCGAGATCCCCTGGGTCACCAGAGTCGTCATCATCATCATCGTCATCTTCTTCGACCTCTCCCTCCTCCTCCTCCTCGCCTTCACCTCCAGGGCTGCCCTGCTTGCAGGTGCTTCCTGGCTCACGGCTCCTTTTTCTGGTCCTCCAGCAGAGGCACAGGAGCAGGAGCAGGAGCAGGACTCCTGCCCCGAGAGCAGAGGCCCGGGAGCACCGCTGTTGGAAGGTAGCGAGGAGCAGGACTTTCCTGACCAGCCCGATCTGCTCCATATCCCGCAGCGGCTGAATGATCTCCCAGCTCAGCTGCTGTGCGAGGTGCAGCATGAGCCTGTGCGTGGCCACATGCAGGACTTCCCCCAGCCGCAGTACGCTCTGGACAATGCCCAGCAGAGCTGGGACGAGGAAGAGAATGACAGCCATGGCCTGCAGGAGAAGAAAGGGAAGGGGTCTCAGTGGGGGTGGGCAGGAGGGAGCTGGCAGCGGGGGGAGCAGGTGTGGGATCCGCAGGGACCTGGGGAAAGGCAGGAGAGGGCGGGAGGGAGCTGGGAGGCACCCGTCCCCAGCGGGGGCACCGTGCCCTGCCCAAGGTGCTCCCCTGAGCGACTGGACCCTCGCTCCCGGGTGAGACGGCTGCAAGGGACCGGCGTCTTTGCCCCGGCCCTCGTCCAGCCCAGCCTTCCCTCTGCATGCGCACTCACCGGTGGCACAGGCTGCACTGCGGCAGCCCTGCCCGCCGGGGCCCCTGGTGACAGCCCCAGACATTGTGACACGTGCCGTGGTGTCACGGGCTCCAGACCCGCGTCACAGACCTCCTCTCCTCTCCCTTTTTCTTCCTTTTCTTTCTTTTTTTATTGCCAGAGAGAGCGTCTGAGGAGATTTGGGCGGGCCCAGGAGAAAGGGCGGGAGATTTAAAGGTGGCGTAACGGCCACTAGCGGTCCGTTACTCGCTGAGGCGATCAGCTCCGTGCTGGCACGTTCCGCAGCAGAGCGGAGGATCACGGTGTGCAGGGGGGTTTGCTGAACCGGGGGAAAGGCAGGGACGCAGAGAGAGTCGCCGGGAGCCGGCAGCTGTCTCAGGGTGGCTGACGAGGCTTGGGAGGGGCCGAGAGCAACGGTGGGAGATGTAAAGGCGGTGTAACTGCCGCTGGCGGCTGCGGAAAGCGCTAGTGACTCCAACTTTTATGCCATTCAAACTTTATTGTGCTACGAAAGAGGGTGCGGAGTCCTGGTTTTGGAGCAGCTCTGGTGGGAGCTCAAGCACAGCTCTCGCAAAGCCAGGACGGATCCGAGGGGAAGCTAACAGCACTTCACGACGGCTAGTACGGGACAGAAAAACCACTTTGGAGCACGGCATCTTGGGGAGGAAGATGTTGTGCTGGCCGTGCCTGATGCACGGCATCTCGGCCACGTCACAGCTCTCCTGCCACGCTGTGCTGAGGGTAGAGCTGGCCTCTGCCTACTCAAGGCTCAGGAAGGAGTTGCCGCCGTGGCCGCCGCCGTCGTCGTCGTCCAGCGGCACCCCAAAAATCATCTGAACGGACAGGGTTTCCTGTCCGTTTGTCAGCCTGATCTTGCAGGAGCGTGCAGTAGGCAGCACTGTCAGCTGGCAGTGGTGTGACTGGGGCATAAGCTCCCAGGCGTTTTTCACCAGCATCTGGAACCAGGAGGCGGTTTTCTGAATGTCTAAGTACGAGTTGGTGCAAAGGGTGTTGAGGAGGCTGGGGCCTTGCCTTTTCAGCTCCTCCTCACTGTGGTGGAGGAAGCATAGCACGTCCTCCACCAGCCACTCCCTCATGCACATGCACCGTAGCTGGACACGGAGGCAGGAGTCGCTGGTCAGCATCTCCTTTGCGGTGGCCGGCTCCAAGCAGAAGGCGTGCCCGGGTGGAGGCTGCAGGGGCACGAGCAGGCGGTAGAGGACATTGTTCTCCCGGGCAGTCCACGCTTCGTAGGCACAGCCCACCCCAATGGCTGGCTGCAGCCGTGGCTTGAAGCTGTTCCCCGAGAGTCTTCGGCAGGCGCTAAGAAGCTCGTCTACCAGCTCCTCCACCAGCTTGCACGTGTCAGCCATGTACGGCGCTGGCCACTGGGTGTGATCGACCACACATCTGCCGAGATCCCCTGGGTCACCAGAGTCGTCATCATCATCATCGTCATCTTCTTCGACCTCTCCCTCCTCCTCCTCCTCGCCTTCACCTCCAGGGCTGCCCTGCTTGCAGGTGCTTCCTGGCTCACGGCTCCTTTTTCTGGTCCTCCAGCAGAGGCACAGGAGCAGGAGCAGGAGCAGGACTCCTGCCCCGAGAGCAGAGGCCCGGGAGCACCGCTGTTGGAAGGTAGCGAGGAGCAGGACTTTCCTGACCAGCCCGATCTGCTCCATATCCCGCAGCGGCTGAATGATCTCCCAGCTCAGCTGCTGTGCGAGGTGCAGCATGAGCCTGTGCGTGGCCACATGCAGGACTTCCCCCAGCCGCAGTACGCTCTGGACAATGCCCAGCAGAGCTGGGACGAGGAAGAGAATGACAGCCATGGCCTGCAGGAGAAGAAAGGGAAGGGGTCTCAGTGGGGGTGGGCAGGAGGGAGCTGGCAGCGGGGGGAGCAGGTGTGGGATCCGCAGGGACCTGGGGAAAGGCAGGAGAGGGCGGGAGGGAGCTGGGAGGCACCCGTCCCCAGCGGGGGCACCGTGCCCTGCCCAAGGTGCTCCCCTGAGCGACTGGACCCTCGCTCCCGGGTGAGACGGCTGCAAGGGACCGGCGTCTTTGCCCCGGCCCTCGTCCAGCCCAGCCTTCCCTCTGCATGCGCACTCACCGGTGGCACAGGCTGCACTGCGGCAGCCCTGCCCGCCGGGGCCCCTGGTGACAGCCCCAGACATTGTGACACGTGCCGTGGTGTCACGGGCTCCAGACCCGCGTCACAGACCTCCTCTCCTCTCCCTTTTTCTTCCTTTTCTTTCTTTTTTTATTGCCAGAGAGAGCGTCTGAGGAGATTTGGGCGGGCCCAGGAGAAAGGGCGGGAGATTTAAAGGTGGCGTAACGGCCACTAGCGGTCCGTTACTCGCTGAGGCGATCAGCTCCGTGCTGGCACGTTCCGCAGCAGAGCGGAGGATCACGGTGTGCAGGGGGGTTTGCTGAACCGGGGGAAAGGCAGGGACGCAGAGAGAGTCGCCGGGAGCCGGCAGCTGTCTCAGGGTGGCTGACGAGGCTTGGGAGGGGCCGAGAGCAACGGTGGGAGATGTAAAGGCGGTGTAACTGCCGCTGGCGGCTGCGGAAAGCGCTAGTGACTCCAACTTTTATGCCATTCAAACTTTATTGTGCTACGAAAGAGGGTGCGGAGTCCTGGTTTTGGAGCAGCTCTGGTGGGAGCTCAAGCACAGCTCTCGCAAAGCCAGGACGGATCCGAGGGGAAGCTAACAGCACTTCACGACGGCTAGTACGGGACAGAAAAACCACTTTGGAGCACGGCATCTTGGGGAGGAAGATGTTGTGCTGGCCGTGCCTGATGCACGGCATCTCGGCCACGTCACAGCTCTCCTGCCACGCTGTGCTGAGGGTAGAGCTGGCCTCTGCCTACTCAAGGCTCAGGAAGGAGTTGCCGCCGTGGCCGCCGCCGTCGTCGTCGTCCAGCGGCACCCCAAAAATCATCTGAACGGACAGGGTTTCCTGTCCGTTTGTCAGCCTGATCTTGCAGGAGCGTGCAGTAGGCAGCACTGTCAGCTGGCAGTGGTGTGACTGGGGCATAAGCTCCCAGGCGTTTTTCACCAGCATCTGGAACCAGGAGGCGGTTTTCTGAATGTCTAAGTACGAGTTGGTGCAAAGGGTGTTGAGGAGGCTGGGGCCTTGCCTTTTCAGCTCCTCCTCACTGTGGTGGAGGAAGCATAGCACGTCCTCCACCAGCCACTCCCTCATGCACATGCACCGTAGCTGGACACGGAGGCAGGAGTCGCTGGTCAGCATCTCCTTTGCGGTGGCCGGCTCCAAGCAGAAGGCGTGCCCGGGTGGAGGCTGCAGGGGCACGAGCAGGCGGTAGAGGACATTGTTCTCCCGGGCAGTCCACGCTTCGTAGGCACAGCCCACCCCAATGGCTGGCTGCAGCCGTGGCTTGAAGCTGTTCCCCGAGAGTCTTCGGCAGGCGCTAAGAAGCTCGTCTACCAGCTCCTCCACCAGCTTGCACGTGTCAGCCATGTACGGCGCTGGCCACTGGGTGTGATCGACCACACATCTGCCGAGATCCCCTGGGTCACCAGAGTCGTCATCATCATCATCGTCATCTTCTTCGACCTCTCCCTCCTCCTCCTCCTCGCCTTCACCTCCAGGGCTGCCCTGCTTGCAGGTGCTTCCTGGCTCACGGCTCCTTTTTCTGGTCCTCCAGCAGAGGCACAGGAGCAGGAGCAGGAGCAGGACTCCTGCCCCGAGAGCAGAGGCCCGGGAGCACCGCTGTTGGAAGGTAGCGAGGAGCAGGACTTTCCTGACCAGCCCGATCTGCTCCATATCCCGCAGCGGCTGAATGATCTCCCAGCTCAGCTGCTGTGCGAGGTGCAGCATGAGCCTGTGCGTGGCCACATGCAGGACTTCCCCCAGCCGCAGTACGCTCTGGACAATGCCCAGCAGAGCTGGGACGAGGAAGAGAATGACAGCCATGGCCTGCAGGAGAAGAAAGGGAAGGGGTCTCAGTGGGGGTGGGCAGGAGGGAGCTGGCAGCGGGGGGAGCAGGTGTGGGATCCGCAGGGACCTGGGGAAAGGCAGGAGAGGGCGGGAGGGAGCTGGGAGGCACCCGTCCCCAGCGGGGGCACCGTGCCCTGCCCAAGGTGCTCCCCTGAGCGACTGGACCCTCGCTCCCGGGTGAGACGGCTGCAAGGGACCGGCGTCTTTGCCCCGGCCCTCGTCCAGCCCAGCCTTCCCTCTGCATGCGCACTCACCGGTGGCACAGGCTGCACTGCGGCAGCCCTGCCCGCCGGGGCCCCTGGTGACAGCCCCAGACATTGTGACACGTGCCGTGGTGTCACGGGCTCCAGACCCGCGTCACAGACCTCCTCTCCTCTCCCTTTTTCTTCCTTTTCTTTCTTTTTTTATTGCCAGAGAGAGCGTCTGAGGAGATTTGGGCGGGCCCAGGAGAAAGGGCGGGAGATTTAAAGGTGGCGTAACGGCCACTAGCGGTCCGTTACTCGCTGAGGCGATCAGCTCCGTGCTGGCACGTTCCGCAGCAGAGCGGAGGATCACGGTGTGCAGGGGGGTTTGCTGAACCGGGGGAAAGGCAGGGACGCAGAGAGAGTCGCCGGGAGCCGGCAGCTGTCTCAGGGTGGCTGACGAGGCTTGGGAGGGGCCGAGAGCAACGGTGGGAGATGTAAAGGCGGTGTAACTGCCGCTGGCGGCTGCGGAAAGCGCTAGTGACTCCAACTTTTATGCCATTCAAACTTTATTGTGCTACGAAAGAGGGTGCGGAGTCCTGGTTTTGGAGCAGCTCTGGTGGGAGCTCAAGCACAGCTCTCGCAAAGCCAGGACGGATCCGAGGGGAAGCTAACAGCACTTCACGACGGCTAGTACGGGACAGAAAAACCACTTTGGAGCACGGCATCTTGGGGAGGAAGATGTTGTGCTGGCCGTGCCTGATGCACGGCATCTCGGCCACGTCACAGCTCTCCTGCCACGCTGTGCTGAGGGTAGAGCTGGCCTCTGCCTACTCAAGGCTCAGGAAGGAGTTGCCGCCGTGGCCGCCGCCGTCGTCGTCGTCCAGCGGCACCCCAAAAATCATCTGAACGGACAGGGTTTCCTGTCCGTTTGTCAGCCTGATCTTGCAGGAGCGTGCAGTAGGCAGCACTGTCAGCTGGCAGTGGTGTGACTGGGGCATAAGCTCCCAGGCGTTTTTCACCAGCATCTGGAACCAGGAGGCGGTTTTCTGAATGTCTAAGTACGAGTTGGTGCAAAGGGTGTTGAGGAGGCTGGGGCCTTGCCTTTTCAGCTCCTCCTCACTGTGGTGGAGGAAGCATAGCACGTCCTCCACCAGCCACTCCCTCATGCACATGCACCGTAGCTGGACACGGAGGCAGGAGTCGCTGGTCAGCATCTCCTTTGCGGTGGCCGGCTCCAAGCAGAAGGCGTGCCCGGGTGGAGGCTGCAGGGGCACGAGCAGGCGGTAGAGGACATTGTTCTCCCGGGCAGTCCACGCTTCGTAGGCACAGCCCACCCCAATGGCTGGCTGCAGCCGTGGCTTGAAGCTGTTCCCCGAGAGTCTTCGGCAGGCGCTAAGAAGCTCGTCTACCAGCTCCTCCACCAGCTTGCACGTGTCAGCCATGTACGGCGCTGGCCACTGGGTGTGATCGACCACACATCTGCCGAGATCCCCTGGGTCACCAGAGTCGTCATCATCATCATCGTCATCTTCTTCGACCTCTCCCTCCTCCTCCTCCTCGCCTTCACCTCCAGGGCTGCCCTGCTTGCAGGTGCTTCCTGGCTCACGGCTCCTTTTTCTGGTCCTCCAGCAGAGGCACAGGAGCAGGAGCAGGAGCAGGACTCCTGCCCCGAGAGCAGAGGCCCGGGAGCACCGCTGTTGGAAGGTAGCGAGGAGCAGGACTTTCCTGACCAGCCCGATCTGCTCCATATCCCGCAGCGGCTGAATGATCTCCCAGCTCAGCTGCTGTGCGAGGTGCAGCATGAGCCTGTGCGTGGCCACATGCAGGACTTCCCCCAGCCGCAGTACGCTCTGGACAATGCCCAGCAGAGCTGGGACGAGGAAGAGAATGACAGCCATGGCCTGCAGGAGAAGAAAGGGAAGGGGTCTCAGTGGGGGTGGGCAGGAGGGAGCTGGCAGCGGGGGGAGCAGGTGTGGGATCCGCAGGGACCTGGGGAAAGGCAGGAGAGGGCGGGAGGGAGCTGGGAGGCACCCGTCCCCAGCGGGGGCACCGTGCCCTGCCCAAGGTGCTCCCCTGAGCGACTGGACCCTCGCTCCCGGGTGAGACGGCTGCAAGGGACCGGCGTCTTTGCCCCGGCCCTCGTCCAGCCCAGCCTTCCCTCTGCATGCGCACTCACCGGTGGCACAGGCTGCACTGCGGCAGCCCTGCCCGCCGGGGCCCCTGCTGACAGCCCCAGACATTGTGACACGTGCCGTGGTGTCACGGGCTCCAGACCCGCGTCACAGACCTCCTCTCCTCTCCCTTTTTCTTCCTTTTCTTTCTTTTTTTATTGCCAGAGAGAGCGTCTGAGGAGATTTGGGCGGGCCCAGGAGAAAGGGCGGGAGATTTAAAGGTGGCGTAACGGCCACTAGCGGTCCGTTACTCGCTGAGGCGATCAGCTCCGTGCTGGCACGTTCCGCAGCAGAGCGGAGGATCACGGTGTGCAGGGGGGTTTGCTGAACCGGGGGAAAGGCAGGGACGCAGAGAGAGTCGCCGGGAGCCGGCAGCTGTCTCAGGGTGGCTGACGAGGCTTGGGAGGGGCCGAGAGCAACGGTGGGAGATGTAAAGGCGGTGTAACTGCCGCTGGCGGCTGCGGAAAGCGCTAGTGACTCCAACTTTTATGCCATTCAAACTTTATTGTGCTACGAAAGAGGGTGCGGAGTCCTGGTTTTGGAGCAGCTCTGGTGGGAGCTCAAGCACAGCTCTCGCAAAGCCAGGACGGATCCGAGGGGAAGCTAACAGCACTTCACGACGGCTAGTACGGGACAGAAAAACCACTTTGGAGCACGGCATCTTGGGGAGGAAGATGTTGTGCTGGCCGTGCCTGATGCACGGCATCTCGGCCACGTCACAGCTCTCCTGCCACGCTGTGCTGAGGGTAGAGCTGGCCTCTGCCTACTCAAGGCTCAGGAAGGAGTTGCCGCCGTGGCCGCCGCCGTCGTCGTCGTCCAGCGGCACCCCAAAAATCATCTGAACGGACAGGGTTTCCTGTCCGTTTGTCAGCCTGATCTTGCAGGAGCGTGCAGTAGGCAGCACTGTCAGCTGGCAGTGGTGTGACTGGGGCATAAGCTCCCAGGCGTTTTTCACCAGCATCTGGAACCAGGAGGCGGTTTTCTGAATGTCTAAGTACGAGTTGGTGCAAAGGGTGTTGAGGAGGCTGGGGCCTTGCCTTTTCAGCTCCTCCTCACTGTGGTGGAGGAAGCATAGCACGTCCTCCACCAGCCACTCCCTCATGCACATGCACCGTAGCTGGACACGGAGGCAGGAGTCGCTGGTCAGCATCTCCTTTGCGGTGGCCGGCTCCAAGCAGAAGGCGTGCCCGGGTGGAGGCTGCAGGGGCACGAGCAGGCGGTAGAGGACATTGTTCTCCCGGGCAGTCCACGCTTCGTAGGCACAGCCCACCCCAATGGCTGGCTGCAGCCGTGGCTTGAAGCTGTTCCCCGAGAGTCTTCGGCAGGCGCTAAGAAGCTCGTCTACCAGCTCCTCCACCAGCTTGCACGTGTCAGCCATGTACGGCGCTGGCCACTGGGTGTGATCGACCACACATCTGCCGAGATCCCCTGGGTCACCAGAGTCGTCATCATCATCATCGTCATCTTCTTCGACCTCTCCCTCCTCCTCCTCCTCGCCTTCACCTCCAGGGCTGCCCTGCTTGCAGGTGCTTCCTGGCTCACGGCTCCTTTTTCTGGTCCTCCAGCAGAGGCACAGGAGCAGGAGCAGGAGCAGGACTCCTGCCCCGAGAGCAGAGGCCCGGGAGCACCGCTGTTGGAAGGTAGCGAGGAGCAGGACTTTCCTGACCAGCCCGATCTGCTCCATATCCCGCAGCGGCTGAATGATCTCCCAGCTCAGCTGCTGTGCGAGGTGCAGCATGAGCCTGTGCGTGGCCACATGCAGGACTTCCCCCAGCCGCAGTACGCTCTGGACAATGCCCAGCAGAGCTGGGACGAGGAAGAGAATGACAGCCATGGCCTGCAGGAGAAGAAAGGGAAGGGGTCTCAGTGGGGGTGGGCAGGAGGGAGCTGGCAGCGGGGGGAGCAGGTGTGGGATCCGCAGGGACCTGGGGAAAGGCAGGAGAGGGCGGGAGGGAGCTGGGAGGCACCCGTCCCCAGCGGGGGCACCGTGCCCTGCCCAAGGTGCTCCCCTGAGCGACTGGACCCTCGCTCCCGGGTGAGACGGCTGCAAGGGACCGGCGTCTTTGCCCCGGCCCTCGTCCAGCCCAGCCTTCCCTCTGCATGCGCACTCACCGGTGGCACAGGCTGCACTGCGGCAGCCCTGCCCGCCGGGGCCCCTGGTGACAGCCCCAGACATTGTGACACGTGCCGTGGTGTCACGGGCTCCAGACCCGCGTCACAGACCTCCTCTCCTCTCCCTTTTTCTTCCTTTTCTTTCTTTTTTTATTGCCAGAGAGAGCGTCTGAGGAGATTTGGGCGGGCCCAGGAGAAAGGGCGGGAGATTTAAAGGTGGCGTAACGGCCACTAGCGGTCCGTTACTCGCTGAGGCGATCAGCTCCGTGCTGGCACGTTCCGCAGCAGAGCGGAGGATCACGGTGTGCAGGGGGGTTTGCTGAACCGGGGGAAAGGCAGGGACGCAGAGAGAGTCGCCGGGAGCCGGCAGCTGTCTCAGGGTGGCTGACGAGGCTTGGGAGGGGCCGAGAGCAACGGTGGGAGATGTAAAGGCGGTGTAACTGCCGCTGGCGGCTGCGGAAAGCGCTAGTGACTCCAACTTTTATGCCATTCAAACTTTATTGTGCTACGAAAGAGGGTGCGGAGTCCTGGTTTTGGAGCAGCTCTGGTGGGAGCTCAAGCACAGCTCTCGCAAAGCCAGGACGGATCCGAGGGGAAGCTAACAGCACTTCATGACGGCTAGTACGGGACAGAAAAACCACTTTGGAGCACGGCATCTTGGGGAGGAAGATGTTGTGCTGGCCGTGCCTGATGCACGGCATCTCGGCCACATCACAGCTCTCCTGCCACGCTGTGCTGAGGGTAGAGCTGGCCTCTGCCTACTCAAGGCTCAGGAAGGAGTTGCCGCCGTGGCTGCCGCCGTCGTCGTTGTCCAGCGGCACCCCAAAAATCATCTGAACGGACAGGGTTTCCTGTCCGTTTGTCAGCCTGATCTTGCAGGAGCGTGCAGTAGGCAGCACTGTCACCTGGCAGTGGTGTAAGCTGGGCTGTAGTGGTCATTCTCTGTTAGAATTCTTAGTCTTATGGGCTTGAGGGTGCGTGAAAATATAGTTGGGTCCCTAATCGCCTGTATTGTGTGTCTGTGGTAAGGTCCGTCCAGCCAGGAGCTGCAGTGGGAGCTATATGATAGGAGCTCAGGGGCAGCTCTGTTATGGACACAACTGGTCCCAGACTTCCCTGCTACAGTCCCACTGCAGGACATAGCTGAGCCCATTACGGAAGCTCTTGGCACTTCTGCAAAAACTTATTTAAGAAATGGAAAACACTGCACAGCATTGAGAAGGTATGAAAAACCTGTGAGAAACAGCCCTGCAGACACGAAGTCCAGAGAAGGAGGAGGGCAGGGTGCTCCAGGGGCTGGAGCAGATATTGCCCTGCAGCCCATGGAGAGGACCATGGTGGAGCAGCTATTTACCTGCTGTCCATGGGAGAGATCACAGTAGAGCAGCTATTTCCCTGCAGCCCATGAAGAAGATCACAGTGGAGCTAATTTTCTAAATGAGAAAATTGCTGTTTTGAAACAAACTTTAAAATTTTGTTTAGATAGCGTCCTGGAGGAAGTTTTCTTTTATATAAAACTAATTGCTTAGCTTGACCTTTATTAATGAAAAATTTTCTTTCCCCTAGAACCTAATTATCTGTCTCGTTGACCATTCTTCATTAAAATTGCAAAATTCTTATACCAGTATTTCAAAAACTGTAGAGATTTGGCAATCTAAACTGTGAACCGGAATGGAAACTTTATGGAGAAAGTGAACCAAGCCATTGGAAGGTAACAGGAATTTTGTTGTTTCTGTGTAGCGTCTCTCTCTCGGTGATGATGAATCATTGGGGCCTTCACCTCTTGAAAGATACCAGAGAGACTGTGAGAAATAGCGAATATAAAAGAAATCACAGATCAGTAAACAGTAAAAGAATAACGTGCTGCCAAATCAAATTCTCTGACCCCTGATGCTTGTAAAGGAGACCGAGCCTCAAACTGAACTTACACCACTCTAAGGCAATGTTACTTTTGAAAACTTCCACAGCTGAATTAGTACTGTATTGATGTTCTCAGTGATTTTGGGGTAATTGCTTTGGACTGTGTTTGGACATGAAGATTGATTAACTTTCTTCCAACGTTCATCTTCTCAGGAAGTCTGAGTCTGCAGTACATGCTGGTTTGGGTCCAAATTGTCCTCCAGAAGATACCTTAGTTCAATCTGTTACTCAGTGGACAAGGCCACATTTCAAGAAAAGTTTCACTCCTTGATTCTGTGGTCCTGGATTTATCATCCTGTTTTTCATATATCAAGATTTGTGTCTAAAAGCTCAGGACAGATGCTTAAGAAAACCCCATGCCAGGATCACTTCCTGCTGAGTTGACTACATTGATTCCACTTTAGTCAAGCATGAGTGAGTTCTCCTCCATGTGTTTCATCATGAGGGGAGATAACTCATTTATTCACTTGGAATCCCTGTCTTCTTCATATGTAGATGCAATACTCATCATGAAGATCCACTAAAAAATGAGGTCCTCCATGTGGGAAAACCACAGTTTGGGACATGAACAACAAGTTAAACAGCTTGTGGATTGGCTCTAAGTGTTGCCAACAAAGAAGAACAATTAGCACAAAGAAATAAAAGGCATTTTTCTTCTTAAAAAAGCTGACTGCACAAGAGAAATTTGTTGCAAATACCAAACCCAGGTTTGTTTGTGTACACAATTTTTTTTCAGTACATTTCAACCTTCATACACGGTCATGTGATAGCAGAGCAGCTCTGTCCTTATTTGTTGCATTCTATATAATATCTTGTCCCACAGAGATCTGCCTATGAACCTTCTGTCTGATTTATAGCAACCCCAAATTGCTCCCTTTCCTGAGCTGAAGCACTTACATGTATAACATAAAGCTATAATGCTACTGAGGTGTACTTATAAGAGAGATGAAGACCCAGATGAAAACTGAAGAGGAATATGAGAAAGGCTCCATGAGCAAATTTTGAATAAATAGCCTTTTAATGTACACACTGGGTCTCCTTGCTGCTCAGACTGCTGTATATCAAGAGCAGCTCCACTGACAACAGTGCAACAACTACGGCAAGAGCTTAACTGGGAGAAAAATAAGGTGTTTGTGAATTTCTATTCCTGGTAGTTTTTACTGTGAAATGTGATTGAAACAAGGAAGAATCAGTGCTTTCTACCTTCTGTTCTTCCTGAAAAGTGTAGCATAACATGTAACAGGAGTAAGATAAAATCACTCAGTAAAAACAACTAATGTCCATTTGAAAAGGGAATGGCATTTGCTGTGTTTTATAATATCCCAGCTAAGACAAAGATAGCAGACTGCAGAAATATACCCTGTATTATATAAAAGAACCAAGAGATTAAAGGCTGACTGTGATCTTGTTTGCCCAAGATTTAAATTGATGACTCTCATAGATATCAGTGGCCTTAACCCGCATTTACAATGGCAGAGAGGAATATTCAGTCATAAAATCTGAGGTCTGACATCATGATAAAGAGAAAAACTAAAAACCCTTCAATATTCTGCAACAAGAAAGTCCTTCCATTTGATCTTGACAAGTTATTCAATTATTTGGTGCCTCAGTTTTCCCAGTAGAAAACTGGAGATAAGACTTCCGTGAGTGTCACAGCGCAACTGAGAAAGTCAATACTAGTGAAATGATTTGAGTGTCCAAATGATAGGCACTAAAAATAGATTTTTCTATTGACATTCTCTGCATGCAACATCAAGATACCAAAGTTTTCCCTCCATGTGCTAGTTAAATAGCAATATTTTAAAATCTTTTCCCACTTAAGATAAGCACACGTATTACTCTCTGAAGGCCCCCACTATCTCCAGTGACCAACTGAAATTAGGTGGAGTTGCTCACCGGCATTTCCAGTCTAACTAGTGAAAATCAATTTTTTAATTTAGCTACAACATGGTCAGTAAATAGACATTCTGATCTAATCTCAAGGTTGGTGCACATCAAGCTTAATTAAAATGGCATGATGTGTTAACCATTGTTATAGAATGGTCTAAAATATTCAGGAGGACTCTGAGGACTCCAGCATGCACTGGAGCTATAAAAAAATCAGAAGGAAACTTCTTTACTAATACTTTCAAATCTATGAGGAAAGACTAAGAGGACCTAGAGAGCTTATTACTGCTTCCATTTCTATTATTCATAGGTTATTAGAAATAATTTACCTAGGGAGTTTCTTGATTAGGTTAAACTGCCTAAACCCAGCAGTATCACTGAAGAAAGGGTCCACTTTTCTCCAGCACTTGGCCTGTTGTGCCTTCCAATGCATTACCTCCTGCAAGTGTGGGACTGTGTGCTGAACCTTAGAGGGAACCTGGCCTAAGCTAAAACAAAATGAGAAACAACATAATTCCTACACTTTGACTTCATGTTGAGTGTATAATTGCTTGCATTTTCTTCAGAATATCAAGATTAATTTTAATCTCTTGCACATTTTTAAGCCATGCAAGATCATTAAATTTTGTAAAAACTACTTATTTTCATTGGTGGAAGAGAAACCGGCATCTGCAGCCACTGTGTAATTTAGTCACAGGAGAACTAAGAAATTTTTTTAGATATTCTATAAAATGACCTCCTGAAGCACATAAAAAAGAAAGTACCAGGAAGGTATAAATTAAGGTGAAAGACACAGTGGGAGTCAATTCTCTTCTGCCTCCCTAGTTACACCCACTGAATGCAATACTAATATGAGACTTACTACTTTCCCCTTGCTCCCACTGCCTTCAGTGAGATCTGAGTTTGGCCTATTACCTGACTCACTTGTGTTGGATGTGATATGACATCATTTAAATAATTGTTTGGCCCAATGGGACTCACTTTTTCCACCCACTGGCTTTGCATGCAAGGGCAGAATTAAACCCACTGCACTGACTTTCCCCTGTATTGTGTCAAAAAACATTCAGAGGGCAACATTATTCCTTTTCTTAATTAATAAGAATATGAGCAACACTTCCTTTGTGAAATATTCATTGATTTTTTTTTTAATAAAAATTCATAAGTGTTAACAAATAAATTTTTTCCTTACATACAGCAGTGACACTTAAGGAAATGAGAGTTCCCACACACGCACACACACAGAGCTACGTTGTATTACAAACCACTGCTATTATGACATGCTCCAAATAAGATTTATTTCAGAAGTCTTGAGCACAGATAATGCCAGTAAGATGTCTCCTTTAGACACATCAATGGTTGTTTGTGGCATAATAACACTATTGTGTTTTAATAATTGAACTACTCCCGGTGTAAGCCCTTGAACTATGTTTATTTCCTGAGTGTTTATGCAGTGATGTATCACACATTCTTAACAACAGATGAAATGCTTGTAATGACATTCCTAATGCTGGAAATCAGAGCATTTATGCCTGTTGTAGATTCAAAATTGTCTCTATTTTCCACAGCATCTTAGTACTATAACAGACTTCCACTGGAAAAAAAAGTTTTTATTTTAAATGGTAGCTTCATGAGTTGCTAGCTGAAACTATGAATAGTTCAGATTATTTTCCTTGCTCTCTTACCTAAAATAGAGCTAACTAGATGATGACTGTTCATTCTGAGGCTCTCACACAGCTCATTTCTGGTCTGGCTCTTTACCAAGCGCAGCCCCAGTTTGCTGCCCGGCATTTGGGGGATTCACTCGGGTCCTTGGTTTGGCCAGTGGCTCCCCTGCCTCTCCTGAGTCACACTCAGACATTCTTCTCTTTCTACCTTTGTACATCTTCAAACAATTCCTAACATGACCCTAGGGTGGGTTATTCCTTTGACAACATACCTGTGCATTTCACAAAGCTGGATGGTTCATCAGCCCCAAATTCCTGGTGGCCAGCACAGGAGGTGGGGAGTCCTCTTGTCCTAGTGCTCTTTCTGCTTGTGCTGCTCAGTCAGGAAATTAAAGGAAGGATGAGGTCCTTGCGCCCCACCTTCTCTATCTTGGAAATGGATATATAACCTTTTGTATCTCATCAGATGAGTCATCTTAGATTTCAGAAGATACACAAAGGTATCAGATACCCAAGTGCTGCTGATGCTTACAGGGTGCTGTGTGCTGTGAATCAGTCCTGGTCCTTACAAACATCCTTCAGATGAAGGCTGTTACAGGTGCCCTTGTTTTTTTTTTGGTTTTCCATTTCCAGCACTTTCCCTAAAGTGCTTTTGAGCTGCAGAAGTCAGAGAAATTGAGGGATTAAAATAACTGCATTTGAAAAAAGAGCAGAGTTGTTCTGCTCTTCAACTCACGAGGCCAAATCTGGGATTCTGTGTACCCCTTCCATTTACAAAAAAAGATGACACACTGCCGTGGAGAAGGTACAGGACTGCCGCCCCCAGTTAATGAGAGTTTTTTCCACTAGCTCATAGGCACTCAGGAGGCTTGGTGGGGATGCAAAAGCTGACTTCTGAGGGGATGCGGTCTATAGCTGTTCAGTGAAGCATTAACTCAAGGTGACAAACAAGGCAGAGAGGGGAAGGCACGCTGAAGTGGAGCAAGGATCACTCACTAGTGATTTTGAAAGGGAATGTCTTTACAGCAGAGTAATTAATCTTATTTAGTTAGGATTTTCACAGAAAGCTCATAGGAGGGCTGTGAGCAAAAGAAAAGGGAAGGAGCAGTTCAGAGTGACTGTGCATTGGCTGGTTTTATATTCACCATCCAGCTTTACTAGGGAACAAGAAGAAATATCTGGATTTTAACCTGATATCCAATGAGCTACTGTTAAGAGGCACACCAAAGGCTGTCAAGCATCTACATGAGCAGTTCTGGTGGCATCCATGTGTTAACTAAGCAATCACCAATGTAAAAGCTTTGCTGTGGGGTTTTATTATCTCAGCAGATTAATTTTTAGTGTCTGACAAATGAATCATCAGATAAAGCTGTGGCAATTGCCTACCTTAGCAGGCAGTTATTTCCCAGACCTTTGTCTTTCTGACGTCCACTGTAGGGTCATTTCTGAGCTACAGAGGTATGCCACCTTTGCTGCTGGCATCACTGCAGGCACTGCCCACCGGTTCCACAGCTGAAAATCAACACGGCAAAGGATTTGCCACTACAGAAAGTCTGAAATTACCACCTGCAGTCTTTCTCAGAAGATCAGCTGCAAAAGGCAAGGAATCACCATCAAGTGGATTGCTGCAGAGGGGAGCCATATATGTATAACTGAGATCTTCACTGTGATCTGTAAGTCCTGATCTAGGCTCAGTATGCAACAGAGTGATGAAGATGCTCAGATTGATCTGCAGGCTAAGCATGGTCAAAATGTATCACAGATATGAAATGACACCAAATTCACAGAGTGGTATCATGAAGACTGGAATTCATCACAGTGTATTGTGGGATGGGGCCATACTCTATGCTGGCTTTTCTTTCTGCTTACTTAGCATTTCTCGCCACTCCTCGTGTCCTCATGCACACCCTGTGAGACAGCAGACATAAAGCAGATTGTTTGCTGCAGCAGGCTAAGCATGGTCAAAATGTATCACAGATATGAAATGACACCAAATTCACAGAGTGGTATCATGAAGACTGGAATTCATCACAGTGTATTGTGGGATGGGGCCATACCCTATGCTGGCTTTTCTTTCTGCTTACTTAGCATTTCTCGCCACTCCTCGTGTCCTCATGCACACCCTGTGAGACAGCAGACATAAAGCAGATTGTTTGCTGCAGTACTGCATCATTTCTTTGAATTCAGCTGAGAATTTCCTTGCCAAAGGAGATGAATGGAGGGCTGGGAACATGTCCTTATAGATGTTTTCTGTGCAATCATGTGCATGCCCCAACTCCTCTTGGGCATTGGTGGTTGCAGTTCTGAATCTTGAGAGCAACAGGTGTATGAGCTGTAGGGAAGGAAAGAGCCAAAGATAAAAATTAGCTTCTATTGGTAGGAGAAAATAATCACATTACAAAGGGAAGAAGAAAGGAAGAAAAGGAGAGGCAGTTAAAAATTGCAGCCTGACTTCTTTCTTGTTGTGTCCTTACCTTTGCTGGGGCACTGATTTTGAGCTCTTGGATGGGACAGTCTCTCTCTTAGTTAACCTCCCACACCAAACTGCACCAGACAGAGACCATAAAATAAAAAAAATTGAAAGATCTTTGAAGGCATCAGCGGTTTACCACAGTACTTGAAAAAATGGCTCTGAAAACTTTAGGCTCTGCCCCTCTGTGTTTTCCTTCCTCAAGTTCATGGATGGAGGTTGCAGAGGATATTGTGTGTCTGTGTAGAGTCTTCCCTGTCCAGGTCTGGAGGCCGAAGATGCTGAAGACAGGGGGGTGGTTCTGGTGCTAATCGCAAAATCTAGACATGCCATCCCTTCTTCTTCAGCCACCACCAAAAAAGCAGGTGGTCTGTTTTTTAACCAGCTGCACAGGCAGGGCCTGAAAGAGGGTTAGTTGCTAGGGAAGGACCAGTAGGCAGCTATAGACCTGTGGTTCAAAGCTGGGGAGGGCTCTGTACAAGGATTTGTGCCAAAGTGCCACATAGTTGATCTGGAAACACCAATCCATGTGGTGGGAAGAGGTGACTTTTTCCAGACTGCCACAGAGTTGTATATAATGATTCCCACACTGTAATTCCTGTTCTGAAGGCCAGCAGCCCTGTGTAAATGTTCATGAGCTAAAAGAAATAAGGTAGATATCATCAAACAGTAAAACCTCACTTTAAAGAGAGCTGTTGAGTCAATAAACCCATTCCCCTCACCCCCCTGCTTTCCATGTACTTAGCCAACAACAGCTGTGGCCCAATTAAACTCAACTGCTTACAGAAATGGATCTGTTACAAATAAGTACACAATGGATTATGATTGTAATCACTTAAGAGGTCACAGCAGCTCAGTGCTTGTGTCTCCTGATTTCTGTATGAGATGTAGGACCAAAGTTCTGACCCACTTTGAGTAGCTACAGACCCTCCAGCCCCTTGTTGTTTGTTAGGATGGTAAAATACAACTCGCTTGTGATGTCAGCAAGCAATCTGGCACTCTTCCTCCACATACTGTCTCTCTTAAATTAGTGCAAAAGGTAGATACTGCCATCAGATACTGCATGAGAGCAGCAGACAATGAGATTCCTACTTGCAATATCAATATGGTCATAACTCTGGCCAACTCACACAAGTGAACTAAGCCATGAAATGGTGGAAACACCTTGGTTCTGGTGCCGATGGGAAAAGAGACTGCTAACCCAAAGATCCTACAAGGTAAAATGCTCATGTTGGTTTTCCTTGTGCAGCTTAAATCAGTGTCTCCCACTGCAAGGTCAGAAGTGTGCCTCTGCTGTCCTGTGGTGACCAGCACCCTGTGGTGAGTGTGCTGCCTCCTCCATGGGGACACCACTTGCTCTCCAAAACAGCTCAGGGGCTTCAGGCTTTATGCCTGGGGGAATAAATTCTCCTGGTGTGCAAGGCATTTTATAATGGCATTTAATATTTTGCTGTTTGAGACATGTAATCATTTTCTGTCATGACTATCAATCCTGCCATCTAAGAAAGATATTACAGACACTGGGTGCAGCCATTTTTCTTCTTTTGAGTTCTTTTCTGAAGATCTTTCTTTATTGGGCCTTGCTCAAGGCATTAGCCTATAATCTATAATGCCATCTGCTTTGCTGGGCTATAAGCCAGGTCACTTTATTAAATCAGCATGGAGTAATTTACGGCATTGTTTTTGCTGAGTGACAGAACAGTATCGGGGAAGCCGAGACAAAGATGCTTTTGTGCTAAAGCAGACTAGCACATGCATTTCCATTCTCATGTGTTTCAGCAACAAAAGGGGAAAAAATGGGGTTCCCCTTCTCTTGGAGTATTTTTCCTTCCTGTTTGGTTTCTGAATGATATTGTGATCTGCTGAATGAGAAGCACTGTGGCAGGGCTAGATTTTGGAAGTGAAAAGACCTGTGGTGTTTTTAGGACATAAGGCTGAGGTGAGGATGAGGATGTGAGAAGCTACAGCAGAAAAGAGCAGGAGACATTCATGAAGTGTAAGAACCAGATAAAACCTGTCTTTTAATAGAAACTTATTCCAAGCAGAAATCTGCCTCTCCTCTGTGCCTGGTCCTTTTATGTAAACTTACTTGTGGCTGCTGCTACTTTGTCTGGAAAAGAAAATCTGAAGTGACTGCTAGAGAGCCATAGTTTATATTAGACAGATATACTTGAAGTTGTCTTGCTCAGCTGTCTGAAAGTCTGTAAGAAAATAGCTACAGGATGCAGCAGTCCCAGTTCTTGCTTTACATACCTATAAAAAAACCCCCACAAATATTATCTTCTAGTTGGAACAGCAGCTAACACCTTTGCTATTAAAAAAAACCAAAAAACCCCAAAACTTGAAAGAGTTGAAAATTGCTTCCGAAGTGTTGTAAAGGTTTAATTAAATCTTTTGCTGTTTTCCACTCTCTGGTCTATATTTTGCTCATTTTCATATTGGACAAGGGACTATTTTTTAATTCTTTTTATTAAATTAATCTCAATCAATATTTGCTAGGGCTCTGGGCAAAGAGAGACTAGAATATATAATTGTACTTGTTAACCATGTGAATAATGAACCTTAGACAGAAACTGAGCGATGTTAAAGGAAGTGAGCCATGACAAAATATAATCCATCAAATGAAAATACCACCACCACCAAATAACAACAACAACAACAATAACAACAATAATAATAATATTAGGATGCCTGCAGGCTGTCACAGTTATTGTATCTCAGAACAGAGTTGGAAATGTACATAAGTTAATTTTGCCAGATATTATTGAGTATAATAATTTATATTATTGAGTATAATATACAGTAAACTATATGGAATCCATTTAAGGAAAGTCCAGGTAACACCTCTCTGAATCTCTAGGACTTATTAACGAGCAAACACATGAAAAAAATCCAACCAATAACAACCAGGCCAGTGTTTACAACCAATGAACCTGTTGTAAGAAGTCTAGTGATTGCAAAGTGTCTTTAACAACACATTGTAAGAAGCTCCAAGGTTACAGGCAGCTTTACAACATAAAGATAGCAATAAAACACCTTTCAAGCTTTTATGAGCAATGCAGGTCATGAATGCACCTTACTTAGGTCATGAATGCACGAAGGGTAGTCAGGTGCTTACCAAAATATACAGATTATTCCAGGGAATTTTAATCCTGCAAGAGTAGATTTCATCCTCTGATGAGATGAAAAAAATGAAAAACACTACTAACAAAAAAAAAAAAAAAGGAAATGTTGGAGAACCTCCTTGATATGAACTGATATGATTCTACTGGAATTACAGTCTAATGGAACCTAGTTTGGCAATTTTCCCTAATTTACCTTGGAATATTTAGGTTCATTGGTTTGAGAAACTCAGGAAAACTGTCATCTTTTGGAAAACTCCAGTCTTACCTCTTCAAATGGACCAGAAATTATCTGAAAGGATCATTTGCCATTGCTTTTGTGTGTAGCTGACTCTGAATAGGAAGTTGCAAGGATTCTGAGTCATAGCAATTTTATATTTCTTTCATTCTTTTAATTTTTAAAGGAGCTGGTTGGAACATTTTTAATTTATGATGATGTAGGCTAGTGTTGTAATATATTCAGAGCCTCGGTACATTAGGACCTTGAGAATTAAGGGCGATGAGAGGCGTATCCAAAAGCTGGTTTTGTTTTCCATGCATCTGAGACCTTGTGAAAACAACACTTCTTAATATAACTTTGCCCCAAATAATGTCAGTATTGTTAGATTAATTATCATGTTCAAATATCAACCATAATTTTGTTAAAAGCTAACAAAACCAGCTTGGATAAATGTGTCAATAGCATTATACTGCAATCTGATCATCTACTGTTAACAAGTATCAAAGCAATTCTTCAGTTTCAACTGAATCTACAGCCAATCTGAAAAGTCTCTTACTACATTTTTTAATATTCCTGTCTTCCATCACTCTGGCTGAGCAACTTAAAGGCAAATTGTTGTATTAAGGGCAGCAACAAAAAATGAAAATGTCGTTGTTAACTTAAATACTGTTAAGTAAAGTTAAAGTAAATCTTCTAAATTTTCAGATCTGTTGACATTTGGGGTTTTCAGTGTCTTCCGAGTAAGTGATATCCAAAGACTTAAGTCTCTAAAGATTAAACAAACAGAATAAAACATATGAGACCACCCTGAGATTTTTGGATGCACAAGCTAAGAGATTTCATTAAAGAGGGTAGAAAAGGAGAAAGGATGGAAAGAACTCTTCTTGCATAATGGAATACAAGATAATATAATACTTATTAATAATATTAGGATTATTTTCCTAAGTATATGCTTATGATGGAATCTGAGGTTTCAGGGCTACAATAGAGGAATTGAATTTTGCCCAGAGCAGAGTTCATTTTCTTTTAAACCCTATTTAAACCATATAGGTGCATCCACCAGCTATTATACTGAGTGAATGTGTGTCCTGGTTTCAGCTGGGATAGAGTTAACTGTCTTCCTAGTAGCTGGTACAGTGCTATGTTTTGAGTTCAGTATGTGAAGAATGTTGATAACACTGATGTTTTCAGTTGTTGCTCAGTAGTGTTTAGACTATAGTCAAGGATTGTTCAGCTTCTCATGCCCAGCCAGGGCACCTGACCCAAACTGGCCAACAGTGTATTCCATACCATGGGACGTCCCATCTAGTTTAGGAACTGGGAAGGGGGGGGCAGGGAATCGCCGCTCGGGGACTGGCTGGGTGTCGGTCGGCGGGTGGTGAGCAATTGCCCTGCGCATCGTTTGTACATTCCAATCCTTTTATTACTACTGTTGTCATTTTATTAGTGTTAGCATTATCATTATTAGTTTCTTCTTTTCTGTTCTATTAAACCGTTCTCATCTCAACCCAGGAGTTTTACTTCTTTTCCTGATTTTCTCCCCCATCCCACTGGATGGGGCGGGAGTGAGTGAGCGGCTGCGTGGTGCTTAGCTGCTGGCTGGGGTTAAACCATGACAATGTGATGACAGGATCCATCTTAAGAAAATGAAAAGCCAAAGGATGGCAAAGGGAGGTAGGATTAATAGAGATTATGACAATAATTTGTCTGCATGAGGGACATTTGCTGAGTTGTGAGATTTTTAAATTAAATTGAACTTCAGGTGATCTCCATGTCTGTGGTCTTCAGGTGTTTTTACAGAAGGTGGAGGAGCAGTTCCTCAGGGTCGCCTATCTTGTGAAAGCTACCCTGCACAATAGGCAACTCCTCTATCACTGATGGCAGTTGGCAGTGTTTTCCCAAGGCTATCTTATTTCCAGTTCTTGAGTATCTAATTATTTTCCCAAGTTTTTTCCTCTGTAAGAATTCAAAACCTCATCACTCAGGATTAAAAGAGTGATAGATCAGAGTCTTTTTTCAGAAAAGGAGATTTCTGCCTGGTTCCCTGAACTGGAAATTCATATTTCTAAAGTTATAATTGAGTCACTGAAGGTTTTGGATTGAGTCAAGAGTATCAAAGTTGAAAATGAAAAGTGTTATCAGTGGCCAAAAGGCTGATCAAAAATGGTCTGATAGGGTCGAGTAATTATCTTGCTAAAATGCAGAGTAAAATCATTATCCTCAAAAGGAATGCTTGCTGTGGATTACAACCACTGAGTCATTGCACCGAGAGGCTTCTTGTAGCCTTCTCATGAAGGGCTGCAGACTTGCAAAAAGGTAGCAGTCTTGAATGGAAATGTGTGAAGAAATCAAAAGGGCAAGTCCTATCCAAAAATAGTGATAGGTAAGGTGTTTAGCCAAGCATGGTCAGGGATGCTTTTAACTGTTGGTTGGATGGAAGAGTACCACTGGTAAAAGACATTTTCCTATATGTTTTACTAATAACATTTTAAAGAAACAAACAAAATTGTACTTCTCATGTGATTTTATTGTAAGCTTGCATTTCAGTAAGAATGCCTTTTTTTCAGAAGCTATTTTTAAATTTGCATAGCGCTAAGAACACTGGCAAAATGCTCTGTAGAAATCTGCACCTTGAAAGTAGATTTGCAGAAATCATGTTTAAAAAACACATTATTTGTCCCTGAAAAATATCTTGCATCTTTAGTAACAGAAAAGCTCATTTAATTCAAAGAAAAGCACTCATATATGAAACAAATCTGTTCTGACTTGAGTAGAGGTGCCCCTGAGAGATCAAATAGCCTCTAAGACTTCCATAGGTTGAAGAGCTCTGATGTTTCCAAGGGCAATTAACCCCAGGAAGATTGCAGCTGCAATGGTTATTTCACATTGCGGAACATGGTTCTGAATAGATTCCCTGCAAGGGTGAGATCTTGGTGTCCGCCATTCATACCACCCTTAACCTCTCTACCGAGATCATCTTAGAAAGCTGCTTGCACTGGTCCCTCTCTGCAGTGTTGAGGAGTGCTGATCCGGAAGGAAGACCTCATTACGCCCCTCTTTGCCTATGTACCTCTGAATTTGTGACACCGTCACATCCAGGCAGATGCAACACTGTCCCCTCTTTGCTTCTGGCTAGTGGGAAAACAATACAAATAGGAAGTTGTGCTCAAATATAACAGGGTGGGCGTAATATTAGCTCATGTTGCAGGCTGAATGGAAAGAGTCAGCCTCCCTTTATATTGTGGGAAAGGGGAAGAGATTCTTCATTAGAAGCTATTCAAACACAGTATCAAAATTTATCAGTATATAGCCTTTTCTGGGGGGACTGTGTTGAACTGCAGGATATTTGACATGAACAAGCCTCTGAACAAGCTGTGATGTTTTACTTGGGCAAAGCCTCATAGAAATGTCCTTCTGCATTCCTGGCCTTCAGCTCCTGTAACCTGCTGGGTTTCTATAATGCTTTTTTGCCTGGATAGGGGTGAGTGTGGTAGCGCAGGGGATAAGACAGCACAAGTTTCTAGAGCTGTTGGAGTGCTTCGTAGTCTGGGTTTGTGGCTGAAAAAGTGAAAAAGTACAGAAAAGGTCTTAGAGGGAATATGCAGAGCTCTGGGAAATGCACCATGTAGTAAGAGACTAATGGCATAATCTGCTCAGTTATCCAAATGGAGACAAAAAAGGGAGTAGATGAGTGTACAGCCTGTTTGGAAAAGATAATTCTCACAGTAAATAACACTTTAATCTAGCAGAGGAAGAATCAATAGTTGAATGTTTTAAATAATGTTTTAAAGTAATAAAGCATTGGAATAATGTAGCCAAGGATACAGAGAATTCCTCTTCACGTGAGACTCTTCTTGTAAAACTACGCTTTAGACGAATCAGAAGTCGTTGTGCAAAGCTGAAATTATCAGGAAAGATGTTTTACCTGTGCTATGCAAAAAACTCAGAATAGTTGGCCATAATAGTGACTTCTACTCTTAAAACCTGTATTCCTTTTTTTTTTTAAGTGAAGAAGAATATGTGGCAAGGAGGACCTGGGAATTATACCAGTGCATTTGGTCATCTAAAAATGATTGCAAGATCTGGAGCTGCAAAGATGTGGCCAGATGCTGAATTCTAGATTAGCAAAGGAAAGCATAACATCATTTTAATTTCTAAACAGAGCTCAGTCACAGCTAATCGTTGATACAGTCATTCTTTTTCTCATTCTTCATGACTGCTGGGGAAGTACCGGAAAATAAAAATGCATTTAAAATGGCTTGTTTGAGCACAGAATGATCTTGTGTCTTGTGTCAGATCATACAAGATTTTATCCTGGTTTCTCCCCGTCTGGATTTAGTGCCTGAACCAGAAGTCCAAACATCCTCTCTGCTTAGTGGCACCACGCAGTCCTTTCTCTCTGCCATTAAAGGAAATAGGAAGATGAACAATTTATTTACTCAGTTTGAGCCCATCTGAGTTCAAACATCAAACACTGAGGGCCTGAATGGTACTTGGAACAAAAGGGAAAGAAAATCCACCTTGTGTAAAACACACAAGAAAAAAAGACCATTTACCTTGCAGTGGGTTCAACGAATTACTAACAGTGGTGCTGTGATTTCACACAGTTTTATGGTGAACTGTGCATTAACAGTGACATTTCAAGGAGTGGAACACAAACTAAATGATATTTACATTCTGGGGTTTTCCTGCAGTATTACCCCCAATGGCATGATGAGAGCCAAGAGAGAGAATTCAGTAACAGCACAGGAATGCCTTCCTGCTGTGAATGAGGTAGTTAATAGATACCCAGGCATTTGTTGGCAGCGTATTGAAGGATTTCTATGAAAGTTATGAAGCTTGATAGCTTTACATTGCCTGGGCTGCATCAATGCAAACAGTGTCTTGCCCCCATCCTGAACATCTCCTGGGCTTGAGTTTTTAAATTTTTGTAGTCTGTGAAATGTCCTGTTACCATTCATGTGGAAAGGCTACATCATACTGAGCAGCCTGGAGTGGTAAACATGCCTGATGCCCTCTTCCTTCTACAGACACAGAGAGAAACAGAGGGGAATGGAAGAGGCAGATACTCGCAGCTCTTTGACTGCCAGTCCCTTGGAAAATGCCTTGTTCTATATATAGTACCTGCATACAGTTTTCAGCTGCTCACACCTTGCAGCAGCAAAGATGAGGAGAAGCTTTGGATTCAGCTCAGCTGCAGCTCTTTGAGAAGAAAAAAGAGGAGGGAGTTTTGTTTCTGAAGAACAAAGTTCCCTCAAGCACCACTGACCGGGAGCATCGTCTGGAGCAGGGACACTTGCAGGGCATCACGAGACATAGGTGATTTCTTTACCCAGTAGCACCTTCCATGGGACTGGACCAACCGACACCAGCTCATTCAAATTATTATTTTTAGAAGAACACTGAAAAGATGCCAAAGCATTACTGCCCTGGCTCAGGGGCTGTGCAAATCACAAAGAACATAGCTTGTCTTAAGCTTTCCCATAACATGTAAAACATACCGTGATGGATTCTCTTTCTGGAGATCCATATCTTAATCTATTTTCTTCCCCATCTGTGGACATGTCTGCACAGCCCCAGCCTTGTGCAGTCCAGACAGCTCATGCTGAGGTTTGTCAGGCCTCATCATGAAGCAAGCTTCATATACCTCCCTAGCTCTTCCTTTAGCAAGGCTCTTGTAGGAATGGGAAAATGAAAAACATTGTGCAAAACCAGGATCCACTTCTGTGTTAGAGACCCTGAAAGACAGAGGCCCTCAGCGACACACAAGGAACTTTGGAACTTTTACCTTCTGAACTTTTAAAATATGAAAACTTTCAGAGGTTGATCCATAAATACCCCCTTGTCAGTTAGTCAGCTGTGAATATTTCTGCTCTTATTATACAGATCTTGCAAGCTCAAGTCAGTGGCTAAAAAAATACTAAGCACAATGACTTTTATTCCATTGTTATTCAATACATATCTCAAGAGAGGTGACTAAGAGGTGAATGAGAGATTTCAAAGTATCTTAACTCTCTAATTTTGCACACAAAAAATAACTTTGGTGCAGAACATAATTTAAGATCTGTCTGAAACTCTTATAGGGAATAATTGTCTAATAAATTTGGCCTTTTTTCCTCCTAGGGTGAATTTACCAAAAAATAACAAAAACCCAATAGATTTGTTTGTTAACTGCAACTACTCTAACCCTATGCAAACACATTTCAGTTTATGGTGCATTCTTGAGATATTTATTGTGAAGAATAACACTGCTCAGTCAATATACAAGCTGTAGAGCTGTGGGAAGTTGATGAATTTTTTGTTGCCCCTCACTGAGTGACTAGTTCTGATTGTTAACACAAATTTAAAAATTCATATACAAGCAAACACTTCAGTACTGGTGTTTCTTCCAAACATTTACAAATTAAGTTTAATTCATTAGTAGTATTTGTAAGATATATTGACAAGATATATTTCTGTCCTAGGTAAAGATAAGTAAAGTAGTTTGGGATCTAAAGGATTTAAAAGGCTATTTTGCCATGTTGTTTTTCATAATAGCCTATCTTTCTCTAATCAAAACCAGCGCATTTAGCTCAGACACTTCTATATGCTATGCAATGCAGTCATGAACAGTTTCTTCATATATTTGTCAACATTTAAGTAATTTTGACTAGGATGTGTACTACAGTAAGTGTTGTTGCCATAAGTAGATGGTAATTTAATTCAGTCTGTAGAGCTGTCAGAGATATCATCCCTCTGTGACAAAAGAAGGGCATAAATCACTGCACCAGTGTCCATAGAAGAACAATACCCCGCCAAATGCACTAATATTAATTCCTTTAACACCTTCTGCAGGCCACTGTCTTCCTGCAGATTATTTTCTTCATGTAAAAGCATACTTCATTTTGCAAGCTTTCAGCTGAAATCAACACAGCATTTTCTTATGAATATTTACTCTTGGATATCTTGAATGGCCACTTTTGATGGGTAGACTCAATTTTGATACATTAGGTATAAAAAGCACAAAAATGCTGCACTTACTGCATAAACAAATCCCTTTTCATTTTCTCAGATCTCTGTTTTTAAGCCATCAACACCAATATTTTATATTCATAGTGGAATTCACAGGTGCCTCCTCTCCTCTCCTCTCCTCTCCTCTCCTCTCCTCTCCTCTCCTCTCCTCTCCTCTCCTCTCCTCTCCTCTCCTCTCCTCTCCTCTCCTCTCCTCTCCTCTCCTCTCCTCTCCTCTCCTCTCCTCTCCTCTCCTCTCCTCTCCTCTCCTCTCCTCTCCTCTCCTCTCCTCCTCCCTCTCCTCTCCTCGAGTAATACTGGGATGTGTATGTCCTGTCATTAATATCTTTAGTAATAGCCAACTTCTATCCTCAAAAAGCCAAAGACGGATTTAGCTGGCAGTTTTTGGTGGTGTTAGTGCTGTAAGGAGCATGTGTGACCAGAGTGAATGTGTTTCTGGGTCAATGACACTTTAGCACTTGAACAGTGCAAAATTAGGAGCTCAACCTGAGAAGGGGTTTCAGGGTCTCCACAAGCACTCCCACATGTCAATGTGAGCTGAAAAATGTTTATTCTGTAGCAGAAGGCGTGGAAGAAGCTCAAATATTTCAGCATGGGTGCTTAAGACCATGACTCTATGGGAGGTGACTCACTGCCTTGCACTCACACTGCTCACCCTCAGGCTCTCTGCATCTGAAATTTCTGGACCTAGTGGTATTCAGCCCAGTTACTCACACTGCAGGATCCCACTAGGATCCTAGCCTCATATCCTTCTCTCATTTTTGGACTATAACAGTGGGATAGCCGTTGCTATGGACATTCCAGGTCCTGCACGCTTTACCTAAATCAAAGGCAAAGTTTCACCCACAACCCTCCCTGGCAGCATGTAAACCAGGGTGGCAGTTTGCCTGGTCTGAGCATGTGAGAGGAAGCTGGGATAAGTGATGGGTCTCCAGCAGTGCAAGAAGAAGTCTCTCACTGATTTTTGTGCAAGCCCAGCATCACTGACTATCTTTCACGGCTACTGGTTAGGTGCCAAAAGATGAATTGTCAGCAATCTCACTCCAGAATATTGTATAGCTGCGGCATTTTATTTCCCAGCAATACATGTGAACACACAGCTTATTGGTCCTTTCCTTTTCTATTTTCCTCCCTTTTTTCATCCCGAGTTTTAAATGAATAGTTTCTCTTTCAGAATTCATTTTCCCTGAAGGCTTAATATTGTGCTGTTCTCAGGATTAGGAAGAAGGTGATCTTAATTTGGGACTCCCATTTCATTACTACAATGCTACTGTATTTATTAATGGTGGGGAATAGAGTGAAGCAGGTTGAACATTATAAATAGAATCTTAAAGGATTATTTTGTTCAATAAAACTTTAATGACAGTGAATTTTTTTCTTCCTAGCTTCTAGCTTTTCACATAATTTAGGGAATTAGTTTTTCTTCTGGACCTTATTTTTCTCCTGACACATGGTATTTCTCAGAAAGCTATGAGAAAGAGTATTATGGATAGATGTCCTCAGGGGCCCATCACAGGAAAATGCATCAAGAACTGAAAAACCAACTATGATGATGGCCTTCATTGCAATAGTCTTTGGTGGTAACCCTTGGGCTTTTGTTATGATTCTGATACATTTTTTCATTTCAGTGTAGATATCACTTTGCTTGCACCAGTGTTAATTTAAATATTTTACTTTGATCAGGGGAGCTCATCCTTACAACATGGTGTTTATATCCACTCAAGCTGAGCTCCTGAGGTTTCAAATCTTTTTAGAATGGCACAAAGTAGCCAGGCTGGGAGAAGTGGCTTCCCAGATAGGTAGTTACATGAGAGAGAATGAAGCTTCCTTTAACAAGCAACAAATTATTTCCTTTTCAAAATCTACCACCAAAAAAAAAAAAAAAAAGGACTTTGCATTGCTTAATATATGTTTTTATTTTCCATTTATTTAGTTGCTTTTGGAAAGTGAACCTAACAAACAGAGGCACTGTTGGAAACAAAAGGCAGTGATTTGTCACTGACAGTTCATCGTTAATTAGCATCTTATTTGGTCTGAAAGATTGAGGAGAGAGTAATCAAAGAAGACTGAAATGAAAAACCCAAAGTGAATGTAGAAAAATATATCACAACACCCACGCGCAGCCAAGATAGCAGTAGGCAAGAAGCATCCTCTGATTATGCAGGCAAGGAGCATGCAGCCAGTGACCACACAGACAGATGCAGACAGACAAGTCTATTTTAGGCCTGAGCTCTGGAAGTTCGGGGTAACAGGTCTGCCTTTGCCTGCTGCCTCATGCACCACATCGCTGTTGTGAACGGGACAGCCCCAGGGAATACAGCCATACAGAGGTTCATGAGCCAGAATAAAGCCATGCTTTGTCAACCACCTGTTAGGCATTTTCATGAGGAGAAGGAGAAAAGAAAAACAAAGATGAAATCCCCAACCAAACCCAAGTATTTAACTTGTCAGCTGAAAGTGGTTCATTTTGTAAGAAAGCGTTCATTTTGTAAGAAGGGTTTGGCCAGGGTTATGAGGGTTATCAGTCTATGGTTATTTTACAATGAGAATAATATCATTATACATAGTGCTTGCAATTGAGGGGATGCGGGTCCAAATGGAGGAGACAGGGAATGGGGTTTGCAAACTGAGATGAGGTGCGTGTTGTACCAGCTGCTGCTCCTGGGAGGGTGACAGCAGTGTGACCTCCTCAGTAAATCTGAATGTGCCCGAGACTGGTGAGGAAAGCATTATCTACATTAGTGGTAAGACAGCTCCACTCCTCAACGATTTACAGCGACAGGCAGTTCAGGGAAAAGGCAAGACAATTGCCCCTATTTCACAAATGGATAACTGGGAGCAAAATTAAGCATCTTGCCCAGATTCAACACTTGAGCAAGGCCCATATGTTCACCAGGAATCAGACTTGCCCTTGCCTTCATATGTCTACAGTCCTGGGAAGGTGTTTTTAGGTGCTACCTTGTTAGCTGTGGCTGATACAGTGTTAAGGAGCAGACATACTGTTCTGTCTCCCAGGGAGATTTGTTTTTCTCATGCTAGTTTTTCTGTTAAGATGAAAGAAAAGTCACTTGTTAATGAAATCATATGGTTCTTGTTTGGATGCAGAGAAATATTATAAAAAAGTCCAAAGTAAATGCTATGAACCAAAGTTGAAGCCTACAGGTAATCTAATTATGCAAGGTTTGGCCAAATACTAAATCAGTGAAGATGGAATTTAGCAGGTTGTGAATTATCACTTGAACCACAGCTAGAAAAGTAGTACAACACCATCTCTTGCAGTCTTTGATTAGCTATCACACTGAACTCTCAATCAGAGATAAGATCGTCAGGGAAGGTTAAACTCAGAGCCTCTCAAAGCTAAACATGTTTGATCAGAATATCTGTTTGAGAATAAACCCCAACATATGTGACGTCACTTGCTGCCCAGTTTTTGACCTACAAGTGTATTTTGAGTTAAATGCATGTATTTCCCCTTGTTCAGGTCTCTAGAACTGAGTCATAAAAATTTAGCCCTTACTAAGGGGGTCTGAGCTCATGAAGTGGGACAAGATGGGGGCCCCCAGTCTAATGCAATGAGCACATCTCATACACACTGACAGGATCAGGCTCTTCACAAAAGTAATGAAAGAGTGGGAAAAGAAGGCTGAAAGGAATGTGATAAGAGGTCCTCCTGGTAATCTCATTGGAAAATAAAGGTTATGGCAGGATAAAGCTTATAAACACCATCTCAAAAAGACATTGGTGTAATCTGCCCTCAAAAGTCCCATGATCTCTCACAAAAACTACCCCAGCATTTTATGACCCTGCTTTCTTTTAAGAACATGCGCACTCCAGAGCCATTGTTGTAAGTATGGCAATGGAGTACTTATATTGGAGATGGAGCTCCCCAGAAGGTTGGTGCACTCCTCAGCTTGAGGAAATTCAGGTGTTAGCCATGTATCATGACAGGAGTGGGCATGCTGCTAGGCCAGAAAAGGATAGGTATAGAAAGAAGGGGAAAAGTAAACGTTTCATGGGACAGAAAGAGTCCTTCATGTAACCTTGCTTCCACGATTACTTTGCTTCTTTTTTTCTTTTTTTTTTTTTTTAATCTCAAGCATTAAAATTGCATAAACTGTCCCAGAATAGGGCAGTTTCTGGGTGGGGCACCTGAACCAATAATCCACTCAACCCGAAGGGTGTTACACCAGAGCCTGTTACAGGACCTCCATAAGCAGACAGTATCTAGCTATCTAGCTTCTTCCTGACCACAGCAAGCTAAAAGTTCATTAGTTTTACATCTTCCGAATATCCCATAAAGAGTGCTCAAATGGATCTCTAACTCAAAGTCCCACACAGTGACTGCATCAAAGCTGGGAGCCAGCTCTCCAAAGCACTAATCAAGCATCTTAACCACAAAAATATTCTTCCTTCTGGTGTAAGAATAAGCATTTCCCCTTATACAGAGGTATATTTAAGAATCACCAGGGTGACTCTATAGTACTAACAAAGTTGCTATGGTAATTTCATAATTAAACATCACTGTAAATTACCAGCTATGATCCTCACACGAATATTTTTTGGAAGTGCATTTTCATTTTGGCAGGTTTTAATTTATGCTTTAGCCTTATCACTCCTGCTGCAAGAAGGATTTACATGTCACACAGAGTGAGAACTATTGCTGCAGGTACCTGCCTGGCTTGTTATGAATGAACGACACCAGGGTCCCTGGATCGGTCACAGCGGGAAAGTGGGTGGTACAGTGCTCTGGGTGCAGGGATCGCGGTGTAACTGGGAAAGGGAAATCTCCATTCTTGTTCAACAGCAGAGTTAACCACCTACCTCCCTTTCAATGCTGCTGCTGAGCACCCGGTCTAGATAACTAAAAAATCACATACATCCACAGTCTGGGAGGATCAAGCGTGTAGCAGCTGCACCTCATGGACCTGGATGACTCAGCTTCAACATTCAGTGTTTTCCAAATGCAACCACTTGCTCAGGGACTTAAGGTCTGACAGACAGGGCTCTGACTAGCTGCGCTAAACAGACAAAAGGGTGAAAAAGCCTTGAACTCCTTTCAATGGTTCTGATGATTGCTGCTTTTCTTCTCTTGCATCCCACCACCCTTAACTGGTATCAGTCATGAGTAAATTGCCTTCATTTTCACATCTCTTATCACCTTTTTGTCTTTCATTTGTCATTTCAAACAGAAATCAGCTCCTGCTGTCCCTCAGGCTGCAGTGTCCACCTCACTAGATCACATCAGATGTGAATCTTCATGCTTCAGAACTGTTCACCAACTTCCACACAACTACATCACTGTTTTAGAGTCCTCCAGTTGCTGGGATGTTCTAAAGGAATTTACTAAATTAGGTTCCAAGATTAATATATATCCCAAAGATGAGTACTGGCTTCGCCATCTCCTTGCACAATCTTAATTGTCTGTTATTTATTAAGAGAAGGGGCCATTGTTTTGTCCTGTTTGTACTACGACCAGAACAAAGGGTCTGATCCTTGCTGCAGTAGCACACCTCTGGCTCATAGTTCGGATACTGTATAATCCACAGGCAGCGGATCCCTTATACCCAGTCTAACTTTGGTGTCTGGTGCATGGTGATGCCTTTCCCTGTAATCACTTCTAGCTCACACGACACTTCTCATATTACCTCTCTGAAAACTTTGGATATAGAGCTAAAGCCTACTGTTTGCTGTGCTTTGTTGTTGCAGCCACAAATGCTCTCATAAACAAGAGCAGTCTTTCTGAGCAAGAAACTCAAGAAATGTGCACAAAGGGAAGAAAGAGAGATTTTTCCTACAGAGAAGTTGCAAAAGGTAGAAGAAAGCAATTTTGCATTAACTGACTTCTACACAAATGTCTCACTTAAATTATGAATAAAGGAGTTTCTGAATGGATGAGCTTATGGAAAATCTAAAACTACCATCCTTCTGCCTTTATAATATTAGCAAGAAGAAACTACTTAAAATGCAAACAATTTCTAAAAGGCCAAAAAGAAGGGAATTTTTTCCTCTGTTTTAATAAACTATTTTATATTAACATTTATTGCCTCTATTGTTTACTGTTCTATATGTGTTGCAGCACTTAAAACTCTTCTGAAAACCCATGCACTTTTTATGGGAGATTAGCTAGAGCCATGAGACCTTCAATAACCTCCCTGCTTGGTGGTAGGGTTTCAGCATAGGCTTTTTGTTCATTCCACAAGGGAAATGCCGTCAGAAATGCTGATCTTGAGTTGAGTTTCAAACTGAAGTTTGCCTTTCTTCTTCTATCAGTCTCAGTCAGAAGTATTTAAAATTAGTATGAGTATGAGCAGAAGTGCCTCCAAATACAAGCAGGTTGAGTAGGGAGCTGGTCTGAGCAGACACCAATATTCAGTATTGTCCAATGCAATCTATTACATACAATTCTGCTCATGGGATTCAGCTGCTTTACCTTTGAATCCCTAAAATAAAACCAAGAAAACTTCTTCAGTTTAAGAAAAAAGCATCATAAGAGTTTCAAAACTGACAAGCATAGCTTTTTCATTATACTGTATAGCTACACAATGTAAATGTGTACTATATACAAAGACTTTGCAGTATTTGAATATTTGAGTCCCACATCCTATCCTTTTTATTAGTGATAACAGACAAGTAAATCAGAGCTACTTGGGGGAGACTTTGGAGAACTGTAGAAATCAACTAAACTTTCCTTGAGAAGAATGGATGAAATAGCTCTCTCTTTTCTGTATGTGTGATATTACATATGAAACTTAGATATATATGTCTAGAAACACACTCCCTTCATACTTAGAGCACAATATACACATATATGGTACTTCTGCCATGGCTTATGCCTATCAGCCCCAGGGTACCCATTGAGATGGCAGGTGCAGGATTATGTTTTCATTGAATTAAATCTGATATAATTGTAAAAATATTATGACAAAGCCCTGCTCTGGTGCAGGTCAGCCTTATTCCCTTCAGGAGTATCAAACCTACTTCTACGTGATCTGAGGAAAATCACTGAGGGTGAGGAAAGGAGGAAAAAGGTCTCATTTCTCCCTTTAGCTACATGACATAATTGTGCTGGTAGTCACTGACTTAATGCAAAAGTCCTTGAGTTTATCTCCCAAAATACCACTTAGTAACCCAGGATCATTTCAGTGTCCACTTGTATAAAAGTCTGCGAGAGAAGGAAGAAGTTGAATAGGCTCTTCACGTACAAGAGACTAAATATCCCTAAACAGGGATATTTGGCACTGGACCTGCTGACTCCACACAATCCAGCTCATGCAACTGTGCTGGGCCTCCCCTTTCCCGTCATCTGGGTTTCTCTCTTGCAGGCACCCTGGGGAACATGCAGTTAACTTGAGGAATGCATTTGCATCCAGCTCTGGGTTGGCTGCACATCATTGGCAGGACAGGACTTCAGACACTGAATAAAGGACGGAGGACACCTTGGGTGGTTGCTTTAGAGCAGCAGCCTGCACTGCTGTTGATAGCTGCAGGCAGTTTAAAGTATACAACTCTCAGACAGACACATATATAACACTTACCGCATTTCTAATTAAGTCAGTGATGGAATTAAATTTTGCCTCAAAGCTTGTTTCATAATAACTCTCCACCTGGCAGCACTGCACCTTCCTATATTTTCTACCATCTGAAAAAAGAAATAGTTGGTAGAATAACAGCATGACCTTCAAATATTTTCAGTGGCTTGCAATCACATAATAGAAGTATGCAAGGGTTAAGCAAATCTGATGCTGCCTGTCTCCTGCTGTGATGCAGATTCTCTAATCAAGTACAATTAAAAAAGAAAAAAAGAAAAAAAGAAACAGCAATACAATACCGTACACATAGAAATAGTAATCACAGTGGCAGCAAAGTCACTTTTATGCAGTGGTGTATATCACATGCAGCACTAAATATTCACATGCTGTTGCTCACATGAGTAATGTTGTTCATAGAAACAATACACTGTTTTTTTCTGGGACTACCTGCCTGGGAAAGGATTTACAGAATCAAGTCTGTGAACACTGACAGATGTCTGGTTTTGTCACAAAAGTAATTTTCACATTGTAATTATTATGTTAGACCAAGTGACATTAAGATTTTAATTTATTTGCTTCTTTTTATTTAGGTGACGTTTGCCAGATGAGCTGCAGAAAAACTTGTGATTGTTGGTAATAGTTGGTTCTGGTTCCAGATTAATTCCCATGCAGGTGAAAAAAAAGAAGAGCTCTGATGAAGACAAATGCAACTGAGTATTTTTGGTATCATTTATTTTTCTTCAGATTTGCTAATAATACCTAATTATAATAATAAATATTTTAATTTAGTCATGTAATTAATCATCACCTTCATTCTCATCTCACGTCAGCTGTGACATTCAAATAATGCTCATGACTTCCAAGGAATAATTCCAGATCTACATTGACACTCCCAAGTAAAACAGCTCTACTTTAATAGGACTGTAAAAAGCAGTTCTCTTTCCCAGTTAAGTCCTGCTGGATGGGTCCTTAAGAAGGGAAAATTAAATTGGTCTTAGGACATGTCATTTCTGAAACTTTCCCTTGTTTCCCATCTATGTGTGTTACCCCAAAATCTCAGTGCTCAGTAAGGTTGCTTTACCAATAATGGTTTCTTTGTTTTGTAGGTTGCATTGTAAGGCTGCTTTTCCTTTTCATTATGGCTGACCAGACAAATCGTTATGCAGAAAGCAAAAGGCTAAAAATAAAGGGTAATAAAGTAAAAAATGAAGATTTCTAGACTATATTTAAAATTAAGATTTCTAAATCTATATTTCTGTTTAATAGAATAGGAAAACTGCCTGCTATATATTTAAATTTTGCAAGGTAGATGTTTTGCTCTGTAAAAGAAATGAGACAAATTAAGCAGTTTTAATTAAGCTCCTCTCATTTTCATATTCCTGCTTCTCACCCACACTATGATAGAAGGTCTGAAAAGTAATTGTGGAGGAATACTGCACTGCAAGAACAAATTCTAATTATTGCAAAGGAAAGTTAAAATATTTTATTTTCCAATATACTTCATTTTTTTCCTTTCTGTTTAATTTTGAGAGTAATTTCTTACTGCTGTTCATCTCTGTTTTTCCCCTGAGGCAGCTTATGTTAGAGAAATGTTGATAGATGGCATGTAGTTAGGGAATGATAACAGCAAAATGAAAACAAACGTTGGGGAGCTGACGAATACAGCATTATCGATATTGATAGAGAGATTGCTCCTAGTACTAAGAGTCCCATTCTTCACAGGCTGGAGGACAGGGGCAGCAGTTATCCCAGCTACCCCCTGGGGCTGAGCAGGGCTGTTGGTGTGAGCAGGGGTCTGCCCTTGCTTGCCTGCTGCACGGAGATGTGCAGCCTTGGAATCACACTATTTACATCAGTTCTATGCCCCGACAGATTGATGCATGGACATATTTCTGCATGGAGCCGTGTCTGTTGGAGGGGACTGAGTTGGGATTCGGGCTGTGTTGGAGAGGGAGGAGGGATGGGGCAAGACTGGTCGTGCTGCTTCCACCCCAGAGCTTCTCTCACTAAACAGCCTTTGCCCGCGGTTTCAAAGTGCACGTTGCTTCGTGCCCTTGCTCAAGCTCCCTCGCCCTGGCACGCCTGGCAGCGAAGGAGAGCGGCTGGTACTCACATGGCAGCGGGGGCTCACCTGCCGGCACTGTTCACCCCATCCCAGCCCTGCCGGACCAAGCCCAGCACGTTCCTGGTCCCCAGGTCCCATCCTCATTCTGCTGTTCTTCCCAAAGCAGAGGTCCCCGGGGTGTCACCTGTCCCAGGCCCTGTGCATCGCCACCGTGCACACTGTTAATGGTAGCTCTTCATCAAAAGTCTCTCTTCGGGAATGCCACTGGCGCTGCAGAAATCAAAGCCCCTCAGATGTGTGGTTTGCTACCGGCATTTCGCAGGCATTTAGCTCCAGGGATAAATGCATATAAATTAATCTGACTTTCATTTAATTTTTGCTTTATTTATGTGGTACTTTATAATAAGGTTGTATTATTACAAAATATTATTACAGGTAATCTATTATTATTACAATCTGTAAATAAGGCTGTCCGCACTAATATTTCATTTCATAGCTCCCATAACAGTGTGAAATAGTAACTGAAATCATGATATGTGATTGCCAGTGACTGACAGCTTTGGTTTTTAATGGAGCTATCAAAGGAGAAGGGTGCTATCTATCAGTCTGCCTATAAAGTAAAGGAAACTAATAGAGGAACTCAAATGCCTTATCTTCTCTGTGGGTTCAACATGCTGGGAAAGCTGACAGAATCAAGACACAGAGTCCTGTAGGTCAGGGTGCTGAAGAAACCATTCCTTTGTTTTGCCTCATATACCTCTTGGCTAATCTTTTGGGGTTTTTTTTCATGCAAAACTGTGCTTTTATAGGGGACTTCTCCCAGACAAATATGCAGGTGTTTAACTGAGTAGTTTTTTGCAGAAGGATCAGAAAAAACTGCCACTGAATAACGGCAAAGAACTTGAGGTGATGTACCTTTTTGCAGTGATGAATAAAGCTTGCCTAGAAATGTCAGTGAATCTATGCAGACAACAGCATAGCAGTTGCCAGGAGTTCAGTGGGAGCAGCTTAAATAGCAAGTGAGACCAGTCATGAGCTCTGCAAAAGCATTCAGCACCTGTAAGAGGCCTGCAGATCTCTCCCTTGGAGACTTGTGCTGTTCTCTATTGCACTCACTTTGACTCAGCTTTTCCTCCTTCATCAGCTTTATTTCCTGCTCAGATATGTCAGATAACGTCATTGCCATGCACATATGGCAATGCATTGGAAAAGGATGTCCTCTCACATCACTAAAATAAATAGCCTCATGAGCATGCCAGAGAGGTTTTATCTTCTCTGTGAGAAGAAACTGCAATGCTTGCAAAGGTCACTGCACTTATCTGCCCTTCTTCCTTTTTATCAAAAAGTGAGGAATATTTATTTTTATGTCTCTACATGTAGAAGACTTTTTAAAGTCTAGTACACAAATATAAGCTAGTTAAAACCCACACAAAATAGGAAAAAGCCCCCTGCTTTGGTGACATTTAATCTCTGAGGCAGAGCATTTGAGGTAAAATAACTGTTCTGCATGTTAGGTCTATTTTCCTTTGCACCTACAGCAGATAGCGAGCCATGAGCCCTTAGCATGTCTCAAGGCTAGATTGTCCATTGGACTTGGTCCTTTCTGGTTAGCTCAATAGTTCAAGGAAAATCTGAAACCAGAAAAAGCAGCGGTCCTGTGTAACCCTGTGCAGAGCTGAACCCTCCGTAAAATAAAATGGTTAATTGCATACTTCAAAACCATTGAGAGGTTTGCAAAATTAAGACAGACATTCCAGCCATCTCTTGCACAGTCAGGTCTTTTCGAATCTCTTTTTCTTGAGCTCAGGAAAGTGCACAAGCCTTAACCAGTTTGTCAGTTTGTGTCACAACAATGCAATTTACTCAATGAGGCATCCAGGGTTTTAATACGTACTTGACTGGCAGTTTCAATCACAACGTTTCTCTACTGGCCAGCAAGCAGAAATCGGGTGGTGTAAGAAGCCCAGAGTGTTGGCAAGTTTTGCAGCAAGCTGTGTTTGCATTAGCAAGTGTAAATAGGTCTCTGGGAGGAGGCATCGAACACCATGCTTTTGTTTTTGTCCTCTGTGCCTGCAATTAGCTGGGAGGGGAGCACAGATGTTTCGCAGCAAAGAACTCCTATCAAATTTAAAGATGCAAAATTGTTAGAGTGGCTTTAATTAATTTTCTGTATCAGTTTAAACGACATCTTTGTATTGTAGCACTGTGCAGGATATTCTGGAGTGACTGGACCAAAATTGCCCATTGAATTTTGCTGCATGAAATGAATTTGGCCTGATCTGATGAGCATGTATACTGAGGATATCATTTTATTGAGTCCCCAGATAAAAAAATATTTTCCAGAAGACATTACTGGGAAGTCTGGTGTGTTTCTATGGTTTATTGCTGTTGCAATTTGTCCTAATTTATTCTCATTGTGCTAATGGAAGACAGAGTATTTTCACAGGCCCCATTGCATCTGTAGTGTTTACAGAAATGTGTCAGTCGAATCCAATCTGCTTGGCCAGAACAAACCAGAAAAGAAGTGTTTTAATCTCACTTTAGCCTAGTGCTTGATTTTCATGGGCAAGTAGCTCTCAAGGCAGAATGCCTCGGAGTGCATGGCTTGCATGAACTCAGCTCAGAGGGCTCGGGAGTAAGACCTGCTTGAGAAACTCTAAATCAAACGGGGCATCACCCTTTCAGGCAGCCTGGTTTTGGGCAGCTGTAGGTACCGTTCACACGGCCTGATCTACAGCAGCATTAAAAATGTCCCCGTTCAATCTCTACTGACAGTGGAGATTGTCTCCAGTGCACTGACAGACAACAACAGCATCATATATTTATAGCATGTAGGAAGCCATAAACTGAGAAGCAGTCACCCCGGACAAACTTATGTTATGCTCTCCTCCTGGCAATATCGTCTGTTTGAACTGGCAGAAATGCAACCAAGGAAGTTTTAAGCCCTTGTTCCTAGCAAAGGCTAGCTAGAGGAAATAATTATTTTGCATGATTAACAAAAAATGATTATGTTGATCTACAAGTGTTTTTTTTCCTCTTAAAAACCTGGCTGGTTATAGAGTAAGAAATGATCCTTTCTATGTTGAAGAATTTGAGTTGTATTGAAATGGCATCTTGACAGGCAAGTCTGATGCTGAGATTGTAATAATTTATATTGGCCTGGGAATAGTACAGTAATTGTTGCAAGAAGACTTAAATGTGAAATGTGGTTAGCTTATTACAGGGTTTTTAACTGGCAGCTTGCAGTCCCATAGGAATCCATGGACTACTTTTAGAACATCAGCAAAGATTAAGTAACGAAAAGCAGCAATACACTAAAATTTGCTGGGCTAGATTCCACATCTTTAGAGGTCCAAGATGCTGTGGCCTGCAAGAATAAGATTTCACGCTGTAATGAGGGACTCACGTTCTTCAGAAGTGTTTAGGAAAATGTATCCATAAAGTTGGTAAAGTAATTACACTCTCTTTACATATTTTTAGTTGCACTCCAGGCATTTATAAATTGGAAGTTGTAGTTATTCTAACTCAATATTCAACATTCAAAGGGTGCTGCATCCATCCTGAAAGGCAGTGTGATAACCCTTTCTGTAGTAAGCTCCCACGGTGTAATTCAAACATGACTAAGCAACATCTTTTTGCTACAAAGGAGGGGAAGGAGGCGGGAGAAAGATGAGGGTGCCATCAGACTCTTGGCAATCTAGTTTTTAATCCAAACAGAAATCCAGGGGTTAATGGGGGAGGTTTATATAAATAGCACAGATAAATACTCTTCTTCTTAAAATGCCACAAAGTTTCACTTGAGGTGATCCTTGAAAATCAAGAGAAAAATAGCAGCGTCTGTTTTGCCTGGAGCTGGAAAGTCAGTGTTCCGAAAAAAAGTGTCACGGAACACGAGGGGGGAAAAGAGGGAGGTGGAGAGAGGGAAAACTGCAGTCCAACTGATTTGGAGCCTGCAGTGCAAATTCTCCCAAAGCCAGCACTGTGCGTGGCTACCAAAAAAAGCTTTGCAGTGGATCGTTAGCAGAATATATTTTTGAGTGTGTGGATGCAAGTAGGAAGTCATTTGCTGCCACTGTGAAGGCAGCCTTGCTGAGCAAGCCTGGGGGAGCCTCCAGAGAAGCTAGGAGCAGCCATGCTTCACTGCTTTGCAAGTTCATTAGGTAAAGGATGCTGCAAGAACAGCCAATGCAAAGACCCTTGCAGATGAGGTCTGCTTTGAGCCAAGTGCATTGCTAAGAATTCTAAATTTAGGTTCTCGAATGCAGCAGAAAACCAGGCGTGAGAATTGCTGTGTATGGGTCACTGCTCTGCGGATGCCGTGTGGTCTGAGCCGCAAATGGCAGAACAACCTGCTGTACTTTCTTTTTGACCCGTTGGGTTAAAACAGAAGAGTTAACAGGGACTGACAGCGCTGGGGTTAAACTGTGCTGCAGTCATTCATTAGCTTGTGCCGCTTGTCATGGGGAGCGAGACAGCAGACCAGCAGACGCTGCAACAAAAGGTCTTAGACATTCCTCTGCCTAAGGGTTTGATGAAGAGGGTACAGTGTTTTCTTTCAAGGCAAGAGGAAGCTAGTAAGCCTTGAGTATTATGGAAGGAAGGAAAATATTTATCACCATCTTTATTTCTTTTCATTTCATCAAAATAAGGTGAAATTTCGTTTTGTCGAAGATTAGGGTGACCACACTCATTCTGAGGATGAAAAATGGTCTGCTTGGCAGTTATCAGTATATCAACAAAAAGAATGCAAGGCTGAAAGCTTTTGCAGCAGAAATCTTTGCAGCAGCTTTTTGTTTTCAAGTTAATTTGTGCTAAAGACCTTGAAGAAAAGAAGTCTTCTCTGCAGTGCTCACTTTTCTGTGCACTAGAGTTAAATCAGCAAGTTTATTTTTTAGCCAGTCCTTGCTTTACCTTTCGGCATGGAACCAGCACTCCCTAAGCCCTGGGGTCTGCTCAGCAGCACTGTCAGGTTTACATTTAGAAAACACCCTTTGTGATCAGGTTTCTTTAAAAGAAGAAATGACAGTACAGCAAGTTAGGAATACTTGTTCAGGAATACAGGAATATGGAGCATCACAGCCTATAAATTTGGGCCCATGAAAACACAAGGCTTTTGTCCTCAGCCTCGGTACACATTGAAATGCCAAAAGATGGGCTTTCGGCCAACACTTTCCTAGCAACTTCTAGGAATTACTGCTGAACCTGAACTTTCTGAGTTACGGGAACAATAGTTAGCTTACACTGAAAAAAAGAATAGACACAAACCACCAGGAAGAGAAAACTGCACAATTTTAGCCTTTTGCCCTTTAGTTGGTCAAGCAGGACACACACTGAGCAATGTGGAGAAAGTGTCTATAACACTGCAGCAACAAATCTGTGCTCAGAGACTTCCTGGAAGGTCCCAGAAAAATCCCAATCTCACCATGGTTTTGAGAAGCCTTCCCTGGCAGAGTGTGAGGTCCAAGCCAAAACCCTGGCTTGAATCTGCAGGGTAACACTTCAGGCTATCACAACTATTTGGACAGGTGTAACTACATATTCCAGCAGGCACCACAGCTGGATTCTCTCCTAACCTCAAAGCTTCCCTTCAAACTTGTCCTACTTGACAGCATCCTTAAAATGCACTAGTATTCCTTGGGACTTTGGAAGTCTGCACTGACAGGCATCCACGATCCGTGTTGTTAGTAACATACTTTTCATGGCAGTATGCATAGGTCTCTGGACAAATTCTTGGAGCTCTTAGACTCTCAACCTGAAACCAGTTTTGTGTTTTGCATCAGATGTGGAGTTGTAAATATATTTTTTTTGGCCACACAGAGCCCACCGAGTCTGTTCCATGATTCTGAGATTTGGCTTTGTACTCTCAGTAGCATGAAAAACTGCACAAACCAGCCTGGGACAAAGGTTCAAGAGAAATATCGTAGCTGACAAGCACAATGTGGGAAGAGTCCAGAATGACTAAAGAGCAATGTGCCAATGAATTGCTGGTTTTCATGAATGCCCCAAACCAGAAGAATCCCAAATGACGTCTGTGAGTACAATCATTTGACCCAGCCCACAGACACAGATGGGTATGCAGAAACACATGCCAAACTGCTCAGAAGGCAGATGGAGATGAAATTAAATGATATCAGCTAACTCTGAACATGGTTGCTGAAAGTTAGCTTTGCATATCCTCAAATTCAAACCAATGTACTCTCTGTCTTTGTAGACATTTGTAAAACAAAATGCTGAGAAATTAAGACAATCCTTCATTTTTACAGGTAACTGTAGCAACACTACTTGTACACTAATGGCTTTGGGTGCTTTTCCAGAGTTTCTTGCCTTAGCTAGGAACTGCTCAATGAAATATCATCACAGTGGTTATTCTATTGCTTAGTGCCATAGTGGCAACAATAAATATCACCACTAAAAGCAAGTGGGTTATTTAAGAAAAAATGGAGGGGAAAAACCCCAGTCTAAAATGTGAAGCCTGTCTCTTTCGGACTTCAGGGACAATTTACACAAATTTTAAGTGTGCTACAGGATCACATGTTGTATCCTCCCCACCAGCATCTCTCAGATGAAGTCTCACAATAAAAATCTCAGTCCCTCTTTTGTTTTGTTCAAGACGCTCGTAATGGAAATGAATGTCCCATTTTCAGGACTAATCAAATTATTTTAATTGATGATTTTGTACAATATTTGCTGGACTGCCTGAAAAGGAGAGAATGGGAGTTTGGTTATCAGCTGATTAATTGCCCTAATACTACTCTCATCCCTCTCTCACTCCGTGGGAGGTGGCAGGTTGTGGAGAAGGCTCTTTTCTCAGACAAGTACCCACTGCCCTGGCAGCGAAAGGGGTGTCTGATGACTGGCCACGCTCATACCATCTCCACCACACTCTGCAGATGTCCCAGCTAAAAAGAAGTCAAACAAACAGATTCAGAACAGTATTTAAAGAAATATCAGGCAGAAGCTGTTGAGTGAAGCAAGCCACTCTGAGACCTACAGAAGAGGACAGTGTTAACAATTATTTTTCTCTAGAAATGCCCCTTTCTGAAGCACAGTCCTCGCTGCCAGAGGTTTTAACTTCTGGGAACACCATGATCCCCTGTGTGACATAGACATCAAGTGTCAAATGCTCTTCTGGATTTTCTTGAAAGGGTTATTTTTTTCCACTTACAAAGGTTCCTGGTCCTCCCCCTCAACTGCATCCATACCCCTTTCCTAACATTGCTTATGACTTAGAGAAGTGCTTGCATCCATTTGGAATTACTGGAGAAAATTGGTGGAATTAAGAAAGCACATTGTGGCTTCTATTGAATCTACAGTCTGGGAACAACAGGTCGTTTTCTTTTAATCTCTGGGTGAAACTTTATTTGCTCGCACACCCCTGCCCATGAAGCCAAATTTTCCCAGTACAAACCAATGGGGCTTGGTATCAGGGTGACACTCTCTAATTTGCACAGGTACAAATGCTTCTTTCTGGAACTAGTGAGTGTCCATAGCAAATAAAAGGAGAAAGAAAGGGGAGGAGATTGGAAGAGAATTTGAGAATGTTTTTTTCTCTGCAGTAGTCCATATCATCATCAACAATTTTATTTTATTTGTTCCTGAGCCAACAAGACCTCAAAGGGTGCCTTCTCTATCCTGTTGTTGTTTTTAAGGTACGATGAGCCAAATGTATCTCTGTCTACTGCTGTATGTACAGAAAGAATGCATTTGGCTCATTACATGTACTTACAATGAGAAAAACAGCTCATAAACAACCCTGTATATTCATGAAGCAGAGATGGAAAGGGGATAAGGGGCTTATTATAATTCTGTCCTGTACCTTTCCATGTTGGGACACGTGAACCTTCCCCACATCCTTATGATAGATGGGCATATACTTCAGTGCAGGGTGGGAAATCCCTCACTGATGTCTGCTTTTATCTTTTTTACTCGCTGTGATTCTCCTCCTCTTAGGCTATTAGGAGCACCAGAGCTGTCAGATGCCTTTCGCAGAGCAGGGTTACCTCGTCGCATCCGAGCGGGCTAAGCTGTAAGTGCAAGGTCTGGTTCAGTGGCTTATCAGTGCCTACCCTGAATCTGCAGATCTGCCTCCTGGGCAGAGGGCTCCTGTGTGGGCACCGAGCCCAGCACTCCTCAGCTGCGGATTTATTCAGCCTGGATGAAACCCCATGCTAGCTATTTTCATATGCCGGTTACATTTGAGTTTATTTACCCAGTTTGTTTTATGCCTTTTCCATTTCAGCATCTCAGCTCTGACACAGGTTGTACAACTTCCATTAAAAGTATGACGAAACTCTCATGCTCAGCAGCACAGTAAATCAGAGATTTAATCTCAAATGATTACAAAACCAAAAAGAGTAAATCAATCATAGTTAGCAGATTTACCTGGTTTTGTGAAATATTTATCTCAGAATAAATACTTCTACTCTGACATCAGTATATTGCTTTGAATTTATTTAAGTTAAAAAGCTCTGTAGTAATTAACGGGTCTAATGGGAATTGCAACTTGATTATTTTCTGCCTGGAGATTTATTCATCCCCTTCCTTTATTCATACTCCTCAAGATCTGGACAGCCTTTTAAATAATTGTATTCATTATGATGCAATGATATAGGATCAGTAAGGAACATCAAGAAGAATCACTGACATGAATTTTCATCAGTTTTAATAAATGTTGAATGCACTTTCCTTAGGTTTTTTAAAAAATTATTACTGTATGTCAGAGCTTGCATGTTTGTAAAGGAGTTAGGTGAGTGGAAAAGGAAAAAGATATTTTCTCTGTGTATTTCTGTCTAGGAGCTATTCAAGTATAACCATTTATTTTCTCTTCTGCTTGGGACCAAGGTATGCACTTGATAGTTTTAAATGGAACCTTGTTCCTATTCTTTAGACAGAGAGATAGAAGCATTAATTCAAGTAAAGTCCCTGAGAAAGAATTACAGAATTTGAAGTCTTAAAAAATCTATATCTAATTATACACCATTTGTGGTTTCCTTTTTTAAATACACCAAGAGTCAAGAACTATACTGCCGTAAAATGTGGAGACATGAGTAATTCTTCTTATTCTCTTTTCTTTGCAGAGGGCTTCCTTATCTGTACAGAATTATCAGTGATAAATTCACTTAACTAAGCAGCACAATAAATTGGCAGGACAGAAGGAAATTATATTCATCAAATCATCTCCAGTGTACACACAGACACAGTGCAGAATTTTACACAAGTGCTATGTACTTCATGTTTGCTGAAAAATCTTCGCTCTGATGAAAATGAATATAAGTTAAAAGCTAGCGCAGGATTTAAGATCAGATGCAATATTGGAGAAAGACATAGTGCAAGCCTGGCTTCCACTAAGGAGATTTCCACTGGCTTTTAGCCAGCATGTGCCTGGCCCTCAATGTGAAGTAGCCCAGCAATACTGCTCAAAGGGCATCCTCCAAAGGTGAGGTTGGAACTGGAGGAAAATGAAGGCAGCAAAGGGTTTTAGGCAAAACACCTTTTCTTTTCTGGCTGTCTCAAAATCTGCCCCTCATCCTGATATGTGTGAAGCAGCTCACCCTAAAGACCCAGCCAATGGCCTGTTGAAATCTCTTGCAATGTGTATGGAAAACATATATATTCTGAGCTATGCCCTGGGCTCAGAAAAATGCACAGCCCAAATAGGCATTTTTTCTTTAGTTTTATTCTTTTTGTACTGTTTCAGTGTCCCTTATTTCAGAAATACCGTTTTCCTGTTTTAACAATGGACATGTGAAAAGTAGTTTCACGCTGGCTAGAGTCTAAAAGGGTCAAAGTAAGTGCCATATTGATGCCTTCAAAAAAAGGAAGCTGTAATTGAAGTTTCTAAGGGCTTTTTTAATAAGGACTTACTTTTCTAAAATGTTTATCTCTGTAGTTTTCACATGAACGCTATCACTTATGCCATTCTTAAGTGGGACAAATCCATTTTGATTGATAATAATTATTTTAATCAAAAGACAGTATATAAAATTACAACCTGTGACCTGACTACCTTCATAAATTTTCAAATAAATTCACTTTGAAATAGGCAGCATTGTGAATGTCAGATATTTCCTGGATCATAATAAAGGTCTGGAACAAAATTATAAAAATTTTCAAAAAGATTACCAAGAAAATTATCAGTTTTACAGGGCTTTCACCCACTCAGCTGCACAAGTACTCAGACATTTTCCCTGCAGCATTCTCTGATGCTTTAATCTGGAATACAAGTGAACAAAGCATTTCAGATCAGGCAAACTTGAAGTTTCTTTTTGTGGTCAGAGATCACCATTTAGTCGTGCTAACTACAGACTCCTAAGACTGTGGCTGGATATTAATATACAAATCCCATGCAATTTCAATTTTCCCTCTATTATTTTTAATATCTTAATATTTTCAATATTTTTTACATTTTATTTTCCCATATTACTTCCCTTAAAATAGTCATAACAAAACAAAATCAAGACAAAACAAGTGTGTCAGTAACCAGATCATGCGAAACCACTCAACCAAGTCAGTCAGCATAAAAATGCAGAAAAACACGGTGCAGCTCATTTTTTTAGCTGTGATTTAAGTACCCAAGCTCAAGTCTATACAGAAGGTATTATCACAAGCCCTGTGCTACCTCAGTGCACAGCATTCCGGGGAGCTGGGCTAAGCCAAACCCAGTACTGTTGGTAATCTAATAGAAATAAAGAGAACGTATTATTCATCTAAATTTCACTCAAGTATCACCCTCTACACATGACATTCAAAGACTCTGCTGTGACACTGTATGAGCTATTATAGGAAGAGGAAAAAGATGAGTGCTGGAGACTATCAGTGCTGCCACTATACAGAGAATCGTACCTTTGTGTGGTGTATTTACATGTATTTTCAGTATTTATTTTCACAGAAGTATTTTCATGAACTATGGCAAGGTTAAAGAATTCAAAGTCATACCAGTAAATGCAATAGCAGAATGGTAGAAACCATCATAGCATGGCAAAGTATGTGCACTGCATTTTACACGAGACAGCTCTTGTTCATTCTCTCTCGGCCATTATCTAGGGCAATAACTCTAGGGCTGGAAGACCTCACTGATTCATCTAAAAATAGGGTATCCACTATGTCAATGCAATTATCAGCTGTTTCAACACGCAGAACTCTACTCTAACCTTACAGCCGGAGAGCTTTGTTTAAATACGTCGGCCTCTGAGCGCACACAATACCATTATCAGCTTTCATTCAACCAGAGTGGTCATCCATTGATGTGTGGAACTTGCTAATGGGGATTCTACCCATGGTCCAGTTGTCGATAATTATGCCCTTTTGACCAACACTTATTAAGTGGATTATGCTGTTAAATACTTGTTCCCAAGTGTCCTGGATGAAAATTGTATTGCTTTTTGCAGCTGAACAGTACAAAAAAACTTCTAAAAAAATTACCATCATTGAGAGCTATAGCCAAAGAAATTCAAATCATCTGCAAGCTGATCTAATGCAGCTCATGCCATGCCTGATCTATTGTCTTTGTCCATATATTGCGCCAGTCTAGTCAAATTCTATGATCACTGTGTTAAATTGGACATGCTCAGGAAAAAGCAGGATGCGACTCAGTAGGGAGCGGTGCAAGGCTCTACACACAGGCATGAGTAGCAAAAAAGGGGGGGGGGGGGGTAATCAGTAGGGCCATTCTTCAGAAAAGGCTCTTGGGTATTAATCGCAAGCTGGACTGGAGTGAATAATTTTGTTTGGCTGTGGAAAAGGCTCACACCACCCTGCGACCTCTGAACCAACGTAATCCTGCAATGGCAGAGTGCTGCGCTCAGTTCGGGGCACGAGGTTTCAGAAAAATACACATCTGCTGGAGAGAGTCCAGGAAAGATGAAATGAAGTGAATAAGGGACATGACCTAGGAGGACCAAAACAGTGTTATAGTAGATTTGGGGTCACTTGTGTCAGCACAATGGGACCCCATTTCAGGCCCCAGTCTTTGGCATTCCCGTTGTCGATTGTAAGACCTTTTATATGAGACAAGGAGGAGAGGAATAAATCATGCTCCTTAGCTTCTGCAGACAGTTTAAGAAGCAATGGGCTTATATTACAGGGAGGAAGATGAAGGTTAGACATTATGTAAGCTTTCTGAGCAGAGGGATAGTGAAAATTGCCTGGGAGACAGGTTTTTAGAAAATATATGGAGATTACTATATGTCAGCATATAAATATCGATATCTGTATATTTATACTTTACCTTTAAAAATGTATGTTATATATTTACATAATAAACCAAATCAAGGTTGACACATTTATATTTATACTTACATTTATAAAATATAAAATATAAATATATCAACTAAACATGTTGCTTGCTACTCTGGTACAGCAAGATAAACTCTTTGCATCCTTTCAGACCCATTTTTCCCTGATTTTTCTATGATTTTTATGATGTAGTCTCTCCTGTAGGTATCTTAAGATGATGTGTATGTTATGCCTCACTGATATCTTCCTCAGTTTCTCTGATTTGCATCTAACTCACAATAGTTAACATCTGTTATAAATCTTTGTTTGCTCAGAGGAATTCAGGCAAGTTGCTTAAAGCAAACATGTTTAAATGGTGCCCGAAGGAGTTGGTCTATAAATTAGTCTTATATGACCCCTCACTGGCTGTAGAAATATCCTCACTTTGCCCTTATGCCTTAGCCCAGTTCTTTCAAAGCATGTTAAATCTAGCAAGTCTTGACATCAGTCATGAATATTTCTGAAATACATAAGGTAAAATTTTATTAGTATAAAAAATTGAAATCAGTAAAATAATTTTTTTATTAAGGTTGTTGTCTATATCTGAATATTTCACTGCACTTAGATCAACTGCACGATATAAAAATCTTTTCATTTTATTCCAACAAATACGGGAGAAGTTGAGTTGACTAAATATAATTTTCTACTTTGGTTTTGCCTGCATACATATCTCAAGGCCAACTGGTTCCCAGGTACTCTTATAAATCAAGACTAGCACTGCTGACTTACATGCAGTCATACCCATGTAAAAGATTCAAGAACTAGGTCAACAGAACTTAGAAATTTTTCACAAGTCTCTCTTTCAAAACATAGCAAGTGTAATGGAGTAGGGAGCCTGCTTCAATAGCTGCTGTGCTGTACCTCCTGCCTGATAATATTTATGTATGCTAGCAATCTTTTTTTCATGAAAAGAAATAGGATGACAATAATAAAGGTGAAGCCAAATAGTACTACTGCTGGCTTTTGTTGTTAATGGAGTAGCTACCTCACTGACTTGCAGTATATTGAAAAATCATATGTAGCCTGAAACCTACATATTATACATGCTGGAAAGCACATTCCTGATGCAAATGCCGTGTTACAGACATTGTAGAATTAACATATGCAGCCTGTAGGAATGCTTTATTATAAATACTATACCTAAATACATATACGACTCCATGTGTATTTATTTTGTATATAGAAAACATATTTTTATTCAGTATAGGGAACTGGATTACAGGATCTGGCTGAGATATCATTTCTTTGTAATTCGGTAAGAGTGTACATAAATTGGGTCTTATGAATTTGAAGTTATAAAGTGCTTTAAGATCTCTGGGTAAAGCTGATAGGAAAATGCAAAATATTGCTTTTTGCATAACTTCTCATTACACGCATGTTCTCTCAGTCATCACACTTCAGACAGCCTTGTACCTTATTCTAAACATGCAAATCAGACTTCCTGCCAATCTCAATTCATTTGTCAGCTGAGACTAAATGTAAAATACCACCAACAGAACCAAAACAATTTTTGATGCCAGGGTACAATAAGTGCATTCATTACCGGTCCTACAGAGAGCTGTATGAATACAAAACAGGCTTAGATCACGCTCATCTTCTGCATCCCAGGGATAATGAAAATAGATGTTTTGTTCTTAAAAGTACATCCAAGGCTCACTTATCTTCACACGCTTGCTGTCCTCTTGTTGCCACCTAAGATCTTGAACCTCCAGTGTGACTATTTTATCAAAACTCTCTTACGCTGATGCACATTTTTATCTGGACAGAACTTCAGACCATTGGGGATGGACACCAGGCAGGGTCAGAGGAGAGTTTTGGGGATGACTGAGGTGTGGGAGGGGAACAGGGAGGGCTGGGGGTGTTTGGGATATTCCCAGGGGTGCAAGTGGTACCCACCCAAGGATTTCTCTTTCTCCTGCAAATGACCTTTACCTCATTCAGTTTGACCTTGGAGTACTGGTTCCCTCTAATTTCTCCTCAGCCATTAGGATGTCCCTGCCCCCATCAGGATGAGGGTTTCCCCAACATTTTACACTGGCATGGGACATGGTCACTGTGCAAAGTTGGAAAGATGAACAGGTTTCAAACACATTGCTTTGGTCATTGCTTTTTATGAAATTGGCTCTGTATTTGGACATGACTTAAACACAGTCCTTGAGCTTCATTGGAAGACAGTTTATAGTAAATTTTGTCTTTAATTACTTTTGATATTATGAACAATGCTGTAGAAAAGAAAGAGTCAGAGTCTTGTTGCCTCCAACAACGTCAGGGCTGAACATTTCACAAAAATCGTGGATGCTTCACTGCAGGGGGGGGGGTGTAGGGGAAAATGCCACCTGAGAAAAGCACATCTGAAAACACAGACTTTTATGTTGATTATCTGATATGTGAAGTGAAGTATCTGAGAGGTAACAACTGGGAAATTAAATTTTTTTTAGTCTAATTTAGTGATTTGTAATCCGTGCTACTATCAGCACTGAAAAAACAGCACTGAGATTTCTGACTCTTTACAAACTACTCGGTGCTTCAGAGCTCTGAAAATGTGTTGTCTTGAAGGATTTAATTGGGAATTAAACAGCTGGAACACCAAAAGAAAGAGCCACTCCTGTAGCAGTCTGTCCGTTACAAATTCACATTAAAATATCTGGTTATTAAAACCACTCAAGATTACTCAGAACTCTTCCTGTATTTGTCACCTTTGTCAGCTATGTAAAATAAAGCTGATCTTGCTTTCTTAACAGCTTAGACCTTGGCAAAGCCCCTTCCTAATATAACCATGTGCAATGGTAAAAACTAGAAAATTGCTTACTTTAGCCACAGGGTGATGAGAGACAAGACGGCAGTGGAGGAAGAAGCAGTTTGGGTGTTGGGCTGGAAAACCTGGACGCTCATCCTGGCAATGGTCTACCAGGGGCTGCTTCGTGGGCACAGCAGCAGCGTTATATGCAGTTTATTAACTTGCCTGGAGATGTAAGACCTAAAAGCACAGGCTCTCACACCTCCTGCTTTGTGGATCACACATCCTGCAAATGAGATTAAGTGTATAAAAGAGCAAAAGGCCCTGCCTGGTAGCATGCAGTATTTCTCGTATTCCTTGGACCCGGGTGGAGCTCTGGAAGCTGATGCTGCAGGACAAGCTGAAAACCCATCCCTGCAGTAATCCACTCCCAAATCATTACAGTTCCTCCGCCTAAGGGAGGGGGCTGGCATGGGTATTCACTCTCAACATAAAAGAGCATTTAACTTTCAGTTTAAATTGAAAGAAATTGGACTAATGAGTCACACAAGCAGGATCTTGCTATTGTTAGAGGTAGGTTTGCTGTGTTGCTTGCTCATTAACTTGGTCTCTAAAGAGAGATGGAGCCTCCCAGCAGTTTGCTGGTTTAAGCCTTGCAATTTGTCTGGTGACTGCCTGGGTTTAGTTATGGATTTGGTACATATGTTAAAAGCTTTCAACAAACAAAATGTGATCATTAGTGGAACAAGCTGTTCCACCTTTAAGATCTCTTGGAAATTTGTTACTGGAACACACAGAAGATAAGGTTTTCACAGTTGATGTTGGCAGGGATACAGTATCTCCAGGCTTTATGGAGGCCAAGGGTCTCATTTACTAGGGAATCACTATCTGTCTATAAGGAATAGAGCATGTAGGCTGGTATTTGTATCTTCTACATAGACACTGCTTAAGCTACTTGTGAGCTTGACATAGGTTCTCTTTCTCAGTGAATGAGTGAAATTTTTCTCTGGACAGCTGGTGATTTGCGTTAAAATTATTATTCTATTTGTATCGTTTATATTTCTAGTAAAAGATGTCCCATTCTTCAGTCAGGATGTGAGTGCCTTTTTATTTTGTGCTTTAGAAACACCCATTTAGTGGTGCTCCATTCACCAGAGAGCTTACAGCCCTTGGCCCTCCGCCTGCAAACACTGCACCCTGCTTTTCTTTACATATTCTGAACAGTCCCATTAAGCTTAACAAGACAATCAAGATTTTGGAAATGGGAGGCAAACAAAATATACGCTTTTTGTATGTGTGCATAGACATCCATACACATGGACAGCAGTTTAGATTAGCAAGTGAAAGCACATGGGGAGTTGTTCTGATAACACAGTTGTAGAATTTCTGAGGTTTGTCCCCTGCCTCAGCTTTCCTTTCCCCTCAGCAGCACATCTCTGGTCAGCCTGGAGAGGGGGAAGAAAGGAGGGTATTTGGAGACCATATAGATGAGTTCAACAAGAACAGGTCTGTAAGGAAAGATATGAAAGATGTGCTATGTCAGTTTTTATGACACGTGCCCAGAAGCAGCCTTTGGCTGTAATAGCCTCTGGCTTCAAATGTGCCAATTACAAGTGTATTTTAAAAATTAGTTTATAATTTTATTTTTATCAAATCCTATTTAGCAAATCCTATCTGGACTCTTTCCAGTAGCATGAAAACAGCTTTCAGTATTCCTGCAAACATCCTTACAAATGTCTTTTACCAACAGTTCACAGCTCTTACTAAAAATACTGGAAACAAGCAGTTTCAGAGAGAGCAGTGACACAGACAGGCATCACTTTGGTTTTCACATTACATTCCCCTCACACAGGACTTTTAAGAGGTTTGCTTTGTTTAACATTACAGAAAGATTTTCATAATGCCCCAAGTGTGGAATTTATTTCTGAGTAAGCATAATAATATCTGTACTTTTAAATTATTTTGGGTTTGCTTAACCTTGGAGGGAAAATGAAAGAGGAAGGCAGTGTTATTCATGCTTAGCTACCCTAATAGTCAGGTAAATAAAATTTATTTGCCTTCTCCCCATTTAATATTTCCCTAGCTGCCTCCATCAACTCTCCCTCATTCTTTTTTCATATTTTATCCTTAGTTTTAAATCTTACTCTGAATGACATTACCTTTCTAAACTACTCAGCGATATCAGTTTTCCCCCAAAGATTTCCCTGAGGCTGATTTGTATAGGCGGCAGTTGTCTCTTTCTTTTTTTTTTTATGACTTACATTAAACAATATCCTCACTAATGACATTTCCCCAGCAATGATGCACCGGGGAAAAGCATGGAACGAGAAGTAGAAATGATGAATACAGCCTAAATGGATGGAGGAGGAACTGCTACAATTTGCTTCTGTATCACTCCATAAAAACTACAACTCTCGTCTCTTTCCATCTACCATAAAGATGGAGCACTGTGCTGCGATATTCTTAGACAGATATATCAGGTGCCCTATTGCATAATACATTTTTGCATCCTTACAAAGAAGATACATGCCTAAGCTTGCAATATGTGTTCTGCGTCTGTCTAGATAGCCTGATAAAAAAGCCTCAGCTAAAAGAAAAGACTGAAATAATCTCAAAGTGAAAATGTAATAAATAACTTCTTCCAATAAGAGCAGGTGATATGCAGAGGCAGGGTCATTCCAGTCTGGCAAAACCAGTCATTAAAAAACATCCCCAGCAAGCCATTACCCCAACTACTTCTCTCCTCTCGGAGCAGCACCTCACTATATCCTTGCCTTAGTGGATGACTTCTTTCTCTCGTCTACCTGTTTGCTCAGGGATAGACCCTGAAGTCCCAGCTCTTTTTAAAGGCAACAAGGAGGGCATGCTTCCTACCGAAGCCCGGTCTCTATATGCATGTGCTCCTTGGCTGCTGTTGGTATTTCTTTCATAGCCAGCCTCTGAAAAACAGACTCATGGTCTCCTCTGTCCCCTTGCCCGTTACCAGGATATAATAACTGCCACCTGCACCTGCCCACAATCGATAGATAAAGCTGCCGTTCCTGTACCAACAGAATGACCTTTAATTCAAGCTGTGAGCTCTTTGGAGCATGCATGGCCAGCTTCGCTGTAGTGACTTGTAGTTTAAAACTTTTTCCTAAGAAGGCAGCTGTGAGGAAACTGTCCCCATCTAGTTCCCTGAAGCTGATACACAAAGTTGTCTCCTTCCTTGTTTGCAGTCAGGCTGCAGAGCTCCTTGGGGTAGAAGGGATTGCAGATGCTGACAGCCAGGGACTGAGCAAGAGGTGTAAACAATCTATTTTCCATTTACTTGTAATGCTTGTTGCAGCTGGAATTTAATGCATTTGAATTCATTGACAGCAGGAATTATGCTGAACTATCACATGCTTGCACTGGAGAATTTCTGTGTTACTTAGCAATGTCACATAAGATAATAGAAAATGTCATTTTTACTCAGCCATCACAAGGTGCCTTATAGAGTGTGTTATTATTGCCTTTTTATCTTTACTTCTGAAATAACCTGTATATCTCAAAGCTATGAAATCCTCTTTAGGATCCATCTAACCCGGAAAAGTAACAGAAGTAAACTTGAGAGGGAACTTCTCAGGACCCTTCAGGTTCCCCTCTGAGAACTGGAGACTGCCTGGGCTGCTCAGGCATGGGGGAAATAACTGAATGGATGATTTGCTTGGCATCAGAATTAGATCTGAATCTGGGAATTCATCTCTCAGGCCTCAAAGGTTAGAGTACAGTTCACTTCTGGGTTTGCCTTCTTTTTGTGGTCCAGTCCTCCTTTATAGAGGTTGAAAGGAGTTGTGTCATGGAGGGAAAGGACAAATGAATAAAATCAGAGGAATGCCTTTTGTGAACAGGATGTTTTCAGAGGCATGAGCAAAGATAGGCCCGAGGATCAGTCTGTAATAAAAATCGTAGCTTGAACTTTGAGTATCAGTAACTGAACCAGATGAAGAAGTGGCTTTGCGTTTGCATTTCACAAACTTCCTTTTCTAAATGAGGCATTGAGACCATGAATTTCACAAGAAGATTCAGGTAGTGAAACATCGACACACTCCAGGGTGAAAGTTACTTCCCTGGAGGCTTTTAAGATTTGGAAACAATCCTAAGATTTGTCTGAAGTTTTTTTTTTTAGGATTTCCCTGGAAAGCAACAATACAGAGGCTCAATTTTCAGATTTAGAGCATCTAACAACCTCTGCCCTGTTCCTTTAACCTGGTTCTGACAGATTTAAAGAAATTAATTTGCTTTCAGTTTGAAAAGGGTGTAAGCATGGGATACTAAGTTTGCAGTCAATGGAACTCTAAAGAGAAAACAGAAAAATAAAACTTTTCTTTTTACAACAGGCTGCTCTGTAGAGTCATAATAATTACCTTCTACTTATCACTTCTTATTCACTTAATCTCAAAGTGTGTTATGAAGAGGAATCTGTGATTATCACTCTAAAATGGAGGATGACTGAGGCACGGGGAAGCAACGTGGCTCCTTGAGATTGTGCAAAAGTCAGCCCAGGAACAAGGCTAAACTGCGTCCTTCATGATGACCAACCTGTAGGCAGCAGGTCTACACTCTCTTTAGAGCACGTCCCCAGGTGAGAAACTCTCCTTCCTGCCATACTGCAGCCTGGACAAAAAAACCCCAACAATGAACAACCCAGTGGAGCTCAACCAATACAAGCCAAGCCCCACAGCTTTTTGTCTAAATGGCTGCAAGGTTACATCCCATGCAATCATGGCCATTGGCCCATGGAGAGGCTCATTTTTTGGATAGAGTCTTAAAGTGATTCCACATGAATAATTTTCTTAAGTCCTAATGATAATCAGCCTCACTTCAGTTTCATTAACTCTAGCCATCTGTTGATATGAAGACTGGCTCTCCCCTCTCCTGCAGTCTCTCTTTACATTTGCAGTCATCCTTTACAAAGCTTAGAATTGATTATGCCAATATTGTGTTAGCGAACACCGGGCTGAAAACCCTGTGATGCTGGCAGGTCAATATTGTTTGATTCCACTTGAGAGTCTATTTCAGGAACTCATTGAGCTGTTTTGGGACTATGTCACATGCACAGCTGAAATTTACAGCAGCGCACAGCAGTCAGAAAGCATTTCTAAATATTTATGCATATACACTGGGACAAGCAAACATACACATAATCAAGCCTGCAGGTTCCTACTGTGCAACTGATTTTCTTTAAAAGGATTGCTAGAATCAGAGCAGAAATGACCCCTCTTCAAACGATGCCCTCCTTTGGCCAGGTTTCGTTACCTGTGTGTTGGGTTGACAGAACATAGGTGGTTATGACCTTGGTGCAGTTGCTGTCGTTTTGACCATGCAAAGCAGGACCCTGTACCTGAGAGCATTGAAAGAACCCCCAACACCTTGCCTCATGCATGTAGCCCACATTTCCAACCACTAAAGGCATTTTTGGAATAGACAGTCCATTTGGAACTTTTTTACTCTTTTTCACTCTTCAGCAGAGGACTCTGAAGTTAATAGACACCAATTTCAGCCCCAAGAGTCAGACAAAACATCAAAACTGTATAACCCCAATGCATTGCAGAGTTGGTCTAACAACAACTGGAGAGGTCTTTAAATACAGCTGGGCTACTTGCTTTGTTTGTCTTCACTTATCTAATATTTAAAACACCTGGGCACTAAGTGAAAGTAAAGCTCTGTCTGTAAGGAGGAGGACGACTTAAAGGAGATCTCTCATCTGATAAAGTCTGTGTTTTGAACTGTCTAGAAGTGATTTCTGTGTTAACTTTTACTTAAGAATAGATTTTCTGGCTTCAGAAACTTGATTGCCCAATGTGCAGTAACAGCAAGCTGAATGAGATGGGCATACAGAAGAAATTATCATTGATCAGGTCAGTTACTATATGTTATGAACCTGAATCATTCCTCTAAGCTCTTTCTAAATGTTTGAGTTTGCCTACAGGTAAATATGATCATATATATCTCTCTATATTTCCCGTGCATGCTTTATTTCTTGAATAGTGAACAACTGTCAAACCTCAGAAGCTATGTTGAAATGTTTTGTTTTGATTGAAACCTTAACTTATTTTGTATTATTGGAGCCAAGAGAAAAAGAAAGATATTTACTCATTGTGTTGTGACCATCTCAATTCTGCTTTCTCAGTTATGAACTGCCGTTAGAGATGAGGAAAGCTGCTCTTCCTACCTAAGTAGAAGCATTTACAGCAGTGTGTGAACTGACCTCCTGTGGAGAGATTCTGGTTCACCTAACTTCTCTATTCTAACACTAAACCTCCAGTTATTTTGGAGTGGGTGTTTTCATTTTCTCTGTTAGTCCTTCTTAACTCATTAGCTCTGTGCATAACAACTAGTCTACCTGTCCATAAGAATATAAACAGAAAACATAAAGCAAAATGAGATTGAAAGAATAGGCATGACATTATAGTCTATAATTTTCTTGCTGCCTGTTTCTTTTCTTGATTCCTAAAATAATTTCTCTCTTCAGCCCAGGATTTTAACAAGAAAATGACTCTCTAATTTACACTAAACAGTTCTACTGCAGTCTTAAGGTCTTTTAAAGAATCATAGGTTTGCAATCTTAATGAGGTGCACATGTGAGCAGTTAAAGCCTTGATTTTAAAGCTTCCCAGAAGTGGTCTGGAAGTAATGTGGAGATAGCAAGGAATATAGGGAAGAAACTAAACCAAAAAATAGCTTGTTTAAATAGATATATTGAAAACCTGAGGGTTTTTTTGCGATGTTGGTGTTTAATGGAGAAAAGGGAGGTAAGTTAAAATAAACAAAACATGCTGAGATTTTTTTTTCAGTATTTTAATTTTGGTTATTTACCTACTGTTTTTTCATTTATTATCACTATTTATTTTTTTGAACTTTGAGACTAAAGTGCCATAGTTTAAGGTAATATGGACTACAAGTGGCCTTTGGGTGGATGTGGGGGGCATGGGCAGGGAGGGAGCATCTGTGTACCCTGGCAGCATCCTAAGGGACAAATCACAGAGAGTACCTGCCTGCAGGGCAGCTTCGGCCGGTGGGAGAGCAGTCGGGGCCCTTTTCCAGCCGGTTATCACCATGATGCAAGTACAGTTAGCTAATCTGTAAATGCAAAAATCTGCAATCAACAAAATTAACATAAGTTCCATGCCAAGCCATAATTAATGATAATAACAAAAAACAGGCATCGGCTTGGAAATGCAAGTGCTTAATACTTCCAGAAATGGTTAGTGGAAGAGAAATTTTCAGTTTTAGGGATTCCTGGTCAGAACTATCAGAATTTGGAAATGTGAGTGTGAAAGGTGTATAAAGCAGTTCCTGTATATCAGCTCACATAGCTCTGGGAAACCGGCTTTTATTTCTTCTGTGTCCCTTTCCACTAGTTGAAAGGGTGTCATTGCTAAACTAGTAGAGTCACTCCAGACTTCTGGTTTAACTGGGACCAGAAAAGCCCAAGTTTCTAATAACTTACCGGGTATTAAATATATCTGAACTTACTTCTTCCTACAAGCTTGTGTGGTTCCAGCTCCCCACTATGCTTTATTCCTCCCTCCACATTCCCCAACTGAGTCTCTGAGGGCTTCTTGCTGGTGTGCTGTGGTGGGAGGTTGTTTTGAAGCTAGGCTGTATAAGAGCTTCATATTCTGAAATCCTGTTTTCTCATTACAAAATATCTTAATCTTTTTCACAGAGTAGCTGAAAAGAAAGTAAAAATGAGCTGGCAATGAGAATTGGCATGAAGATATACTTTGAACTATTATGGCATAAACACTGAGACTAGTTGTGTCTAATGGAAGCCAGAAACTACAGCTTGGTGCAGTAGCCAGAATTTTGACTATGCAAGAGTATTCGATAATGGTAAAAAAAAAACAAATGAAAACAACCTTTACCTATTCGGGGAGTAGCCAATGACCTGGACTGTGAGGACTAAGAGTCCTTGTATTTTAATCCTTGCTATTATGATTGATGATACTATTCTTAGTCATAGAAATGTGTCATCCTATTTTAAGCTTAAGTAAGCTGTGTGCCTCCATAGCAGCTTGCAATTGTGAGTTCCAAAGAGCAATTGCTGAAACATGCCTCAATGACTCTACTGTTATTATTTTATAATATTGAAATAACAGATGCAGCAAACAGATACATTGGCTAGACATTTTGGTACCTTCCCGTTCATCATTTAATGAATTTAATAAATATCAAGTGTACACTAAAGACACCACTCCTCATCTTTTCAATTAATGTAGAACAGGAGCAAGATTTTAAAGAAAGGGTTTAAAGAAAACCCTGAAGCAGGGAGGATTAGATCTCCAAGACAGGACTTGATGCAGCCCACTTGCAAAAATGCAGTCTTGCAAACTGATTTTGTACAAGGGATACTTTATTCACCTAAGAAACTAAGACTGTACACCATTTGCACTCCTCTGTGTCATTGGTATCACACTGCTCTCAGTTGTGCTTTGACTTTGAAGTCATCACCATGGCAGAGGCCATGACAATCGCGTGGGAAGGCAACTGATTCAAGTGTCAGCAAACTTTCCTTCAGTCTGCTGATGTATCTGTGGGAAGGCTAGTAAATGAACCCATGCAATTGAGGGAAGACGAGAAAACAGTAATAAACAATTTAGAAAGGAGAAAGATTCATTTTTGGAGAAGTGCTATCTCCCAGGTTGGATTTGATGTGACACTACCATCTGTTTGTCTCTGCCCAGCTTAGATGGGAATAGTTGAGATGTCCCAGCAGTGCAGCCCAGAGCGAACAAGGAGAGCAAGAGGAGCTACCAACCCTCTGCTGACTGACTGCCCCAGTGCAGATGGGTGTACCATTGACACACTCTTCTGTTCTTCCATTCGCTTTAGTCTTGTCATTTGCAGTTAGCGATTGTGAAAGGTGCCAGAGTAACAGCACAAGAACAAGAAATCTGTTTAATTACAGGAAAATTACAGGCATTTCAAGCTGTCCTTCAGATCCAGCTGTTAAGACCACCTAGGGGGTAACAGTGTATTTAGGGGTCAGATTGTAGCTGCTGGCTGTTTGCAAGCACAAGTGTGAGGTGGGGAAGGGCGATATAAGGGAATATTTCTAACAAGTCTCAGACACCTAATTTGGAAAGTACTCCTGGAAATATCACAAAGCAGCTCCCTCGCTATGCAACCATGGACCCATTAGTCTGTTAATAGGAAGCATCCCAAGCAAATCTAAGAGGCTTTGCTCCTTGTCCCAGGATTCATGCACTCACTTTGAGAAGCAGAGAATACTGCTAGCATAAGCTCAGATCTATAAACTTTAAATGCGTTGGGGCTTCTGCACTGATTTCCTCAATGAGGTCCCCACGGTAGTTCTGCAGTACCTTCACCGCAAGCAAGTGAAGGCATCAACTCACTGTATTTTTCCAATACTAGCCGATCTTCACTGTCTCCAGAAGGTGAACTGCGACTGCTGTGCAAACTCTGGGAACTATTCATGACCTGTTCATTTCCTACAGCATAAATAAAAAAAAGTTACCAGACAGACTGAAGCAGGAGCAGACTTCATATGTAAAGTGTTCTAGTGTATAATTAGCTCTTAGTCATCCCCCTGCAGTAAACATCATGGCATACTCTACTAGCCAAGCAGCAGGGCAGATACTTATCAACAGTAAGTGACAAGCCTAGATGCACCCAAATAAAGCTGTCAGATTAAAGGTCTTTAATATTTTTGGCATGTCTAACTTGGAGTGGAAGTTCATAGCTCTTGGGACCGTGCTTGCAGGAGTAACTAAATCCCTGTGTGTGAAAACATGTATTCTACTTTGGAAAGTTAAAGATGCTCCCTGCCAGCTTTCAAGCCCCACCATACAGCTGGGTTTAGCAGCTCCAGGGTTGTTTGATAGACACCCCAGCAATATTCTTTTTGTCACGCTGCTCCTGCCTCTCTTAGAACCAGAATGGCACAGGAGGTAAGGGATCTTCCCCCTATATGCTGAGAAAAGCAGCAAATTCTTTGGGTGAGAACTATTTTCAGCATAAGAAGAGTCTTTTGTGTCTTAAAAAGCAACACCAAGTAATCAGGCCAAATTTATACAAGCAATGAGGTAGCCAACACTGCTGATAAATGCTTAGTGTATTGAAATCAGTGGGAGCAATCAGGAAACCTTTGTCTGCATCTTTAGGCACTTGGTGGTTTTAAGTGCATAAATTCATCCCTAATGGATATAATATAAAGATAGTTTTCCTGTATATAACCTTGGAGTCTTCATTTCTCACAGAAACCCGAACTCTTCAGCTTCTACTGAGAGACCTATAAACACAAGAAATGTCTCATTATAACAAACCAAGTATCTTTTATAAATAGAAAAATAACTTCAGCTGGGATGGAAATTGGAGGAAATAACCATGCTGTTTCTAACAACCTTTACTATTACTGGCTTATAGCTTCAGAACTACTTTTGTACTTTACCTTCTGCTGCTCTGGGAGCATATAATTGTCATTGCTTTTCAGTTGTTCCTGCTTCAGCTGTATGATTTTCCATGAGTTATATTTCTTTCTCTGTTAGATTGGTGGCTCAGAATATTCCAGATCTCAGTTTAGCATCTGCTTTCTTTGACTACCTACTTTTCTCCACAAACTCCATTTTAGCCCTTCTGCTAGATGATACTTACGTGTCCTGTGGGAGCCCCAATAGATTAATCTTTGCTGTCCAAAATGAGACAGAAGTGTACATTTCCATGATCCTTCTCAAATACATTGTTTTAAAATGTGTTTTCCCTCAATCTGTCAATTGGTTGCCTTTTGTGGTGACATTTTACCACCTGATTCCTTTTTGTTTATCCTAATAGGATAAAAGCTTTTAAAGGTAACTCCCAATTCAATGATGGATAATGGCTAAAGTGGTTATTACAAAAATTACTTAATAGATATTGCCTATTTCTTTCTCTTTTATGGTTTACCTACACAGGAAAGCTATTGCACAGCAAGGTAGAACATGAATTTAAAGCAAATTAACTATTTCACATTAGCTTCCCACAAGGATACTGTCATCCTGCACACAGGTTTCACTTAATCCACTCCCAAAACTGGCTAAGAAAACTTGCATAAATGTATTCTTGCTGTGAAATGTTGTCTACATTGAGAATTAAATATGAAATAGCTTTCCAAGCTCCCTTCCATAATTGCAAGAATTTACGTAGTTTTCTGGTCCCCTCTGCGGTGGTACTAAAGTGCATCTGAGTTTATAATGTCTTTATTCTCATAACACTCTTAAGAGGAAGGGGAACCCTTGGTGTCTTTCCCAAGATTGTGCAAGAGGGCTGGAGTAGAGCAGAGAGGTGAATTTGGTTTTTCCAAGTCCAAAGATGGCCTCATCACTGCTGGGTCATCCTTTTACTCCATGAAAAGCCTGTAGCTCCTAATCTTGTCTGCTATATCACAATTCTGTTTATATTCCAGACAGGTGTGACTCAGCTGCACAACAACACTGATGGATCTCATAAACTAAAGTTGTTATTTACTGAGAGTGACTGGCTGTGTGGCTTTATGATGTCTGTATTAATTCATGTTCTTATTCTCATTCAGTGAAAGTAGAGGAAAGCTCAGTGATGTATTTTGATTCAGATTCTCAGAGGTTTGATGTACTTGGGTATGTAAGTCCCATGGACTTTAGATAACTTCGAGAATCTTATTTAAACAACTGTGATTACTGTTTTTTTGGAAAATATTGAATAGCCTGTTTTAAATCAACTTGTGTTCCCTGTTCTTTCTCCTCTCTCGGAGGAGTTGCATTTGCATAGAAAGAGGATTCTTTGAATAAAGGCACAAAGTCTGTTTTCTGAATAGAGAGAAAATCAGTGGCCAAAACTAATAGTAGGATTAAGCATTGCCCTTCCAACTCAATAGTGGACTAAGTCAAAACTCCATAGCATTTTACTGGATATCAGAATTAGATGGAGTTTTAATTATATGTTGATCCATTTGCCTTACTCGAAGCAAGCAGAGGGTTCAAGACTCCTTTCATCTTGCTGTCCAAAATCTGATCTCTAGAGCAAAGGAGACTTGTTTTGCTGCATCTTACAGAGGGCTGACAGCCCTGCAAGGAAAGATGAGGGCAGGGGGCAGACATCAGTTCACCAAACACTGAATTTCAGAATGCTGATGCATTTTGTTAACTCTGAAGACTTCTCTCTTAAGTCTTTTGGTTTAATGCAATGAAAAGGTGAATCTGAAGTAATCTCTTTTATTTGAAACCAAGGTTGCTTTACCTTGTTTCTGTTCAGAATTGTTTCCCTGTATTGGTTGTGATTTACTATTTCCTGGCTTAGGGTCCATAATGTATATGCAGCATGTGGGTAGAAGCCTACCCAATGTAGGCTACTTGTCAAGGGAAAGCAAAGGTTGACTACATCAGGAGAGGTTTTCCCACAGTTGTTGGTTGGTTGTTTTTTGGATTTGGGCATTTTTTTAGTTTTCCAAAGTTACTGTGAGCGTTTTGGTTAGCGGTATATTCTTGTGCATAGAGATGGTCCTGCTTGCAAACAAGACACTTTAAATCCCTAGAAACTTTCAGCCTGATACATTACTAATAATAGGAATAACCATTCCTTTCAAATATTGCTATCAATGCATGATTTTGTTTCGCATATCAGCATTAGTGATATTAGCAGTTGCCAGATCCTCAAGACTTCATCCAATGCCTGAGCTGCGCAAAACGTGTAGGCAGTTACTGCGTGGTCAAAACCTCCCGTTGGCACACGGACAGGCATCTGTGGGGGCTTTCCTGCCTGGGGATGGAAATGCAAACCCCTGCCCACGCAGAGGGTGCCTGGGCTGCTGGGAACACCTCTCTTCCTCTCCTTTTGCTTTCTCGGTGGGAAACGCTGCTCGGGGGAGACTTTGCCGTGTTCTCGCTCGCCGCTGTGCACGCTCCTGGTCTCACCCAGTCTCCGCACTGCTGTGCATCCATGACCAGCGTGCGGATGTGGTTCTAGGGTTTTTTATTTAACAGTTGCCTCCCAAACAGTCACAACTAGCTGCAGCTCTCACCTCCTACTACCAGATTTCTTGGGGTTTTGTTTGTTTTGGGTTTTTTTAATACCTGAGGTCTCCAGCTTTGGGTAATTAAAAATCCTAGCTTATTTTTATTTTAACACTGAAATTAAGGGTTCAATCTGTTTGTGATAATAGCGCTGACTGACATTGTTTCAAAGCAGATTTAGAGATAAGTTTGGTCCTGACATTTAGTCAGCAGGTGGGTGTTGTTTATTGCCTAGCAATTAGAACTTATATTAACATAATATCTCCTCAACTTCAAAAATTTCTGAGAGCTCTCCGTGAACAGATTCCCAAGAGCTCTCCCCTGCTCTCTTCCCTTTGTCTTTTCACTTTCCCACCTCCACACCCATCCACCCACCTGCCTTTAAATGTGCTGTTTCAAATTTAGAGTTCAAGAAACTTTGTTTAAGTCTAAATCATGAAAGATATTTTCTTCTAGGGCAGAAGCAGCCCACAGCCCCTTTATTTTAAACCAAGTTAAAACAGAGCTTTCTAGTCTTCAGAAACTTTTTTCACTTTTAACATTTCTCTGTGAGCACTCCAATACAGAAAATGAGCATTGAGGACTCAGCTGGTTCCCCAACTTGAAATGGTCCAGGTGCAACAAGTATTTTCCTTGCCACTGTGTTGTCAGGGCTCCCTTTTCTTTCAGTATTTTCTCTGGTGGTGTTCTCAATTTATTATGGAGACACATTCATTAGTTTTATATTATATCTGCTTTTTATGAGATTGTCATAGGAATTTTGACTTCTGTGCTAATGGGTTGTCTGCAGGAGAATGTGAAAATGAACTAGCTTGAGCTAAAGATGTGTTGAAGGCAAACAAACTTGAAAAATTAACTGACTAGAAAACCTAATCCAAATGTATTGCTTTAAAAATAATTTGTAATTGATTTCAAACTCAGATCAAAAGACCCTGTTGTCCAAAGCCAAACATTCACTACTGCTTTGTCGCAGGCTTTGCTCACAGAGTTGGATTAGCAAAATGGTAATGATTTCTAGTGAAATTGAACAAAAATGAACATCGTTCTTGTGCATTTTCACCTGTGTATATCCACAAGTGTGCACACATTCTTAGAACAGATTTTCATCCTTCCTTTCAACCATTTCTTTTTTTTTTTTTTTTTAAGCTTAAGCTCCATCATTTCAGTATTAAGGAATAGCACTTAGTGACACTTTTTTTTTTTCCCCCAACCCTTTAGAGTGTACTTTTTTTCATCAAAGTAGACACCTTTCTCTGTTGTCTGGGAGGAGATAATTATGGGAGATAAGGACTGATCTTTCTTTTCAAACAACCATAATTAACAAGCAATCAGTGCCTTGCTCTGATCCTGGGGCAAACCCTGAAAGATCAAACGCAGATTCCCTTTCTTGCAGCCATCACCATAACACAGTCACATGTGACTGGTTTAATAAATACTGTCATCCTAGCCCTCTATGGCAGTCACTTTGCTGATGAGCATGAACAAGCTTGTTTACTATCAGATGCAAAATCGCTGCTCAAACCCCAATCGTTAGGAAGATGCTAATTAGATGGGAAAGTGATGAGGAAGAGATCAAATTCTTAAATAAAGTCAAATCCACTGAGACTGTTCTATCATATTAGTACCTTTTTCTTCCCTCTCTGGCAATAAAATTAAAGTAGCTTGTCCTGAAACAGGGCAGCTAATTTGATGTGAAGACTGCCAATATAAGCAGTTGCGGTGCCGCTTTGCATTAAGAGCGTGACAGTACAGGGAGAGCCAGCATGGTGGCTGGTCCTTGGCAGAAACCCTGGGAATGGGCATGGCAGCATTCCGGCTGGTTCCTCTGCTGAATTACAGGGGAGAAAGCCATTGCTCAAACGGCTGTGTGTGGTACCGGCTAGGAGTGATGGCTTTATTTTTTGTGGCGAATGGAAAAACGATCAGTCGAAATGTGTACAGGCTCTTTTCAGTCTCAGCTGGAAATAAGGAAAGCGGCTTCTCTGCTCATTAAATAAAACGGCTCCCCTGAGATCAGAGCGGTGCCAGCTTACTGTAACTGAAGCTCTCGTACAAAGAGTTGACAGCAGCCTTTATCCCCCAAATAACAAGCTTGACAAGTACCTTTGCCATTTGGGCACGCTGAATTCTCAGGGGAGCTTCACATGAATAAATCATTACCTCTTTAGCGACTATCCAGAATTAATGATCCCCCACCTTTTTGACAAGCACTTCTTTTTCTGTAGGTTGTGACTTGCAGCTCCTTGGAGGGTGGTGATAACTGAGGAATCCTGGAGGCTTTTGCTTTCTCCTTCCTGGATATTCCACTAACTTTTCCTGCGGCTGAATAGCTGAAAAAATATCTATAATTATCACAAAGGCTAACATTTTCAGAATAACAACATAGAGCTGGGAGAAGAAATCCCAAATGATAGGAAAACCATCATGTTAGATCAAAGTCAGAATCAAAATGAAGAACAAAACTTTCCAGAGGTTGAAAAGTAGGATTTAATTACTGTGCATATTGGGGCATTTCTTGCTTCTAGTTTTAATTAGCAACACATCAAGGTCTGAGAAAACACCTTTGTTCAGATACTTCCATGATAAACTGAAAGTTATGGATATTTTTCCTGTATGTAGTCTTGTACAATTTCCCATACGATTTTGCTGTCCCGAGAGGTGCAAAGAGTTTGGGGAAAAGCCCTGTATATAGGCAACCTGTTGCATGGTTGGAATATCAAATGACTGTGACCCTTTAGTCCCTGACTTTACACTGTTTACATCAGTGTAATCTGATGAATGATTTGAATGTCAGACTGAACTGCACCATTTTTCCTATGTTTGTATCTCATCTAAGATGATGTTTTTGTAACTTAGATTGGAAAAGTAGAGGACTGGCTCCAGGGGAAAAACTTTAAGTTCAAATGTGAACTTTCCCAAAATTCAGGGTATTTGGATCTTTGGTACTGTGAGAGTTATTTCTGTCACAATGCGTGACTGTGTCTTTTCTAAAATGACTTGATAGGTCATTAACATATCTTTAGTCTTACTTTACTGGTACAATTCTTAAAACTTCAGTGCAAGTTTCAATGAGTACATACCTCTCTGCCTTTTGGGGTTTAAGCAAGCAGCCATTCTAGTAAAGAGAAAAAGGGGAAAATATGACCTGAGACCTCACCACACTGAGAACAAAAGGAGAAACAGAACGAATCCCAAAGTCCTCAACTTTGAAGACATTCACTTTGGAGGGGAGGGGGAGAAGGGGAATGTTTGGTCAGCATTATGGCATTCCCAGTGCTGAAAAGAGAATGAAATTAAAGTTGGCCTGAGATTCAATGGGTCAGAGGAGCTACTAACTTTGCTAACTGGGATAATTCTTATATGTACAAAGGTAAAGGTTCAGTGCAGCAAAACTTTTAATGTTTCAGTTTCACGGCTGTGAATGCCTGCCACCCTTAGAAACACTCTGCTAGAGTAGCAGGGTGAACCTTCATCTGAGTATATTCTTCCCTCGGAGTTTTAAGCTGCTGTTACCAGGCAGTCTATATAGCATGAGATCAAAATCTGTCTTTTACAACCAGGTCTTGCCAAGGAGGAAGATGGAGAAAAAGGGTAATTAAGAACTTTATTAAACCTTGGCATATAAAAGTTGTTTTTAAGTAACAGTTTCAAAAGTCTCCAGCAGAGACAAGACAGTAGAAGCAACGTATTCAGAATAGCCACTTTTATGACTGATACAGAACAGTTTGATATCAAATGTATTCTTTCACAGCTAAATATGCTTGTTTTACAAATCTGGACCTAGGTCAGAGTTTCAATTATATAATTTTTATCTTTGAGTTGTAAAATCTAGCCTTACGTGTTACCATGAAGTTTTAAGATTATTATTTTTAACATTAGACTTGGTTAAGATATTCTACTGATCTATGTCAGGAACCAAATTAACATATCTTAAAATGAATTTGCATAACCTGAAAAAAAGGTTTGCACAGCCTAATATAAATTTACATTCCTAATAAACTATTAACATATCCAAAAAGGGATTTTAAATAGTACCACTATATTTTAAATCCTTCCTGTAGACTCCTAACAAACAGCTTTGATTTGCATGTCCTGACTTTGCTATGTAACGGCCTTTTAATCCTGTGCTGTCACCACCTTTGTTCATACGGACGAGAATTAGCAGTGCAAAATGGTAACCATAAGCTTTGCCTTTTGCACGTAGTAGGATTGAAGCTAAAACCAGAGTTTGCAATGGGAGGATGTTTTAGGAGATGCTTTGCTAGACTCAGCTGCAAACTTGGGTGCAAAGCTTGGACCAATCTTTATGCATTCAAAGTCTGACCCTCAAACCCAGAGTACTTCTCTCTCTCACTTACTAGACAAAAATCAGAGTGGGGACTTTGGGCTGCTCCTTAAGTAACTATTCTAGATTTCATTCCCCATGAATACAAGATGTACGTTATTCTCCAGGATAAGTTTTTTGCTGAAGCCTGGAGAAATTTCTAGAGAGAGTTTAGCAGCAGCATGGTAGGACTGAGAATTCAGTAAAGGGTGTGATGCATTTACCAGTGGGGGAGGTCCTGACATCTGAAAGCCAGCAACTCACCGCAGATGATATTTGAATATTGCTACTTGAGTCTGTAGCCACTGATGCATAAAGGCTCTGATTCAACAAGGTACTTAAGCTTTAGGAGTCCTACTGAAATCAACTGAATGATGCATGTGTTTAAAGTTATGCACATAAAATCTTGCTGTAATGGAGCCAAGAGCAATTCCCGTTGAAATCTGCCATCAAGTTTACTCTTTTGCTGCAACTGAAACACTGGCTTTTTAATATGAAAACAGGAGTGAGACCGAGGAGTAATGTTTTGCCTTCAGCTGTTACAGTTTTCTGGAAGAGATTATACAAGCTGGCAGCGAAATAAGAAGGTGAGGCAAGGGGAGACACAACTTTCATTCTCACCCTGGTTTTCCCCAAATCCTTTCCAGGTGTTTTTATGGCCTTTTTGGTTCAGCTCTGTGCTGGCAGCTGAAATATTGCCAAGGGACCTAGAACACTAAGCCAAAACCTGTGGCTGGGTAGGTAAAGCTGTTTCTCTGGCTGAAGGTGTGTTGGGAGGTTCTTAAAAGAAAGTGATGACTCTAGGAGTAGAAAAGCAGAAATCAGTATATGGTTTAATTTGCTTAGCAAATTCCATCCATCACCCTCATGGGATTGTGATAAAGTGAGTGAATAGCTTTAACCTCAAACCTGCAATGGGATGTTGGGCAGCTCAGAGCAGGAGTTTGTATACCTGGAGGGCCAAATGGACTCCCAGTGTCCACCTTTATAGCCGCCTAGCTGTGCCAACCTGATTTTAGCTGTCACAAAAGGATCCTTTTTAGCACGGTGCATTCATGGGTTACACATATAAGAAAATAAAAATTCTGAGCCAGATCTTCACTGGCTGCAAGCTGGTGTAGCACTGAAACCCAGGGACCAATATCCAACGCACCTAGTGAGAGCCTGGTTCATTGTTTTATATGCTGATTTGTGATTCTCCTCAGCAAAGTGGCCCCATGGTAGGAGCTTACTGAGCCTTCTTAACCTCTCTACCTTTCTGTCTTATCTCTTTTGCTTTACTTATGAATCTGGTCAGTCAAACTACCAGATAAAGCTCTGACTACTGTACTGCTACTTTTGCTGCTGAAAGTCAAAGCAGAAAAATACAGCTTGATTTTTTTTTTAATTTTTTTTTTTTTTTTTGGTGTCCCTAAATGAGTTTTTATGCAGGCAGTTAAGTAAAACTCCCTTCTGACTGGTAAACTCTGTGGAAATACTGTGCATAAATATTGTGTGGACACCACTGAAACAGAGTAAATATAGGCTTGACATGACGTTATTTATAGCACTTTTGGTTTTGGAGCATAATACCAGGTCCTTCTAAAGACCTTTGTTTGTCTTTATTACATAATGCTACTGCCCTCTCCATATGGTAGGTTTTTCCTGTGGTTACGAGCCAATAAAGCATCCTTTGGCGATGACTCCACAGGAAAAAGGACAGTAGGTAGTGACATGATAAATATTCAGTAGGTGGTTACCTGTTGTTATTCCAGATGTCTCCTCCCTTTTAAAACTCCTGGAGTAAAACTCAAGGGTCTCATCTGAAAGGGATTTATCCTCTAGCTCTGATAACTAGGGCCAGCCACTCTGAAGTGCTGACCAGGCAGATGGGTTGCACTGGTACCTCATCCCTGGAGGCCAGACAGAATTTCTTGTGTTCAAAAGAAAACACATCTGGTTTAAAAGACAACACATCTAGTTGAAGATTTGGACTAGATGACCTTTAAAGGTTCCTTCCAACCCAAACTGTTCTACAATTCTATGAAAACCCCAAATGTTCTCCCATAGATGGTGTCATTAATGGTGCCTTATACTCCAGATGTTCTCTTGCAATCACATTGTCACAAACTAGCCCTGTAATAACTATATTAACTATTGAAAGATGAAATGCTAGTGAAAACCATACCTTAATAAGGTATGAACAGTGGTAGCAGACTCTCCAAAGCCTTAGTTGAAATAGGTACAGGACATTAAAATAAATTTATCTTTTACTAAAATATATAGTCATAACACAGGCTGTATTGAATCATTAATCAAAGTTTCTGTATCAGATTTTATTGGACCAGATCATTTTATATGTGTTATACTTAAATATGTATCCCTGTGGAATGTCAATTTTATTTCTGCAATTGGGAGAGCCAAATAAATCAGTCTAAATTCGCTCTGTGTAGTTTACTGTGGGAATCAAGCTGAAGTCCCTGTTCCATAAGTAGGAGGAAGCAAGCAAACTGAATGAGAATGACAAACACTTAGATAAACACAATTTAATCAAAGTCAAATTCAGATCATAAGATAAAGAAGATGGAGAAAAGACATTTATGAAACTATGCAAAACATTTATGCCCACTATACCTAGTAGAAGAAAAAATCTCCCACTATCTTCCTCACTTGTAAGTAGATGCAATAATTCTTCTAACTGTATCTAGATATTACCTCTTATAACATCTCTTTTGTTATTTCTTCATAGTAATATCTGCACATTCTTATTTTATTTATTTTTCACCTCCAGTTTTAAAACACCTTGTAGAACCACTATATTGTAGGTCCCAAACTGAACCATACTCATGTAGTTCATGACCTGTTATGTGAGTGGCAGAATTAGGTGTATAACCACAACCCTCTAGCTTAGGTAGATTGGTGGTTTCCTTGGGTGAAGGCTATAATGAACTGTCAGTGAAAAGTCTGAGCTCTAACTTCATGTAACCTGCTCTAGGAGGCACCATCTGATTGAGGAAAAATTGATGATTATCAAGGCTCAGCTCATCTTCTAATTACTCCTCTTAATTTTCCCAAATTCCAGGCTCTTCTTTGGTCTTGGCTGTGGTGTGATTCTGTGTGTGTCATTAACGTAGCAAAAGCCAAGTCCTAATGATAGCTGCCTTAATGACAACTGTCAGTAAAGTCTCTCCACCATCCTTGCCTATCCCATAGACTGTCTTATACACCAAGCCTGTTATTTTGGCTAGGTATGATAAAGGTGTCCAGCAGATGTGTGTGTATATATATTCAGAACACAGCACAAAGATTATCTGAGAAATTCTACTAGCTTTAAATTCAAAACTGTCACTTTATTTCTCTAGCAGACAATATAATTATTCCAGAAGAACTAGGAAGCATAGAAATCCTTTATGCAATGGGTGCCTATGTTAAAAAACGATAAGAATTTGCAGAATGTATAAAACATGAGAAAGGTTTATACACAGAAATTGCAATTGAATACATTAAATCAAAGACAGGCGGAGAATGAATTAATTTGTTTCAAATGATGGTATATAGTTTAGTCAAGTTTCTATAATTTAATTTTAGTGAGCACAGTACTTTCTAATTATCTGTATACTAGCAGATCCATAAATAAAACATGGATTTTCTTTCTTGTATTCCAAGGGTTCATACACAAAAAATTCCCCAAACCCAACATTTTGGTAACTACAATGTAAATAAGCCAACTATAAAGCAGTGGTAGCAGGCAATAACAACTTTATGTGAATAAAAACATTGTCATGAAGTTTTAAAGCATTTGATGATGAGCAATAAATTCTTACAGTTCCTCTGTGAAGATCACTCAGTTTATGCATGAAAATTAGAGGTGCATGGAGAGGTGCCTTCTTGCGAGGCAGGGATTTTATTTAAATTTTTTGGTAGAATTGGCTGTGATGTTTACTGGGATAAATTGGGATACATAAATCTTCCTCATTTTGTGGCTGAGCCGCAAAACTTATAGCTTAGACAACCCCTATTGAAGAACCAAGAAAAGATTAATTAAACTACGGATACCTATCTGGGCAGGTATGAGCCAATGGAGAGAGGTCAGTCTAACGTAAAAGCATCTGTTCATCTCCTCTGGTAGTCAGTTTAGCGAAAAGCAAGCTGTTCTTGTCTTACTGGAGTTCAACAGGCAGTTTTTAAAGCAGTTGGAAGTCCAGGAGGTGTGAAGACACAAAGACTGTCAGAAGCATGACCAGAGAAGTATAGGTGGCTGATTCACTGGAAATAGCATTTTGTAGCATGCTAAAAAAATTTCAGGACTCTCTCTCTTTTTTTTTTTTTTTTTTTTTGGCATTCTTAGGAACAGTCAGGAAATAAACAACACAGTAAGGAGAAGCCACGCAAATGGGGAAAACCAAGCCCAGAAATAGAAAGGAATATTGACTTAAAAGAATTGGTATAAATCACATTAAACTTGACTGAATATATATATATATACACAAAGTAAATTCCCTTTCTAGGGGGCACAGGCTTCAAGGTTTCTATACAGGCAGATCTGTAATGGGAAGTGAAGTCTTTATCCCATACCACTACATTATTTTAATAAGTTCTCCTTACTTCTCAAAACTTACTTCATGACAGTCCCTGTCTAGATCAGGGTGAGAGCTATGAGCATTATTTCTTTCAGCTACTGTACCGAACAGATTGGGACAGGGATTTCTTTTGGTTCCCTGTACAGCACCTGGCACAGCGAGGTCCCAGTATATGCACAGAGCACCTGTGTCTTACAAAAATTGTGCTCTACTGGCATGGCTGGATCTTACATTTCATTACATTAGCCCAGAGAGCCAGCTTTACAAAAGTAAGAAACCCTCAAGGATCATACAAATCTTAGAAGCCCTCCAGTTTGCTGCAAAACCAGCAAATGCCACTACCATGATGCTGCGGTTTCACTTCTGCAGCCTTTCCCAGTATTAGAGAATCTTTTCCCACACTACGTAAGGATCTACAAGAGGTTAATGGACTAGATCTTGACAGGATGCGTGACGTGTCCTTAATAATGACTGTTCATTGTAACCACGTAGTAAGTTAAGGAACCTGACTGAATATTGGCTTGCTTCCTCCTCTAGAAGAATGGAATAACACAGAGGGGACTGAAGACAATTTTTTGTTCTGCATTTGCACTCTGGTTTGTAGTATTCCACTCCAGTTGTAGTACAGATCATTGTGATTAAATCAGTCAGCAGTAGCTCAAAGCCACCACTGGTTATCTTTCTGCCCTGATAAGCAAAGATCTCCAAGTATACAGGCTTTGGAAAAAATTCGCCTTGGGTCACTTGCTTTGCTAGCAAGGACGTTGCAGTATTTTTAACAATATGTTTTACTTTGAGAGGTCAGTGACTTTTGCCTGGGTATTTTTTGTTCTAAATATAACATTTATCTAAAAAAGAAAAATCCAAAATATCAGAGTCTTCTTTACACAGCATTTTAAGTAACAATTTTCTTAAAGTGTCCTGAATACCCCGTAATTTGCAAGGAGGAAACAAAATCAAAGTCAAGCAATTTTTTAGTGTTCAGAGAATTAAGAACAGAATTACAGAAGATTATTTTAAAGTCCCCTTAGAGATATCTTTTTTTAGGTGGATTCTCATAAAAAGGCTCTCCATCTAGATCACTGGTTAATAGCTCTCAGCAGACAAAGTGCACAATGCTGAGCTGTTTGTGTTTTGTCATGTGAACTGTATGGCCCCGATTATGTGTCTAGAGCCGTTATGCACAATTCAGTACTCCTCTGCCAAAAAAGACAAAGGTTGGGGGGAATTCTGTTACTGTAATTAAAGTAGGTCTCAATCAGAATCATAACCAAGCATTCAAAATCACCTGAAGGAAGTATTCCTCTATCATCTTCTCCAAAATGTTACTTGAATAGAGTGCAGTATCTCTCCCTGTTTGACTCGAGTATAAGTGCTCTGCAATGCGATGAACTGTGCAGAGCTGTTTTCTCTGAAAACCTGATACTAACATATCCCTACAACCGTCCAGCTCACTGAATAATTAATAGCAGATAACTTTCTTCAATGACTTTTATTTGTTGCATTTCATGGAAAAAAATAGGTTTCTTCCTAAATGTATTTACTGCTTGAAATTACTGGGTAATTTTAGCAAGCAGCTCTACATTTTCTGTTTGTGAATGAGTAGTTCACTGTGCATATTTAGAATTCAAAGTTGAAGCAGTTTTGCCTGCAGATGTATAATTTGGTTGCAGACAGGACATTTCACATCTAAACAGCTTTCCTTTCTGATTTTACAATGCTAGACAGACCTCTCCCTTCACTCTCCACTCTTAGCACAAATGTCAGACAGAGGTGGGGCTTACTTTACTCTGAAATTTCAGGAATAATCTCCAAAATCACTGCTCTGTTTTTGCAAACGCAGATGAGGTTCTTTTCACATAATATGTCATAATCATCAGATTATTGTTTAGGTGGATACACAGCATTACAAATACAACTGTGACTATACTTTCACCCAACAGCTTTCACTCATAAAGAGGGGATGAAAGGCAGCAACAACATGAGAAATAGAGATCTGTGTACTTCAGCAGCCTTAAATGTGTGTTTTTCTTATAGTATAGAAGAAACAAAAAAATGTGGTCTTTCTAAAGTGTGATTCTGTACTTGTTGTTACTCGTCCTGAAGCATGTAGACCTCCCATGCAACTTTTTATAACATATCAGGTATGGGATCCCGTTACAGAACCAGGGTGGGGTTTTCAAATGCAACCAGTGCACCAGTGTTGACTTAGCAGTTGGATCATGATGAAGAGGCACGCTGCAAAGGATTTGCAGAAACTCCAGCCTCCACATTTGATGAAAATCAGGGACCTTATTTTTAGGAGGAAGAAAACAAGGCTTTAAGAGCCACTGACCATGGGTTTAGATCTTTTGGCCATGGTCAGTGAGGCAGTGTTTCTGCAGGGGTCTAGGCATGAAGGTGGTGCCACACAAAGGGGCTCAGCGCACGAATGCGGTCTTGACGATTATCGGCCCTTTGCATCGGGAATCTTAATGTTACAGCTCCTGACTGACTCACTGGTCTCACTGTACAAGCTCATAGTGAGGTTCCTTGAACTTCTGTGACTTGTGGACCCCAGTGTTTGGGTTTTTTTTCAGTGGAGACATGCCTCCTTTTTGCAGTTTCATATACATGGATAAATAGGTTGTTTTTCTATGTCACGTTAGAGGTCATTTGTGGAGCATTAGAAATGGTTAACAAGAAATAATTCTGCAATGTTGTAAAGTCCTGTATGGCAGTCTTTTGTATTATATTAGTACACAATATACAGTATTCTTTAGTATCTGGCTTTTTTAGGCTGTCAAGTTTCAGTAATGGAATTTCAGCAAATGATAAATGCAGCATGGTCCATAAATGTTATTTCCTCCAAATTTTGCATCTTCTTGACAAAATAATAGCTAGCCACAACATTTTGATCTGGTTAAGTGCTCTTCTGTCTAGGGATATTTGCAGCAACACTTCATAACAAAAAGTCAATTAGCTGTCAGTAATTTAGCTCTATTTTATGGTTTTTGTAAGATTTTTTGATAGCCTTCACTTTTTGTTTCTCTGTGAGGATTTCTTTAGCTGAAAAACACTAATCCCATGGTAATAATGATAAAGTTCTTAACGCTTCCAAGTGCCAGCTTTGCTAGTCTTCCTTCAGGATAATCAGATCTTTGACTACAAACTCTTCCCATTTAATTTCTCTTGAGAATGACTTCCTGAAGCAGCAGCTTGAAGAAACAAAAATGAACACGGAGAATGCATCTGATTGAATGAGAGAATCAATATGAACATTATGTATTCATGATTATTCTCCAAAATTTCAAGCTAAAGGTCAAAAAACAATCTCCACAAATTTAAAAAGCTTTTAAAATGTGGCCTTAAATTGTAACCTCAGATGGACGTCTTTATGAGCTTACGAGCTATGCTTAGACTCAGGTAGCTATACAGTGTTGAATAGATTATGGCAGTGTTTGGATCACACTTCCCCCCCCCCCCCCTCCAGTTTTACTATAGTTAGCTTACATCTTAAAATGGTCTGATACGTGCTCAACTATATTAAAATCTGTATTTTAAAGAAAACTGGGTGGGCGCTTTGCTGGAACTGGCTCTTTCTCATTATTGGGGTCCATTTGAAGGACACAGTTATTGTTCTCTCCCCCCCCCCCCCTTTTTTTTTTTAAAACTGGAAAATTCTTCCTTAAAAAAATGCTCTAAAATACTTGGAAAAAATGGTATTTTACTTGAAAAATAAAATGTGAGCAGAGAGAAGGGTATTATTTGTTTTGCTGCTTTCTAGGACCTATGTATTTAAACTGGGAAGAAAGGGGATTCTTCTTCCCATTCTTTGCCTTTCTTGGGAGAAGGAGCTAGCGGCGATCCCAACGGCTGTGCCCAGCTTCGGGGGCAGGTAAAAGCATTGCAAGGGGCGTGAGGCCCTAAGTTTCTTCTCTGCGCTGTTAGATCTGGGCAGCAGCAGACTGAGCTAATTTGGGGAGTTTCTTGCACAGCCCAGACTGCCCCAGGCGAGGTTACCGGAGCTTTGTGGAAAGGACTTTTGGTTTTATCCTGTTGAGACCCTGCAGCTGATGCAAAATGTTCCTAATCAAGTTTAACACCCATTCCTGGGGACCAGGCCCAGGTACAAAGTGTCTCTCTGGATCTTATAGAGAAGGCCAGAGGGGAAATATCTGACTGTCTTTTAGCAGCTAGTGGTTGCTGTATGGGAATGTATTTGGTTTGCCACTCAGGTATTTCAGCTATTTGAGGGTTCCACGTAGGACAGTTTGTGGGTGAGCTGGGTCTTGGACATAGTTAGCAGTACATTCTGGTGCTTGAGTGAGGTATATGAGAAATGTAAATCACATTTAAAGTTTATTGCTCGCCATGTAAAAGAAAAATTTCTTGAACAAATAAGAGAGCTGCACAGAAGTACAGTCATTTAATTAAATATAGTTAAGAACTGGAAACCAATTAATTTCTGGAGAAATGGAACTGTAAAGTATTTTTCATTAATTGCGATGTCATTAACTTACCATGCTACTGCACCAATTGAATGTAGAACATAAGTAAATTCAAATGCATTTTGTCAGATTCGAGGCTCTTTCAAATAGATTAGGAAAGAATGAAGTGTTATACTGAGATGACAAGTATAAGGCTTAAAATCTTTTTTTTTTTTAAGTGCACAATTTGCATGTCAAATAGATGGATGTTCACAGAATCAATTTACTTCTGAGACCTTTGATCAAAGATTTGGGGGGAGCCATAAAGAGCAATTCTCTTGAAAATGTTTGCTGGTTTCTAATGAGAACTGGCACCATTTGGGTACGTAGATGAAAGCACACCTAATCTTTTTTTACTCCTCCTTCTTAATAATACCCTTGGATTCAGCAATTAAGCACAGCAGGAAGAAAGGTCCTGTACAGCACATCTCTGCAGTAATAAAGCAAGCTGTCTAACTCCTGAAATAAGTAGATATTCCTCATACAGGAAGTCACTCGTCTATAGGGGAACCAGACGAGAATGCAGCTTGGTTAATTTTCACACAAAATTGAGGAATAAAGATTTGGAACTGTGCCCATGGAGGCTGGAATAACTTCCACAGCCTGGGATAAAACCAGCTCCAGGCAATGTGACTCTGCTGCATAAGGAAAGATCACCATAGCAGATCCTTCATTAGGGTTAACAGAAAGAACTGGAAAACAGAGCCAAGAATTCGTTTGCTTCTTCCCCCTTCCCAGGTGGTGTAGCACAGAAAAATCATAAGGAGGTCAGCGAAGCAGAGGAAATAATGGAGCTGGGAGCAAACACTCCCGTTGCCCAAAGTCCCCCCATCCCCTAAGATCAGAGCTGAGACTCATAACCCTGAGAGAGTCTCACAGCAGAAGACATCAGCATTTCAACTCTGAGTTAAATATAATCATGGCCCGCACAGCAGAAAGCATTCTTTGATGGACGGGAATGGTGTTTTATTGCTTCAAAATATTTCCTTCTCATTCTCACACTAGCATGCAATTCAGTTTCCAGAAAACCATTCCCTTAGCAAAATGGGGAGAAAGGGATTTTTTTTAATTTATTTTTTTGCTACCTTTGCAGGGGAACTCTACACCCTGATTCAGCCTTACATCTGTGACATGTTTTATGGCCCTGTGCTCTGCCTTGTACAAGGCCATAGTTGCCCGCTCGCACACTGGGGATTCCTATCTGACTATCTATATTGACTTGATGGTCTGTCCTTTAACAAGTCATTTGACCCTTCTACTAGAGCCTGTCCCTCTACCCAATATGGACAGGGCATTCAAGGAAAAGTGTTTTCTCAGTTTATTATCGCTGCAGTTAAAATTGGAGGATGAGGATATTCTCTCTGAATGTCTGGAAGTACAGGAGGTTTTGTCACGATAGGACTGAAAGGAGGTGGTTGGGGTTTTTTTTACATAATAAAATGAAGACACTGAAATTAAATAGATCCTTTATATTTTGTAGTATTTCATGTTAATATGGCTGACATTTTGCTCCTGCTTTTCTAGGAAGCTATTAGCTTTTATTATTCTTTTAACTGCATCAGATTATCCAGTAATACCCACTGCTGCGAACTACATGGCCTCAGAACTTTTACAAGTTGTACTGAAGTAAGAAAGTTAAGATAAATTAATGCAGGGAAAATCTTGAAATGAAACCACTTGACCCCTATTAAAATTTGCTGCTAGCATTGTTTGGAGTTGTGCTTAATGTTTGAAATTGCTATATCATTTAAAATGACATCGTGGAGTGGTATAGCTGCTTTAAGACATCATTTTTAAAAAATGAGGGTTACCATGTCATTTGCTGCAAAGCCGTGAATCCCAGGAGAACTGAGTTGTTCCTCCATGTTAAACTAAAAGGCATTAATCTTCTCAGATGCAGTATCCCACATACAAATTCTTGCTCTGTAAGACTAGAAAAGTCTCTCAGTCCTAGGCTTGTCAAGACATTAAAAAATAGGAAAAAAAATAAACAAAGCTGTACTTCATGCCAGGAAGAAAAGACACGGGATGCATGTCTAGTTCAACCAATAAATCCTTCTCTGTAGGGGATGATATGCTTCTAAAAACTGGGCAATAGCTCAGCCTTCCAGTGACAGCAGTCAGGTTATTCCTTGCATGATCAAAACTGTTCCTTGGGTATGGGGGCTTGTGGGCATCACACTATGTCTTTGAGGCAATATCTATAAATAGGATACCCATTCTGCTGTTTTCAAGATTCAGACTTGGAAAACTTTCTTGTGTCTCCTCTTACAAGGCCTGGCATAAAAATGGATTTTATAGAAACACACAGGTCAAATTGGTCCAAGTCTGATGGTGCAGGCAGCTATCCCTGGCAAGATCTCCTTATTCAGGTTGGCTTTCCATCAGGTTTATGATACTTCATAGTCATCTTTCTCTGTAAGTTATCATCTTGTTCAGAGCAGATTATTGCTGTTGGGAGTCTAAAACAAAATACTCAATGGATATGGCTTTGTGCTCCATCAAGTTTTGCCTTGTCTTTCTCCACTTTAGTACCAATTTTGATTTTATCTGCACTTTACCTGTTTGTGACAACATTGAAACAAAAGAAAGAAAGGGTTTACAGTGTGTTTGTTGGTAAAATGAATACACACTAAATTTAGCTTGATGTTTTTCTGCATGATACCCCTTATCTTTTGTTGATATAATATCTAGCTTGAAATTTGGTACAGCAGTAATGATTGCATGGCAGCCTGGGGCACACTACTGAGGAAACAACAAACTGCAATGGTGAATCAAGTCAATTCCTTCACATTTGAGAGCAGCTATATGGGCGTTTGTTATCATTAAATGAACTTCAGGGAGTTGGTGAAGATATGCAGAGACAAGTTTTGTGGAGTTCCTTGTATTTCATGTGAAAGGAGGATCCATCTCACCCTAGCTGTGTACAGAGTGAGAGACTGTACTGTGCATCCAAGTCTGCTGCTATTCAGCATAAAATACAGACAACTAAATTTAGGCATCTCCATGTAGGTTTATACATGTGAGCAGGATGCCTAAATTCCTATTTTAGTCTATGAATGGAAATCTGCCAATACAGCTGAAGAAAGTGGAGGTTTGGGAGCTCTTCTTCTCACCCTAAAGAACACAGAGACACCCCCATCTCCAAGGGTTGATGTAAATCTTCCCTCTCCTATTTGTCTGTGGGGAGAGCTGACAGCAATTGTGTTCTGAAATGGCTAAACACATTAAACTAAATACAATATGTGGTAAGTTAATGAGTGCTAATCAAGATTAATATGCTGAAATCACTGAGATTCATCTTTTCAAGAGGAGGATAAGTCAGAGGGAAATCAAGCCGCATATGTCTGATAGCTGCACAAGATTGCTCTTGATGATTTAATGGGTCATTTTTATTATTTATGCTCTATGCATTCCAATTCAGTAAGAAAAAGACTTGCTAGCATGAAATTAAATGAGGTATTATTGTATTGACTAATATCTGAAACTGGATCTAAATACCGTTGAATTCACCAAATGTATGAAGTACTCAGAATCAGGGGATATGGGGGCCTGAGAGCACGATGCACCCGCTGGTCCACAGACAAATGTAAACCCAACTCTGCATAAGAACAGAGGATCTCTTTCTTATTCTCAGACAGAACCTAATTTAAGTACTCTACATCTTGTATTAGTTAGATATTTATGTGCACAGTATGTGTGGACAGTGAAGTATTATATCTAAGGATCTGTTAGGAGAGGCAAGAAGCTTGCAAGATGTAGTTTTGTTAAAGGAAAAACATCTAAGTGATTTACATACAGTGGGACAGTGCATAAGAAGTGAAAGGCAATAAATGATAGGTCTGCTCAGATGTTTCAGCAGCAAAAAAATAGGAAAGTAGAAGGTGATGAGAGAATTATGGAAATACAGTATTATAGGGAAAGAAAAGAAGGTAAAAGCTGTATAACTTATGACAGGGTTTTTTTGTCATAGTATTTATCTCCCACTGCAGGAGTTACACACACTGTTCATTTTATATTTATTTCCTATGCATGGAATCTGAAAGGAGAAAAATCTTTTGTTATTTAAAGAGCTTGTACAAGACCACTTTCATTGCTGTGACCTAATATCTCAGTTCAGCTGTTTGTCAATGCAAATAACATTAGATCTTCATTTTGGAGAAGCTGACAGTGAAATGCTACCTCTATGCAATCAAATATATTCAGTAAGACGTAATTGGTAATCTTTTCTATGCCTATCACACCTGGTTGGGTATTTTTCGGAAATGTATTTCAGCAGAAAATGTTATTTTATCCATATTTGTAATTATACTCATCAAAAGAAAGGATCAGTTTTGACAGTTTTCTTCACTCTTAATTTCTATAAAACTTTGAATTGTTTCAATCTTCTAAGATTTTCTTAAATGAGGAAATTTCTTATTCAATTTTTGAATCAACTTTAATTTCAAAATGTAAGCTATTTATAAGGAAACGTGTTTTAAAAATGAAGACGTGTCAAAATCAAAATGAAAGCTTGACCTAAATCTATTTATTCTTCTGTTCAAACTTTCAATTTACAACACTTTTTTACCATTACATTTTTTCTTCTTCAAAAATTTTATGAAGCATAAGGGAAGCAGTTCTGAATGTGTGAAACCTCATGCTTTAAAGAGAAGAGACACATATCTGGACTCCTTAGATGTGATAAGCTTAGAATAGATGAGTTTTTCACCAGGATAGGTAATATTTTTGGGTACCTTTTTACTTTTCTTCTTGTTTCTAAGCCATTAGGACACTTTAGACTTTTTGTCATATTCAGGAAGCTGAAGAGTTTGGGGAGGGGAGGGGGTTGAGTTTTGGTGTTTGGTTTTTTGTGTGTTTTTTTTTTCTTTTAACAGTTGCTGAACCTTTCTAATGGCTCTTTGGTTTCTGGAGCTTTAATCAAGAAGAAAAGCCCCAAATGTCATGAAACCCACCATAGAAATGAAGATGCAAGTCTCGCTCTCTTTGTCTGCCCTTTTGTTAAGACAGTTAAATGTTTCCACAAAGAAAATGTTCTGACATACTCTGAATTTTCCAGGTTTTTTTCATTTCCAGTAGGTCACCTGCGTACCATGATGACTTAGGGGAGAGCATCTGACACTGTCACCCGGATGGCCTGGCTACATGGACAGGTATCAGAATGGAGCAGCTGCTGGAGCTGGCGTGAATCACAGAGCTGCTTCATTTCCCTTCACAGATTCTTGCTTGACTCATTTTTTGTTATGTAGCTTGGCTTCCTGTTCCTGGCTCTCTCCAGGCAGCTGAATTTTCATGATAAAAGCAACAAAATCCAACTACAAGGCTCCAAATTGGACTTCCTTGACAAAAGAGACACCGGTGCTATCATTCAGACACCAGTCCCTGCCTCAAGTCTTTTGACTTAGCAAAGTCTTAGCAAACTTCAGCCCTCACCACTTTGGCAGAACCAGGATGCTGTGTGTTATTGTAGGCACTATTTACATGGGTTTTGCTAGTTCAAAAGCAATCAGTGGAAAGAGATTGCCAGGGACCCTTTCTTGTGGATGCTTCTGTATAAAGATACAGCTCACATTGAGCATGATGCTTTCTCAAAGATTTCTGCATCTAGTTGAGATTTCATTGAAATTGGCACTTTTTATAATCAAGATGAGACCCACCTAATGGTTAAATAATTATTTAGACGGTACAACATTTCCCATTCCCTCCACTATTACAGATCATTTTGTTAACATGGGTAGAACCAGCAGCTTTCACATTTAACACCGGCCCCTGGAGAACTTTGATCACTCAAGTTGGATGTAGCTGAAAAGCAAATCTCCAAGTAAAGGTTCTGTGACTCGGTAAAGACCTCCCAAAGTCCTCACTCCTCCAGTGCTTCTCTGCCTGGATGCTTTGATTTCCTGGTCTGTGACAATCATACACATTATATCACAACTATAGATTAGACAACAAGAGGAAATCTTTCCCTGACTTTTGGATATGTACCAATATATACAGAAGTTTACATTTATACCTATTAAAAAAATTAGCTGTACTTCAGACAAGAAAGAAATACAGAGCTAGCTGAAAAAAAAGCACAAATCAAAGCCAAACAAAACAGTCATTCCAGGCTTCTTGTTATCTGCTTGTAGTGTTAACACTGAAAATCTAATTAAAGTAATGGGGACAACAACTTTCTCATTATTTTCCAAAGCTTTCAGTTGTACAATAAGCAGGTTGATATAGAGTATACCAATGGCTGTTGCTATAATAAATTCACTCATATCAAAACTCACTTTTGTGGGAGTAAAAAGAGTGGAGCAATAATATTGATAAATGATGAAAATACATACACTTATGGAGTTTTTCCTTGGTAGATATCCATGCACTCAAAAGAGGGAGACTATTCATCATTAGCCTTGTTTTCTGTAGGTAGGGACACAGAGGACATGCCTATGCTGTGATCACGATGCATAGCTAAGCTTGCCTCACATGAACCTATCCTGAGGGCAAATGCTGTAAATCATTAGTTCACACATGTTTCTGCAACTGGACTGTTACCAGCAGCTGAGCTATAGACAGCTGAAGATAATCCTATGTTTGGGTAATTCTATGCTTTGTTGCAACCAAAGAAGTGATGTAGTGGTGGCATATGCAAAGCCATGATTTGGAGCAAGAGATGCCCAGCATCAGTTGGATCTTGATTTTTAAAGATCCACAGATGGAAGCAGCAAAATTTGTGGACACTGTTGAAAACTTGGTCCAAGGTTGCTGTGTTGGGTATGCGTGGCAAGGTTTTCGTAGCGGGGGGTGGGGGGAGCTACAGGGGTGGCTTCTGCCAGAAGCTTCTCCTGTGTCTGACAGAGCCAGTGTCAGCCAGCACCAAGACAGACCCGCTGCTGGCCAAGGCCGAGCCCATCAGCGATGGTGGTAGCGCCTCTGGGATAACAGATTTAAGAAGGGAAAAAAAAGTTGCTGAGGCACAGAAACTGCAGCCAGAGAGAGGAGTGAGAACATGAAAGAGAAACAACCCTGCAGACCCCAGGTCAGTGCAGAAGGAGGGGGAGGAGATGCTCCAGGTGCTGGAGCAGAGATTCCCCTGCAGCCCGTGGGGAAGACCATGGTGAGGCAGGCTGTCCCCCTGCAGCCCAGGGAGGTCCATGGTGGAGCAGATCTCCACCTGTAGCCCGGGGAGGACCCCACGCCGGAGCAGGTGGATGCCCGAAGGAGGCTGTGACCCCGTGGGAAGCCCGCACTGGAGCAGGCTCCTGGCAGGACCTGCGGACCTGTGGAGAGAGGAGCCCACGCTGGAGCAGGTTTTCTGGCAGGACTTGTGACCCCACAGGGGACCCACGCTGGAGCAGTCTGTGCCTGAAGGACTGCAGCCCATGGAAGGGACCCACGCTGGAGCAGTCTGTGCCTGAAAGACTGCACCCTGTGGAAGGACTCCATGCTGGAGCAGAGGAAGAGGGTGAGGAGTCCTTCCCTGAGGAGGAAGGAGCAGCAGAGACAATGTGTGATGAACTGACCAGAACCCCCATTCCCCATCCCCCCATGCTGTTGGCAGGGAGGAGGTAGAGGATTTGGGAGTGCAGTTGTGCCCAGGAAGAAGGGAGGGATGGGAGGGAAGGTGTTTTTTTAAGATTTGGTTTTATTTCTCATTACCCTACAATGATTTGATTGGTAATAAACTACATTAATTTTCCCCAAGTGGAGTCTGTTTTGCCCATGATTGTAATTGGTTGAGCAATCATTCCGTGTTGTTATCTCAAGCCATGAGCCTTTTGTTATATTCTCTCTCCCCTGTCCAGGGGGGGTGGGGGGTGTGATAGGGTGATAGAGCAGCTTTGGTGGGCACCTGGCATCCAGCCAGGGTCAACCCACCACAGTTGGTTGGCCACAGTCATGCAGTGAGTCCATGACAGCTCCCAACAGGCAGAAAAAAGCAATTCTGTTTCCTGACAGCTTTTTTGGTTCTGAAGTATGCTCTCTTTCCAGGTGCAATCATGACTATTTTTTCCCAGAAAAATGGAGTCTTGTCAAAACATCCTCAGATGTTTTTAGGTCATTTATTTTAGCTATTTCTTTCCCTGGAAATAACCTCAGAAACTTTCCTGTCAGAAACACCATTGATACTAATAGCACATCCACTAAAAATACCTTTGGTGAAACAGCAAGTGAATCTTCCTTCCAAAACTCACATAAAGTATTCCTACAGTGAATTTTGTGTCTCAAGCTTGAAGTAACAGTAGGCTGACCTTTCTTTAACCTATCCCTTGGGCTATACAACTGTTTAAATACTGATACTATATCCCTAGGAATGCTTATTCAGTCAGAATATACTTGGACGAAATGTGGAAACTGAACTAACGTGAGCCTTCACACAGTCACTGAGTATAGGAACAGGCCTAATATTCCTGTATAGGAATAGAATATGATACAATAGATATTGTATCAATAACAATGTTATTGTATCATTCCCAGGAAAGAGTGAGAAGAGGGAAATAGTCATTTGTGAAACATAATTATTATGGTCTTCTCTTTGGTGGCATTTGGCTCCCTGGTTTACCTGGCTCATTTCTTTCTCCCCACACAGCAGAGAGATGGTGCCAAAGTGCTACTTACTTTTCCTGTCTCACCTCTGCATGGAGGTGGAGGGTGGAGCTGGGCTGTTTAGGAGCTAAACTGGAGCTACTTGGAACTAGCATCACATATCACAACAAACTCACCTCTGGCCTTACTGGGACGGCTCATCCTTGTAACCAAAGGCAGTCTCGCTCCAGTCTGTTATTTTAAATAAAGGCATAGATAGCTGCACTCACAGTCACTTTAGTGTGTACAGTTCAGTACAGTCAGTATGAATATATGTTGCAACAGGGTAATGATCCCAGAGTGCCCGTTGTTACAGGGAAGATATTGAAGAGAACAATAGCAAACTAAAGGAGCACATCCATAATTTTAGGCTTACAGCCTCCAGCAGCAGCCTGAAGGTCTCATTGCAGCAGGGTTATATAGATTCATGTTAACAGCAACTGTTTCCCTTATACTTTGATCTTTTGCTTACTCCTTGGATGCAATGTTTCAGTTTCATAGAGGATGTTACCCTCTTTTAGGAGTGCCAGATATTGTGGGGTTTCCCCTGCAGCCATACCTTTTACTGCACCCTAGGGGTAGGTGCTTTCATTAACTTTCATATATATATAATTTGGTGGTTTCAGGGACCAAGTTTTTCCAAGACTAAAACAAGGGGGTGGGGTTTTTTTAGCTCTTTTTCATGTAACTGTTGCCACAATCTAATGGGACTAAATTTGGTTTCCTTCTAAATAAATCTTACTGTCATTTAGCAAGACTGCAAAATTAAATAGATGCAGCAGTTCTGTGCTCCATAGCAGGAAGCCAAAAGCAAAGATATTTTAGATTAACAAATGAGGTGGAAATGATTTTTTCCCCCAAGGACTTATTTCCCATGGGAAAGCTAGTTTCTCAGAAAAAGGAGGCTCTAAAAATAGATTGTGTCACAGAGTTCTGAGCCAGCCTGCATCTTCCTCATCCTTCATGGAAAAGCACAACACACATGCGTGCTGTGGTCTCCAGGAAGACTCGGGCAACTCAGAAACATTTTAATGGCTTAACAACAACAGCATTAGCACAGAAGAGTGGGCACATAGGGATGTGAAGGTAATGCAGGTGTACTATTTATTGGAGTGTTAATTAGGCTGAGCAATTATAAAGGGTAGATAAATTCAGCTGGTGGAAAAAGCATTTTGCTGCTAGCAAAAGGACAGCGTAAACACTTTGCTCATCTGTGGAGAATATAATGAATGTTCTGTCCTTGCACAGCTGTGGCAGAGCTAAGAAAAGATAGGTAAGATCTAATTAATGAAGAACATAATGGATTTTTGTCCACAGTTGACAAACATGAATGCTGTATCTTTTCAATATTTTAATTTTTATGTAAACAGACACTTACTGATGTCCACAACCTGCAGCCCTACCCTCTCTCCACTGCTAAATATCTTCAGACCTTGTAAAAGTAACTCCATTCCTGCTGTTCAGGTTAGCGTTAGAGACAAATCAAAGTGTTCAACCTCACAAAACAATGAGCACTTCTGCTAAGACACTTAGGATCCAAGGATACCCAGTAAAGTATTTTGTACCTTGTGAGCTGCAGCCTGCTTGCACTGACAGACATGCTGAATGGGGAGGAAAAGCACCAGAGACTCACAGTGGGGACTGATACCAGGGAAGATATATGAGAAAAAGTGGTTCAAAACCCTCAGGACTTGTTCTTTTGAGGCCTTGGCTGCAAATGGCAGAGAATGACTGAGATGAGCTGAACTCATGCTATTTTTGCCACCAGAAAGGGGTAAAATCTCTCATGCTTTTATATAACTTCTGCTCCCCTGGGTTATGTCTGGAATAGGTTTATATTTGTCACCAATGATTATTTATCTATCTGGAGCACTGGGCAGTTGAGTCAGCATTGACTGCTAAAACACCAAAACCTCCCTTACTCACAGCACTGTTGTCACAGTCCTTCATATGGGCTAAGTAGTTGAAAGAGGAAATTCACATTTGATATTTTAGCTTCAGTCCCTCTATAGTTATAGTTCACCTAATGCTTATGAACATGCAGATATTAACAGATCTAACAGCTTCCTTCAATAGTTTTTATACAGTCTGAAAATGATTATGGAATTAAATAATTCAATTGTATTATTACTTATTACTTTTATCCTTGTAAAACCTGGGAACTGGGGTAATAGAAATACTACTTTTAGTAGTATTACCATATTAACAGAGATGGAAATTTTCTAAGATACAGACTTTTTAAAAAATCTCACATCTTAAATTATAATGAGATGAGGAAACACTAAATGGTTAATCTACACAAAAGTTTAAGAAGAAAGACTGTTTAAACTAGTAATAGCATTACTTTGTAGGGAAGCAAACAGGCAAAGATAAGCCAGAGAAAGGTATTCTGATATTTACCCATAATGCTACCCAAAGCCTGATAAGACTCCTGATGAAGAGATGAAGATCCAGAGTATTTTTGGTACCAAGGGAAGATGCGGTAAAACAACCTGTCATGTAGATAGAAGACCATCCCATGTTGACTTCCTTAGCTAAATAGAAATTCTCTGAAATTCTGCTACAATAGCATTCATCCTCTTAGATCACGAAAGTCTTTCCTTCATAATAAATCTCTTATCCCTCTGGGCTGTTGCCTCTGCAGGACTCCAATGTACTGCCAGGAGGGAGTCTGTCTATCCCTGGAAGTGGAATTGATGTAGTCTTTCTATTTGCAAGACCTTTCTTTAGTATAGGACCTCAGATCTAGTAACAGCCATTACTTTAAGGGTATTGAACTATCGTAAATATCTCAGCAGTTGAGTATACGCCCTGGGAAAGGCTAATGTAGGCCACTGAGTACCAGACATATATTTTTGAGAGGTGAATTGCAGTAAGAAATAAATGTGAGAATCACAGGAGGTTAATAATTGAAAATCATAGAAAAGTTATTTTACATCATTAAATCGATCTTTTTAGTGATACTCAGAATTAACAGCAATGTACATGTAACTGAGACATTTATTAATAGATTAAGTGCGTTTCCGAAAGTCAGTCTCTCCTCTTCAAGAGCAATCCAATGGAGATAGCACATGAGAATGGACCCTTAGGTCCTCTTCATATCACAAGTATGTACTAATGCATTTTTTGGCAAAGTGACAGAATCAAAGAGAGAAAAGCTAAAGATGAGAGTGTTGTGGATGAGAACACTTTGATGGACAAAAATGCCATTAATGTCAGAAAATGGTACATCCAGGATAGAATTTATATCAAAATTTTATCAAAAGGCACTGAGAAATAAACAAACAAAGGCAATCAAAAAGAAGAAAACTCATTCACCCCCACCCTCAAAACCTTAGTCATTGCCCTGCAGGTTGAGCTTGTCTTCTGATGCACTGATGTAATAAATGTAGAAAATTCAAGACATGCATCAGGCATAGTAATATAAGCTACAACAGTCATGGAGGAGACTTATAGGTCCACCAGGCAGACCGTGGCTTAGGCTTAGCCTGTGGTTAAAAAAACCCTTGGATCTGAATTAGCCTGATAGCCAAATAAATTTGGCCTTGGATCAAAATTTTAGGCTGGGCCTAAAAAGGGTTATGGAGCCAAGACGAACATATTTTCTGATCTTTGTGAAATTTTGGAGATGAATGATGGTGTTCATGCTCACGTCTGTTGCTTAGAAATGGAATTGGAAGCAGAGGGGTAAGGAAATAATAGCGGAAAAAACCTCTTTTAAATGAATAGCAACACTTTCTGATATCTAATATACAAATACCAAAAGGGCTGAAGATGAAACATAAAGATGTTGTTCTGTGTAATGGATTTAATCTTAGAAAACTCGGCTCCTCTGTGCCATTTTAGGCACTGTTAAAGTAAGAACACACGTCCCAGCCTCAGTGTTGCAGTCTCCAAGGCATTTTGGAAAGTAAACAGTGAGCCTATGGAGGCACAATACCCGACAAAAACACAGACCATCCATCAGCAAGTGAGCACTTTTCACCTTACCATTTCATCCTGACAGTGTATGGCCCCCAGGTGAGTAAGGGAAGTAATTGTCTGCTTTTGTCATCTGCAGATGACACCCCTGCATCACCACAAATACCTCTTTGCTCTGGTCCCTCGGTAAGGCAGATACCACCGCCACCTTTCTGAAGCGTATCTCAAGGTGAGTAGAGTCAGTGTGCAAGGGGCAATGTTTTAATGCACAATTTTAAGCTACGCACTGCAAGTATTAGAAATCAAAGCGCCATCTTTTTGTTGTTATTTCTTTCCAGATGTTATTCATGAATGAGAAGGTTGGTGGATAGTATCCAGGATGTCCCATACGACCTCCCATGCTTATTCCCTAAACACAACTCCATTGGGCTATGATCATCTTGAAGAACAGAGTGGCAGGAGAACTAAAGGATGTGCCTCCTATTACTTACTGGGATGATTCATATCATTTTGTGTATGATACTGTAAAAACATTTCTTCAAAGCATTCTGAAAGGGAAAACTGATTTATTCTGAGAATCAAATAAAAGTTTCTTCCACTTGTTTCATTTCTAGAATGTTAATAAATCTACAGTATTTCCTCAGATACACTGGATTCCCACAGACACAAATAATTCCAACTGTGATCAAGGCATGCAACAAGGTACCTTCTTAGCTTAAACTGCGCTGACTTCCTGTGCAAATTAGGGAGCTGTCTATGCTAATTACCAGCTCTGATCGTTTGTTATCAAACTCATGCTATTTGTGCACACAGATGAATCAAGTGCATGTGGATCTGGGACAGATGCTTGCAAATGCTCTATGAATGCATAATCGTCTTTCTAGTTCCTTCAAGAGTAGTAGAACTTCTATCTGAAATACAAACCACAGTAAATACAAAAATTGGGTGACTACTTAATGGTTGTTAGCTCTTAAAATTGTATTTTCTTCCAGACAAAATTATCATAACATTTCAATTTAGCCAACAAAGCAAGTTTTAAAAAAATGTTGCTTTATGCAGCCATAAAACTTGTTATTGCATTATCCCATAAACTCATATAATTGAAACATTTAGTTGTTGGGTCATTCTGGGCAATGAGCCGAAAACCTTATTTATAAGTTTTAGCTGGTCTACTCAACAGTACCTGACATTCAGGCCTCCTACATATTTAAATACAGCCATTATTATTCATGTACTATTTGTACTGAAGTACTTCCTGGACTTCCAGTCATGGGGAAAGGCATCAAAAGGGTGTAACTTTGATTCCACCTTAAGAATCAACGTGTGATTTTTGTTTGTCTATCTAAGTGTCTATATAACATTTCCTATACATTTTTATGCACAAAGTCTGGGTACCTTTGCGTAAAAAAAGCAGTTACATACATCCATATTGGTGTTACAGGTAATTTTTGCCTAAACGAAAAAAAAAAAACCAAACCCTGCATATACTTCATGCATTCTCCTACCTTCCTATCCATAATACATATTTACTTTGATCAGATTTCTTCTCCAGTCACATTACTTAATTGTCAGCTCAGGTTTTTTTTAGTTGGTGACTACTGTGAAAGCTGATGAGAGTAGTCATTGCCAATACAGAGAGGTGGTACTAGATTCGCCAGTGGATAAAACAAAGAGGTTAGTATAAGGACTTGCATATTTCTGCTATGCTTGTCTCCTCATTGACAAGAAACTTCAAGATACCCTTCATATATGACAGTAAAATCAAGTCTTAAATCTTTTGGCTGAAGGCTGCAGAACGAACTTAGGTGACTTTCCATCTCTCAAATCTTCACTGTCAAGACTCATTGCATATTTCTTTGAATCACGTTCACTACTTTGATGGTAATATGGATTTTTTTCCCTATGGTGAAGGTTCATTTAGTGAGTCATTTTGCTCTCCTACGTAAAATAGCTTCTACATCTTTTTTTTTTTTTAATGCATAGCTGATTAAATCACAAGTAATTGCTCCTCAGAAAGAACAGTATTTTAAATCTCTTAGACTTTCTGCCTTTCAAATCAAAGAGTTCAGTGAATCATTATGAATTTCAATGTATTAACAATTTCAGTGGTTTGAAGAAAAAAAAGAAAACCCTCTTATTGCCTGCTCTGTTAAAGTTACTTTTGTTCTCACTTATTATCTGCTCAACAAAATTAGTGTCGCTAGCTCTCCCAGTGTGGCATATATCGATTGTTGCATGTGCTATATTCAAAATATAGCAGTGACTTGCATTTGTTAAAGTCATGAACAGGTCCTTGAGCTCTCTATGTGAAGCTGACCCTCAGTTGCTGACCTGTGGAAAGCTACACTACAAAGAATTGTATTGTGCTTTAGTTAAAACACCCATAGGGGTGGCAGTGACAGTATACAATAGCAATGAAAGTTTGGGTTTTTAACATATATGCCCTGAGCCTACACAAGCATACACTGGCTGAATTGCCAATTAGAAAATAAAAGCTGCTGCCAAGGGACTGATGTATTGAAGTGTTATATTATTGGAAATAAAAGAAACCCTTGACTAAGAGAGTCATTGTTGTTATGCATCTTCAGACTAAATGGCTTTTATTTTAAGCCAACTGCTCACTTTGCCTAAAATGCCCTACAGGATTGTTTGCAGGAATCAAGCAAGTGAACTGCTTACAGGTCCTATTGATTGCACCAGCTGAAGATCCTCACCCTTACAGACTCAAATTTGATTTGATCAAACCTGCTGATTCACTTTAAATCCGGCTACATCCATATCTTTACACTTAAAGAAGGGCTAATCAAATTTCTTCCGTGAATAGATCATCCAGTCCTGCCAAATGCAGAGTGCATGGTGCAATGTGCTTAACATTCTTCAATGACTCCAGGAAGCGTAGTGGTCCCCAAACCTTCTGGGGACTAAAGAGAAGGTTCGGTCTCAGCCCAGAAAAGCCCACATCTTTCATACCTTATTGAAGAAGTGGAACTGCTCTTGGTAGTGTTCATAGCTGCCTGCTGTGATCGTTCAATTGCCTGATACATCATTTCACTTGCAAAAGCTGTTCAGCGCATTCATTGATAGTGGTTTGCCCAGCTGGAAATGTTGTGCGTAGTACTTCATACTTCGTGGCATGAGCTGACATTTGTTTTCATGAGCCACATATCATGTTGTTATATGAGGCAATTGTGCATAGTAAATTTATATAATACATCCTCTCAACTGGTGAGCTAAAGATGATCTCCCCAGCAATCAGTATTGACATTAAAACCATTTCTTTTCCTATGAGAGTGGCATTTAATCTACATTTCACATAAAGGAAATGAAGGAGAAAATTATCATACAGTAAGTTTTTGCAGGAAGAAACGTCCATGATTCACTGGTTGCCAAATGAAAGTTATGACCCAGTATCTGAATTCCTTATAAATTAAATTACTTTCTACTAATACAAGCAAATCAGACAATAAGAGGACAAGGTATTTCACATCTTCCTGTATTGAGCAGTTTTGTAATCACTGAGTACATGCATACTTGTTTTTGTCTTTTAGGGGATACCTGCAGCCCAGCAGGATGTGGACCTGGAAGAATGGGCCAAGATGCTGTGTGGTATGTGAAAGGGCCTACATTTCTTAGCACATCCACTAGCTTGGGATGGGATTAGCACAGTGCTGAGTGACTAAGAATATCACCAGGCAAGTTCACATCAGTTACTGCAAGCTCCTACGGATATTTATGTAGGCAACCTTTGAGACTCGGGTATAAATGAGAGGTACGCTTGGAGCATGGTGTGTTGTGGCTCTGCCTGAGATGGTTGCTGAAAAGCAATGTGACCTGGTCCTTGTTTTCAAAGGAAACACTGAGGAATGGGATATGTCTCAGCAGGATTAAAACTACTTCTCATTAGTTCATTGGTTCTAGTCTATGACTTCAGAGTAATGCGTGGTAAAAACAGAGTACAGAAGAAACACAAGAAACTTAGCAGTCAGCCTGAATGAGTTGTTCCTCCACTATCAAGGAGTATATCTGCTCCTAGCTATGGATTTCTACAGCATGCTCTCCAATCTCTGTGGGTGGTCATCATAAAGGACATGAGCCTTGTTGAACAAGAACAGAGAACTAACTCCAGGCTGTTTGATTTTGCTACTTTAGCTATCAGCCAGTGCTCATGAAGCCAACATTCAGCAGCATGCCTTGGAAGTTCTACTCAACATCATGCAACTGTCAGTGGTTGAACTGGGCATACAATCCTGCTTCTAAAAGCCAGAGCTAAAACCAGGATAACTTCTGTTATAAACATCCACCAGTTTTGTTTTACTTCACTGTGGTCTATTGAGCTCACTCCACATCTGCTTTTCAGCTATACTATACCTCTAGATTACTTCTAGCTCAGCTGGAAGATGACACAGATCCCAAAGAAAAGGAATAACTCCATAGGCAATGCCCTTGCCACATAGCAGTAATTATTTTTCCTTGTTGCAGCTTTGTAACGTTAGAATTTTTTTTGTCTTTACTAGCTCATTCTTTTCTTCTTCTCCTTTTCTATTCTTTCAAATCTTAAGATTTTTTTCTCCCCTCTGTACATTCCTCTGCCTACAGTTTCCCACCCACTATTCCTCCCTCAGAAGAAAAACTGGTGCTAAACTAATTAGCAGTGCTGTGCAATGCATGCAGAAGTACAAGGGTGTTGGTATGCATTTTTCAGGTGTTATTTAGTTAGAGGCAGAAAGATGCCCAAATGACTTCCTCTGGGAGTTGGGTGCTTTACACATAACAGCTCTGTTGCTAGGGCCCCTTTCAGATTGTTCCAATAATGCTCTCTTTGCTTCTTGCTGTAATATTTGCGATGTGATAGGAAAAGATTTTAGCAACACTTTGACACCAAGTGGTCTGTGAATCTGTCCTTTTTTCTGAAATGAGGTGAGACTCTAGAGCTGGCAAACTTGTGAGAGAAATATCATTAGTGGAAAATATTATTTCTTGGCCACTGATGAAAAGGAACGTACTTAGCCAGCTGCAGAGCTGACTCCTTCATGGTAAAATATAAATTTGGCCACTCTGATAATTGTAACTACACCTTCAAAATTAATTTCCTAATTTGTACAGTAAGGGAGCAATTCGGGTGCTGTGTTAGATGCTGCAAAGTACCTTGTCTTGCCTCTTGATGCTGCTTCAGAAATCTCACTAGGTCTTAGATCATATCTGCCAGGCCTGGGTAGAGATCTCAAACACACCCGTGTATCCAAAATGGTGCTGGATGCCCATGTTTGAGACTCTCCTGAATCACTGCCTGTTTCTAGACCTTTAATTTCTATTTGGTTTTAAACTGTCTGTAACCCCCAAATGTATTATCAGCTATGGAACTGAAAATATCTCAGTTTTTAAGCTTTTCTTGCCTTACCTGTAGTGCTTGGATGCATTATACAGCATGCTCCAATGATGTTGCATCCATTCAGGACATGTCTGTTAATTGAAGTCTCTGTTTTATCCACTTCACAGCCTACTGGCAGATTGAATCCATCTGGAGGACTTCTTCACCCAGCTGACAGCCTTTTGCTAGAAGTGTTGGGAGTCAGCACTTTGCACTCTTCACGTTGTGAGCACCCACTGCCTCGCCCAGGGAAAGCCCCATTTCTGGGCACAGGGGTACTTCAGAGCTGCTGCCCAGTGAGCCGAGAGATTCAGCAGATAAGGGGAGCCAAACTTCAGTAGATGTTGTTGAGCACATTGAAATAACAGTAAATGAGGATATGACTCAGGGAGACTTACCTTTGGTACTCAACAGAGTGGAGGGATGCATTTCTAAGTGGCTTAGTTTATCTTCTAAACTTGTAATCAGAATATTTAATAGCAGGATGCTGTTAAATAAGGGTTGAAATGAAAACCTTAACTCACTTCAGGTTTAATTACCCATGTCTCAGTACTTCAGGGTGAGAGCCAGGTGTAGCTGAAGTCAGTGAGGGCAATTGCTGTTGATTCCAAGGAGGAGGGGATTTATTACCTTGGCTTTTCCTCCTGCCAATGCTTGCACCTCCACTCATTAAGCAAACAACATTGTGAGGATAAAAATAATGGCATTCTCCACTACCAGGATCCTTGGCTGGATTTGGATACCTAAGGTGTTTCTTTTGGGAATGATACCTACTTGTCAACACTCCCTCCCTGGTGATTTCACTCCTGGTGGCTCCATTGTCAAAAAAGGCTTCTTCTTAGACACTTTCGTTCTGCTTTCTAAATGTGTTTTAATCTTCTTAGTTTGAATCAGTGCCTTTTAGTCAGTTGGGGAGTCTTTAATCAGATTTTCCAAACTTACTCTAGAGCCATCTCTGGGTGGCTTTTTAGTAGCAGCATGACTTTCATTATGCCTAAAATAGTAAATTCAGGACATCTGCACTTGGATTACTCATTTTGCTCCCACTTTGGAAAAAAAAACCCCAAAACCCTAACAAATCAACCCCCACCCCAAAAGACCCATTTGTGCTCCTCTCTGCAAGGGAACTACAGCAGTAACAATATGCCCAAATGGCTAAATATGTATGGACTTGCCAACTGATTACAAATTAAGTGCTATTATTTGGCACTGAAAGATTCATCTTGTCTTTCTAATGTCTTTGAGCCTGGAGGCTGGCAGAGGTGTGTGAAGGAATAAATACCCTATACTTAGTACTGGTAATCACCCTATGACCATACTTGGTAGCTGACTCACCTGAGGCAAAAAGTGGAAAAGATTGGCCTCATTCTGTTCTTCCTTGGATGCCTGTGAGTTAAGAGCAAGTCTCACCGTAGTTTGGTAGTGGATACTCATTGCCTTGAGAAAAATCTCTCTAAAATAGAGGTACTGGAGTCTTCGGGCTGAAACCAAATGTCAATTTTCCTATGACATGTTGGGATCTAGCCCTTGTTTAATGTATCAGAAGAGAACAACCTTCCTTCTTTGTAGAGACAATCATAGCCTCTCTGCCTTGCTGCAGCATAACTAAAATGTTCCTTTTGTGACAGTAAAAAAAGAAGAGTAAGTTCTCTGCAGGCTAGTGATGCAGACCCAAGAAAAATCAATACCTCAGAGAAAGAAAAGATAAAACAGTAACTTTACACAGATGGCTTAAAAGAATTTATTTTACTGTGGCCTTGGGGCAGGCTGGTCCTTTCATTATTCAGGATTGAGTGGACATGGGAAGCAGGAAAGTCCAGCTCCTCCTCTCTGGGGTGGAACAGAGGACTCCAGGGTCAGGGCTCCCTGCCTGGTTTTCTAGGAAATCCCTGGTGGGATGAGAAAGGATGGAGAAAATCACCTCCATCTACCATAGGTATGAGGCATGCCTGGGTCCAGGACCTGCTCCACAGCATGGCACCCCAGGGACTCTCCAAGCAGGCAGGAAGGTGCTAGGAGGCCACTCTAATGACCCCACTGGCTGTGAAAAATAAAAGCAGGCAGGCCTTGTGCAGCTCATGGCCTAGTCATATTGAGCAGGTATAAATCTATGTATTAGCTTCCCTGTGTGATTTTTTTTTCTTTTGCTTACATTAGTTCCTGTGCTCTCTGTTGGTAGCTTAATTGCGCCCTATGCATTGTTGTTTTGTTCATAATTTTGTACTGTGCCCATTTAAACCACAATCCAGGAAGGATTTATGAGGTGCTCCCAATGGAGAGTATAAATGTGGGGCTGGGAGTGAGGCAGTCACTGAACTAGCAAATGTCTATGCCAGTTAAGAGAATTTTGCAGCATCAACTGTTCAGCTCATGTCAATGTTCTAAAAGAAGCAGATGCATAAGACAGCACTATTTATTTTAATCCCATATATACAGTCTGTTCTTTCATTCTTTTTACAGAGCAGCTGGTTCTTCAGACAAGCAATTTCACTCCCATATAATCTTTTTTTTTAATACGGGACACAAATATGTGCCTAATTTATACTATGTTGACATCTATGGCTTCAGTGGTGATTGTGTAAGAGTGGTGTTGAAATTGGTTGAAGAAGTCACAATTTGTCTTATATATTTCTTTTCCACAGAACCCCAATGGTTGTGACAACAGTGTTCTTGCAAAAGCAAAGAACCTTCTTTTATTAGTTTTGTTACTCCTTCTTGGAATTCTCTCTTTCTGTTGACAGCTCAGTTTGTTCAAAATGCTGCTGCTTCCCTCCCTGTCATTTTGAGAATGTTTCATTCTCCCCTCTTCAAATGTTTCCACACAATTAAATTAAATTTAAATTAAATTAGTTAAATTTTTTGCTGTGATGCTGCTGTACCAGTCTGACTCCAGCCCATTTCCTTCCCATTCTTCTCATTTTCCCTCTCAAAGCAGTCTCTCCTTAAATGTTCCCCCTCTCTTCAAGTGCCTCTGTAAGACAGATTTATCCGTGAAACTTTCTGAAGCTCTGATCCAACAAAGCACTTGACTTCTGTGGGATTGCTGACCTGCTTAAAGCAACACAAGTGCTTTGCTTGGAGGTGGCATCTCTTTGCCTGTTGTATTTTCTGTTTCTGAGCTGCATCTTAGGGCAGACCTGTAAGCACCTCTAAGTGCACTGCACTTTCTTTTCTGTTTCTACGCTATACTAAGCATACTTGATACTCCCTAAACAGCAATCATCACCCTAAGAGTGTCACAACACAAGCTGTGGCTCCAGAAATCAATGCAATGACATAAATGGAGAACGATTAAACTCAGATGACAGATAAAGGGGAAGACAAGGTTTATTCTGATGCAATATGAACTCAAGCTTTTGTATGTGTTTTTCAGAACTGTGACAGAAACATTCAAACATTCAGTAGGAGTGAAAAAAGCAAGGCTGCTATCAAGCAGAGTGCTTTTTAGTATCTCCCATGGAGCTTTGACCCATATTTAATATATCAGAAACTACAAATCCCATAAAGCAGCTGAGGAGAAACACAGAGCACTTTGTGTCCCTGGTGTCTCTTACAGTTGCTGTTATGTGGCTCCTTGAGCGAGGTCTCATACTGAACACACACAGAACTCTTTGTTAAAAGACATATTTTACTTTAACCCACTTTGCTAAAAGTTGGTCATATGGAGTTGAGGTGTGACATCTCTGATAGCTTACTTTTCATAGCCCGTTTCAATTTGCAATTGTGGCATTTCACAACTACCTTAAGCTAGGGGAAAGAAACAAAAATGAGCAGGAAATGACATTTTTAATGTCTTTGTCACTCACCATTTTCTCTTAAATTAGAAGCAAAACAGGAAAGTATTTTACTGTATCTGTTTTCAGCTACTTCCCTTAAAAAGGAAGCAACATGAATGCTGCTATTCCAGCCATATAAATTACAAGTTCCCTTTCTCTCTTAGCCCTCTACCAGGTGCAGTAAAAAGACCAATTAGCCAGGGTCTTGCCCTCCATTGAATAAAACTTCTAAGAACCGTGTGGGAAGGAAGATGATGGAAATGGATAAGTTCAAACTTAAGGCTAGCTGGTTGCAAAAGCTTGGTGTTTTTGAAGGCAGGCACATAGGCACCAGTCCCAACCTATATACATTCTTGGGACACTAAACACCCTTAAAAAACCTGCCCATAGGAATCTGACTTTACTTCTGAACTACACTGGTAGGTACAGATACATGAACTATAAACAAACTAGCTTTGGGGCTAGATGAAACCTAGTTGTGTTGTGCTCAGTCCCAGCTAATTCATCTTGCTGCTTAGAAAAAAGCAGAAGTGAAGAGCAGATGCTCCTGTGGAAATCCAGACAACGCACACCAAGACGTCTGAATGGCCTTTCATGGTGTCGTGGTTTAACCCCAGCCAGCAACTAAGCACCACGCAGCCACTCACTCACCCCCCCCCCCCATCCAGTGGGATGGGGGAGAAAATCAGGAAAAGAAGTAAAACTCCTGGGTTGAGATAAGAACGGTTTAATAGAACAGAAAAGAAGAAACTAATAATGATAATGATAACACTAATAAAATGACAGCAGTAGTAATAAAAGGATTGGAATGTACAAATGATGCGCAGGGCAATTGCTCACCACCCGCCGACCAACACCCAGCCAGTCCCTGAGCGGCAATTCCCTGCCCCCCACTTCCCAGTTCCTAAACTAGATGGGACGTCCCATGGTATGGAATACACTGTTGGCCAGTTTGGGTCAGGTGCCCTGGCTGGGCATGAGAAGCTGAAAAATCCTTGACTCTAGTCTAAACACTACTGAGCAACAACTGAAAACATTCTTCACATACTGAACTCAAAACACAGCACTGTACCAGCTACTAGGAAGACAGTCAACTCTATCCCAGCTGAAACCAGGACACATGGGGAAAACACTAGACTTGGCGACATTTCAGCAAGAGTGCACTAGCAGAGATTTGCCTTCCACAGGTAATGGGATCACAGCCAAAGAAAAATCTCAGCTGGCTGGGGTCAATATCATAGACTGGGCAGAAAAAAAGAAGCCTGTTCACACTCTGCCTTCATCTTCCTACCCAACAGTTTCCCTAGTGCTCTCTATACACATTCAGAGCCAGGCAAATCTTTGTTTAAGGTGTAATTAATGTGCAGCCTTGTGCAACCTTCCTTAAATCATGCCAGGCAGATGACACCACAGCCACTCAGAAGTAACTGGAGCAAGAACATAGTTGCCAGTACAGCTACCAGCAAAGACAGGCAGGGATCCAGCCTCCGAACCAGATGATGTTCTTGCTAGAAACAAAACCTTGTGTAACAGTAGAGTTCAGGTGGCTCCAGTGGCTAATGAAGCTACTCCTCATGGTGCTGGATGAAAGGACAACTGAGGAGTTAGATAGGACCAAACATACTAACAAGAATTTGGCTTGCTTATGAGAAATAAGCAGTAACTGAGAATTTTATTATGGCACCAATAGGTAAAAATAATTCCTGGGCAAGTAGGATTTATGAAGCACACAGGTCTACTGATGGTTTCCTTTACATGCTGTAAATCCCAACGTGCACATCTCACCCATTACTCCTGCTGTCAAGAGCAAATGCTGAGTTAAAGAACACAGCATATAAAATATGTTTCCAGGTAATTTCCTATGAATTCAAGCTGCTTTGCATTATCTGTAGTGATGGGCAATAAGCACTTACTGCTTCCTGCTTTTCTGATTCCTCTAGGATTAATTGATTGAGTTTTCTTCTGAAATGCTGCAGCTGTTTGGGTATATCCTGCTGATCATACACAAAGCACAACACATAGAATAGAATAGAATACTTACTGTTAGTTTCTTTCCATTTCCTTTAGACAACAGAAAGCAATAAAATAAGAAAGAATGAACCAGAAAGGGGCAACACAGCATGTATGTGTCAGTCAGCAGAGGCAGAAAACTGCCTCTCTTAAAAGATAAACAAACAGTCATTGCATTCACAGAAGTGTAGGAATTTGCCTGCCCACTTCACCCTCTTCTCGCAGGCACTGCCTGACCCTGAAAAGCACAATAATATTAATACAAAAAATCAATTTTTCATCAGAATGCAGAGTTTTAAGCCATAGAAGACTGCAGAATTACAGCCACCCAAGACCAGATTCCCATTCTCTTCTGTCCTCACACATATGTACATACACAAATCACACAACACTCCCAATTTCTAAGAAAATAAAACCTTTTCATTCAGAAGTCTCAGAGCTTCAAAACCCACAACTGGCTCTGCGTATTTATAGGTAGAGACCTAATTTCATAGGGCCAAATGCTAAAAAATATTCTGGAGTATTTTTCTCCCTAATTTGATGTCTTCTTGACCACTGTCACCTCTTAGTCGATGATATTGTCAGAGCATAGTCATCAGAGCTGGTCTCCGGCTATGTGACAGATAACAGCAGTATCTATCCTCTTGAGAGGTTTAACACAGCGGAAACTGAAAAGACTTATGTGGACAAGCTTGACAAAAATGCTGTTTTCTACCTGAATTGCCTGCCACTCAGTGAGTGTCCAGTGCATCCTGTCAGTGTGCTACTATTATGCCACGCAGAGGAATGTTCTGAATGAAGGTGGTTGTGCTGGGACCTCAGCTTCCATCAAAACAGAGCTGGAAATTGGGGTAGAAATAGACATTTCTCTTGCACTCCACTTCTACCCATAAGGGAAGAGGACCATAAGGCCCAGTGGAAGAGCAGCAAAGGGATCTTGAAATAAGATTTGGTGACTACAAAACTCTTGCTTTAGGTAACAGCTGACTGTGTAAACGTCTCAACAAAAAATGAAGTTGGAAGATTGTTGGTACATTTAAGGTATGTCAAGCACTGGAGGTGGAAAAAACCTGAAATGCTCTTTACACTGGAAAGTAAGAATAATCTTTACAGTGGAACTCTGTCCTAATTTCATAATGTCTCAGTGGAAAACTTAATCAACAGACCAAGGAGTGAAGCCAATTTTTGAAGCCATTAGATCCACTTACAAAGTATAATTATGATCAAAGCTTTAGTTTCTAAGTCTACATCAACACTAGTATGTCCACTGAACACCATGTGAAGACCATTGCAGACTTTCATCTACATCAAAGCCCACTACAAATATATGAACTTGGAGACAGTCGGCAGAATGAATGGGAAGAAAACCTGACATCAGTAGTGGCAGACACAGTTTGATGAAACAGCAGACTCAGTATCAGTGCACTCAAAACACAGAAAATCTCCTCTGGAGCTAGCCAAAAGCTTCAAACATTCCTCTAAGAGCAAGCATAATTTTCTTGTTTTCCTTTGCTTAATTTCACAAGGATCAGCTAAAGTTTGTTAGTGCTGACCTTGAGAACTGTTTGATTTTAGCTTCTTTGAGCTGCTCCTGGTGGCAGTTTAAATCTCATTTGCTGTCAAACCCCTCTGACCTTGAGTCAATTCATGTCAAAATGCTAATAAACAAATAGATTTCATCTAGATTGGAATTTGTGACATGCAAAAAAAATGGGTAAAATATTATACACACAACACTAATGATGTTTTATGGAACCCTATCATTATTTTTATAATTATAATTATCTTGGAAGAGTGTGTCTAGAAGATGAGTTAAATTTCTACTCTTGAAATTCTCTCAATGTCAGTATAATAAACTGTCAAGCCCATGCTGCCTGTCTCCAGGGAACAAAGGTCATCCTTCTGTATAGATCTTAATGTTTGACTAGTAGTCCAGTTGCTAGTACAAAGAGCAAGCAAAGGCATTGTTGAAATTTTTTAATCTTTAACAAGATATGACCAAAACCCCAAATTCAAACACCTCATATTCTTTGATTTGTTAGAAATTTGTACCTTGTGGGTACAGGCAATGTACAGAAGAAAGTTCTGCAAATATATTATGAAAGCCTGAACAAAAGTCCTGAATGCAAAGAAAAACCTTGGACCTCCCCTGACTCCTACAATGTGATTCTCTCTTGCCTTTAATATATTGTTGCTATCATTAAGTCTACACACTTGTGACTTCTGTACAAACAAGATTTCAGCCTAAGGAATAGCAGAATTCTAACATATTACTGGTATTAAAAATTGTAATTGTAATATTAATTCAGAAGCTTGGGGGGAAAAAGCGTTCTCAAAATGTACATTTGAAATAACCCAAAACCCCCTTTCTTCATAGGATTTTTTTTTTGTTGAAATCATAAGTTTTAACAGCAACTCACAATAGAAACTAGATATTGAAATGTCATTTTGATATCTCTTGTGTCAGAAAATTTTGAAAACTCATATCATATCTTCACATTTCCTTTAAAAGTTTATTTAACAGGATTTTAATTTTAAAAACTGTGCTAAATTTTAAATTGCTTCATGTCATATTAATAGCATACAAAGAATAGCAAAGTATAGTGTCAAGTTAGGTATTTAGGTGTGTGTATATATATTTCTATCATCACATAGAATACGATAGCTACCGAAATAATTAATTTCCTTCTTTTAAAATTAATTAATGTTAGTTTTTACTTAGCATGATGTAGGATCTTTTCTAGATCAAACTGTCTTCTGTTCATAATGCAGTGAAACATGCTTCAGGGATGCTTATACTATCTGTTTGCAAGATAGAGATCAATGATAGAAACTCAAAATTCATTAAAATATGAATGGAAAGAGGGAGTAACTGCAGTGGACATTGGAAGCAGCAGTGGGGACACCCTGAAATGTCAGAATTGGATCAGTCTCCCTGTCCTTCCGTCACAGACAGCTTGCAAAGCAGGTCTTGAGCTGCTGCAGTTTGTGGTCTAAGTTTTTCAGGTAAACCAGCCTCAGTTTTGGTCTACTTCATAGTGATTTTTTTTTCTAGCTGTGTCCCACACAAAGACACGTAGATGTAAAATATTGCTTTCTGTCTATGTCACAGCATCCATTTTTCCACTGGTCCTGTCATCCACTCCGTACAGAAGTAAAAGAAGTTTTAATCTGGAATCTACAATCTGTACCTCGTATAGTCCTGGGACTATATAATTTCATTTTTGTGTTTTCCTGTATTAAGAGGAAGAGGTAAAGGAAAATCCCTACACTTGCTAGCCAGGATTGCTGATTATACTTCTCCAGTATTTCACTGTCCCACATCACAGCCAGCTCTTCTTGGAAATTAGATGATTTTGCATTCCCAGCTGAATTGCATGTGTAATTTATAATAGATGCATAAAGACACATATAGTTATATATGGAGAGACAGAGAGAGAATGACTGTTTTCTCAAGACTCAGAAGTGATTCTTCTCTCTCGCTCTGTGATACCAAGAAAACTTTATTTCTGTGACATTAACTATGACCTTTGAGAGACAAAAAAAGAAATGTATAATTATTGCCACTTACTTCTGTGATGTTCCCCTATTATGCTATTACTAAAGACAACCTACAATGTTCTTTGCAGTGGTACTGTGAAGTTTCACCTTTCAACATGGTCGTGGCTGGAAGAAAGGGGTTGGAAAGCATTTGAAGAGCTGCCTCCTCTTTCTTTGGAATAATTGATGTCTTCACAGCAGAATGGTTATATTAAAAAGAAGTGTCTAGTTTGACTTACCTAGAAAGTTACACACAAAGCCACATGCAAAAGATGCACATCTGAATTACTCTCATTCTTAGAAAAGGACTTTCCAGTTCTAAACCTATTGACATAGTATTCTGTCTTGATGTTTAGATGAAATATCCTGTCCACAACGTTTTGGCTTCAAATGAAACACCTTTATCAATTTAGCTTTTGTTTCCTCTTTGCTGAATTTTTCACAGGTGTCCTTTATGCTATCAATCTTAGATAGTTATGCTTAAAAGATACCCTTCCTCCCCACTGTAAAAAATAAACTAAGAAAATCTGATTAGAGAAGTGCTTCTTCAGTTCCCATATCCTGCTTAGACTCTCTTCTAGCGCTTTTATAATTTTCCACAAGACATTCTAGGTCAACTTTTGGGGCTTTCGTAGTGGGAAGCAACTTTTCTGCCATTGCTGAAGTTAATAGCACAGAGCTTGCAATACCTTTGCCAATTACTGTACTGGCCAGGGTTATAATGGCAAATTCGCCTTGAGTAATGGTCGCACAGGGTTATCACCATGGAATTGCATTTGAAAAAACCCTCTCTTAAATGCACACTTATTTTTTGTATCTTCCCCCCTTGGCAGTGCCTGATGCACATTGAACCTGGTTTACATAGTACTGTGGCACAATTTGTGTTACAGCACTAAGTCAGATGTTGCAGGCTCTAAGAAAAAGCAGGTGCCGTTCAGGTGGTTGGGTACAGATTGGTGAAAACTGCTGATTCCAATCCTCTTGTTCTATACAGTCAGATAAAATACAAAAGAGGTTCTTGAAGCAGAGATGGGAACCTCTAATCCCCATTGTCTTGGCAATACACTATGTTGTTAGATCAGACTTGGGACTCTGCATGGGTCAGACTTGCCCCCATGCATCCTGAACTCTTTTCTGAACTAGAATACAGCTTCAAGAGAAAGGTCTCCAGCTGGTAGTTTGAGGTTTCCTGGGTGGAGGGATAAGAACTTTAACCCTTTTGGCTGCATGCAAGAAATCGAACTGCTGAGGTTCTTCCATGTGTCCTCCTCCAAGATGTATTTGAGAAGAGAGAGGCAGACTTGTGTTTTTGGAAGAAAAGCCAAAGGCATGTATCTTCAGACAAAGCTTCTAGGCTGAGAATCCCAGAAGGGTGCAGGTCCTCTACCCCTCAATTAATGCTGGGCAAAGCATTTAAATCCCAGGGAGGGGAAAGAGTCCAGCTGCCCAGATGCTCACCTCACTGTCCTTGCTAGTGAATAGTTTTCAGCTAGTTCCTTTCTTGGTGGGGCTAGATAGATAGGAGGATGAATGGAGAGCATCTGTTTATGTCTTCTGCATCATCATAGGTATTCCTTCAGTTTCTTGGAGGAAAGTGGCAGTTATGAAATAAATACAAGTGCTTCCATGGAGAACTTGTGATGATGCAGGAGAACCATGTAACAATGCACAGAGGAATTCAGAGATGGTAAAAAATGTGGATTTAACAGAGACCAAAGAGGTGTGTTGGCTTGAACAAGTCCATGTGGAGTTTTCAGATCCAGTAGAAAAGCTTCAAATTAATTTAGGCAGTAGAAGAAGAGATTATGGAGTGGAAAATTAACCTTTATCATTGTAGTATTAAGCAGTTATTGCATAACTCCCTAGTTCAGCTTCCCATTTAACCCAACTTCTACACATGAATTGCTTTCAGACTGCTCTTTGCTCAAATAATGCTTTCTAATATAAAGCTTACATTCCTTAGGAATTATGATTCTTACAGGACATATGAAAACTTCATTTGCAATATAAGCCTGGGTAGAAGGAAAAGCATTTTAATATACTTTGGTATGATAGGCTTCTTTGTCCTAGCATAAAGTCCTTCTGCTGAGGTTCAGTTGCATACTGCTGCCTAGTTTATAGTGGCATGAAAAAGATACTCGTAACACAGGCAAAACAAAACTTGAATTCTTCCATTTTTTTGAGATATATGCAAATTTCAAGCAGATATTGTTCTCCCTCTCTTGGCTCCTGTAAGAATTCACTCAGTGCTGATTTCTTTCTTCTCTCCTGGGCTGGCTGAACTTTTTTCTTTCCTCTGTGCTTGCAAGCTGAGCACTGTCCATTGATAAATCCCAGATCCAGCTGCCCCTGGACTATTAAACCTTTTCCCATCTAATTCCACACGAGAAAGTTTGGTCCTCAGACCCTCATGGGTATCCTTTTCACAACTGTGCAGCATTATCAGAGGTCCCAAGCAGTCTGTGGTCCTCCTTGCAAAAAGACTGGCTATTATATAAACCTAGTGCAATTCTACATGGCCTTTAGTTGTGAAGTATGAAGACTCTGTAATGGGTGGCATTATACACATTAGTCCTTGTCATATGCTGGATGTTCCCTCTGTTTCATCATATAGCACCCCTCCTTTTTTCCCTGCTGCACTGCAAATTGGTTGTTGGATGTTTCTTGAGTAGGATTATGAGACTTTCTGATGCTTCAAGGTTACTTTTTTTTCTAGTTTTTCTTCAGCTGTGGAGAATGTTTTTGTAAAGCCATGGGAACAGAAGTAAAATGAATAAATGATAAAATTTTCTGCCTTTTGACTCTTTTAAGAAGTACTCATTTTTTCAGTTTAAGGTAACTGAAGGAAGAAACAATATATAAATGAGTGAATGCTTATCCTCTTAGAAAGTATGATTATCATTACCTTCAGCAGCAGACACCTGTTCAGCTATTCTCCCTTAAAAGAATGAAGCACAAAGGTTTCATCAGCAAATGAAGCAGGCTTTTATTGCAGTTGATAAAAATTTAAATTAATTCTTTTGCAAATTTCCAATTACCTAAATCATTTTGCATTGATCTTTGTGCCTATATTGTTAAAATGTACCTGCCTTTAAACACAGATGTGACAAATGTATGCACTGGCATGGAGACAGGAAGATAAAATCATATGCTTTCCTACACTCATGACAATATTTTAGGTGATTGGGGTACAATATGATAAGACTTGTAATAGCTACAGCAGGGAAAATTGGACATTTCAAGTTTGCCCTGCTTCAGGTTGCTATAGGAGAGAATCTTGTCATTTCGGCTTCAGGCACAAAATGGTTGGCCACCTAAATGCCTTCCTCCGCTACAAGCTTGCATTCAGACATTGAAGTAAGATTCCAGTGGAAACTGAACTGGTTGTGTATCTCAGTACCACATCACTGCTTTTATTTTCTGGTGCAAAGAACTACTAAGTCAGACAGATACGGTGTCCTGAAGATCCTTGAGGCATACTGATTGATTCTCTTGCCCTACTTTTCCTGTATTCAAAAGCATGCTTCCAGAGAAGGTGCAGTGTTGTAGTGTTTGTGATACAGGCTTGTCATGAGGTAGGTATCACCACGAGACAATATGATGTAGAGTAGCCTGAGATGTAGGTAAGCCCTCTAGAAATTATGCCATGAACCAAACTGTCCCTTGAAGAGCCCCAGGTTTCAGGGAACTCAAAGGTGATTTAAAGCCACGTCTAGTTGTATTGGATCCCACTGCAAAGTAAAGCACTGATCTAAACAGACAAGCCCAAACTCGCTAGTGGAGATAGATGTACTGCAGAAGAGGAAGATAATTTCCAAGACATGCAACACCGTGGCATTCTGAACCCATTTCGGTCTTCCTTTACTACCAGCTTTGCCACAGCCATGAGAATTTTATTTCAGAGGAGGCAGTCAATATCTAAAAGTGGATATCAAAACTGGCACATAAAGGGGGACAGCAGAATTTACTTATCTGGAAAAACGCAACTATCCCATTGCTATATCTCTAGATTTCACCCATATTTATATTCTTTTAATATGCACAAGGAGACAGAATTGGCTATTGGATGTGAAAAGCAGCATTTCAAGCTGACACCTGGAGCCAAATTTAGGAAGCACAAATTGTTTCAGTTCATATAAAAGATATGTCATCATGGATGCTCCTTTTGTACACCATCACCGGCTCTTATTTGGGAAATGGGTCTTATGCTCTCTAATAAGTTCTCAGGAAGCCAAAACTTCAGCTGCTGTTCAACAACCATTCCTTCAGGGAGATAAGTGTGGTGACAACATATCCCCAAAAGAAAGCTCTGACTGAAATTAATGAGAACTCACAAGACTCGCTATGAACAGCACTAACAAACAAGAAACATTTTAAAGGTCAGCAAAAATCTCCATGATTCACAGATTTCCATGGGAGTCTGGGCGTGCCTGATCTGCAGTTGCCCAAAAGACTAAGATCTACAGTGAAGAAAGGATGAAAAACTGAAGGTGCAAAGCCTAAATACAGAAAGAATTAATGAGCTAGATGAACTGTCGTAGGCAGTCACCAGTTTGCCCAAATCTAGCCGGCTGTAAGCCTCTCACCCACAGCACGCAGTTTAAAAGGAGCTGATGTTTTTTAGAAAAAACTACACAGACTCTAAACCAGGACAGGGAAAGGCAGCACCAGAAAAACCTTTTCCTATTAGCCCTGTAGGAAAGGGATCCTACAGCTGACCTACATTTGCTCAGAAACCACTGCGAGGAAAAGCTTTTAAAAATGCAAATATTATTTTTTTTCTTCTTCTCCCTCCTTCGCCTGCCCCCTCCCTGCTCCCAAAGCTGACTGCATGGTATCGTACTAAAGAAAATCCTCCAATAGCCATCTCTGCCTGCCCTAACAGACTGTGAAAGATTTAGTCCAAACTTCTGTTCTGATCATGTCACGTCAGTTCTCTCCTGGCGCGAGGGGGCATAGACCAAGTAAGACAGATGCTTCAATCTTCCAGATAGTTGTCACTTCCCATGACTGTCGCTTCGCAGAATGGTGACTTTCTAATATAGCAAACCCTGTAGGGAGGGGAAAAAATAACTCACTCATCTCACTCCTGACCACTTTATGTTTTTTTTACTTTCTCCTGTGAATGAGCCTATCAAACAAATGACAACTGAATGAGGGGCACCGATTGTGCTGCCACAGGACAGTGAGCACAATAGGTTTGAAGTTCTTACTCAGCTGACCTGTGAGCTCGATGCTGCCCCATTTCTGTGAGCAAGAAGCACAGTCAACCCAAAGCACCTGCAGGAAGGTAGGGTAAGTCTGCAGGGACAGATGTGAGCCACAGGAGAGGTGCTATAAGCACGGTTCCTCCCTTTGTGTTTACCTACATATGTAAAAGGATGTTTCTTTGTTGTGTCTTTGCCTTGTTTAACACAACATGAATTTCTACATCTGCAAGTGGAGATGGAGGTTGTGCAGGCTTTTGGCACACACGCACACACACGATGAGGCGTTTCCTCGGCAACAGAAATGCCATAAAAGCTATCTATCTGAAAAATTCCTTAGGGCTGTGCAACAAATAGAAACATTAACATGCTGAGACCTAAATATAGCTGCATTTTGGTGCTGTTCATCCAAATCTTTACTTAGCTTCAGCTTGTATCTGAAACAAATGCAGTCAACAAGACCTACAAGGATGTTTTCAATATTTTACAGTGTTTTGCTTTTAAATAGTGCAAGAATAGAGACGGGGATGGGAGGGGGTTACAGATGGTACCAGCCTGCACTTTACTGCAGAATAGCAGCCTTGCCTGACTGCTTTGAAGGTGCCCTTGATGACCCACTGAAGGCTCCTCACTTCTGTGAGCAGCACAGGTGGAGCTGATGTAGGCAACAGCTGAGTTCTGCTCATTGGCCTCCAGAGCAGCGAGAAATCAGCTTTGACACTGCTAACACCGAGATATGCAAAGAGTATATGCAAAGTGTACGCAAACAGGCTTTTGCTGAGAGTAGTTCATGTTTTTTTTCTCACTGCTGGCGGGTAGGATTACAGCTGAGTCTTCTTTCACTTATCTTTGGAGTCCAAGTACTTATTTAGCCATTTTTGTCTGGGAATGCTGCAAATATAGCATCTGCACTACAAAATAAATAAGCAAAAATGTTTGGACTGCAAAACAAAAAGGCAGACAAATAACACTCAGTGACTCACAAAATGGCCAAAAGATGAACATAGTCTCCCTGGAAATGAAGCCTTTGCATGCCTAAAACTGGATCTGGGCTCACTCAAAAGTTTCTTGAACTATAGAAAAAATGGTCAGAGGTTGGTTCACGTTACGGATTTCTAATAAACTTAAAATCATGCCACTGATGATCCTCATAAGCTTTCCTTGGTCTGTTTTGTATGCTCTTTGTGGCGGGTAGGATATAAGCCCATCCCTTTTACAGCAGACTGTCCATCACAAGCCGAGCCATGGGGCTGGAAAACCAAAGGCTGGATTTCGTCTCTGGTGCTGCTCCCTAGCTCATTTGTGACTCTCCCCTCTGTGAAGCAGCTTTCCCACCTGTAAAACTGCAGCAGTGAAACTTATCTTGGAGAAGTACATGAAAGGCTGCAGATCAGAAATGTTTTATGTGAGCTAAGTGTTATTTAAAAAGGTGAAGCGGCTGCTGGATGACCAGTGTGCAGTTCTTCACATGGGCTCTGTCGCACTCTCGTTTTCACTGTGCAACTCAAAGGGAGGGGGAATGAAGGCAGTGGAATCAGCAGAAAGATTTGTTTAGTCAAATATTCCCATGACCATCCTGTGTAATGGTTAGCACATTATATTCAGGAGGGAGGCGAAGAAGCAAGTGACCCGACGGCAAATTTATAATGAAAAGTTTTGATGCATAAATGTCTTATAACAGAAGTGCAGTGGCTGGACATGGGGATTTTATAGAACAACCCTCACAGAAACTGAAACAGACCTTACACCTTTATCATAATAAAAATATGACAAAGTCTTCCTCTACAGCAAAACTATTCCACATTTCTTATGATGAAGCTGATAAATTTTATGGGTGGTTTAAATGCTCAGAGGAAGCTGTGCTAATGGCACCTCTGAAAGAAAGCTCTCCAGACAAATGTGGGAGAAGTAGCTTTCACTGAAAACAAATATACACAGAATTCTGGAGTCATGGGAAGGCTAGGCTGGAAAAGATGATATAACCCTAGTGGTCTTCAGCCACCTTGGAGACTGTAAAACTTCAGACATTTTCCCACGGAGGCATGGTCCTCTTTAGAAACGCCTCAGGCATAGACTGCTATGTAGAATCTATATATACTTTTCCTGATCATCTTTTGTGAAACCTTTGAGAATACCCAAAGCCTTCCCAAATCCACGGAACAGAGGATGAGATCCACAAAGCAGCCTGAAACCTCCTTACTTGGAAGCAAGATCCCAAGCGTATTTTCCCCATCTTTAACAGAAGTGTTTCTCACCTATTCTTAAAAAGAGACAGGGACTGATGTTCCTTCAGTGATTTGTGTTAAAAATGTTTTGAAAAAAACATACAGCTAAATTGACTCAAAATTTTAGTGAGAACTCGAACCTTTTGTGATATGAGATAATTCCTTTAATTATGTTTGCCTGAAGCTTTACATGTGTTAGAAGTTCAGTGCGAATCACTGAGTAAAAAAAGAGTTCCACAGAGTGCAAAGAAAAAAGTCTATAATCAACCAGCTCTGTTTTATCTGGTTTTCCCTTTGCTACCTTTAATATTAAAGATCAAATACTCCTAAAGGCCCCTAAAGCAAACCTCCTTGTCTAGAAAGTACTTAAGCACCTGCTCAGCTGCCTTCTTGAGCAAAGATGGGGTAAGCACACATAAAGGCCATCCTGAACTGAAGCCACAAGGTCCCCGAACTCCCAGGGACATCAGACCATGTCTCTGGCAGGTACTTGGATGCAATGCAGCTCTTACCCAAGCACGGTGCTCTGGGGAGATAAAGCTTGCCAAGGGTTATTACCTTGGAATCTGCAATATTGAAGTGTCTATTCAATGTACAAGATCAAGCCAGAGTCAGACCCAGCTCAGGGCTCTCTGAACCACACGGTCTGTGGCACTGCAGGGCATACCTTGCACAGAGTCTGTTAAAGCGTCTCCAAACCCAGAAGGTCCTGGTTTCTGATAAGGGCTGGTGTCTTATCATGTACAGGCTGTGGGCAGGCAGAGCGAAAGGCTGTGAATTTACAGATGCTGCAGTCTAGGGTTGGCAAAGGTATCTGCTCACCCTTAATTTCACATGCTGTGACTCTGATTTATGGCACTTCAGCTGGAGGTCAGGCCCTATATATTCAAGCATCCTATTGACTTCAGCGCTTTGCTCTCAGCACACACATTTAGGTGATGTGCAAACCAGGACTGAAGGCCTGAGCAAACGTCAAAGTGTGGGCAAGAAAGAATAACAGAACAGGCAGAAAAAACAATAAAAATATATGTGTCATAATAAAAGCAAAGAGCCAATAACTCACAGGGTAAATGAAGTCTCATTCCAGAACTCAGTGCCGATGTGACTCCACAACAGCTTCATGCAGGCTGCACCGAGGATCCCAAAATCTAGAGATATGGAGAATGCCATCTTAGCATTAGCCTTGGTTCACTTAGGGCTGGAGGTATCTTGACTGTAACTGTTGCTATGTTAGCAAGCAAATATTGAGTTAATATAAATGAAACAGTCTACAATAATTTGGCTTAATTATTCAGAGAGAAGTCTAGCATGAGGGTAAATAGCTTTAAAATTGCTAAATAATTTGACTCCCCATATAATTGCTTGTGTAATTTGTGTTAATTGCATGTCAAGTAGAGGTTTTCAAATATTAATCAATGCTTATTTATATTATTAATTAACATTATTACATTACATTTAAATAATCTTGCAATGGCACAGTTACCAAATGATGATTTTCTATTCCATGGTTTTTCTCTCCTCATTTGCAAAATCTCTTTCAATCCCACTGGTGAGTCACATACCCCTAATACGATCTAGATGATTTCATTTAATACTTTCTCTTTCACTAAGATTTGCCACTGTGACCTCTCTATTAGATATCAATTTCTGGGTGAAAAAAGCTGGGCAAGACTCCATGTGAAACTGCTTTATATTATAAGGAAGAGAGCATGGGTGAATGATGCAAAGCTTTCACATCTATCTACTTTCAGCTTTTCATAGCTTGCCTCCCTGAGCTACCCATTGTCTTGTTCAGCTGGGGAAGTACAAGTCAATAAAAAGTCACAGCCAGACCTTTATCTGTTGCTGGAGAACATAATATTACCAAAGATGTTTCAAATAAAAAAATTGAGGAACTGCACAATAGCTTCCTTATGAATAAGGATACACACCACAGTGGTTTGTGCATGGATGAAAATTTTGAGTTGTTTATGTTATTGCAAAATGCTGGAAGAAAATTCCCCCTTATTTCTATTATTATTTTAAAGACAACCCTCCCAGTTTTTGCAAATTATGTTGCTTTAATTCCTCTCAGAGCTCTGTGGCTTATCACAAAAGCTGAGAAAAATCAATGGATAATTATCAGATTAAAGTGGCAAAACCTATAGCTATGGGGTGGCTCTAAAGACATATCTTTTCTCTTCTTTCAAATGCAGGGGTGTATAAGCTACTTATTTTTTGTCACTTTATGGGTGTAAAAGGGGGTCCCTCATTGGCTACATGACTCTAGTGTAATCTTTCAATCCCTTGCCAAATTAAGAAATCCTGTTTGCTATATTTGTCAAGGGTCTGTTGCTCTCAACAGCTGGAGAGCTTCTTTTCCATTTTTGTTTTTTTGTTTATTTTTTTTTTAACTTTTGCATTGCAGCAGGGAGGATTTTCTATTTAAGTATGTCACCTAAACTTTTTGCAACAGATTAACCTCCCAAAAGTATTTAGAAATAAACCAGAGCAGAGTTTTAAATAGATGGAGTAATAGGAAATGAATTCCATTCTGAATATAACATAAATGGCACATCAATGATATTTTCTAAAATGTAGGGTTATTTTATAACAAATATAATGCCTTCGCTGCCCAGGTTGAAATTTGTACAAAAGCATAAGGAATGAAAGTTCTTATCTTTCAAAGATGAATAAAGACAGTCTAATGTAGCCTTCATTATTAAAAAATAACTATGCAAAAACATTAAGAATATTAATAACTTGTAATTAATTACATCCAACAGTTTGCGTCCTTCTTCTTGCAGAAAATCAAGAGCTTTATTTTTCCTTGGGCATTATGGTTTGAAATATTTTGGCATTCCTGATATCTTGGATCCCCATTTATTATGGAAATTAATTGCTTCATTTTATTTAGTTTTGAGTAATATTATGCTACGTTATTTGGATGGGAATTTACAGAAAGCTTTCTGCTATAATTGTAGATGAGGTCAGCTGGCCCAGATTGTAGTCCAGTACAGAGCATGACATAATTACTTTCAATGCTATTGAGACAAAATTTTGTTGGCAATCACACTCTGCTGCCAAAACCCTAGTGAGATTTCATTGATTTCTCTGTAGTTACTGCTGTTCTTCACTGGCATCAGATCAGACTCAACCTATTTTACAAAGTCATGCCCTCAGAACCATGATCATGTTAATAGTTTGAAGGGTCCTTGATTTAGTCATCTCAGATGAGTTGTCAATATTCTGTGAAGGACTGATGTAAAGAAGAATGTTGCATATGCCATCGCTCTGTGGAGAGTCTGAGAAAAAAACATTGGATTTGCACCATTTTTACTGGCATGTACACTTTAAATAGTCATTTATCACACAGGTCAATGAGTAAACGCACTGGGATATGCCACTACTTTTGTTTAATTGCTTACTTTAAATATGCATTAAATGTGTCTCTTCTTGTTCATAACAATCCATTTCAAATGAAGCATTTTAGTCACAGGCAAAACCTTCTAAATATCTTACAAGTGAGAAAAAGAGCCATTCTCTGGCTACATGCTGAAAACTCTCTTCTTAAAAAATTCCCTCCAATCAACAAATACATGAGCAAGGTACACATCCGAAAAAAAAAACCAAACAAGTGGTGGTGGGGTGTGGATTAAACCTGCTGAAGATCATAATCTAAATTCCCTGTTTCTGCTATGAGTTCTAAAATCAATTGCACATGAAATACTGATAAATGAACTCCTATTGTACATTAGGAAGGACCAACAGATATGTGACTCCTGTATATAATTTTATATGCTGTAGTAGTGAAAGACCTGTTGTGTCATGATCTAATGCCATTAAGTTGCTTGGACAGTAAGGTGAAAAGGCTCTGTAAGTATGATAGATTATAAATGTTTCCTACAAGAATATATTGACCCATTTTAAGGGAACTCTTCTAGCAAGGAAATGGTACTCACCTTCTTGAAGGACAAGGAGAGAGACAGAAATCAAAGATTGGTAACCAGTGCTTGGTGAAAGGCAATGTTCACAAGTCATCTCTTTTCAGAAATAGGAGGTTTGATCCAAAGCTTGCTGAAATCTTCAGGAATCATAGACAGAAATATTTATGGTTGAGGCGTAAACAAGGAAGATCAAAGGCCAAAAGAAACTTCTTTGAAAAGGTTTGAGTGCTTGAAAGAATAAGAGGACTGGCTAAAGTACACTCTGTCTTCAAACTAATGGTCACTCCTGTGGTATCTACAGTGCAGCTATAAAAGCCATTTAGAGAGAATTGAATGAAGATGAACCATATAGCCAGAGTATGGAATTACTTCTTGAAAATAATGAGAGTCATTTTGCAAAAGTACAAGCCTGTACCAGAGATTTATGATAATATTTTTTCCCAAATTACAGTGAAGTGTTAGGACCAATGAATACAGAAATGCATTTTAAAGATCCAAAAGCTTTAGCAGAATCGAGACACCTGTGCAAATGTCAAATGTTCTTTCTGCCTAATTTACAGCTTGACTTTAAATGCACAAAAGGCAGTGCGTAATTCCATTATAAAAAGTAATGAAACCAATACTTTTGCAGACATCAATGTTGTTTAGAAAGAAATTTCACTTGGCTAGGTGAAGAACAGAGATTAAATTAGTTGGAAAAATAGCAATGAAATGGAGAGGATGATTCTCCTATGCTAGGTTTATATAGGAGTGTCACACAAAAAAGATTGCCTTCCTCGCAAAGAACAAAATGCAAATAATATTCCCAGAGACACACAAAATATCTGGCTTCTCTTAACTATATTTTACCAACCTTGACACTTCTCCAATTATTTGCATTTCTGTAGTCTCTCCTCTATATTTCCAGGATCCATCAAGGACTGGAATTAAAATATCCAAGGACAGTGGAGAAAAGAGGAGAAAGACAGGCAAAAAAATATCTCATGATAAATCATCTTGAAGGACACCAGAGCAAACCTGGAAAACCCAGGAGCTTCAGATGATTCATATAAAGGACAAATAAAATGTATTCATTGCCAAACTCTATTTTCAGAGAAGCCAGTGCCAACATAAAAATTGCGCTGTTTTTGTTAATTGACTTAATCCATGTTTCCGTTGTTGGAACTGAAATCCAATTTTAACCACTGTTCTGGAGCTAGGAACATCTGAAATCAAGTCTTTTCTTCGGTCACTGACACAGGCCAGACTCATCTCTTTGCAACACCAGTGTAAATCCAGAGTAACTCTAGAAGGCTACTGAAACAAATTTCACACAGCTGCACCACAAACCTCTGGAAAGATAAATGTTGAAATTACCAATTGGGACTGATGTCCACCCATCTAGAGAAAACCGTTTTCTAGACCCTGCTCAAGTGGATACTTTTGCCTTGGAAACCCTCTCTGAAGCAGTGTACATCTTCTTGAGTGCACGGATAATTTAGGAATGCCATTTGTTTTCCAACTTCCCTCCCATTCTCCTGCAAAAGGCAGTTCAGGTAGTAGCTGTAAGCTCTTTGAAATTTCCTCAAGTCATCGGCTGAGCCGCTCTTTGGAAAGCACACATCTACATTAACAGCCTATGCTGATGCACACCAAAGAGACACTTTTGCTCCAGGATGCCAATTTGCCAGTGATATTAATATTTGGCTTGAGAAAGCTTTCTTGCCTCAATATGGGAGGCAACGTGTACGCAACCAAATTTAGCATTGCTACAAACCTGGTGTAACTGTATGACACAAATGGAAAGAGACTGGAACATGAGGCAAATCCCCTACACCCTATAGCTTTACATAAACATTCAAAGAAACTGCAGTACAAGGCTGTCTCTCTACTTCACCATATAAGCTCTTCAATCAACTGCATGGTGAGGCTGAGCTTTTTTAGACGGCTGTCTTACCTTGTGTTTAAACAGGGCTGAATCCCTGGCATGCACCATGCCTTCTAATAGCAGCTACTGTGTAGATATTTCGTAAACTGTGTCTTTACTCATTGCAGAGTGAATACGATTGGACATGCTTGCTGAGCAGAAAAGATCAGAACACATAAAGGAACCAGTTACAGAAAATGCAAATGCCAGGGAACAAAAATACCTCCCAAATGACTCATCATGAACAAAAAATGATGCTGAGAGATCACAGGATATCTAAGAAAGAAAGTCATCAAGGAGAGAGCTTTGCCATACCTGCACACAGCATAGCTGGAGAAGTGACTTTACATTGACTCTGTGCTGCTGGGCTCTTGGGACGGCTGGTTTGGCATCAAGCTTGCTGTGGATGTCCCTGACTCATACTGGTCCAAGAGAAGTTTGCTCTGCTGATGAGATCCTTTCTGGTGCCAGCCAGCACTTGGCTGTGCAAAGGGACATGAGCAGGGATGGCTAGTGGTGGCCGTGACGTGGGAGGATTTCTGTCCTCCTGGAACCTGCCAAGAACTGGGGGCCATTTACTGGTACTGGGAATTTTGTAGCAGGTCAAAAGGTTTCCCTTACCGCTGAATTTTCAACAGATGATCTCTTAAACTTTGTTGAAAACCTAAGAGCCAGCAAGTATCTGAAATTACAAGAAGCGTGACTTTGTTTTCTGTAAATCCAGCCTGCCCCACAAGCCAGACCAGTCTGGGTAAAACAAGATCTGAGACAGATTGCCACTAATGACAAACAAAATGTTTGTAACTCCATTTTAAGGCCCAACAGCATCACAGAGCCTCTTATTTTTTTACATTGGCTCCATTCTAAAGGAAGATGTTGAAAAAACTTTAAGCTACTTTTTCCATTTCTTACGAACACTAGATTATTTTCTGCAGTGTGTTCTCAGGAGCACCAATTCAGAAGCCTGAAGTTTCTGCTTTTAAGCCAGTCCCACCGCTTCTCATACAAGTTTATTTCACAGTCTACTAAAGATCAGTACTAGAAACTTCGCAGGTTTTGGGGGAAGACAAGCTGAGTTATTTTTCAGCCTGACAGAATTGAGTCTGTGGTGTGACAATGCCAGTTTGGGTACTCAGCTGTGCTACCTATGCACCCACAGGTACCTGAACCTGCTACACTCAAGACTTAAAATCTCTTACAAACATAGTATCTCCTGACTGTGCTTCCCCAGAAATAGCTGTAGAGTAGGTTAGGATTGGATGGCAGTTTTGTGCATTGCTCCTGAGTCCCACAGACTGATTTTAGAGCCTTTAGATATTATTATAGACCACATATAGATTTCCCCTTTCCATGGGTACAAAACCAGATGACACTGTATTTTCCTCCATAAGAGTTTGAAGATCCTGCCTTTTTACCTCCAAGGCTCAAAGTTCAGGAGCTTAAGCCTCCACAATCCTGGCTACAAATTGCACACAAGCACCTTTACATTGCAATGGCAATATAAAGTAGCTCAAAATAAGGTGGGAATACAAGCACATTACTGTCCGAAAGGCCTCAGCTATACACGAACCAGGCTGCCAAAAAGCAAGGTGTGAAGCACCGAAAGTGAACAGTCAGTTATTCCTTGGCACCGTGGGTTTTTTTCTATCTAGAAAGGGAACTGTGGAATCAGCAATGCCCTTTGCGTGGCTGTCAGTGCTAGTGGGAACCCAGGGAAAGCTGTGCTCAAGGACCTTCCCTCCTGGTTCCGACCTGTCCTGGCACACCAGACACCTGAGGAGGGGGACAGACGGGCCCCCAGCCACTGAGCTGATACTAGCTTGCTTTCCCTCTGTTTTGCTCAATACCGGCCTCACATTTTCATTTTTAGAAAATAGATTTGCCCTGGCAGATACATTCCCCCAGCCAAAAGAAGCTCTTTACCATTAAACCAAGAAAAATGAGGGCAAACTCAGCTGTAGGCTTGTTTTAGACTCTGCAGTCAAAATCAAGAATAAAATCAATAGTTGAAAGAGCAGAGAAAGCAAAGACCCTTTCCTCAGTTCTTAATGTGTTCCAGGTTAGTATCTGCCTCCTGTTTTATTGTGCTCAAAAGGCAGCAGAGCCCTGCTGATCCTTTCAGCCTGCAGTCCCCAGAGCCGTGCAGTTTTCTTTAAATAATGGCTGCCCAACAGCCCTTTAATTTCTAGAACTTTCCTTTTGCCCACAGGCTCTACCCTGGAAGCATTCAGGCCTTTTCTTATTTCTCATAATTAACAGCACTGAGCCACAACGTTAAGAGGTTAGGGTTTACTAATTGGCTTTTTTGCACGAGAACAAGAAGGCTGAAAAGAATGAGCTTTTATTTTTATTTTTTTTAAAAGGGAGAAAAAACAGGAAGCAACCTGTGATTAAGGTATGAATATCAGCTCAATGCATTACCTAATTGCTTGTTACAATGCACATGCAATACACATATATGGTGAGGGGGTAAAATGCAGAAAACCATGCTCACATTTGCTAGGTATCAAGCCTCAAGTGTCTGTTTCTGTTGAACGATATTTCCATCTCCCATCTCCCTCCGAGATGTAGGTATTGAGGGAGAGAACTTTTCCCAGACTGGAAAAGAAATGCAGTCTGCTCAGATACAAGCACAACAGATTACACTTGACATTCATGAGGCCCCCTCCTCATAAATCAGCTGGAGGCTTTGCCATGAGCACAAACTCGAGCAAATGGTATTCTGGGCTCAGATGTTACATTTTTGGTGTACACACTGCCCCAGGCTTATCTCCTTGAAGGGAATAAGAAGAAAGTTTGAAGAGCAACAAAAAATAAGGGTCCTAGCTGCATCACATTGAGTGAAGCACTTGCCCCATCTTCTTTGCACTCTTTACTTTAAAGTACTTCCACCACTAAAAAAAATGCTACTGCTAGCACCACGGTGGCTGTACTCTCTGGCTGGGACGTGAGGGAACACGGCTGCCCCACGGACCCTGCGGCAGTGGCACTGCGTGGTGCTGCCTCTGGCCGCTACAGCAGCACCAGGATTGCAGCTGTGCTCCCCGGAGGGGAAGCCAAACAGCTCCCTGATGCTCTTCCACCTCTCCCAGGCCTTAAAAACTTGTTACATGGAATAAAAAATTCTATCTTTAATTTTAAGAAAAAAAATCAAATCAAAAGTGGTATAAACTGCTGCAAATCAACAAAACTTTTCAGGCTTAGAACAATGTGTTTGCAGGTATTGAACTCCAGTGGCAGCTCCAGCCTTGATTAAACAAGTCTAATATAAAATTTGTTAAACAGCGAAGTGTGCTTTGTTGCCAGGTAGTGGTTAAGAAAAGGGCTCCCTTTTTTTGTCCTTTCCGCCTTTCCTTTCAAACCCACACCAGTGACTGCACACCTGCAGAACATATTTTGAGTTTCCCACTAGCTCTGAAAATGGGATTCTTGATAATCCACTGATTTTTGCTGCTTAGATATTCAATTTTATAGACCCAGCTCCCATTGCCTCTGTATGCGTTCTTTGATCACCAGTTGATACCTTTCAGATTTTTTTTTTGCATCCAAATAAAAGTCCTTTTTTCCTGTTGAAATAAAAATCAGTGTTCAGTCTTCTTGAGTAACTGCATTCACAAACTTTTGTTCACAACAAGTTTTCAGCAACAGTGCTGCAACAGCTACCCAGTGGGTGGTCATGGAGTGAAAATTCATACAAGGTGGATAGAAATTTCAGTTGCGAACTAATGGTTTAATAATAACAACTTCTGTAGAAAAACAGAAGAAAAATCTGGATTAACTTGTTATAGCATGGAAGACAGGAGATCTGCTGAGACCAAGACAGGGCATCTGCCATACACTTTGTTTTAAAGACAGCTGATGCCATACGGAGAACTTCGGAAACAAAATATATTTGCAAAAGTTTCTGATTCTCTCCAACCTCTTTTGGTCTTTATCTTCCTGGAAAAAAATTCAAGAAAAGAGGACATCAAGATGCACAATGTCAATAGAAATGCAGCAGGTATCGTGAAAAGATTTATGACAACATCACAAATGGAGACATCAGTGGAGTCCTCTGTATCTGACACATCCATCAACATCATTCCGCTGATGGGAAAAAAGCCCTAATAGACTATGCAATATTAATGCTGTCTTCAAAAATGAAAAAAATCAGGTGGGAATGTCACCTGGCCAAACTGAATACGTTTTGAATACCTCCCTTTCCCCTGTTATTAAGAAAACTATTACTTACACAGTTAATGATCACATGTCATTAATAATAGGTATTCAAGAGAAGTAGAGTGACATTACAATACTATGAAAATGCTGATTTCCCATAGCAAGATCCTTTTAAATATGGGCTTTAACATGCTCCGTGCCTGTTTAGTTGTTTTGCAACCATGGTATCTGCTGGCAGCAGCTATGCGTTTGGGGAGTAGAGGTAAGGGGACTATTCAGTGCTGGAGCCTTCTTCCATAATGTTGGTGGGTGGCAACCTGGTGTACACCCACATTCATTCACAACTCACACAAAAGCAGAACTACTGTGAATGGTTACTCCTATTATATATCAGAGCTAAGATTTTGGATGTGGTTCTGGAACATTTCCCCAAATACAGACAGAGCTTTTTGGAAATGCTTGGACCTCAAAATTCATGTCAGTGGCACTTGCAGGAATGGGATTTTTCTCAATTCTTGTTTCTGACGTAGGTCTCGGGCAGTTTGGAAGAGCAGCACAGCCTGGCTTAAACAAGTCATGAAAAAGCTGCAGATCAAGAGCTGTATTTCCAAGGTTAGATGCAGACTGTTGCCTGCCTGCCTGAGTTTGCAGTTGCAGAAGTGATTGGGTACAGCACAGCCTGGCATCTACTGAGCAGCTGTGCACAAGCACCTGGAGGTCCACATGCAGTTGTACAAGGAATTGGACAGCCCTAGCTGCCTGCTCTGAGACCCCAAATGTGACAGAAATAAAACTAAATGCACAGAAATAAAACTCCAGATGTTTCTGATTCAGTTCTAATTTCCCTCAAACAGGAGCAAAAGCTGTTGAGAACTCAGACTCTGAAAGGAGGGAATTTAGACACCCCCCCAAAACAACCAAGAAACCAGTGCAAGTTGGTCATTATTACTGTCTTAAACAAAAATAAATACTGCCTCTGTAGACTAAAACTTTCATATTGGTCTTTCCCTTTTCGTTCAGTGGGTTCATGCTGTCTCACATTCACATTTATAATTAATGCACTTGGATTAAAGAATTACCCAGGAACTTAGTTTTTAATCCACAGGGTCCCTTCTTGTATTTAAGGCAAGGTGTTGTTGGAAGGGAAACATTTCAGACATTTTATTAGACTAAACCTGGAGGATTCTGCAACCTTAGCTGAGACTTTTGCAGTAAGAAATGACCCAGCTTCATTGTAGACTGCATAGATCTCAAACTCCTTTAATTCTTGTTTGTTTTCTAGAAGCACCTTCTTTGTGCATGTATGTCAAGAAGGTAAACACAAGTGAAGTTTAAAACCATTAGCAATCTGCCACATCTTTTAGGAAAATGCTGCTTATAGAAAGAATGTCTACTAACGATCCAATTCACACTTGTAATCTGAAGCCTCAACCAACCAATAAAGACAACTTTACCATCAGCAATTTATAAAGGCGAATTGCTGAATGCAGGTTGTAAAAGGGTGAATTCAGCTATATTTTGGCTGGGTTATATATAGCAGGCTGCTTTCCAGAGCATTATCATCTGATGCTGGCTCAAGCATGTACTTTTAAGTTTCAGATCACATGCACGCTATGCAGGTGCATTTTACGCACTTGAAGTGCAGACACAGCTTTCAACTTGGTTTGCACTGGTATTAGTTTACTAATGTTATCAAAATAACCCACAACCCAGTCACTTCAAAATGGGTCTAAAGTATCTGATCCAAATTCTGGAAGGTGGTTAGTATTCTAATGCTCTTGGATGCTTTTCATGGTGGGACACTTCTGGTTACCACCCAGCAAGTCAGTTTTAAATGAATGTGTTTTCCTTTGCAGGAGTCAGTCTACCACTGGTCCTGAATCTACTCCACCACTTCCAAAAATCCAGTCCCACATTACACACCCCATGCAGACCTTTTACCTTTTTTTGCTGCAAGTTTCTCTCTGCAGGTAGCATTTTTTATTTTCAGTGCAAAGCCCCATTCAGAGTGCATCAGGTTAGCATGCCAGCCAAAACAGCTGCAGTCAAGTTAGAGCTACTAAGAAGCAGCAGATCAACTGGAGGCTGACGCTGCTGCCTTTTAAAGCCCATTAGCAGTGCTGGCCCTGGCTGCAGCTGGACCACTTCCCCAGCACCTTACTGGGATGGATAGCCACACTTACATCCTTTCTTGCACCAAACAGCTGAGATATGGGCTTGATATTAATCGTGAACAGCCCTTGGTAATTACTGTACCTGCCACAGTCTAGGCTGCAATACCCACAGCTGTGTGCCTTAATACTGCACCTAAACACATTCCTCAGGGTGGGGGGGTGTAGCCATGCTTTCCTTCTCCTTGCTCTGAAACCCGAGTAGAGACACAGAAATGAAGCAAAACGTTGGGCTGGAGTTTGCTAGTGAAAGTTCGATCTGATTTCATTTTTCTAGGCTCAGTCTCTCACAGATCCTTGCTGAGATGCATGTACTGTAGGCTGCAAAAGCAACAAACTTTTCTGGCTGATCATGAGAGCACTACAATTCATGTTACAGAACCTCTTTCTTACTTGCTTGTGTCATTTATTTTTTGTTGAATACAATGAGAAAGTTTCTTTTCATTAAGATGATGGTAGCCCTGCTGTGTTTAATTAGATGACCATAAAGCTCAATAGTCTGTTCTCATACTTGAATTATAATCTATATGACTTGTTTTGATTTGTCTAGCTGTCATCAGAAAATGGATTTGATGATGAGTCAGTCTCTGGTCAGGCCACCCAGAGACATTATTAATAAGTTAGTACATGATGGGGTGATGTATATACCACCTCCTGCAGCAGGCCTCTGGACACGCCAATTAGAAAAGGAGCAGCAGCTATATGCATCTGGACTTATCCCGTATTTACTTACTTTGGGAATACAGCTCCTCATTAAAATAATGAACACTTTGTTGCTTCTACCATGGGGAAAAAAAATCTGAGCTACAGATCTACCACTCCCTTTCATGTCAGCTGTTATTAAGAGCTTGTCCCACTTCTAAGTCTTAGTGATGCCCTGAGTCTACAAACGCAGGTGATGGTCACTCGTGTGGGGCACTCATCACAACCACCTTTAGATATGCACAAGATGGACTTTCCTACATGAATTAGTGAGCTGAGACTCTCTGTATAGTTCCAGTGAGGAAAAGAGACAATTTTAGATTACATCTCAGCAGTCTATTTTCATTACCCACTTTAAGACAGGACAAATTGCAGTCCAGACTGCACTGACTCTGCTGCCCGAGGACAGACCTGCAGGTAAATAGCTCAGGCAAAGCTGTTTGCATTTTGGACGCTGTCCTTAGGGAAGTCGCACCATAAGTGTCCAACCAGCATAACGCAGAGAGTCTGGGCTGATGGGAAGCTTTGTAGGAAGTAAACTGAATGTAGTCTTTCTTCTAAACTATCCTCAAAGACTTGTGAATAATGATTTTGATTGGAAAAATATTAGATTTCCCAAAAGACATGCTGTACACTAAGGCAAGTTCCTGTATAAGCCACAGCTGTAATATACAAAATTGTGATACTCCGGCATCCAGGTGCTGGAAAAAGGACAATTGTTTCTTCTTTCTATATTTAAATAAAAATGCAGTAGCTAAGGCCCTTGAGCAGGACTCACTACAGGTTGGCTCCATACCAGAACCCCAACAGAGACTTCTTCTACAACGCTGGGTAAGTCAGAGACCAACCTGAGAACACATAAAAACTAGTTTTGATGCTTTCCTAAAGGAACCAAGCATGTAAAGCTACTCAAAGGGTGACAGTCCCTGTCATGGGAGGCATGCTGACATTTTTCAAAGAAAAAAATTACCAGAATCACGATCTTTTATCTAGTCTTTAACCTGCTTTACAAATCTGGAAGCTGTGGCAAATTTCAGCCCAGATAGTTAAAGTCTGGCAAAACTGTATGCAACAATTGTGTGATCTTACCATGGAAAGTGACAATAACCTTAATTATAAGCTTACAAACAAATTAAAACCAGAAAAAAGTAGCAATATTTTCAAATCAAATACCAGGATTTGCTGTAAAACAAATGCAGACTATAAAGATGCTGAAAAAGAACATATATTAGTATTTTACCACCACCTGATAACAGAGTTAACAAGTGACAGAAGTTCAGCTAAAATAGTGCTTTTTAAATATACTTGCAAGATACTCCTTCATTTTGCTTTTATGTACTTACAAAAACAAGCCCCCACAAACCAGCAGTTATTTCTGCAGATTTCAGCGTGTACTCTGCAAACAAAAAATAATTATAGCTGAGCATTAGAAGAGCTGTGGTTTTTAATCACCTATTTTTCACATCACATTTGGTACTTGTTCCACCCTGTTCTGACATGCAATACTGACATACTCTTGCCGATAGCATCCCCCAAAGGCATAGAACTTACAACATTTGCATAAAGAATCCTTTTCCTTTGAACAATGTTAACCGTAGCTGCATAATACCACTAGCTACGCAAGTTACCTTGTGCAATCTTATTCCATGGTTAGCATTCATTCCCTTTACGTCTCTGTTGCACTGTTACAAATCTGCCAGTTAAACTCTATGCAACTCCAAAACGTATTGTCTGGAATGAAACAACCAATTATTTCTTCAGGTTTTGTGGCATAATATCCTAGGAAACCAGCAATTACAGAATCAAAGTGGCATCAAATGGCGTAGAAAGGAGTTAGCATGTATTATTCTTTAAATAGCAGTTACATGAACTCATAATAAATGGGTATTAAGTGCTAAATGTATGATAAGTAATTCTTGACAATGCAATTATCCAAACAATACAGGAAAAAGCTGCAAGATGGCATTGTCAAATTCACTTGTGCAAATGCTACTATGTGAAATAACAATATTGAAGACTGATTTCTGTTTGTGAACACCCTGGAAATAAAATAGTGCAGGTACATGTGTGCAAGCCAAGCAGCACATTGTTCTGTATTCCCAGCAGCTCTTGGCTGGTAAATGTCACCCACTGGTTTGATCTTTCCTGAGGTTAAGACTTTAATTTGCCCCAAATAAGTGGAAGGGAGCAGGATACTGTTTTAACCTCTGAAAATGTTATGTGTAGTATCTTTCGAAGGAAGCACAGAATGAAGATGGAAGAATTATGTAAAGTGGGGTGGACTTAAAGAAATACTGATTAGAAGTTTTCAGTTTCAGTGGCAAGGTTATGTAGTCGTTATAGCAACAGGCCTCAAACCTGAGGAATTTCCAGAGAAGGCACATCCAAATGTGAAATAATGGGATGCTGTTGGTGGGATAACACTCTTAGTTCCTTTAGACTCTGCTTTTTGTCTCAAGAAGAGCTTGGCAACTTGTTTCACTGGGTAACAAATACAGTCATCACCACTACAAGAAACTTTGTCATAACAAGAATCTCAACCTCTGCCTGTTGTCAATCTTCCACCAAAACAGAGCAATTTTCTTTGGACCAGAGAGAAATTCTCTGGAACAAAAAGACCTTTGAAGGTGGCTTAGCTTGATTAGCTGGGAGCCAAAGGAGAGTATCATGCCCATGCTGTCTTCTAAGAAACTCCCTAGAAATGGGCTTAATGTTGCTGCTTGTCCTTTGTTCCCAAGTCTGGCTTCAACTTTCATCTACATCATTTCTCTCTCTTTCCCCGCTGCCTCCTTTTAGGTGGGTAACCACTCAGGGGCAACTGGACCAAATGCAAACCTGCAGTATCTGCCAGTGGCCAGAGTGATAAGCAGGCAGTGAATCCTGAGCAGCACAACCAGTTAAAACCTAGTGTCCCCCTCAGCTCATTAGAGGAATAGAAAAGCAGCTGAAAAAACTGGTTTTCTAAGCAGGAAAAGAAAACCCTGTTTCCAAATGAGGCTAACTAGGTCATGAGCCATATGCTCTGCCAGTGTTCCTCCAGCATGTGGACTGTAAAGAACTGAGGCACAGAATTACATTTGTATCTTAATCCAGCAAGCCCCTCATGTTGTGAGCATTTGTCTGGATTTTTCTTCAATTCTAGTATAAAGGTATGTCTGTAATGTACCCTGCTCTGTTAAGGGAAGGAGTGATGCTATCTCTAAGCTTGTTAAAGTTCTCAATATACAAACACATTTTACTTAGGAAGGACTAAGATAGTTGGAGGGGATGCTATAAAATCTTTATAAAAGATTTTACAAACAGAAAAAAACTCATTACAGAATAAAGTCTAGGCCTTTACCATGCACATTGTTTATTATTCATTAAGAGATGTAACAAACCCCTAGCTATATTTCGGGAAAATTTTCTTGGTTTGCACCTATTTAAGTTGCTGTTGCCAAATTTGTTGGAAAAATTGAATGAGAAAGGAGTTTTAGCTTTGAGCAAATATCTCCTTTGGACTTATTCCAAGAATCTAAGTGATAAGTTGTAAAGTCATAATTTCCAGCTGTGGAACCATACAGTTCATAAATCCAGATCAGAACATTTTCCTCCTCCTCCAGAGAAGATTGACAGCTTTACTTTGGACAGGGAGTCTCTTCAAAGGATGCTTTCTTAAAAAATAATAATAAAAAAATTGTCTTGATTAATTAAATGTTCACAAGAAAAGAACACCATATTTGGAGAAATAGCAGAAAGCGTCAGTTCAGTTCCTCTTTTATGTGGCTTTTTTTTCTGTAATAACATCTGGCACCATATGTTAAAACATTCACTCTTCCTTGTTAGTCAAGAATTAAGTTTTATAATTAACTTTCAGATTTACAAAACTGAAGGATCTGAATAATGAGCTTCCCCAGTTTCTCTCCATCTCCAGACCTTCATGCACACATTCAGATCCTGGTCTGCCTCACCTCCTGCAGGTCCAGTTCAAATTGATCTCTCTGTCCTGCTCGTAAGTAGTGTCAGTCCTGACTTGCTTATCTAGATCTCAAGGGAAACTTGCCTATTTGTGCACCTCGCAATGTAGTCCCTGGGCCCATCAGAAAACCTAAATCAAGAGTTGCAATGAAGTTAGTTAAAAACACGTGTCTTATTAACCTGATTCCCTGGCTTGAAATTTAGGCATATGTATGTGCTTAGTTTTGAGCATTTGTCCATATTTGCAGTGGAAGCTGCTCATTGTCAGGAAGTCCAACAGAAGTGCTTCAAAAAAGACCGCAAGACGTCTGCAAGGAATGAGCTCTTTCAGAGAAGATGCTCTTTGGTAGTGTACTTGAAGCTTGCAAACTGCTGTCACTGCCAGGAACGTTAATGATGTGCAAAGAAGGCTAGTATTGCATCCACACACACAAATACATATGTGTACATATTCTGAGATTTGTACAACATAAAAAAAGATTACTGGTGGATTTCATTCTGTGAAAGGTCGATGGTAACATACTACAGTCAAGATGTAGAGCTCCTGGGGTTTCAAATATGAAAGGAGCTAGCCCATTACATAGTTTCATGCAGTGCTAAGAAACATCAGTAGTTCAAGGACAGATCTGAGAAATGCAGTAAGTACTCTTTGCACATCCACTCACATGTAAATGAAAAAATATTTTTAACTGAGAAATCAGCCTACGCTAATGGTGATACCTAACAAATAAAATTTATTTCAGGGCTTTGTTTCCAGATTTAGAATGTGTTCATTCTGTAATGAGATGAAGTTCATCCAAATGAAATCTAGGAAGTTAATAGTATGAAATCAAGCAGCATGAACACATAATGAACTTAAGATTCAGGAGAGGAATCATCCCATAACTTTATACTTTAAAAAATTTTGTTATATCCTTCTGTGGGGGAGTAAATGTCAGAGGAGTACGCACTTATTTTTGAGGCAGGGAATCTAATGCCTAGAATGGCACTGATCAAAATCCAAAAAAATCAGACTTCTATTCCATGCTCAGATGAAGTGTGGCCATGGGCACTTCAAGAGTAATTTCACTGAATTTTAGCTTAGCATCTACTTTAAGTTAATGTTTCTCAAGGGAAAAATTCATTGCATCATAGAAAGGTTATCTATCCTAGATGAGATGTATTGCCCCTCAAATGGAAAGATTAATTTCACCTTAAGTGGAAATAATTTTCAAAAGGACTTGTGAGACATGGGAACATAAATTCTAATGAAACTCATTCAAATTTGCTGTTTTGAAAAATCTCATTATTTCTCTCTCACTGTTCTTGTACTCTATCTAGCTGTGTTGGGAGGACGTCTGTTCTTAGGAGGACTGCTGTTCTTACGTGCTTCTCTTTGGAGAGCTTTTTCATGAAATGCCAGTGGAAGTGTAGCATTAAGTCCCAGGAAACAGAGAAGAACCAGCTGGAATACACTGAATAGCTGAGCCACATCTTTGGCTGAGGCTGCCTGAAGCAGGACTTGGCATTCTACAGGGCATCATCTAGGCTGGGTCCCAACTGTCCTTCACATTATTTACAATTCTTTCATCTTATGTTCTTGATATTGTGACCAATATACATGATACTCACATGGGGATGTTGCGAGTTGTGGATGGGAGAGAACTGTTCACAGCATCAAGAGATATGTGTGGGAAGTTTGTGCTGTACTTAGGTCAGCTCAGAACAGATACCTCCTCTCTTTCATATGATTTTAAGACATGCATGCATTTAAGCTTGTGTTGGATAATCTGTTTGGCTACTGTCAGCTACAGAGGAGCAGTAAGCACAGGAAAAAATGTCAGGCATCAGGCATCTGGTTGAGATTCATAGGAGATTCAAGAGCTTCTCCTCTGGTGAGGGACTGAAGCACCACTGCTGTTCAGGTGATCTCTTGATTGCATAATACTTCACAACAGTTTCTTCCAAACACAGAAATCATGAGCACGTCGGGACTAGATGTAGGACACGACTGGTCTTTGTACAAAAACAGAACTGGGGAATGGAGAAAGCTATAGTAACAGCAGAAATTTCCAGTGTGTATGATAACCAAAAATCATTGTAAAAATATAAACCTGAATGATGTGCATGGCTTTGTGACCGAAGGGAGACAGAGGTTTCACCTTCACTAACCTTTGGGATAAGATGCTTCATTTTGTGTCTCCTTGCGAAGCCAAGCAGTCCTTTGGGTAAAGAGGGGTGAGTTCCCTCCTGGGACCCCAGAGGAGGCAGGAGCTGAGCCTCCAGCTCCTCTCACCACGGGTGCTGTGTCCCATTCTACACAAGCCAGCACCAAGTGACAGTCAGTAGGTTTCTGATCAAGCGCTCTTGTATGTAGAGTCACACAAACACTCTGAGAAGGAAAGGGAGGTCTCCTTCCCCCAAGGTTGACTTTTCAGGAGGAACTTTGCAGACTGTGTTTTACAAATGACTAAAACACACAGTCTTTCTCGCTATGTCTGTGAGGTAGCACAGCCTCATGGAAAGCCTTTGGATGACAATACGTATCCGCACGTTTACTGTAGGCTGAGGCAACAGAGAAGCAAGAGGCCAAGTCTTGCATAATATCAGTCTATTTTCATCATCCCTAACATGACTGGCACTTCTGGCAGCACAGCCCTTGGACTAAACAGATTGTATGATGGATTTCTCAGTGGAAATTCTCAGAGCTGTCAGTGTACATGCTCATTACGGATGTCACGAACAACAAACAAATCAGAGTGATTGTAGGTAAATAATGTAATTAATTATCCACATGGCAGGCAATTTCTATGGCAAATTCTATTACCCTATCTCTTGAAAGTAATACAAGGTAAGTATTCTTTGTCTACATTTCTTGCTGTTGTAAAAAGAGAAAAGAGATGATCACAGCAGGTGTCCTGAACTAAAAAAGTAGAAAACATGAGATATCTGGGCACCAAGGAAAGCTCCAAACATTACATAACTGCATATATTCATATACAGAACATATTCTTCTTCTAATAACTGATCCAAGAAAGCCCATTCTTTGTATTGTTTTAATGTGATCTTATAAACTTACTTCTCGGGACACTTCTAACCAATACATAAATATGCCACCATGACTCAAACGTTATTAAGATTTCAATGACAGCAGCGTGAACCTTACAAGTTGAAAATGTGACAAATAACAGATTTCACTGTACATCAGATCTGCATCTTAATCAGGGAACTCTTCTCCCAGATTGGCTTTATCATGAGAGCAGCTTTCCCACATTGTTTGTCAAGTATTTACAGCTTTTGAAGACATCCCCGGCTCCCCAGGGAAGGAAGATATCTTCCCCAAAGCACTACAACAAAACAATGAATGAAAAAATGTGGCTTTACACCTGCTAGTATTTTTTCAGCAGGTTTAGAGTGTGCTTTCACAATAATGATATATCATAAATATTCAGCTAGAAGAGAGATATTTCTAACCACTAAAAGATGGTCCTCTTTGGCCATTGCATCAGTCTGGAGTCACTCTTTCAATTTAAAAATGCAAGCAACTTCTAATACATATTTGGCAAAGGTTGTTGTAGCTGTTCATGAACTGACCATTGAACATTTTTCTACAGAATAAAAAATTGTTGACAATTGCCTACAATTTTAAAGATTGTAGAACCTTTTAAAGATTTAAAGAACCTTTAGGCTCAGTGATTACATTGCTGTAAATGGCAAAATATGCATAAAAGCTGTATTAACACTAATAGAAGCCTTAAGTTTTACATATGTCCACATACACATTCAGACACACAGTTTGTTATGTTTAGGTGTCTCAGTAAAATAAGCTACTTGTAAAATTACAGCAGTCTTTTTTGTGGTGCTGCATCTATGTGAGTAAGTGGAGAAAGAGGAGAGATATGTACTGAACTAATGAACTCTTTGGATTAGAGCTGCTGTTTAATTGCAGCTCAAATGCTTTATAAATACCACCTACAAAACAAACATTATTATTTCTATTCACCTAGGACAGGGAGGTGATAGAATATGAAATAAAATAAACCTCTGCTGTATAGCTAAGTATTTGAAAATAAGTTTTTATTGGTTTTCCCCAAATTATTCCCATGGAATTGCTCATGGAACTGGGTTCTCTGGTAAACACCTGCTTGGATCTTTGACAATTCCAAAGTTTTAAAGGATTTGATCTGAATTTGCCCTAAAACTTCTATCAAAGATTGCTCTATAAAATAGGAAAGATGATTTGTTTTTCTTAAACTGACCCTTTGCAAAGAAAAGATTTAGACTGCTTCTCCTTAGACTCTGGGAGCAACACTTTTCTTACATTCAGTATAAAATCAATGCAAGCCTCATTCAAAAGCCATTACAGTCATTGAAAAGACTTCCTTCACACTAATGGGGTTTGGATTAAGACTGTGTTTGTGTTACACAGTTCAAGATATTCCTCTATATTTGTCTCCTTCTTAATAAATTCTCTCTCAACTTGTGTTTTGGAATACAATGCAGGCACAATATTTGTTTAATAATTTTTAGCTTTAAGTTACTCAGTTGCATTTCTTGGAGCTAGCAACATCAGCAAGGTTTCTCTCAAGTGATTACACTGAGTCTAAATATTCTGTAAACTGTGGGCTGAACAGTGGTTAAGTGCAAAGTGGCTGATTTATTTTGGTACTTACAAAGTGTTTCCTACATTGAAGAGTCAAACCAGAACACTGCATAGACAAGCATGCTACCATATTGCTACAGAAATTGAACATTTCAAAGTAACCTTTATAAATGTGTATATAAAAACAATAGCTGTTATCTGGAAAGCACAGTTTTCAGTTACTTTTGCCACATTTTATGGTTTTTTATTTGATTCTTAATTCCTTATTATTGCACCCTTTATCTGAATAGCTAATAGTTATTCTTACCATTTATTCTAGTGCTGCTCTGAACTATTCTAATGCAGCTCCACATTCACCATGCAGTTTCATTTGCAGTCATTTACTTATGTGGAGCAGATCATCTAAGTAACAGCATCTATATCGGTATCATAGAATCATAGAATCATAGAATAGTTTGGGTTGGAAGGGACTTAAACATCATTTAGTTCCAACCCCCTTCCACTAGACCAGGTTGCTCAAAGCCCCATACAGCCTGGCCTTGAACACTTCCAGGGATGGGCCATACTCAAAATTTTTCAGATATTTCTTTTTTTCACTCTATTATTTAGTTTCCAGTGGGGTTCAGAGACACAGCAGCACAGCAGGAGAAGGCCATCACAGCCAGGCAAGCCAAGTCCAGTTTTGAACCCCATGACATTATTTTCTACTACTATTTCATACTATTTCTATATGTATGGCTATTTCACCTCCAGAGGAGAGCCACTATTTTAGGCAAGCATTGATTTTCCAAGCATCTATTCTGTTAATATTCTGGTGTTGGGCATTTTCTTTTGTCATATGTTTGTTTAGCAGTAGAAGTCATTATTTAATTTTGAAGCAGCATATGTTTGAGTACACAGTGTTTTCATAACTTTTTTGACTAGTGCTGATTGACTTATTTCTGTTTGTATCCAGTGTATTAGCTTGATTCCTAGTGGATGATTTGATTTGAATATGACAGCAATCTGTGGTGCAGAATCATATCTCCATAAGTAATCTCAGATTCCCATTATAGCTTTCAAACTTTTGTTGCTTTACTGCAGCATAAACATTATCTGAATTTTTCTGTGTTCTCCTACTAGCTATTCATCAAGCTACCCTAAAATGATAAACCTAATTGTGATAGCAATACAAAACGCCAGTTTCTTGGTAGACCTCAGTCTATGTGAGATGTTTGGTTTCATTGTCCATGGACAGTCTAAAAAAGTAATTTCACCTCATTAATGACACAGAGTGAAATGCATCAACACTTAGTTTTCAGTGGACCTTTTTTTCTGATTTGTTTATTAAGGTGAAATATGAAGGGTCAGATGCTGCTCTAAAACTCTAGAGAGTTCAGAGAATTTATCACACTGTAAATGAAATCAGTCTGGCTCAAAAGATAGCAATAATTCTAAGAAAGTATTTCACCAGAGGCCTTCAGCCAAGACTGACATTCAATTGTAACTGAATCATCTTTATGTAAATGGTAAAGTTATGTTTACTAAATAACTTATCCTCAAGCAGAATTTAAAGTGAACTGTCTAGCTGCTAGGTACTGCTCAAATCCCAGCAGACAGTATTTTCTATTTGTATTCATGGACAGAAATTTCAGCTGTTATAACTTGGAAAATGAATCCTTTATGATGATAGTATGGATTATGTGTTGTCTGAAAAATTAGACAGCTGAGAAACCTCTAATAATGCAGCAAAGATTAATAAGTGTTAGTCACATCTCTACCAGTGATCTCCATTTAATCTTTTTTGAGTCAGAAGAAATAAGTAAAGGAGGACATCGGCTAGAACTTTTTAAAGAACTGTCTTGAGACATCCTTTTCCCATCTTGTCTTCTGTTTGCAGTCTGTGGGTTGCATTCTTTAAAATAAAAAAGAACTTTAGTCATAGCTCAAGCTGTCTTAAAATAGTTTCTAACTCCGCAGGTCAGAATCTGAAGAAAACTTAAGAGCACCTTCAAGGGGTAACAGTCTTCAAGAGAACAGTTCCTTGGTGACCAACAGAGATAGAGTTTAAAGTTTTGCTGTTATTTGGCACCTCCCAAATTTCTGAGCCATTTTCCTTCAGTGCTGCTGGCCCTTGGCCAGTCAGCCCATTACTCTATGGAAAACACAACTCCAAAAGAGAAAAGTTTGCCTTACTGACATCAAGGACTCAGTACAGATCAAGTAAGCCCTCAGAGATTAATTTAGATGACGATTTACTCTCTCAGAATCAAAGATTTAGCATTGTCAACTCATCTTTCATGCCATAATGTTCAAGCCATCATCATGAGACTGGAGAAGGGGAGACTGTGCGAGAGCTAGTATGTGCCCAGTTCTAGCCAGACATCCCCAAACAGAGGCGTTTCAAACCACTCACCAGGACTTGAGAACATTTGTAATGGGGGAATTGACACAGAAATAGGAGCTTTGTTTCCTCTTCATCATTAATTTAATACATGAAAGTAACAGGTAAGCAAACAAAAGATGAAGGGCCTCAGCTGAGTCCCACACTGAGTTTCCTGACTTATCTATACCAGGCTTTTCTAATTAGAAGAAAATGCCCCAGAGTCCCCCCAGTTTTGGATTCGGGTCCTGTAACTCCTACTTGCAGGGGAGTTTGAAGTCAGGCTAGCAGCCTTTACTCACATGAGAATATCTAGGCCAAAATTTTCATTCTTGAAAATTTCATTCAATGCCAAAGTTGCACCTGAAAGCAGTTACTGCCTGAATTATTAGTTGCACTTTTTTATCATGTGATTTTTTTAGAGCAAAGTTGTTGGTCCTACATTCTGTGGCTGCTAATTACTGTATTTTCACTTTAAAAGTTCGTTCCTTAGAGCCCCTTATATCCCCTTTTTCTTGAAAACTCACATCCTCAGGTAGCCTGTGAAAAATCAGAGGCAAACAAGTTTTTGACAGAGGGGGAACTGGAAAAGAAAGGGCTCTTGGGGTTAAAAAAAAAAGTGAAATATTAGCTGCATATGTGTTTATCTCACAGTTTTGTGTTTTTAAACAGACAGACATAGTTTATATTTGTGAAAATGCAAAGCTACTCCTGCTTTGAAGCTGCAGGGCCTTTGGCCTTTCCTTCTCTTCCTCTGACACACTATGTTAAAGGTCTTAGGTTAATTAAAATATATTAAGAGATGACTTTGGACCCTGGCATGTGTTGGGGATATGGTGCGAATGGTGTGTGGACCTGTCTGGATGAAATGTCATTACCTGGCTGGATGAAACCACCGAGTCCCACAGCCCAAGCAGTCCCTTCCAGGGACAGTGTGTGAAAGACCACTGCCTGACTTAATCTGTGTCAGTTGTCCTATCAACACCTCTTGGTTTCAGGGAAATTTTCAGGAAACATCACCAAATGACAGCAGACTGGTCCTGGAGCAGATACAGAACTGGTTGAACAAAAGGAATACGATGTGAGTATTCATGTGGAAGATTGCTGGATCAAACTGAAAACTGTTGCATTTGTTTTTCTGAAGCACCGAATCTCTCTCTTTTTGCATATGAATTATATTTAAATGATATAGCATAGCTTCACGCAGAGCTACTGAGAACACAGTCCTCAGCAGTACAAGGCTGATACAATGGATCAGTTCCTCTGCCCTGGCACAGGCATGCTCCAAACGCTGAACAGATCTGGGGAGAGAAACACGGCTTTCTGCTGTTTCTTCAGCATACCTGCCTTGGGGCATCCACAATTCCTTCTTCTCTTGCTGTCTTGGACTCACTCTTCTTCACATCCCAAAATGTGTAAATAGTAGAGGTAGGAGCTGGTAGGAGCATAGAAAGAGCTAGATTCTGGTCTGTTATTTTTGTTGTGTCTTCTGAAAGACCTGTACTATCTTCTTGTGAAGGAGCCCTTTTTTAAAGACCCAGCTTTGCAGCACATAACATTCAGCGCATGATTTATTACATACTGAACTGATTTTATAAATAAATTCAATAAAAAGAGGCATTCATCATTATAAACACACTGATTACAAGGCCCAATATAAACAGCAGAGAGTGGGAAGGAGGTCTGTATCTCAGTCTGACTTTGTATGTAGGCTTTCCAATGACAGGCTCTTGCTGGTTATTTGACAGAAGCCATCAACAGGCATCCTTAGAGGTGAATATTTAATGTAGGATTCATTTTAGCATTTGATTCAGTGGCAATTATTCCTCCAACATTAACAGTGAAATGACACTAATGCACTCTGTGTTTTGCTGTTTTCAGAGACTACGCCTGGGTCACACAGTGCGGAAAAGGGAGAAAGGAAGCACTGGAACAAGAGCAACCAACAATTTGTATACAGTTAAAACTTACAGTCTGGTACTTCTGAACCAGGCTCCTCTCTTTTTCACTCAGTGGATACACTTCTACAGATATTTATCCCTCACTTGACCCTCATACTTGTGAATTCTGGTATATCTTGTGCCTGGAAATCAGCCTTCTGAACATACCAGAGTTGATAAATGAAACCTGAACTACACAAAAGTGTTTTGTCATTTACCTTGTACTGCTGAACCTATGAACCTAAGAACATGCATAACTGCATATTCTCCCTAGAAACATGATAATTATATTGAGCCAGACTCTTTTATATTTCTGGCTGAATTTATGCCCACAGAATACCAAACAGAATCTAACAACAAAGAGCCACTTAATTTGTAACATAATCTTTCTACTTAGGTACATTGATAAAAAAGTAGAGGGTTTGAAAACTTGTTGGAATACTCATAGAAAGAAAAGGAAATTGTGGCGATGCTGGATCTAGAAAAGACGGGAATGGAGAAGAATAGGCTACCTTTGAAATCACTTTTGTCAGCTGAGAAGATGGGCAAAGTAGCTGGATTTTCTAGCTTGTTTTGAGCCAATTCCTTCACTCATAGGCTACATCTGCTTCAGGTTCGTTTGTGCATAGTGAACAGGTTGCATTTCTCAAAAGAGCAAAGTTGGCCATCAGCTTGTAATTTTGGAAGTTGCCATGGTTTCAATATTTTTATCTTCTCTGCAAGTCATTAAGATTGCTTTGCTGTCTTCAGAGTGATTACACCTGAAAAACAGCACTTCCTTGCTTATAGAAGTCAGTGGCCTAGCACACACACATAAAACCAAGGGAACTGTGCAAATATTGCAGCCCAGAGCAAAACTGGTTATCAAATGGGCAAATAGAGACAATTCTGAGCGAAAGATACATATTTCTTAAAGGGCCCATGAGTCAATATGCAAATTATTACAGATTTATAATGTAGGAAAAATGTGGAGTGAACTTTTCAAAGCAGCAGCTTGATTAGGGAAAACCACTGAAAAAGTTATTCCAATTAGCAAAGCCATTTGCCAGGAACAGAAAACATCTCAGAGAAAACATCAGTGGGTTCAGCAGCAAGCTAGCCTCTCTCTTTGGAGAAAGACAGCTCAACCTTCTGGAGCCTGATCTGGCCCATCCAGAGTGAACATCTTTGCTGAAATACATCTCTGAGGTCCAACTGTTCCAAGAACAACTCGGGTTTACTCTTGCAGGATTAAATTCAAGATATATGGTGAAGCACACACTGTTCTCTCCAGTCAGAGCCAACTCTGGTCATATCCTTTAAAGAGTCTGGAATTAATTGCATAGTCTCTCCAGACACGTCATTATTTATCTGCTTGGGTGAAGTTTTGTTTATCCCATAAATTAAAATCTTCGAGTGAAAAATCCAAGCTGCCTCTTGGCTTGGAGAGGAGAGAAGGGAAGGAAACTGGGGTGGTGTGGAGGAGGCTACATAACGCCAAGTAGGCAGGAGCAGTGACTGCTTTAAGTGAGATGATCCTCTTCAGCAGGGCAGGGCAGTGCTGTCCTGTCTGCATGTCCTGGTTTTGGCTGGAATAAAGTTAATTTTCTTCTTAGTAGCTGGTGTAGCGCTGTGTTTTGGATTTAGAATGAGAATAATGTTGATAACACGCTGATGTTTTAGTTGTTGCTAAGCAGTGTTTACACTAAGTCAAGGACTTCAGCTTTTCATACTGTCCTGCCAGCGGAGGCTGGGGATGCACAAGAAACTGGGAGGGGACACAGCAAAGGCAGCTGACCCAAATGGGTATTCCATACCGTATGACATCATGCCCAGTATATAAACTGGGAGGAGTTGGTTGGGGGGCACTGCAGCTCGGCGATTGGCTGGGCATCGGTCAGTGGGTGGTGAGCAATGGTATTGTGCATCACTTGTTTTGTATATTCTATTATTATTAGTAGTAGTAGTGGTATTTTCCCTTCCTTTTCTGTCCTATCAAACTGTCTTTATCTGAACTCACAAGTTTTACTCTTTTTTCCCCCAATTGTCTCCCCCATCCCACTGGGGGAAGGCAGGGAGTGAGCGAGCAGCTGTGTGGTGCTTAATTACTGGCTGGGGTTAAACCACACAGGCTGTGCCCTGAGCAGGATGGAAACCTTCCTGGGGCCTCTGTAAAGAGAAGATTTACTTTCAGCACTGCCTGGTATAGGTGACTCCTTCCTCTCTGTGCAGACTCCTCAGTTGTTTTCTGTGGCTTGTGCTACATAGATGTTTTCACTTTGTCAGGGAGGAGTACTCATGTCTGAGAGCTTTTTGCCAAAAGGAGTTGTGAGAGCTGTGGTGAAGACAGAGTAAGTAGAAAAACATGGGAAATTGGAAGGGAATACACCAGTCCTTCTAACATGGCAGCGGGAAGCCGACCCACTCTGGCTGCAGTGCTAAACGTTGATAGTGCCTCCCTCTATGGGGTGAAATTGAAAGCCACATTTGTTCTGGAGCAGAGGAATCACAAACACACATGTGTTTTTACACTGGGATGTATTTGTACCTTGAATCCAGATTTGTGCTTTTATTAAAATTAAGGGTACTTAAGTGTCTTTTTCAATGCTCTCTTTGATCAGCTCTCCCTTCAAGCAAGATCTGTGAGGCTGAGATGTAAGACCTTTATGCCTGGGATGTTGCACGTAGCTTTTCAATTACTGTTACATTTCTGGCTTTCTTTTCTCTCTCTCTTTTTTAATTTTTTTTCTTCCCTCCAGAAATCCCGTTATTCAGCAGCTAAAGTAAACCCATTTATTTAGCCATTAAACACCCCATATCCCTCTCACTTACCACAGCTTAAAAATGCTAGTTTACACCCACAACTGCACAAAATAAAGCCACATATCACCTTCTAAACAGAAAAACCCCAACATTTCAAATCACAGCTCCATGCACTTTAGGAGCTGAACACCTTCCAAAAAGACTGTGTAGAGCTAAAGTGTCTCTCCTTCTGAATCTCCATGAAGAAACAGGTGGCTTTTCATGTATTGTTTAATTACAAGAAAGCTATGATGCAAAGCTTATACTTATGTCCCTCCTGGAAAAAAAAAAAAAAAAGTAAGTCTCTAGCACCGGGAGTCATCATGAGCATGAGCTCTGCAGGCAGCCGCCTGGTGCCAGAGAGGCCAAGCTCAGGGCTTCTGCTGGCTCACGTGCTTTGTTGACTGATGTCTCGTTCCTGTAGAGTGCACTTATCATGTTGAATCAACATCTCAGAGAGAAAGGAGGTCTCAGAGTTAAATAAGGTCCCGATGAACTGAACGCGTTAAAAATGCAAGATCTGGAGCTTCAGTCTCAGCTGATGTTTCAAACGGGAAACAAACGTCACGACTCAGAATTTAGGATGAAACAAGTGGACTTCTTTTTGCCAAGCAGGCCAAGAGCTTTATCCATTCTCAGGAACTCTCATTTCATGCTCAGTGTGCAGTATTTTGCAGCTAGTAAATTAAGTGGCTACAAATATGTGAACTATTGTGGTGAGGTCTGCAGGTCACACAGAGGCAAAGCCCCCTTTTCAGGGAGAGAGGGGTGAGAGTATCTAAGAGATGTTTTAGTGCAGGGTCCTCAAGAATATCACTACAGCACAACTCGGAAATATAGGGACAGATTACTTCAATCATGGTGGAAGTGTTGTGTAGGAAGACTATAATTTCTTATTTCTCCCATTAATATAACCTACATTTACCATCAGAGAGCTTTCTTCCTTCAGCCATTGATCTCTCTGAGGTTACAGGTTCTCAGGTGAAACACTGTTTATCATAGCTGTGAAAAATATTTGCTGCTAGATACCATCCATATACAAGTGACATACAAGTTCATGCTGTGCATCAGCTGCTCTACTGTCTGCAGATGTTTAGTCAGGGAGAGGGTACCAAAATGTGCAAATAGCAGCATTCTGGAGGCAGGCACTTTAAATCCAGCAGCAGACAGATCAGCAGTTGTCTAACGTGTCCTGGACTTAATCTTATCACTGTAATTTCTTCCGAATTTGAGACACATGGAAAAAAACACAACAACAACAACAACAAAAAGTGGAAGACTTGGGTGACAGTGAGATTCCTGTTCTTTGCACAGAAATGGGACAATCATTAAACACTGAATGGACTAAAGCACTGGGTGAGTCACATCACATTGTGACCATACCCACCATTGTCCTTATTCTAGCAGAGGGAAAGTGAACAGAATTACAATTTGTGGCATGACTGATATATTTCAGTGTGAACCAGATATGTACATCCTGTTCTGAATCATCCAATAGTGTCCACCTCCAAACAGGGAGCTGACAAGATGGATCAGGACTATTTCTTGATGTAGCATTTCTCCTGTCTATTTTACTAAACAGCATGATTGTCACTGTTAACAGCATTCACACATCTTCATCTCAGAGAGACAAGCATTTGTAGACTGCTGAAGGTGCCATTTCACAAAGGATTTGATAAGAGATAAAAGGTTTATTCCTGTCTTTAAATGTCCTGAGCAAACCTCCAACTGCACTTGCTGAACTGAATCATCAGATTCCCTGCCAACTTCCCACCATGGGGTAATGGGATGTTACAAATTTAGAGGAGGTAAAAGCCACCCAAGGACTCCAAATATGTGTCAAAAAGCCTGATTTGCACAATGGTAGAGCAGTGTCTGGATATTGCTACTCTTCATAACATTGGCGTGAGGCTTATGGATGGACTCAGGACAGAGCTGAGGCTCAACACACACCAGGATCCTGGGCAGCAAAAGCCTTCCCATGGGAAAATACACCATCCCTGTAGTGAAGATAACAAGTGACTGTGTTAGGCAGCTGAGCAAATTCAACTCTGCTCTGTAACACCGCCAGAGTCACAGAAGCATAGCTAAAATAATGCAATGCACCTTCACTAACACCTTAAGCTAATTTGGCTGGAGCCTCCAGCATGTGATGGCACTCTGGGGCAGTTAAGGTTATTTCACCAGTCACTCCCTACCTTAAAATATTTCAACTTAAGTGTAGCTTCATTTCTGACTTTGCTAGGTGTGTGGTGTTTGGTTTGGTGTTTTAACTTAAATATACTGTCACAAATACTGTAATGATACTCGACCTTGGTTTTGTCTCACAGCAATATAACCAAACCCGAACAATATTTTTCAGGCTTACAGCCAATCAGATGAAGTGCAATGTAAACATGCTGAAACTAACTTTAACTAGCTATCCTGGGAACCAGTAGTAAAATTTAGTGGCATCTATGCAGGGCTTAATGAGGGCTAATTTACTTAAATTTGCATAACTGTACTTCTCCACAGAAGTTCATGACACAAAATTAACATAACAAGGAAGGAAAAAAAGGAACACAAAATATGTCAGACCAAAGGAGAAAAAACACAGCTGCATATCTCTCCTAGTTACAGTTAAACATTTAGCTTCTTGTAAGCATTCTCTAACAAAGCAATCAGGAGGAAGAAATTAGAAGATGAGGGAAAAGGAGTTAGTGAAGGAGGACCCCACGTAAAAGGCTGCAAGATCTGAAGTTCACAGGTGAATGGTGTTACCATTCATTTCAGTAGGTTTATCAAATAGTGATTTTTAATAAATTACTCTTTCCAAAAGGACTGCAATTAAAAAAATAAATTCAAGTGATGAAATAACAATGTGGGTATTATGTACATTCATTTCTAATCTAAGGTAAGCATTAAGTGAACTTTTAATAGTTTTAAAGGGGTTTAGGGGGATACACAAGGTTGATATGTCCCAACCTCTGTGATAAACAGATCTCCTCAAACTTGCAACCAGAATATTACAACATCCCATCGCTGGCACCTCTCAATTCAAAAGCAGCCCAGGGCCAAATAAATGATAGCAATGACTTAGCCTTGACATTTTTCTTTTCATTTTACAATAATGACACATAAGAATGTTTCCACTGTAACATTTAAGTCAAGTGAAAAGCACAGTTTAAATGTCTGATATCTTTTTTTTGAGAGAGATATGATCATTGATTTTTTTTTAAAGAGCAACATTTCCTGAGCAAACAGTTGCAGTCATGAAGCAGAAATCAGGGAGAATGTCAGCAGTTCAGATTTGCAACGTGAGATCTCAGCTTCTCTTGTCACCTGCCCATTTCCAATTCTAGCACTGAGTCCTTTTTAGGAGGACGACATAAGCCTCATTCTTCTTTCCTCTAACCCAGTGTTGCACTATTATTGCTCCATTAACACTGCTTTTGATCTATGCCTGTGTAAACAGAACTCATTTACCTTACCATTAACAATAAATAAATAAATCTGTCATGTGGGAAACCCTTCACTGACATGATTCCACCTAAGAGGAAAGTCCATTGAATCATCCCATTGCATCAGGACCTACGAAGGGAGTGCATGGCCAGGCCAATGCCACAAACCTTGATTTGCAGAATCTAGCAGATCCCTAAATCTATGCACTTTCAGCAGCTCTTGAGTTTGAAAGTATTTGTGAAAGAGACTACATAACACACTGCCTGGGGCTTAAGAGAGGTTATAACAGACAGAAAAATAGCCAGAACCTTGCACACCCAGGTGCCACCATGAATCTCAACCCACCTGCCCAGATCCTTTCCCTCTTCTTTTTCCAGCCCTGCAGATCTGGTCTTAAGCTGCCAGGCCTTAAGCACAGCTCAGAACAGCTTGGGGGATGATCCCACTTGCCCCCAGGATTCAGTTTCAAGCCCCATTTGTACTTCCAGAGCAGTCCAAAAAAGACTAAATGTTGCTGGTATGCTCTCTTCAGAGTTTGCTGTTGAAATCTCTATTGCCAGTATTTGAATTTGAGCTTCTGTATAATCTGAGGATTTAACTTAATGGTCCCAGAGTTAAGTTATGCTCTCAAGCTGTGACATGACTCCAGAGAAGCCATCTCTACACTGTGGCTTTTTGTACCTCTGAAAATGATTCAGTAGATAGAGGCCACAAAACGTCAGGTAAGAATTGAGGCTAAATGTATGCAATAAGGCGTAACTGCCCTAAATCATTTGCCTGGAGTTACTAAAAGGGAGGAGAGAGCAAACAGCAGTAAAGCCAGTGATTTAAAGTCTACAGTTTGTCACCTGAGGGGAAAAGTTAGCTAGAACAGACACAACTATTAAAGCAGCCGTACATTACCCTGGCTTGGTTTTTATAAAGGCAGAACTTACTGTCAGCTCTGCTGGACTCATTATGGCTTTACTGTTTATCTAGAGAAGGTGTTGAGGGGAGTGAGGGTGATAAATATTTGGAAACAGCTGAAGAGAGTTTTCCGTAGCCATTCAGGCATCCATTTCCTTCAATTAGGTACTGGGCAGAGAGACAGGTTGTGTGTACCTCCAGTCGCTCCCTTAACCATTGGCTGGCTGGGGGAAGAGGTTGGGTGGTTTTATGACTCAGGTTTTTGGTTTGAGAAGCACTCTTCAGAGGACTCTCAGGTAATTGTTTGGGTTGGTTTTTTTGTTGTTTGTTTGGGGTTTTTTCCCCAGAAGTAAACAACTGCAGCTTATCTGGGAGATGACATTTGTTCTTAGAAAGTAATTTGCCTTTCTACGTTTTTCAGTTAAGTAATTATGCACACATTTATTATTATACTTCAATGGATTGCTGGCAACCAATTCCCTAGGTGTCAAATTCTCAGCTCTGTGCTAAGAAAGTGTGCAAGTGTGAGCATTTTAAGTATTCTCAACACAAGATTTAAATAAAGGATAAGACCTGTGTTGGCCTTTTTCAGAGAGGTAAAATTTCAACAAATGACTCCTGCACTGAATTCATTAGCCATTGTTCGGGATCTGTCATTCCTCATCAATCACATGGGATTTCTGTTTCATTTAGACTTAGACGGACCTTTCAAGACAGTTGAACAAAAGCACCTTCACTTTGCCATAAAAAAGCATGAGCAAATACTTTTGTTATGAAATGTTTCTGCAAACCAGACCTAACTTATCTCAATTGTTTTCTCCTCTCCAAAACCCAGGTATTATTAAAGGAAGCTTGAAAGTTTTTAATTGGAAGAAATAAAGTTTCTTTACTTTCCAGTGGTGCCTTAAGAAAATAATCATGTACCATGACCTCTTTCATCTATACACTCCTCAAGTTTTTAGAATTCTTTCAATACACTGGTGATGATGGGGCTAAATAAAGTATTTCTCTTCCCACTTCTGTGAGCCAAGGGTTCGGCATGATGTTACAGGTGGGCCTCTCTAAGAGGCTGTCTTGTGTGTCCCAACTGCTCCCTGCCCTCAGCTGCGTGGTCCCAGCCTCCCTGACGTACACGCTGAGGCTTGGCTGACCTCTTGGTGAGCTACTTCACAGAGTTAAAGCAGGGGAAAATTATCCTCCTTCTCAAAGAAAGTGATCGGTGTTCTGCTAATTTATGTCCCTAATCAATGTCCTAAATTTATGGCCCTTTACCAGTGCAAAAGAAAGGGTGGAATTGTGCGTATGGGATGGAAAGTGTAAGAGGGAAATACCTCTTTCAAGAGCAGCTGGAAATTATATTGGTTTAACTGCAATTTTAAATCTCCTTTAATATTCATTATTAAAAATAATAATATTCAATATTAAATTTTTTTAAAATTTTGGCTCACCCCTGAGATCTAGATCCATGGTAATTAAAATTCTCAAATGGTTCTTTGTCCAAATATTTGGTTATGTCCAAGTCTTCTGGGTGTCAGACAACAGGCAAGCTCAGGTGAATTAATCCCTCCCATCCTACATTAATCATCATACCTAGTGCAGTCCTCTCAGCTTGAACAAACATAGAACAAAGAGAAAAATAAGGGCTATCCCTCCTGCAAAGAATATAGGAGACAGACACCACATCCTATCAGTTGCAGATTATAAATACAGAGGAGGGAAATCAAACATAGAGGGGATAACATGGAGGGCAGAGAAATGAGTTATGATGCTGGCATCTGATGGAAGAGCTGCCTGGAAAAAAGGGACAAAAGAAGAGGGGTGTATGCAAATCAATGGTAAGTTTTTAGAGCCGTTTTCACAGTCAGTATTGTCTTCAACCTACAGAGCTCTGCTAACTCCATTGGGATAGGTTTTGATGTAAGGCATTATGTGGCAGAACACTGATGTATGCTCATAAATGAATAGAAAGACAAGTATTTACATTTCTCAGCAGAAGTGTGGGAGCGTTCAGGGAAGACCAATTAAATAGATCTTAATTTAGAGACTACCTTCACCAGTCTGGAATCCAGCTCTGCTTGTGGCGAGTAACAGAATTCAATTGAAACATAATCAGCAGAATGAGCATTGCTAACATTTGAGAGTTAATTAGGGTAATAATTACTGAAGAAACAGATTTGCTGCATTGAGAAGTTGCTATGGTATTCCCATATGTATCTGAGAAAGCAATTAAAAAATCCTCCGATGTAGACCGAATAGCCACAGATGAGTGGAAAGTTAAATGGGCAGTGTGTCAGAAAGTCAGGGCAATCCGGTGCCACTCCAGCCCAACTGTTTCTTCCTTCCTAAGATCTTTTTCTCTTCAAATCAGTCCCAGTTGCTGATGAGGCTTCAGACTGCCTAAATGTACCACACACACAGAGACCCAGGGGTGAAGGATGCGGTTATCCTCTGTTCATAGGTTAGTTGGAGGGGATGATTTTGACTGTCAGGGAGATGTCAGGACAGGGGATGAGGAGTATTTGATAGGGAGAAAGAAAAAAGTCTTTAGAAGGAAATGGCAGCGTCAAGGTCTGGTCGCACTCACTTGCATAGGAGAAAGTTCAAGAGACTGTGGAGAACCTGACTGACAGGTTGGATAACTCCTGTAACATGTGAAAAAAAGAAAAAAAAATTCTAGAATTCATTTTTGACCAGAATAGGTTTTAAATAGAAATTAACAGCAAGCAATGATGAGGAGATCTCTGAGACAAAGGCTGACATCTAGGATAGGGTGCAGAGAGACAGGTCTGAAATTAGAGAAAAAACCCTGAATTCAAAGCCACTAGCTGAACAGAGCAGAATGGATCTACACAGACTGTGGACTAGGGAGAGGGAAAGAGCAGGAAAGCCACAGAAGGAAAAAATTGCAACAAAGAGCATTGAGAAGCCAAAGAGGATTTAAATTGAGGGGGTTTAGTCAGGTAAATGCTACAATGATCTTGTAAGAATGGCTCTTTAAGAGCCAGATTGCAGCCAACTCGGGATAGCCTTGAAGCAGGGAGACGGGAAGCCAAGTTTCTGGGCAGCTCGTTTGTTGCACAAAGATGGACGGAGAGGCTGGCAGGATCAAGGGCTTCTTATTTATATTTAGTTGCACGAAGACATAAAAGGCTAAGTAGGGTGACTAAGCAATGGCTGTGCCTAGTGACAGTGGTAGTGATATTCCCCATGTGGACAGGCCCCACACAAACACACTTCTAGCAGAGCTGGATCTACTTCACCTTCAACATAATCCTATTGTTAGAAACAGGGAGATTATGCAGGAACATTACTGTTAGAGGCACTACTTCAGCTAAAATCTGTCTCTCCAGGTATCTCCATTCTGTGCCTAAAATTGCTGCGAGAGAAGTAAGAAGCTGTAACAAAACTTGTAATTATTCCTCTCTCTACCTTTACGCATCCTGGCTTCTACACCCAAAGCAAGAGAGAAAGAACAGAGAATTTGGAAGATGAGAATGAGATACATCTTTGCTTCTCAGGATATTTTTTCTGTTCTGCCTGATTTTGTTGCTGTGACGTTAGGGAAGAAACTGCCTCCTCACAGAAGGACTGTGACCCAAATTCCCTGTGCAGTTTTTCCAATGCATTTCAAGAGAGAAACAGGAGAGTCTATGACTTGTGCATCTAAAAATTTTAAGAGCAAAATATTGATTGTAAGCAAGACAAAAGGACTGTTTCTTAGCACAATGCCTCTACATCTAACTTTTAGGATTTTTCTCCGTTGACAATGAGCTGCTATGGCTAATAGCTGCAGATAATCACAAGGAAAAGAGATAAACCACCTTCAAGAAGATCAGCCATCATCTAATTGCAACATGCACTCAAAAGGCTGAGAAGCTACTAAATCTCCCATTTCATTAATAAAATACTGTCCTGAATAACTTGAAAATGTTCATATTTGCAAATACCTGTGGTAGATGTGAGGTAACCAATCATTCCTAGGCATATATTGTAGAATATTTCAATAAACTTACTCACTGCTACAAACATCAATTCACTCAACAAAAATTCCTGCTGTGTTTAAGGCTGAAAAAGTGGTACATGGCATCCTGCTTCCCATTGCATGCAGGCAAGCAGCAGCCACAGTGCAAGTCAGCCGAAGGAAAATCTGTGCGGTGAAGCAAGAATCATGCAGGACCGCAAAGGGAAAATCAGATCCTGCACCACATTCAGCCCATGGATCACTACCTGCAGAGATCTGCGTGAGCAGCCTTTCCATGCAATAAAAAGAAAAATGGGTGATGGAGCGAGCTCTAACCTGTATTTTT